>NC_140590.1:964281466-965481466 GCF_964204655.1 Triturus cristatus
GATTTCGGACTTATGGGTGGGGGGTGGTCCCATGCTTAGAGGCCACATTGAGTTAGGGTGAAAGCTGCTGTGATTGCCTAAGACCATAATCTCGGTCTTACCACCGTTGAGCTTGAGTTGGGAATGATCCATCCAATCTGAGATGTCTTTTAGACAGGAGTGGAGGCTATTGGTGTGATTTACTGCCTGATTAAGTGCTACCACCAGTTGCGTGTCGTCCGCGTAGGTCACTATGCGGATGCCATGGGGGGCAACTATGGCTGCTAGGGGGGACATGTAAACGTTAAAAAGGGTCGGGCTGAGAGAGGAGCCCTGTGGGACCCCACTCTTTAAATTGGCTGGCTCAGACATTACTTTCTCCTCGAAGACGTGAAAGGTTCTTCCTTCTAGGAAGGACCGCATCCATTGAAGCACAGTGCCTGTGACTCCTATGTTCCTCAACCGGTTAATGAGGGTCTCATGGTTCACTGTGTCGAATGCCGCGCTTAGGTCTAGGAGGATAACAGCTGTGGAGCCTCCTGAATCAAGGATTTTTCTGCTTTCCTCGACTACTGCTAGCAGGGCTGTCTCTGTGCTCTGACGAGGTCGAAATCCAGTCTGAGAAGAGTGCAGCAGGTTGTGAGTTTCTAGGAAGCCTGAAAGAGTCTGGTTGACAAATTTTTCGGTAATTTTGCTTATTCCTGGTAAAAGGGAAATTGGGCGGTAGTTTCCCATTTCAGTGGGGTCTAGGTTAGGTTTCTTAAGTAGAGCCCTAACCATCGCCTGTTTCCAGCTGGCAGGGACTGATCCTGTGTTGAGTGAGGCGTTAATCAGGTTCAGTATGTTTGGGGCTAAGGTGGTTATTGCTTTCTTCAGAATGTATAGTGGAGCAGGGTCTGTTGGTGATCCGCTTTTAATGGTGGAAAGTAGAGTGAGAAGAGTTTCTAAGTTCATAGGGGAAAAGGTCTCCAGAATGGGTTTGGTTGAATGAGAGTCTGGGTAGAATGAAGTTTCCAGCGCTTCATTCCTTTGAGGGAGGGATTCGAGGATGGTTTGTATCTTATGGTTGAAGAAGCTAGCCAATTTGTTGCATCGTTGGCCTGAAGGGTCAGGAGCAGTACGGGGAGCGGGTGTTTTAAGTAGTTTTTTGATAATGGTAAATGTTTCTCTGGGCGAGTTCTGGGCTGAAAGAATTTTTTCTTCGTAGTAGGAGGATTGGGCCTTTTTTATTTGAGATTTGTACATTTGGATGGCCGCTCTGTATTCTAATTTTTTTGTAGGGAGATATTCTTTTCTCCATTGCCTTTCCTTGGTTTTGCATTGCTGTTTAAATGCTCTTAGCTCAGGGGTGAACCAAGGGGCCATGTTGGGCCTTTCAGACTTTTTTATTCTAACTTTGGGGAGGACGGAATCCAGTGATTGATTTATCCAGTCTGAAAAGTTTTTGTTGGCAATTGTTGGGCAGAGATTAGGTTTGGGTTGGGTTCTTTCAAGGGTTTGGATCCATTTCTCCAAAGGAAGTTTAGCCCAGGGGCGATCATAAGTCCAGGAGGTTTGGAGGGGGGGATTCAGGTATGGAAGTCTCCAGGATAGGTTTATCAAAAAATGATCAGTCCATGGGAGAGGAATAGGGTCATCTCCTTTGAGGTCTACTAGATTTGAGAAAACTTGATCTAATAGGTGGCCTTTAATATGGGTGGCTTGAAGAATTTTTCCCTTCATGTGTAGTGCAGAGAGGTCCCTAGTCAACTCCTTAGCATTGCCAGACGAGATATCGTCAAAGTGGAGGTTGTAGTCTCCCAGGAGAGTAAAATTGGGTGCTGAACTTGCAAGATTAGCTGTGGTCTCGAGCAGCGAATGGTGGAAGGAGCCGAGGGCTCCAGGAGGGCGATAAATGAGAATACCCGAGAGTGATAGGCTCGGTGAAATTTCTATATTGAAGTAGGTGCTTTCGCAGTCGGTTATTGGACTCCCAAGCAAACGACAGATAAATTGGGTTTTATGGATAATCGCAATCCCGCCCCCCCTGCCTGTTGCGCGGTCGACCCTCTGCATCATAAAGCCTTGAGGGAGGGCTTGAATGATGTCGGGTTCTGCGCATGAAGTGAGCCATGTTTCCGTCAGAAATAGCACGTCAGGGTCTAAATCTTGGAGGAGCATCCCGATTTCGGTAGTATGTTTGGAGAAGGATCTACAGTTTAGTAATGATATTTTGAGCACTGCAGAAGGGGAGGAAGGCTCTAGGTTAGGAGAAGTAAAATTGTGCAGACAGTAAGGGCAGTGGTCGGGGATTTTATCCGGCGGAATGGAATGTGTACAGGCGTTGCTTACAGGTCTATTAAGCTGGTTGAGCTGAGTAAGTGAGTAGTAATGTTGAACGGGGGACCTAGATGCAGGGTTTGTGGTCCCTGGGCCCGGTCTGGCGCGGACGGGCGCAGACGGGCTTGCCTTTGGCGCGCCTTCGGCGCGCCGGCGGCGCGCCCGCTGCGCGCGTCCGCTGCGCGTGACTCCAGACATGTGGGTTTTAAAGGGCAGGAGACAGCTACTAGAATGCTGACCTGCGCCAGTGGGCTTCCTCACTTCCTGTGTTGCGGTATTTTCCCTCCACTCAATCTGAACTTTCAGTGGTGGACCGGGGAATCGCAAGACACAGCGTGAAGGTAAGCAGAGTATTGGGGTGATTGTTTAAAAATACAAGTTTTAAATGCAATTGACAAGCGTCCCAAACGTTAAAACGTTAAAAACACGAAGGCAATATTTAAAAACAACACTGCTGCCGTGACTCTGAGCCCTTCACCAGGCGCTTCAGAGCATGTACCTTTAGGCTGGCACTAACAGTCTTTTCTCTCGCGTCCGCTGCGCGTGACTCCAGACATGTGGGTTTTAAAGGGCAGGAGACAGCTACTAGAATGCTGACCTGCGCCAGTGGGCTTCCTCACTTCCTGTGTTGCGGTATTTTCCCTCCACTCAATCTGAACTTTCAGTGGTGGACCGGGGAATCGCAAGACACAGCGTGAAGGTAAGCAGAGTATTGGGGTGATTGTTTAAAAATACAAGTTTTAAATGCAATTGACAAGCGTCCCAAACGTTAAAACGTTAAAAACACGAAGGCAATATTTAAAAACAACACTGCTGCCGTGACTCTGAGCCCTTCACCAGGCGCTTCAGAGCATGTACCTTTAGGCTGGCACTAACAGTCTTTTCTCTCGCGTCCGCTGCGCGTGACTCCAGACATGTGGGTTTTAAAGGGCAGGAGACAGCTACTAGAATGCTGACCTGCGCCAGTGGGCTTCCTCACTTCCTGTGTTGCGGTATTTTCCCTCCACTCAATCTGAACTTTCAGTGGTGGACCGGGGAATCGCAAGACACAGCGTGAAGGTAAGCAGAGTATTGGGGTGATTGTTTAAAAATACAAGTTTTAAATGCAATTGACAAGCGTCCCAAACGTTAAAACGTTAAAAACACGAAGGCAATATTTAAAAACAACACTGCTGCCGTGACTCTGAGCCCTTCACCAGGCGCTTCAGAGCATGTACCTTCAGGCTGGCACTAACAGTCTTTTCTCTCGCGTCCGCTGCGCGTGACTCCAGACATGTGGGTTTTAAAGGGCAGGAGACAGCTACTAGAATGCTGACCTGCGCCAGTGGGCTTCCTCACTTCCTGTGTTGCGGTATTTTCCCTCCACTCAATCTGAACTTTCAGTGGTGGACCGGGGAATCGCAAGACACAGCGTGAAGGTAAGCAGAGTATTGGGGTGATTGTTTAAAAATACAAGTTTTAAATGCAATTGACAAGCGTCCCAAACGTTAAAACGTTAAAAACACGAAGGCAATATTTAAAAACAACACTGCTGCCGTGACTCTGAGCCCTTCACCAGGCGCTTCAGAGCATGTACCTTTAGGCTGGCACTAACAGTCTTTTCTCTCGCGTCTTGAAGGGGCTACTTTGTCGCTGGCCTGACGTAACCAAGTATCGAGGTTGTCAGACTGAACTGTAAGTGTGGTCGAAGAGATAGGTGCAGTAGAGGCTAGTGAGGCGTAGAATTCAGCCAGATTCGCTCTATTCCAGTTTCGGGCCCTAAAATTCTTGATACGGGGGGGGGGGGACACATGGTGTGTAAGTGAAGGACAAAGGAAATAAAGTAATGATCAGACCAAGAACAGGGAAAAACTGAAGGGGGTGAGATGTCGAGGTCAGACATCCAGACCTGGTCTAGTATGTGACCTTTGTGGTGGGTAGGAGTGTGAATGTGTTGGGAGAGATTCATTCCTTTTAATAGGTCTGTAAATTCCAGCGATGATTGGCTTTCATGGATGTCCGAAGGCCAATAGTTAAAATCGCCAATTACCATAATATTAGCATGGCTAATTGCTAATTGGGCGATGGAGTCGCTGAAAAGTTTAGGAAAAAGGGGCATATGATCAGGTGGTCTGTAAACAAGAAGGCAGGTAAAAGAAAGCTTGGGAGAGGTAAATTTTAAAGCTAAGTAGTCAATATTGGGGATCGGGGTTACGGTAATCTCAGAAAAGATGTGGGTCGAACGGATGATTACCGCCACCCCGCCGCCGGACTTCCCTGCAGGCCGGTTAGCTTGTATGATGTAATATCCCGAAGGGATTGCTGCAAGGATATCAGGGGCGGAAGTTTCTGAGATCCAGGTTTCAGTTAAGAGGAGGACATCAATAGAGCTCTGATGCAGTAGCTGAAAGATCTCAAGCTGATTGCGGATGAGTGAACGGGTGTTAAGATAGTAGATGAGTAAAGAGGAGGTGGTCTGCTGTGTAGGGAGAGAAGGATTGGGGGGAGAACCAAGTGTCGGACAACCAAAGGGAACAAAAATGTCACATGCCTGGGCCATACTAGCAGCGCGGGCAGGTATAGGTCCTGTAGATTTAAGTCTCAGGAGATCACAGGAGGAATATGAATAAAATTGGGCATTATGGCAGGGCCCTGGGCCTGGTCGGCCGCGGACGGGCGCAGACGGGCTTGACTTGTGCGCGACTTCGGCGCGAAGTCGGCGCTCCCGCTGCGCTCGTCCGCTGCGCTTCCTCCATGCTACCATTAAATACTAGGGGGCGAGGGAACACTAGACCGCTAACCTGCGAGGTTTCGTGCAGGGCGGAAGTGGTGTCACGAGCGGAAGTGACGCTCCTCGAACTGACCCTCCGCACAAACGGCACAAGCCGGGGCGGAACGGGGTCACGAGGTGATGAAAATACAGGTCAGTGCAGAGTGATATTTTAAAATGCTTTTCAGCGTGCTCAGTTAAAAATAACTGTAACAAAAGACACAAATGATAATAAACAGCATCCACAACAGCGCAATAACACGCAGCCTAACTCGCCGCGATTGTCAAAGGGCCTGGGAGCAAGAGTCTCACAATATATACTCAGCAGGCTCAGCAACACTAGACCGCTAACCTGCGAGGTTTCGTGCAGGGCGGAGGTGGTGTCACGAGCGGAAGTGACGCTCCTCGAACTGACCCTCCGCACAAACGGCACAAGCCGGGGCGGAACGGGGTCACGAGGTGATGAAAATACAGGTCAGTGCAGAGTGATATTTTAAAATGCTTTTCAGCGTGCTCAGTTAAAAATAACTGTAACAAAAGACACAAATGAAAATAAACAGCATCCACAACAGCGCAATAACACGCAGCCTAACTCGCCGCGATTGTCAAAGGGCCTGGGAGCAAGAGTCTCACAATATATACTCAGCAGGCTCAGCAACACTAGACCGCTAACCTGCGAGGTTTCGTGCAGGGCGGAAGTGGTGTCACGAGCGGAAGTGACGCTCCTCGAACTGACCCTCCGCACAAACGGCACAAGCCGGGGCGGAACGGGGTCACGAGGTGATGAAAATACAGGTCAGTGCAGAGTGATATTTTAAAATGCTTTTCAGCGTGCTCAGTTAAAAATAACTGTAACAAAAGACACAAATGATAATAAACAGCATCCACAACAGCGCAATAACACGCAGCCTAACTCGCCGCGATTGTCAAAGGGCCTGGGAGCAAGAGTCTCACAATATATACTCAGCAGGCTCAGCAACACTAGACCGCTAACCTGCGAGGTTTCGTGCAGGGCGGAAGTGGTGTCACGAGCGGAAGTGACGCTCCTCGAACTGACCCTCCGCACAAACGGCACAAGCCGGGGCGGAACGGGGTCACGAGGTGATGAAAATACAGGTCAGTGCAGAGTGATATTTTAAAATGCTTTTCAGCGTGCTCAGTTAAAAATAACTGTAACAAAAGACACAAATGATAATAAACAGCATCCACAACAGCGCAATAACACGCAGCCTAACTCGCCGCGATTGTCCCCCAGTGTAAATCCGGGGCACCCACTGCACACTATGCTGGGGGGCAACAAGGAACCACAGTACCACCGTGGCCCCACCAGCTCCCTGCATGCACTCATCCTGGGTGCTGCAGGAGCTGGCATGTTTTTGCGTGCTCCTGCTAGGTGCAAGCAATTTGAGTTTCCCTGTCTGCGAATGTATGACGTTACAATGCATACATTTACAACGCATGCCTTTACAAAGCAGTTTTTACATCGCAATATCCTTTGCAACGCACACATTTACATCGCATGCCACTACAACATATTTTTTTAAACTACACTGACAGCGCATTCCACTCATCGCAACATACCTTTACAACGCATACCATTACAACGCATACCATTACATTGCATTTAAGGTAAGTGTTGGATAGTGGAGGGGTAAACATTACTATGCTAACTCCAAAGGGTTCAACAGTAGGGTAAGTGTTGGATAGTGTAGGGGTAAAAATTACTATTCTAACTCCAGGGGGTGCAACAGTAGGGTAAGTGTTGGTTAGTGTAGGGGTTCTATGCGTTGTAATTATATGTGTTGCAATGGCATGTGTTGTAATGCCTGCGTTGTAGTGACATGCGCTGTAGTGTCATGCGTTGTAGTGACATGCAATGTAATGGCTGCGTTGTAGTGACATGCGTTGTAAAGAATGTTGCGATGTAATGACTGCGTTGTAAATGTAGTGCCATGTAATGACTGCGTTGTAAAGGTTGTTTCCCCCTGCCCGCCAGAGAGCCGGCAGGGAAACAAATGTTTGATCCAACCCAGAGGAAGCATTTTTTAAGTTCCCACCAGGAAGGAACAGACAAGTTTCCTTGTCTGTACTCTTGTAGGCAGTGAAACCGTGTCACGGGGATGGCTCACTGGGACACCACAGTAGAGCAGGCCCCTGGGGATGTGGTCCCCAGGGCCTTTAAAGGCTCTGGGAGGGAGGCTGCTCATCCCCCTTCCCTATTATCAGATGTCATCCCCTGGGGGTGGAGTCCCCAGAGCCTTTACAGGCTTGTGAGGGGAGCTGCGTGCCCCTCTCTCCTTTAAGTTTTAATCAGCCCCAGACGTTGGATCCCTTTGGCCTCCATAAGACTAGGGAAGGGAGGGCGTGCGACCCCTCCCTTTCTCCCCTTTAATATGGTATGGGCGCCAGGGGATCGGGCAGGCCCGGTTCTAGCGGGTGGGCCGGGTGGGCCAGGCCCACCCAAACACAAGCCTGGCCCACCCAAACAGGAGCCTTGGCCCTCGCAGTGAGGGCTTGAAGGCAGGCGCGCAAAGCACACGTCGTGTGTCAGCCCGGACCGAGACAGCTTCCCGGGCGTGCACGCACACAGACAGTTTTAGAGATTATCGCAGCCGCACCCGCTTCACAGGTCTCTAAAAGACCATTTACATGTTAGCGAGGCTTTGTTCATTTTTTCACCCCTTCATCTCCACATGGCAAAGGCGACAATGTTCTGCTGCGTGGATATTTCTTTTTCTATGTAGCGCAGGAGAAAATAAGTTTGTTTTTTCCTATTCACCTTTCCTGACCCCTGCAGCTGCTTATCACATCAGGCTGTGACACAAACTTTGATTAATGGAGTAGGTAAGAGAATGTGTTACTATTTGTTTTCTTTTTAAAATATTCACAGGCCCAGCAGGACACATACTACGTGTGTGCTTCATTTAAACAGTTTTTATCATTATCATGGCCGATGCAGGACAAAAATAAGACAATAAAAGATGCCTCAATAACGCTGGTGATTAATGATCCTGCTGGAGAGTAATCATTTGTCTGTTAGTAGTTTTTTAAATGTAGATGAACTGTATTTTATGTGGATAGCTCGGTGGGTTACTGCCTTTGCCACAGAGATCCTTGTGCTACTTGCCGTTCAGTAGTTACAATCCTAACATAGGACAGTGACCAATGAACTGTCACCAAAGAGCTGCATACAAACATGAATGGTATAGTTAGAACTTCGCTCTTTTTATGTGATATAGTTAGAACTTCCCCAGTCTTTATTAATTCTAATGTTGCTAAAATGAGTGTGTTTGGGCAGATATACATTTTTATCAGTAAAGCTGACCCCCATGGAATACTCTTTAAATCCTAAGGTTGTGTTTCCCCAGACCAAACCCTCCTAAAATATACTGCCCACCAGTATGGATGACATGTGATTCATACACCTTGTAATCCCCATTGCCTTATGTGACATTCCCTGTAGACTGATTTACATACTTGTATGATTCATTGTCTGTATAATGTGTGCATGGTGTAAAGTACTGACGCACACTACACTGATATGAGTAGCGCTGTACAACAAATTAAATGCATATGAGAGAGGGGCTACGTAAAGATGAGGGGCATTGTTGGAGGGTGGCAGTGACGGAGTGTGAGGAGGAGGTCATGAGGGGGATGGGCTACAGAGAGATGAGGGGCACTAGTGGAGGGTGGCAGTGAGGGAATCCGAGGAGGAGGTCAGTAGGGCCATGGAGGGATGAGGGGCACTGTTGGAAGGTGGTAATAAAGGTTATTTATGGAGAAAGAGGTTATTGGTGCGGCACCAAAAAAGACTTTCGTATCAGCCCTGTCATGGCCTTTCTGTTTTTCTTTATTTAATAAGGGCTACTGTGGAACATACTTTAAAGTGTGTGCTAATTATATTCAATGTTTTAAGTTTGAAGGTGATTTTACTAATGTTTTTACCGGGAAAAATGAAAGTGGAGCCCGATGGTGCCTGATATGGGGCTGAGGCCCAAGGTCAGCTGTGAGATAAGGTGCACTGGAGAGGAGTAGTGGATAATCAAACCTGTAAGGGAGTGCGTTGCAGAGTCCGGCGTCAGGTGGAGGTAGTAATGAAGAGGGATTCTCCCTGAAGAGTCGCACAGAGGGAGCCTGAGTAGTGTCACTTGCCTGATACTCCCACCTCAGAAACCTCCTCTTGCCATCAAAAGAACATTACATGGAAAAAACACTTTTTGAGAGTGATAATATTTAGAGAGATTTGGAAAAGAGTGCATTTTACTGGACCTTGTAAGACTAAGAAGAGATAAAGGAGGGCCCTGAAGCAGGCCTGCCTAGACATATATGCGACAAATCGAGCCCGCAGTGGCCCATCCAAATGCACCCTTGGCCCACCCAAATAAAAATTCCTGGAGCCGGGCCTGGGATGGGGTACCAGGGACCATAATCAACCTAGAGAGGGGGGCTGCATCCTCCCTCCCTTCTTACATTTATGCCCTGGGGAATGGGGTCCTCAGGGCCTCAATTGGGCTCGGGAAAGGGGCCATGCCCATGGCTGACATTTAAAAAAAAGGAAAAAAGCTGTGATTTTGCTGGAGTTACATGTTTTCCTTTTTTTACTTTGGCCTCAGAAGGTCCCTCTGTGGCCACGCCTCCCCCCACGCCCCCTCCCCAACAATGATAAGGGGCCTCCCTTTTTATTTATTTTTAATTAATTAAACTCAGGACTGGGGACAAAGCCCCCTGAGTCCTGTCATGGGTGCCTGCAACACTTGTTGCCACCTCTCAGGCAGCCAATAAGAGCACTCGGTCCTGGTGGACCTTCCAATTTCTTTCTAACCAGAAATGACTCGATAGAGTAGTTAACTTTTGTGGAAAGTAACTTTGAGTGATTGTGACATGTGAGAAAGGCCCCAAGCAAACCATATATTAAGCCTATCCCAAAGGACTGTGTGCCCTGGCTCATCGTTTTCACCCAGGCCCCTTCTGCAGGTGGTGCTGCACGAACCCCTACGTGACTCCATCCAGCATCACGGCTCTTCTGTTTCCTGATTGGCGCAGCTCCAGTCCCAATCAGGTGGCCTGTTTCTCTGTCACCACTATTCATGTTATCTCATTCTTCAGGCAGCGACTACATTTTCTACGAATGTGCAAGTGAAGAAAAATGGCCACTAGCAGACAGCATGGAGCTATGACCATGTGACAGGCCATTGGAGCACTTCAGAACTACGACGATGAGCCATCAGAAACTGATTAAGATGTCTCACTGGGTGACTGTACACATCCTTATACAGATATTGCCCATTGGGTGTTGTTAAGGCTAATTCTTGTCACTGCATCCCTGTTAGAAATGTAAAATGTGCCATAAGTCTTCCTGAATTTAGCGAGTATGTAGTTGTAATACAAATACATCATATCTTTTTCTATTATCATACACTGCTATGACCTCACATTTATCGTGAGTGATACATGAGATCGTAAGCCAAGTGCATCACTCCACACCACCCTGCGAGAAAAGGCCTTGACTCTTCAACCTCTTCACCCCATAAAAATGAGAATCACGATTAGTGGTTCTTGACAGTTCATTGTCCTCAAAGTAGTACCAGGTATTTCCAACGATGACGCAATACTTATCACAATAATTTTCCAAAGGCCCTCGAGTTGCTCAGGCCATTTAGAACATTATTGACACGGTGTTTATATCGTTCAACTACTAAGGTTTCCAGTTTAACAGGGATATCAATAATGATGTCCCATTTCTTAATTTTCAATACTGCAGTTTCAACATACATCCACTAGATGGGGGAAGAAGACAAACTTTTATATTCATGCACTGGGTCAATGGCAAATGGTCAAACTCCAAATTTCATGAAATTTCCAAAACCATATAGACTTAGCGTGCTTAGTTATTTAACCTGCATTGAGCAGAGGGAGGGCATTGCCACCCACACACATTCCAACTAGCTCTTCCCTGCCTATCCTTCGCACACTAGTACAAAGCAGGAATGCACTGACAAAGCTATTCATTTTGTTTTTTCGGAATAAGCACTCGACGCTGCCACACCCAAGCTGCACCGTGGCTCGTCTTTCAGCGAGCTGCCGATCTACGCATGTTATTCCACAAAAGCGACAGAACCTTGTAAGCAGGAGTAGTCAGGCACGGCATCGGGAATAGCGGGGAAGGGGATACATGGGCATACATCCACCCCATTGGTGTAACAAAACTTGAGCCCCCCCCCCCCATGCAGAGTACGTGGAGGGCCCCCCTTCGAATTCAATCAGGAGCTCTCCAGCAGATGTGCAGTGCTGAGGGGCTGCGGGGGCCTGTGTTATGCCCCTGATCCACCCAATTCAAAGTGAAGCAGGAAGTGGAGTAACTGACACTTACCAATCAAACAACCCCCCAAAAAAAAAAATGAAGTAGATTTTGTAAGTACACAAGTGGGCATATATGCCATACTTTCATTCAGCGCAGTGCAGCAAGACGCCTTGCTGCACTGCAGGAAAGGGAATGGGGCGGGATGTGCCGTATTTAACATCAGAAGGCTCCTCCCTGTACTTTCTAGTGCTGGCACACTTTTATCAGCCTAGCGCCAATCCAGGCACACATGCACCATGATGCAAGGGTGCCTGCGTTGTAAGCATGATTGTTTTTGTGCATGAAGGGACACCCTCCTGCACAAAAACAATCCTGAGAGTGGAAAAAACGAGGAGAATATTTCTCCTCTTTATGCCTTGGGGGAGGCATTGCATTTTGAGGCATTCACAGATCTATCACTAATGTTATAAATCTGGGAATGTGCCAAAATCCATGGAACGCCTCCTTGGGGCAGAGTAACTAGAGGCAGAGATTTGCTCAGCCGTGTGTTACTCCAAATTTATCAAGCAATGCAGGGCACTGCCTTAAGCGTTGCTTTGCCCTTGCAACATGGATGTCATTTGGGGGTAGTCAGGGGTCACAGCTGTGACCTCTAGCTTGCTCCCTGCTACTCCTGGCACTTTCTTTGCGACACCTGGCAGAGGGAACAAAACATTTGCCTCCTCTGAGGCCAGGGGTCGCTTAGGAAGAAGCTAGAGGTCACAGCTGCGACCCCTGACTACCCCCCAATGATATCCATGCCTTGCGATCCCCTGCGTGGCATAAGGGAGAAGCAACAGCAACACTATGATAAATATGCATCTAGAAATATTGTAAAAATATATATGCATAACACAGCCAAAAACATCACCAGACACCTGCAGGGCAACAGCGGATGTATTTGATGATCTTACAGCTCTGTTGAATTCTGAGTCTGTTATTTCATAAAGCTTTGTCACATTATTTTTAGAAAGTTTTAATGTTTTTATGCAAATTGGTATACATTTGATGACAATTTTCTTCCAGTTTGTTTCAATAGTGTATGCTAGTTTGGCATAGTGTATTTAAACGAAATTCCAAAAAAGGAAAAAAACTATGGGCCATATTATCAAGGAACGGCAATAACATTATCGCCGCTTTAGGGGCAGGAAACTGCAGCTAAAGCGATGATAATGTGCTTGATAATATGCCCTTGTGAATACCCATAGAAGCCCAGGTTCTGGTGTGAACCTGGGCTTCTATGGGAATTCACAAGGGCATATTATCAAGCCCATTATCGCTGCTTTAGCGGCAGTTTCCTGTCGCTAAAGCGGCAATAATGTTTTTGCCGTTCCTTGATAATATGGCCCTATGTACCTGTAAGCTCTCTCTCATTGGTGACAATTTCACAGAGGCTCATACAAAAATAGTCCCCGCCCTTACAATTTAGCCCTCCTCCTAATTCTTTTCCTGAGATCCTTAATTCAGACAATCACAGAAGGAGGTCAGAATCAGCCTGCCTGAAAGTAGTTTACTGCTTTATGCTTAAAGAGATAGACATATTTTAACTAGTGTTCTACATATTTGCCCTAATAATACAACATAAAAGCAATAATGTGCCCTCACTTGCACTGTAGCACATCTCTGACTAACAAGCAATGCCAAAGCCAACAGGTCTATCCCTTTCATAGTGCTTTAATTCTGTCTGCTGGGAGCACAGTCCCTAACAATGTTGAAAATCAGGAGCAAGAATGTGGGCTACAAGGAAGACTACCTCTGATGAGAAAGTGCCTGCAGCAAGCTATCACCGTTGATGGACACTGTGATGGGAAGCACCCTGACGGATAGCAGGGCTGCCCCCTCAGAGCCCTAGATCTCAAACGCAGCATGCTCATTGTTCATCAAGATGATGGCCACCTGAAGACTAAGCAACACGTCTACAAAAATGACTCGTTTCTAAAATGGAGATAAGTCAAGTGTAGTAGTAAAAAAATTTTTTAGACCAGAAAGGTCATAAAAGTACAGAATAAAAACAGAATACAAATACTTAGCAGCCATAGTAAATCATAAAATGTCGCAATATTCGGTAATCACAATTTGCTGATTTAAAATACATTGTTGGGGAAAAAGACAAAGAACTTTCAGATAAAGTGCATAGTGACATAGCGACATATATGTATACAGTACATGGTTAGATGAAGAACTACTATAAAAAAAACACCAACTAAGGTCGAAAACACAGTTGCTAACTAAGGGGCATATTAGCAAGGGCTGGCGATATAATTATCGCCGCTTTAGCGTCTGAGAATTATATCGCAATATCATCAAGGACACGCTAGCGTGTGTTTCCTTGATGTAGAGCCCGTTTTTTCACAGCCTCGCATCGCTAATGAGATGCAAAGAAGGCGTGGCTGTGAAAACAACACTGTGAAGGCAGCTTCGCGATATTAACAAGGAGGTGCAGCGATAAAAAACATTGCGCTCCCTCAGCCTTAACTCAGGAATTTAACGTCGGTTAAATTCCTGACTAAGGCGCACTTTTAATGGGAGATGGATTATGCTGATAGGACCACAGGGGCGTATCAGCAATGTTATCACTGAAAAATTATCGCCGTAGCGCTATGTGTTGTAAATATAGTGTTATCATGGCGATAATATTCAGCGATAGCCGGCGATAATATTTTTATCGCTATGTACGGCCAGCGATAATCATCGCTGGCCGTTGATAATATGCCCCCAAGTTCATCTAGAGGATTACATTAGAAGCATAAAACTAATAAAAACGTTATTGTAAACCTGCACACCTGAGGACCAGGACATCAAAACTAGATAGATTATATGTGCAAATTCATAGTAACAAAGAAGCATGTGTCTATACAGTACACAGTTACATTAAAAAAGATTAGAGCTGAATACCCGCTGAGCAAAAAACATACAGTTGCTAACCAAATTTATCTAAGGCATTCCATTAAAAAAAATGAAACTAATGAAGACGTTATTGCAAATTTGCACACCTGGGGGACCAGAACATTGAACATGAATAAGCTGAGTGTTCAAGTGAAAAGAAAAAAGGGTAAGGACAAAAACCTCAGCTAAGGGTCCGCAATGTGCTCCTACAATTACAGTAATTAGATCTAAATTATTGAACAACATTTGGGAAAAGACCAGAAATCCATTATAACCACCATGTAAACAACTAAAGACAGTAGTAAATGTACTTGAATTGCATCTGTGTAGGCATAATAGGCACTGTGTCTAATGGAACACGGCTGATAAAGATTAACCCTTGGCTGCCTGTGGCAAATGAAAAGCGAGTGCGTGAGAGGATGAAGGCGCTACTCAAGGCTAGCAAAGTTTCCCTTTTCTTGAGTGACTGACAGACTAAATGAAATCTTTATTTGCGTGAGCCATAAAAGACGTTAAAAAGAGCACATATAATTCATAAAATCAATAAATAATGCTTTTTCAGCTAAAAAGTAAAATTGTTAAACTATTAATATTTTGACCAATGTACAATTTATGTGGTGTAGAAACAGCATAGTAACAAGATCCATACAACATTCAATAAGTACTACATTCCCAATTAAAAGAAGCTAAAATCATAAAACATCTATACAAAAGCTAGTGTGGAGCAGGGTCAATGCAGCAATCACAGAAGGATGACCTCATACCTTTTTCTAATAACTAATGCCCTTCTATTTTAATTAAGCACCACATAGCTTGTTTCTGTAGTAGAAAGGTTCTTTAGAAACACCAGGCCTTCCCTACGTGTTCTCAATTTGGATTTCCTTAAAACAGGCAGTAACAACCATTGTCTAAGCCAATAGGTTTCGCCTTTGTGAATTGTATTGGTTTTGTCAATGTTTTGTTAGACATGTTACACTGTAAACTGTAAGCCATGTTGTACAGCATACAGGGCCAGATGTACAACCCTTTTTTGCGGCCGCAAATGGGAGATCGTCCCAAAATGGCATTTGCGAGTCTCGCTATTAGGAAGGGGCGTTCCTTCCTAATGGCGAGTGTCAATGCCATGTACTGTTGTTTTGAAACTGCATTTGTGGCCGCAAAACACTCACAGTTTACCACCTGGTAAACCACTCGCAAATGAATGGGTGCGTAACTATTTTTTAAATGCAGGCAGTGGTCCCAGGGACCACTGCCTTCCCTTAAAAAAAGTAAACTGAAAAGTTTAATTTTTAATTTTTAAATGCATCCTGTTTTCTTTTAAGGAAAACAGGCTGCATTTAGAAAAGAATAAAACTGCTTTATTTAAAAGCAGTCCCAGACATTGTGTTCTGCTTACCCCAGCAGGCCACCATCCCTGAGAGTGCTAGCCATTCCCAATAGGGGCACAAATTGCGACAGCCTCATTAATATTCATGAGGCATGCAATTTGTGACCCCATTGGGAATCGCAAAGAGTGTCTGAGACACTGTTGTACATTAAGTTTAGCGAGTTACAAATTGCGAGTTGCAATTTTGCGCAATTTGCGACTTGCTAAACTTAATTGTCGTACATCTGGCCCCTACTGCTAAATGCTGGCTACTAAGCCCTGTGAGTACTGCAAAACAAAGTAAAAAAGCAACATTTATAGACCCGGGTATCATTTTCTGCCACAATAGCTTGTAAATCTGTGAGCAACTCAAATGGCAACATGTAGGCTGTGTTGAGAGCTGCAGGGGATGCTTGTCCAGCCGTGCATTTCAATGGAAGTACTCCATAGACTAACAGATTTGCATGTTGGATGTGTATATATCTCAGACAAGCATGAATCCCTGGTAGTTTGGAATGGAAGTTTATTTACGGTGGGTGCCAGGATAACAGACAGACACTACCAAGTCTTGCCACTTCAAATTCCTTTGCTCAAGACTGACATGATCATTCACGTAATGGATGATGCATGTGTGTTGGTCAATCTGTGATTGGCACCTATGACATACAATGGCTAAGAGAGAAGGGCTGGCTTTTTTATCCGTAGTTACGTCATTTTCCCAAGAATGCTGCAAAAGCCATTAAGGTAAATGTAAGCAATGACAAAGACAACAGGTCCAGGTTGTAACTCAAATGTTTCTTCAATGACTGGTCAATGACTGGTCTGAGGGAGAGAGAGATATTCTGTGCATGTGTATGCACGTGTTTCAATGCGTGGCCGCCGCGATATTAGCGTGTTCACCGCCGCGAGGCAGCAGCAAGAAAAAGTGCACAGAGGTATGTGGTGGGGCCATGAGGCGCACCCCAATGGCATTTAAGGAGGGAAAGGGAGGGGCGGTGTGCAAAGAAATGTGCAATTAGGGCCCACTGTGTTTTGCACTGTGGTTGCTACGAAGGGACAAGACGCTGCCTTGGAGCATGGGGGCCAGTGGGAGGTGTTCCTGAGGTGGGGGGGCAGGAGAGTTTGGGGGAAGGCAGGGAGGGGGAAAAAAGCAGCACCTGGGCAGGAGGAAGGGGAGCTGGGGAGGCCCAGTTTTGAGGGTGGGCAGGTGGTCGCTGGGGGGTGTCTGGAGTGCCCCAGATATTTAGGGTTGAGGAAGATGGAGAAGAGAGGGGGTCCTGGGTGGTAGCGGTGGCGGCATTGGACATTAGAGAGTGGTTGGACAGGGCCCCCTGGGGGGTGAGGGACAAGTGGTCGGTGGAGGGGGGTGGGGTGCAAAGGCCACCGGGGGGGTGTAGGGGCAACTGGGGGGAGGGGAGGAGGGAGGCCCAAGCGGGCAGGCAGGGGGAAGAGTCCAGTTTCCCTGTTAGAATGGAGCAAGGGGGAAGAGGAGGGCCCGGGGAGGGTGTGGGAGAGATCCTTGTCGTCCTGGGTATACTGGGGTAATAGGGACAGGAGGGGGGTGGGCCTGGCAACAAGGGGGGGGACACTTGTCGGGTCAGGCAGGGGAGGAGTTGGAGTGAGGGTGGGGTGGGGGGCACAGGGGTGTTTCCAGAGGCACTGTCGGGGGCCGCAGGTATAGGGGGTATTGGCAGTGGTGCCCAGAGCGGGGGTAGGTAGGGACAGACTGGGACACTAACCACGGCATGCCGGACCTTCCATTTGCTTCGCAGGAACAGTGAGCGCGGGCCACGTACATTGCGGGCGAGTTGCATGCAGCTCCTCGCTACCGGGAAGAAGTGAAGGCAGGGTCCAGGGCTGCCACCTGGAGCACCGCAAGGGACCATGGTGGCAAAGTTCAACGGAGGTCTGCAAAGGTCACGGCGGGGCGTCAGCCCAGTGGGGCGCATGTGTCCACTAGGATGGCGGTGACAATGAGCGGACAAAAAGGGACTGCTGTGGCGGGCAGCACACTGGTAACGGAAAAGGTGGTACACAGTGACATAGTCACATCTGGGTGACAGCCCGGAGGGGCAGGAGGGACCTCCAGGGCAGCGGTGAGAGAGTACGGGCAGAAGCCACGATAGACAGATTGTTGGAAGAGGCCCAGCACACGTGGGTAACAAGAATAGAAGAGGAGGGGGAGTGGGAGGGCATGCCATTAGATTATGAGGAGGATAGTTTGGAAGACGGAAGATAGTGGACAAAGAAGGGGGGACCAGTAATTTTGTGCCTAATGTGTTGCAGGAGGCTAGATCAGATGCGGAGTACGCGGCGACCTCTCTAATGACTCAACCCTCTGCGACACTGGTTAGGCAGTTGGATCCGGTGAGGACACCGACCTTGACGCCAGGTAAGAAAGGGGGCGGGACAGCACGGCTATTCCAAAATGGAGGTTGTCCACGGACACGGATGCAAGAGGGGAAGAGGGGGAGAGCGGGCTAAAACTACGCAAGGGCAGATACTTTAGGGACACAGGTGGGTACCGAGGGGCAGACGACGGAAACAGAGGCAGAAAAGGGAGGTCAGGGGGGATGACAGACAACACGGAATGGAAGGACTCTGAAGCGGCTAAGTGTTCGGGGGACGACAAAAGCGAAGGAGGGGCTGGTCAGTTGACAGAAGGCAAGGAGACCAAGGAGGTCAGATTGCCAAAACTGCTGTACATGGGGGTGACAAAACCATTGGGAGCACACCTCATGTTATCCACAATGGAAAAAATATGGAAGGGCGTATGTTAGAAATGGCGATTTCTGGTTGGCTAGGGCTTGCGCCAAAGCCAGGCAGAAACCACCACTCTAGTCAGGGCTAGGGAGTTACACGCCAATGATAACCCCTGCTCACCCCCTTGGTAGCTTGGCACGAGCAGTCAGGCGTATGCCGGAGGCGATGTGTAAAGCGTTTGTGCGCGCACCCAGCAACAACACCCAAGGCCCACCACAAAAGAAACTCCCCACAAGGTATTATATAAAAATAGCCTTTGTATTACCAAAACACATTAGATAAAAACACACACTTTACAATGTGCCAACAGGCACGGGCAGAATTTACAAGGGATTATATGTACAGGGGACAGGGCCACATGGACCACTGTCAGGAATTAGCACTTTGTAGAAATTAGCACTTAGAACATAGGAATAATACTTTAGAACATAGCACATACAATTACTGTAGCACAAAATAGAACATGTAGCGCACAACCAGTAACTACTGGTAACAGGTAAGTACCACGTACGCAACCCTAACCACCTTAGGAAAATATCGCGCAGGGAACCAGGAACTCACTAGCACCACCTGTACTCGGAGAAAACAACCACCTAAGTATCACAATACCTGTAGGGGTATAAGCACATTACACATGACGCATAAAAACACATTCAGAGGTGTAGGGAAGGAAAACACATGATGCATAACATACATTCAGCGGTGTAAAACAAGGCACATGACGCATAAAAACACATTCAGAGGTGCAGGTTTAGGAACAATAGCGCAAAACTCACATTAGCCACCACCTGTGGCAGTCCCTAGGCCAACTGGCCTCGTAGGGGGCTAGGACGCCCTGTGTCCCAATGTCAGGGCAAGGCTGCGCAGGCTGCGCCAGCCAAAGCGTAAAGGCCACAACCTTGCAGCTGCCCACTAAGTGCTGGGCAGCTGTGGGGACTGAGCCTGGGCACCACGGTGCCTTCTCAAACAAATATGCCGCACTCACGTGGAGCCTCCAACCACACGAAATGCCCCCTAGAGCCTCGGTGGGCTCTGTTACCAATGTGGGGGCAACGTTGGAGCGGCCCGCTGCCTTGCGGGCCGCTCTTTTCACCAGAAAGGAAAATGCCCCCTTCGTTGGAGCCTCGGTGGGCTCTGTGAAAACAATGCGGGACAATGCG
The DNA here is from genome assembly GCF_964204655.1 of Triturus cristatus. Lineage (NCBI taxonomy): Eukaryota > Metazoa > Chordata > Amphibia > Caudata > Salamandridae > Triturus > Triturus cristatus. The sequence goes on from NC_140590.1 coordinate 964,301,029, forward strand.
GGCCACGTTGGAGCCTCTCGGGGCTCGGGAACACTGCCCCTGTCGGCGGAGTCACACTCAGGGGACTCTGGAGGCCAACAGTGCGGGCCTCGTCGTTGGAGCACACTAGCGCTCTAAGCCAGCACGCACACGGAGTCCCCCCCCAGCCCTTCCGCACTCACCGGGCTGTTGCTCTGGGGACTCCCGCGTCGCCTCCGCTCTCTCTGCTCCGGGGCCGGCAGCACTCCGGCCGGGCAGCAGCGACGCCACTGCTTGCAGACTCGCCCTCTCTTCTCTCCTCAGGGAAGCGCGGGGTAGGCTCCCGTCCGCTTCCTTCACCCAGGGCGCGGCTTCAATGCCCCGCCCACCACCAGGCGGGACTTCTCTTTGCTTCCGGGTCGCCGCAGGCAGCGCGGCGGCCCAGAGTTCCCTGTGACGGCGGCGATACGGGGTGGGCACCCGTAAATGAAATAATTAAATAAGCGGGGTAGGCACCCGCCACCGAGTGCCACAATGCGGGGTGGGCACCCGCCTTAAATCCGGCAAAAGCGGGGGAATCTCTCATGTTGGGGTTCCCTCCTTGATTATCGTAGCGCCGCGCTACGGGCTCCAATGGAGGCACTCTTCAGGGAAAACGCTTCTTGATGCTGGGGGCCCAAATAAAGCGCTCCTAGTGCTATATGTCCAGTAAAAGCGCTTCCAGGCGCTTAGGGAAGGTCCAGAAACAAAGTCTTCAGATGCAGGGGGCAAGGACTGGGCCCAGGGGCCAGCTCACAGGGCCCTCCAGCAGGGAGGCAGTCCCCAGTGGCGGTCTCTCCTGGTGCCCAGCAGCAGCAGGCCCCCCTCAAATTAGGATCAGCAAGAGAACAAATTGTAAGGGGACACAGCCCCTTCTTATACTGTAAAACCCTTTGTTCTTGGTTCAGGGTGAGGGGGAAAACCAGTTGCAGCTGGTTGGGGAGCACCCTTGATGTGCTCAGCCCCTCACTCTATTCACTGGCAGGGCTAGGGTCATCAGTCCCACCACAGGGGGCGGAGCCAGCATTGTGTGGGAAAGCCCTGCCCTATTCAGGTCCAAGGTGCACTCCTCCCCAGCCATCAGCATGCTAATCTCAAACTCACCACTGGGGCAGACCCAACCAGACTCCTGGAGCCAGGCTCACCAGCCAGCTCCAGCCAATCACACGCCAGACACACTTTACACTAATATGCCAACTCCTAGAAGTGGCACTTCCGCACATGACATAATCACGCATTAAACATCATTGTGAAGCATTCAATCACACGAGTCCGCACATACCAAACTCGAGCCTGCACACCCCACACATCAGGAACTACCAGGGACACATACATTCTCCATGCATTCCTATGGGAGGGCAGGCCTATCTCACCACATGCACTCAGAGTGCGCACGCACTTTACTCTGGGACACTGGGAAAGTGCGCAGAAACCAAAAAATCACTACCACCAGGTCACCAATAAAAGCAAAAAGTTCAGGGGTGAACCTGCCAGAAGGGCCAAGTCCAACAGCGTATATGTGGATAGAGGAGAAGCTGGAGTTATTCCGGCGACCCAGGGTACCCATGACTTTAGAGAACTGGACGGCAGCCTTTTTAATTTTCACAAGGTTGTTCTGTGAGAAGTACCCAGATAGGTCCGTGTTTTTTTTAAATACATGGGTGTAGTTAGGAGGGCACATCTGATGTACGGGGTTATGCGTGGTCACACTATGACGAAGAGTTCCGTGCCAGACTAGCTTGGGACCCTGAGGCAAACTGGGAGGAGATTGACTCGGATCTCTACCAACAGACGATGGGAGCGGTAAAGTTTAGTAAGACAACGTACACGGCCAGTGGGTTTCTGTTAGTCCATCGCCCCTTTCAAAACCGTCCCACCTGGGGGGGGGGATACACTCCAAAGCACTCAGGGGGAGGTCCAGGGGCCTGTTGGGACTATAACAAAGGCACATGTGCCCAGGACTACTGCAGATTTTGGCACGAGTGTTCAAAATGCTCTGGAAGACACCCTCTGGTACAGTGCTTCGGGCCAGGGTACGCAGGACAGGGTCAGGCTGTGGGGCAGAGGCTGCAGCATCAGAATGCCAATAGTGGACAGCAGGGTATGGGAGGACGGGGGTTGCAGGGCTAAATGGGCAAAGGCTCATACACCCATCAAGCTGGATTGCTTAGAGGCCTGGCTCGCACATTGCCAAAAAAAGCAGGACACGCAAATTCTTAGTGCAGGTTTCAGAGAGGGCTTTAAATTGGGGTACGAAGGACCAAGGTTTGCACGATGGGCGGAGAACCTAAAATCAGTAGCGTCTCACAAACCAGTTGTTTGGGAGAAATTGCAAAAAAAGGTACGGGAAGGGCGCATGGAGGAACCATTTGCAGTTAGCCCTATAAAGGATTTGATTATTTCTCCGGTCGGGGTGGTTCCAAAAAAGGAGAGAGGACAGTATCATCTAATCCAGCACTTGTCATGGCCGCAAGAGGGGTCAGTAAACAATTTCATTCCTGATGACTTGATGTCAGTCTCGTATTTATCGGTGGACGTAGCAAGGGCTCTGGTGGAAAGGGTAGGAAAAGGGACCGAGATGGCAAAATGTGACATTAAGGCCACTTTCTTGCAAGTACACCCGGAGGACTTCCAGTTGCTGGGCATTCAAGTGGACAGCAACATCTTTGTGGATAAGGCTTTACGCATGGGATGCTCAATATCATGTGCGCTGTTTGAGAAGTTCAGTTCATTCTTGCAGTTTCTCCTGGAAAACTGGGAAAGATACGGTGACACACCACCCTGACGACTTCTTCTTGGTGTGACGGCCTGGTTCGATGGACTGCTAGCAGCAGCTGGACAGTTTCCAGAAGCTCATGGGTACACTGGATGCCCCCTTGGCACCAGAGAAGACACAAGGTCCAAGCAAGGTGTTGTCATTTCTGGGGATCAAACTGGATTCGGTGGCCATGGAGGCCAGGTTGTCGGAGGATAAATACTGCACATGAGGTTGTCGATCGATGACATGCTGGCCAGAAAGAAAGTGACAATAAGGATGGTTCAAGTGTTTCTGGAGCATTGGAATTTTGCATGCCGGGTAGTGAGAGCGGTACGGCCATTTTGCAGTAGACTGAGCAGGTCACTGGCAGGCCTCACGCTACCACATCACCACATGCGTTTGTCGGCAGGGACGAAGGAAGACCTAAGAATGTGGTGCAGGTTTTTTGAGGAATGCAATGGGATACCCATGTCAGCACCAGAAGAGTGGGATTGGGATGCTCAGATATTCTCTGACGCCGCAGAAGCGGGCGGATTTGGTTTGTACTGGCAGGGAAAATGGTGTGCTGAAGAGTGGCCACCTCATTGGAAGAATGGGGGCAGGAGCATTGCTTTCCTTGAATTGTTTCCACTAGTAGTCACAGTCACCCTATGGGGGTGGAGGCTAGCACATAAAAGGGTCACTTTCAGAGTAGACAACATGACAGTGGTGCAGGTGGTCAACAGGCAGTGCGCAAGGGATGAGCAGGTATTAAAGTTATTGCGCATATTCATGTTGAGTTCTTTGCAGTACGACATTCAGTTCATGGCAAAGCACGTCCCAGGTGTAAACAATGACATTGCGGATGCTTGTCTCATTTTCAGTGGGAGAGGTTCCATGGGTTGGCCACGGAGACAGAAACTCACAAGATGCCGGTGCCTGATGGGATGTGGCCCATAGGAGAGAAAGGATGCTGCAACTGGTGGTAGGATTGTTAGCGCTTTCCACAAGGAAGGCCTACGGACTCGCGTGGCAGGAATTTCTGCAGGGTGGTACAATGAGGAGAAGTGGGACGTGGACCAGGGAAGTGGACGTCGTTCAGTTTATTTTTTTACTTGATTGAGAAGAGTTTGTTGAATGTTACCATGGCGGCAAAGCTGGCAGGGATAGCCTTCACGGGCAAGTTAGTGTGGGGATATACCCCAATGGCAGTCGAGCTGGGGAAGAGGTTGCTAGAGGGTTGGGCCAGGGAGACGGGTAGAGGACAGCGGGTTAGGTTACCATTGAATAATGTGCTGCTGGGCAAAATGATAGAGGTGTTGCCAAAGGTATGCTGCAGCTGGCAGGAGGCGATATTGTTTGTGGCGTTAATGTCTTGGCTATATTGCGGAGCATTCCGGGTTTCGGAACTGTTGGGAAGGAAGGGGGTTCCAGGGCTGCAATGGAGGGAAGTACAGGGATGCGAAATAGGGAGTGATGCAGTCTCCATCTTTCTCAGGTGCTCGAAGACAGATCAAAGGGGGACTGGGAGGTCAGTGGCGCTGTGGGCTAGGGAGGATCCCATGATCTGCCCAGTAAGATGGGGGTGACTTTTGCGGGGAGGTACAATGAGGAAGGTGAGGCACGTTTTCTACAGGTCATCGGGGTGGGAAGTCACGGCAGCACAGCTTCTATGGGTCATGATGCGGGCATTAAAATTAGTGGGGGGGGTGCCTGAGGTGTTTGGCACTCATTCCTTCAGGATTGGGGTGACTTCTGACATGGCAAAGTTGGGGTGGGGCTCAGAGAGGTTGAAGCTACTGGGACATTGGTCATCAGATTGTTATAAACGCTATATCAAAGCAGAGAGGGGGGCTGGGAGGAAGAGGGGTATGTGAATTTTTCTCACGCATGTGTCTTTGCAGGTGCAGTAGCTGGGCCCGAGTCGGAGGCGCTCGCTATCTGGATTGTTGGGCATTCTTTTGTGAAATTGATGGAAAGACACAAACTGAATAAAGGAAAAGGAGAAAACTTGGGATTGGACCCGGGATTGTTTAAAGTCAGTTGGCATGGTAAAGGGGGCATGCGTTGGCACAAGCTTTTCCATCTTTTAAATAAGTACGTGCGTTGTAAAATGACACCCGGATGTACTGTTACTTCACTTGGGGGAGAATGATTTAGTGGTTTGTAAAGGGTTGTCTCTGTTGAAGCAGATGAAGAGGGATTTGAGGGTGAACAAGACGCAATGGTCTGGGTGCTTTGTAGTGTGGAATGAGTTTATTCCCAGGAGGCATTGGAGGGGGGCCGAGCGGCCTGTTGCCATTGATAAGGTCTGGAGGCAGATAAACAGAGATGAGGCTGTTTTGCAGAGAGGCAGGTTTTGGCAGGGTGGAGCATACAGAATTAAAGTATGCAACGGTGGATCTCCCGGAGCAGAAGTATTCAGCAAAAAAAAAAATCAGAGATGATGGGGTGCATTTGTCTCGCTTCGGGATGGAGTTATACTTGATTCAGATAAAATAAGTTTTAGATTCAGCCCTGGACATCAGGCGTTATCCTGGACGAGGCCTAGAGGTGGGGGGGGTGGGGTCGGAAAAGTCATAAGGACTATTTCTGAGTGGTGTCAGTTACCTATTTTTGGCCAGTTGTTACTGTTTCATTTTGTGGTTGGGGACAGGTAGGTAATGAGGTCAGAATAGGTTATACTTAGTAGATCGATTTTTAGAGAGGTAGAGAAGAGGTTACAGGGTTTAAGGGTTAACAGTTATTGATCTAGTAGGTAGATCTTTAGATAGGTTGAGAAGAGGTTACAAGGTTTTGAAGGGGCGAAAGTTATTGATTAAGGTGGGGTATGTTAAATAAATTGCAGTTGTGTTTGGGAAAACCTTAATGGTGGGGGGAGGAGGATATGTAGATGAAGTTTGTATAGTTAGCTGTAGTTTTGTGAGGCAAAGGCTGGGGTTATGTTGTGTAAGATGCACCTGTCTTCAATAAAGCGGCCTTTTTCACACTTATGGTGACTCAATTGTGGTTTGTTGCGTGCACTTCGGCCCAAAAAAGAGCTTTGGTTTGAACAACAGTACAAACAGGCAACTCATGCCTTTAGCTTACAAGTTTAAATATGACAGCAGAACTTCACATTTAACTGGGCTCTTTCTCCAGTCTTTACCGTAATGTCTTGTGCAAGTTCGTGTATCCTCAAGGTTTGAAGTGGGACTCAGAGCACCCCTACAGTGTTGAATCATTCAGTAATGCAGCCACAATCACTCCCCCTCCTCACAACTGCCCATGATATCGTGGGGACTGAACAAAGGAAAACAGGTCCCTGCAGCCACACTACCTTAGGAGAAAGAGGCAGCGGCTGGGCAATGGGCTGAGCCATGATAATGAGAATGCAAAATGTGACCATTACTTAAAATAATCTCTCTGGGGTAGATTTACAAGAAAGTGCCGCAGCGCGGCACCGCAAGCCCTTTGGATGCGCCACGCTGCGGCACTTTCAGAGCACAGGAATGCAACATATTTACAATGATATGTTGCATTCCTGTGCTCTCCCCTGCGCTAGTGCACAAACAGCTGCCATGCGCCGGCTCAGGCACCCTTGCACCATGGTGCAAGGATGCCTGCGTCATGGGGAGATTGTTTTTGTGCAAGAAGGGGCACCTTCCTGCATGTAAACAATCACTACAGACATTTTCCTCTTTCAATGTGTGCTGTAGAATGCAGCATGCATTGAAAGAGAAAAGAAAACGAGGCGAAATGAAAACATTTCTCCTCGTTGCGCCTCACTATGCTACCCATAGGTTGGCATAGCATACTGACACATTTCCAGGTTTACGATTCCTTGTAAATCTGGAAATATGTCTACTTCTATGGGTGTTGTGTGGGAACGCCCACAGCAACACCCATGGAACGCTCCTTTCACGCATGTAAAGGGGCTGTATTTATAGGGACAGGAAAAGCCACGCAGGGTGACTTTTCCTGTCCTTGTAAATATGGGGCAGAGAAATGCGCTGCCAGTGAGTCACAAAAAGTGACGTACTGGCAGTGCAGGGGGCTTGTAAATCTGCCCCTCTGTGCGCTGAACCCTCTTCTGGACGACACCTTCCAGAGCTCATTTACTTTTTAAAGCGAAAATCAAGTTAGGTATACAGGTGAAAGAGTAAAAAAGCCACAGATTGTGCCTGTTAGTGTTTAAAAATAAACCTCCTGCCCACCAGCCGACCATGGGAAGTTGAGTAAGACCTCAGTCTGCAGAGTGAAGCCTTATATGGTTTTGAGAGAGGGGCTATGTGGCAAGTAGACAAGCTCCCAAGAGACCACCAGCCCTTGCAAGATGAAGGCAGAAGTAACCGTTTGAAAGGACTTCGACAGACAGAAGCTCGTGCACATGATCACAGTTGGCATGAGCCGTTTTGCAGGAACAAAACTTCCTGGATCTTTTTCTGATTGGCATTGCGACATGGGGTGACGATTGCCTGGCACAGCAACAAACTAGATTCACTTCAGACAAGAATGGGCCATTCAAAGTAAAAGGTAACTAGTAGTCTCCTCCTCTGTTAAAGCTACAGCAGTGCGCACAGTATTCATGGAATGGAGATGAATACAGAAGCGCCAGTAAGTGCAAATGAACAGGTTAGAGCTGCCAACCTAGAAACTCGGGGAAAAGATTTGAGTCTCGGTGGGAGACACAACATCCAGTGTTTCTGTGTAAATCACTTAATCTGTCCATGCCTGTGAATACCTTCGTTAGGGTTCGCACTACGTGTAAAATAGAAAATCAATTAAGAAAAGAAGTTCCAGCAAAGCTCAAGAAAACAGTACTTGGGTACGGGAGACTGATAAGAGAAACACTACACGAGGAACAGCAGGAAATAGTACGCTACAGCCAAAAGAAACGGAGGAAAAGTAAGTGGCAACCACAGGAACCAATGAAAAGCAAGGGCGGTATGTAAGCCCCTTTAAAGATTTATAATAAATACAGGAATGGATGGTTAAAATTATTATAATAAAAGTTTACCAGCAGATTGTCATATTCATTTGAAAAGGCTAGGAGGGTTACTAAGAAAAAGGGGGAGGACCACACTTTAGTTGCTTCGGCCGATGGAATTTGAACAGAAATAGAAGTTGCTATGCTACCAGAGAGGTGCGAGCTGGTTCCAGGAAGGATTAGCACCCGTCCAGATAGAAGTCGTCCATCATCCATGTTTCCTGGCAACAAACAATGGCCGCAATGCTTACAAAATGAACCCACTTAGGGTTTTGGATCTTTGAGCATGCCCCTGCAATGTTCCAGGAGATATGTCTCCAACCCACATTTGTTAAAACAGCACAATACCTTTCTTCCTTAATGTCCTAGCATGAAAAGGAGCAAAGTCTGGGAGAGGATGTATGGGTAGAAAGTCAAACTATTTGGTCCAGCTGTGAGATTAGCTCAAATCTATTGGTGATGTTCACAGAATAAAAAGTGGGTGGAGGAATCGGCATCAATCTTCCTGATGGCCTATAAAAGAAATCCTGGGCAAGGGCTTCAATCGACTTTGGGTAAAGCCCTGTCAGATTGAGCCTAGTTAGGATGTTTTGTGTGACCACTTTGCTTTTTGATACAATGCAATCTTTAATGTGTGGTTTAGGTGTGTTGCTTACCCAAGATTCTCTCCGACCATGATTTAACTCATTATACAACAGCCCAGTCTCCCATTTTCCCAATGCACCACTTTATTTGTAAGTTGATTGTGGAATACTCTGTCCTGCCTTTCAGCACTACCACAAGTGGAGTGGCCTGAGGAGATAATTGCAGAGTTGGACGTTTTGTGGATTCATGGGTGCTCACATGGCTGTTACTTGACAAGTCATGTGGTTTGATGTTTTGCCCTAGAATGTCGCCTTTTTTATCTAAATTTCTTTGGGGGCTGGATGTAATGCTCCTTGGGACACTGCTTGCCCCTCTTGAATTGGGATTAAGTCGCCTGCTGAATGGTTGCAGTGTTCCTCAGTAGAAAGTGACCCACTCAGTGGCACTGGATTCGATTGGATGGAATTCAATATTGGTATAACCTGGCCAGAAGGAAGACTTCCTGTCAGGTGCCCCTCTGTGGAGACACAGTTCAGTTTACATAATTCCTCTTCAATTTTAGCTACCCGGGACATTATGGGGCTAAAGGGATCAGTTAGTAAGCTTAAGACGCATACGAAGTTCCGCTGACAAGGATGACTATTTGCCCTCTCCGTTCACTTGACCATGGCTATCTATGACATGGGCAGGGCATTATGTGCACATTAGGGGACACAAACATAGGGGCTTATTTACAAGGCCCTTGCACCACTTTTGCGTCATTTTAACATAGGAAAAGTGGCGCAAGGGGCTTATAAATCTGCCCCATTGTCTTTTGCATCTTGTCCCTCTATCAGCTCTTTTCTTCTTTCATCCATTGCACTTTGTTTTCTCCCCTGTATCTAAAGTAGGGTCATGGGATTAGATTCCTACTGGCTGACTGATGAGTTCTGAGCGAGGAGAAGAGGCAGCAGCATTCTGATTCTTGTTTGTTGATGGCTGAATGGGATCCTCAATGACCCTGGCAGCATCACCATGTTTTGGCCGATGGGGGAGAGGACAAGGAGGACAAGGATAGATGCCGCTCACCCAGTTCGATCTCCTCATTTGACTCCCCCTGCAGCGGGCAAAAATCCTAAGAGGATTCCACTAGAGCGACCCACTAGAGAAATGGTGGGATGTATAAAATACCTTAAGGCGCAGATGAAAGTGGGTTGTCCTCTTCCGGGCAGGCGTATGCCTGGGCGCAACCAGTGCCGCGGGGAGCTGGGAGTGCTAAAGAGCGCACTTTGCTATCCTGAGGCCCGCCTAGCCTCAGTGCACAGTGGAGGATGAAGTCCCACTCCAAGCCAGGAGGGGCAAACAATGCAGGCAGCGTGCCAGGCAACGAACTGCTGTTGTTCCAGCACTGATAGCGTGAAGAGGCAGTCCAACCTCTTTCTCCTGGAGGAAGTGGATAACAGAAAACTGACACTATGAGTCCCAGTCTCAATCAGCAACAATCAGTGACCACAGCCAGTGACCAAGGGGTACTGAAGTCTATTAGAGTCTCTACATGCAGTGACAGATAACATGTATGGAATGTATGGATCAAATGAAGTGCAGCATCAACTGGTTACTGCCACTTACCTCCTCCCCTGATCTGTTGATGGCCGCCTCCTCCCACAGCACAACAAGAACAACGTGGATTAAGAACCATCGAAATAGCACCAGACCGGACTCCGGGCTCACCAAAGGCCAATGCCCAATGTCCTCCGAATGGCTCCAGTCCAAAAGAGGATGCTCTGCACCAGAGCCTCACAGGGCTTAGCTCTAGTGAGGGGAGCCTCAGAGGGCTTGACATGCTCATCGGAGGAGGCTGAAATCCAACACCAGCTCCACCCCTCGGCTCAACCACCTGCCACTCGTAAAAGCCACCCATTACTCTGCCACGCACCCATACTCACTGTGCTTCCAGCGTGAGTCGAACATAGTGGCAGTGGTGGTGTCAGCAGTGGCAGTGAAGGCTGCAGTGTTGGATTAAACAAAGCTCTACTGTGAGTCTCCGTGAATTCCCGTCCAGCCACTCTGGCGTGAGATGCCTAGGCCTGTGGACGGGCCCTAGCATGGCACGGTGGCAGGGGAGGAGGCTTCCACTTCACTATGTCATTTCTTGAGTGGCCTTGGAGATGTGAGTCCATTCTCTATCAGGAGTTAGCAGAACCTTCATCACTCAAGTGGCATCGGCATCAGTGAAAGTGGACAAGCCTTGCACAGCAGGAGTGAATAATGATGCACTTCACTTTGTACCATAGATTTGGTTTTGTCCATGATTTTTCTATTTTGGTGGAAAGAAGGGCAAACAAGGCGTGCAACAGCATGGTAAAGGGTGGGATACTGCACTCAAATGTGAAAAGCGCTGTTAATAAATTAACTAGCCTCACTGCTAGAGAGCAAGAGGAATAAGATGTCCCACTGAGCCAGTGCTGTAGAAGAGGGTGCACTTAGGGTGGCAAAGGGAAAATGATATATAGAGACGGGGATGCTCCAGGGAAGACAAGAAATCACCAGGTGCTTGCCACTTTAAAGTTAAAGAGGTCCGGGTAATACTTTCAATCTGGGCCACTGACAATACACCGGACCATACTGCTTGGTTGCACCAACTGTGGTTCCTTTTGGGAATGGAAAAGCTATCCTTGGCGGTCATTCTTTGGGCTACTTTTATTTTAATTATTTCTAGGGAATTCAGGGAGTTGTCCTGCCCATCCTCTCTCCGCATCTTACACCTGATTCCCGAGACTTCTCCCACTGAACGTTGAAGGGCGCTGCCCGGGGTAGCATAGACGGGCCCCTGGTTAGGGCTATCTGACCATTGCTTGTATCCCCCTTTAGAAGCAGTTTGAAAGGAAGGTGGGTGGGAGTGGGGGGGCGGCGGGGTTTTTCTTTTACCTTTTTGACTTCTTTATTTACTGTACTTGAACCGCAGACCTGCTTCGCAACATATATTCATACCAAGGGTTTAGGTGGAATGAAAAAACTGGGAGGTCTCTCAAGGGGGCATGGTCAATGTAATCAAGGGCGTAGCTTAAAACACGTAAGCTAAAAATCTGCGTTTAGCACAGTGTGCCGCCCCACTTGTATTTTGCTGTCATTGGTTGCGTCCAGATATATGATACAACAAGTCACATCATACCTACAAGTCAGGACTATTGGCTTTGTCAATGGTTACTAGTGGCATAAGATAAATAAGCATCATCTATATGTATATAATATTGAAAAAACTTCCATTTGACACCACGACAATGTTGCTGCTCCTGAGTTTCAAAAAGAGCAGGGAAATCCAGAGAGAAAAGAAACTCTCTTTAAAGGATTTCCCTTCCTCTACAACGCTCACCACGCACACATCGATGTGCCCACTGTCACTGCAGTCCGGGAAAAAACACGGACCGCGGGTTCCTGGGCACAAAACAGAGCCCGATAGAGACCCGTTTCGAGGCCCCCTTTGAAAAACTGCCGGTGCTCAGACCCAGTGAGACCCGGCCCACTTAAAGCCCTGATTCATACCTCTCACAGCGAGCCAAAACAGTGAGTGAATGCGGCCAGACCTGTTGGCTGCAGGCAGCATGCTGGGTGCTTCTATATGTGGACTGTGTTAATCAACAGAATTGATCCTACAGTTAGAGAGGTCATCAATCTTACTTGTTCTGACCACACTGCAGGAACAATTAAAATTGCTGACCTGTTTAACTTTGAAATGGATGAGCACATGAGCACCTAAAGTAGTATTGTTTCCTGTTGTGCACACAGGTTCAAATAACTCCTCTCAATATAGCATTACTAGATTAAAAATGCATGAAAGGCCACCTGGTGTCACTCACACTCACCTGCTGCCTTAAGGGAAACTGTCTCTGGATAAAGCGTGATGACTTCCTGCGCAGACTAGTAAATTACTGCTCAAGCACTACATTTTTCTTTTTGGTAAAGCATTCCATGAGAGTGCAGGTGTTTTCCAGCTGTCTCCCTTGTGTACTTCTCTTGCCTCCTTGGCTGTGCTCTGTGTTGCTTTATCTTGGCATTGTGTTTCTTCCCATCCTCACTCATGATATGTCTGCCCAAATATTCCCACCACATTACTTTCTCCCCTGTGCTTCTCCCCCCAGCTCCACTTTGCTCGCTCGCCCCGTGTGCTTCATTTCTCCCTCACCCCGTGCTCCCCATTGCTGTCCCTCATGTCACGTTGCTTCCCTCCACCTGTGGCCTCCATGTTACTTCAGCCTGCCCAGCAACCCTCCATGTTGCGTCCCCCCACCAGTGTCCTCCATGATGCCTCCAGCCTCCCGCACTGCATTTTGCTTCTGCCGGCCTCAGTGTTGCATCCCCAATCCCTCCACCCGCTTTAGAAAATATTGTTTTTGCACTACTTTTTTACTTTTTATTTACAGATTCAACTTGGATTGGTAAATAAAAATAAAATAAAAAGTGCCTGCATCATTTTATAGGTGTGTGCATGTGTGGGGCACGTGTCTCCAAAATGACGTAGACGGCCACTTTATAGACATTTTTCTCTTCTTTGACCATCCTGTACAGCATTGGGGTGCTATACAGCATCAATACACCCATTGGCAAGGCCAAGCGGTCCCAAAGGCGCATTGGCTTTGCTTGTTTCCTCATGTGGATATTAGGGGGCAGATTTACAAGCCCCTTGCGCCACTTTTGCCTCATTTTTAACATGGGAAAAATGACGCAAAAGTGGCGCAGGGGGCTTGTAAATATGCCCCTAGATCCTTATTTCTACTGTAGCCCGCCACAAGATGAAAAAAAGAAAAAGTGAACAAAAAAGGATTTTTCCAAAAGGAGGCATTCATCACAGTGTTTGCAACTAGGGCGGCAGACAAGCCAGGGAAATAGAAGTGCGTCATTAACATAAGCCCTCTGAAGGATATGGAACGTCTAGGGGTATTACAGATGCTCATGGGGCCCTTCAATTATTGACTTGGGAGAGGGTGCTTATTGCACTTATGCTTACACAAACGTGGGGGGAAACTGGAGGAACATAGCAGTTATCGAAAAATCTGTAGGTTGACTTTTAATTAAAATGATTAGGATTTACAAGTCCATCCATAAAGGGACCAGGAAAACACAGGCACCCCTTTCTCCATTTCCCACTTACTTGCCATTCTCGTGGCAGCAGCATGCTAGTGGTACTTATCAAGAGAGCAGCAGACCGTTCTTGTTTTGAATTCGAGAGGGCTCCTAAATCTAGTTACCATCGCCTAAATGGCAGATTATCTCACAAAACTTCACATATCTTTAATTTTATTTTAAAAAACGATGACAGCAGAAATACATTCAATAAATAAAAAAACCAAATAGCACAAATATGAAATGGACAAAAAAGGAAATTAATGACCACAAAGAAAACTGTAAAATAATTATGAAAAATAAAATCAGTTACAATATTCACATTCATATTTATATCAATAAAACATCATTTAAATCGTAGAGCTCATTACATTCATATTGGGAAGCCATCACACAGGCATTCTACTCTATATGTCTCAACTGTAACAATCTTTATCCATCATCTCCTCCACAAGTAAATGGTTTTTCAACCATTTTCTGAAATGACTCTTGAATAACTAGATATATAATCAGTCAGTCAGTCAAATACCTTTATTTGGTCAAAAGAAATGACCATAAAATAACAACATATAAAATACATTTTGAATAGTCAATCATGGTAACATAATTATTTAAAATTGACAGTCAATTATATGCTACATTATTAAAAAGACACACAAATTTACAAATAAAAATCATTCTCCTTTCTTAACTTCATAGCAGCAACAATATAACTAAGCACTGCAGAACAGATTCAACGGGAGGCTAAGTTTTACAAAAAACCCTGCCCTTCTTTATAAGAAGTAAAGTTCTTGTGCAACAGAATAGGGCGTAAAAAGTGGGCTTCTAGGGAGTTGTACAAAGTGCAAATAAGCACAACGTGCACAGTGGATTGAGAAGAAGCAGAATCACACGGGCAGCGTGGAAGAGAGCTAGACCAAGGGAAAGGAACTAAACAGTGGACCGTGTTTATTCTTAACCTAGTTAGATCAAACCTGTGTTTGAGATTCGTGATCCAAATTAGATAAGTTTCCATACCTGGAGTGGTGGAAATTGGCATATAACTGAGGACTGAGATCAGGTCAAGTGATTTCTTGTTTCTGACCTCCTCTCTGTGAAATACAAATCTATGTTTTACCAAATCTTTGGTTTGAGGACCAATCTATTCAGGACAGTCAAAGAGAAGGCTCAGTCCCCCCAGGTTATAAAAAGTGTTCTTGACATATGCCAGGGTATAGCAATCATGTTGTTTAGATTTAAACAATCCTCAAACACCTTCTTTGAGAAGCCAGCCTAAGGAGTGCCTCATAGTTTCAGCTATAAAAGAAAAGGGTCCTTACCAACTTGGTTCTCCAAGAAGTCCATACCCAGTTCTAAATGTGAAATGAAGCTTGGATTAGTTTTGGGAGTGACTAAAGCCTACACAGAAATTTATTTTTGGCTGCCTGCAATTTCCCTGGAACAGCATAACCCCAAACTCCTGCTCCATATACACCAACTGAAAGGCACTTGCTCTTTTAGAGGCTGGGTCATCTCCTTGATCGGCCTATGGCCTAGAACGTTTGCTAAATCTAAAAATCAATTTACAGGTTGGCCCCATCTTCTGTGCTCTCTGATTGATCAGCCTGTCTCACGTCCGATTAGCATCAAGCAAGATAGTTAAATAATTGGAAAAAGATACTTTTGCTATCGGGTCTCCCCAATAAAAAAACGTTTGGAGATAGTATTTTTGGAACTACAGAATATTATGAATAATTTTTGATGATTCACCTTAAGGTTTAAATTTGTTATAAAATCAGCAAAACCATTTCCAATATTCTGAAGACGATTCACTGTTAGTGCGATAAGAACTGCGTCGTCTGCGTTTAAAAGTATCGGGACTGCATGGTAGCCAACTCTGGGATCATCTTGCTACAGGAGCCTAAAAAGCATTAAAAGTATTGATATCAAAAAATGTGGGCAATATACAGCCCTGCCTTACCCCCCTGTTAACCTTTATTGGATATGTACAATCCCCATTCTGTGTATAACGCACTTCTGTGGTTGTGTCCCAATGTAGGCACCCAGCGAAGTACAACAATGGAGGGTCAACTTCTTCATGCTCCTGTAGTTCCCATAACATCCCCCTTTCAAAGGCACAGGAGAGGTCCATTAAGGTCTTGTGTAAGGCACCTCTCCTGGCTTTATCATAATTCCCTAGTATTAGGGATAAATTAAGAGCTTTCTCCACAGTCCCTAGGCCATCATCTAATAATGAATGAGATTGGTCGATAGCATGCTGGGAGATTCCTATTGCCTTTTGTATAAATTGGCACAATAATTGATTCTCTCCAAGAGTCAGTTGGATTCTCTCTCACCACTGCTCTTAAAACATTTGTTATTAGTGGTGCCCAAAAATCTACATTGTGCTTAAACAGATCTGTTGGGACCCATCAGGACCTGATGCCTTCCCATTTGTTTTGCTCAAAATTGCTTTGTGACAGTTGCTAAGTCAAAGATATTAGCTAGCCAATTCTTGTTAAAAAAGAGGGGATCTACCATAGTGCCCAATACATGCTCCCCTCCCTGATTACAGGGGTTAAAGATAAGGGAGAAACAATCAATCCAGTCCTGTTCAGAAATATGGCACTCTATACCAGTGGCTGAGCTGTCCAAAAAAAAGATAGTTTATAAGTTCCCAAAATGCTCTATTGTCTTTCAAATGGGCCACTTTTTCCAGGTCCTCCCAAGCCCTGTCTCTGATTTCCTGTTTCCTGGATTCTGTGATCAGTTTATAATTGCTTCTGGCTCCCCTAATGGCATCAGTGCTACGCAGGGTCTTGTTGGTGGCCTTTTTAAGTGCTTTAAGCGCAGAGTTGCAATCAGAGCCGAACAATGAATGGGATGAACATTCTTTAGGTGGCTTATTTTTATTTAACATATGGGAAACACTTCCAAAAATTGCTATAAAACTTTCCCGAATGTTATTTGGGTCAGCATCGATAGAAAGGCAAAAGGTAATATAATTGAAGGCCACGATAATCAAATCCTTAAAAGACAAGTTTGGATCAACGTGGTCCCATTTCATATGAACCCCAATATTTACAGAATAACGGACAAGGAGTTTAGTTGTACCTAATGAACTAGAAGGGAGGCAAATAGAAAAGCATAAAATAATGGGATTGTGGTAACTATAAGGAAGGGGGCACACCTCATAACACATTAATTTCTAAGCCCGGTCTATCGATCGAAGCACAAAGTCAATTGTACTGCCCGTACCTCTCGCCTATGAAAGTGGGAGGGTTTTAATCAACCCGAGTGAAGGCGTCTCATGAAAAAGACTGATTATGAGTAAGGACTATCTGCTTTAAGGCTTTGAGTGTGTAAAGTGACTAGCGTTTACCCCTTGGGCATTTGACAACCTACATGTAATGTTCCGCCTATAAGTACATTTTACAATATTAAAATCACCCGCCTATATAATTGACAAATGATTCCTCCTGTAATGCACATATTCCGTTATTAGCTTTCCCAGCCTTTGAATAATGCCTACAGGTTGCATTGAAATGAAATTTATTAAAATTTTATTAAATGATTGAGGCTGGGAGAAGTTTAGGATTTGCCAACGTGGCCTGGATGCTAAAACTTTGAACTTCAGATTTGTAATGGCACATTAAACAATAATAGCCAAATCCCCCTTTCCTCTTCCTGTGGGTGACAGAGTTCCATGAGAACAATAAGACTTAAAACCATTAATATAGATGGAATCAGTAGCCCAGGTCTTATGACAACATGTTATTTCAAAGTTCTGGATAAATATCAACCAGTCCTCATTATAAAGTTTCTGGCGAATCCCCGCAATATTCTGGGATAGGAACTGCAAATCTTGGCCACGCTCACCTTGATTTTCGGCCATGTTTGAATATGCCACCAACTGGGAGCAAGTGGAAGGTTTAGTAAAGGACTCTAACGGGCCAGTTTCTCCATCTGAGGTGGCTATCGTAGGGCGTCAGTCATTATCTGAGAGGCTAGATAATACTTCAAATTGATTGGTATGAACGCATGGAGCCACAGGTAATGTTCCTTGCATGATCTCCTGGCTTGAACAGCTCCATACGTAGGGGGCTTTTATTGGAGGTGGATGGTAAAAAAAAGCCTTATAGTTCAGCCCCCACATTAGAATGTTGAGAACAAAGAGAACTCAAGTGTGACATTAAAACATGAACACAGTCTGGGTTTTTTAAAATTGGGAACCACACAATCCCCGCTTGAAGATTTTACCTTGGGGTCTACCCAATTTACCCTGCGCTCCATAATGATTTTGACAACTACTTGGAAGTGACAGCCTGAATTTTTCTTACACTAATGTGCAGCTTTAATTAATAGGCTTTGATAGTCCTTATGTACTCCTTCTTTCAATTGGGAAACCTCTACTAGCACAACTGTATACAGGGTGCTTTTCAGTGTTAAGTGCAGATTCTCAAGTTTACTTTTGGGGGGAAGAGATAGGGGAATCTGAGACAGGTTAAGGGTATTCCTGGATTATTTTTGGGGGGTAGGATTCTAGTCTTCACAATGGCACCACACTTCTAAATTCGGGGAAGGAAAGACTTCCTTTTCTTTAAATACCCTTACACACTCTAGTAGTGTCATGCTTCATCATCGGATTCACCCTGACTCCTAAAGGTCAGGGTGGGCTCAACCATCTTTCAGGGAGCTCTTACAAGAAAAATACCAGCGGGCTTAACTAGAGATTGAAATTCCCTTAACTGCTCCAAGGTATCCCTTTATTAGTGGAGTAGTTGGGGATGTAAAAATTATAATTTTAATCTCTAGTTAAGCAAAACGACATTTCTAAACAAGCATTGGCATAGCCAATAGGTCTCGCTTTTGGGACCTTATAAGTATTTAGTTATGCAGCACAATATCCTTGGTGCAACAACATCAACTGTTGCATTGCTAAACACATATATGGTCCAATGCTTGTTTTTAAAGTGCATAACACACTGTGAACCCCTTTCCTAATGTCATTAGGCTTATAAAAATTAGGCTAAGGGGCTATGTCTGGAAATTCACCAATGTCGTTGATCTGTAACTAAGAGAGCAAAATGAAGACAACCCCGGTACATTCACAAGTGTTGGACAATTGTGAGAAGAGGGATATTTTCGTGTTAATAATGTAACCCGCTGGAGCGTGGGCTCACAGACATCCCTCGTGAAGCGCAAGCTGCCTGTTGAGCTGAAGAACCTCATCAGCGCCAAACAAGGGTTGACATGGGACTACCATGTACGGCTGCTGGTATAAAAGGGTCTTTTCACCAGCTGCGTTTCCCAACTGTGTGCAACAGAGATTCAGTAAACAACACTGAGAGGACTTGTGTGTAGGCGCGCTAATTGCTGCTCTGTGTGCTTTGAAGTTCCATTCACTTCGAATCACACTTTCCATGTTTACGTTTGCGTTATTCTTTTTAGTGTGGAGAGCTCTGATAGATATCACAGATATTGTTTCAGCGAAACGCAGTTATAAATTCAGATAGATGCACATCACATCCACAGGACATAGTGGACTGGTCGTGCAAGCCATATGATGTACTTTCATTTGTATAATCTGCAAAAAATAAGCATGTCAGTGGCATGTATGATGGCCAGCATTGAACTGTGCTCCACAATCACTTTGAAGGGGACGGACAGATGTTTCACCTTGAGCCCCCCTCCCCCGCCCCCACTCTCCTCAACCCACAGGCGCCATGCGCCCTTTCTGAAAGGAGGTGTGAACAGCGTCAGTGACAGCCCGACCCTTGGCAGCCAGTGCACACACAATGGCCAGGAAGGGGGCCAATTAATGGCCCGCAGGGGGGCACTGTGCCTGCAGCAGAGAATAAAGGTCACGAGTGAATAAAGGTCACTGCAGGGGTTGGAACAGGCCTTCACACCTTGAACAATACACCGACACACCCACTTACACTATTAATACACTGTAAGGGACGAAGGCCTGTAAATGTAGCCTGCCTAGCTGTCCCTGCAAGTGTAGTTCATTTATTTGCACTAGTGAGATTATGCATTTGTGTCTGATGGAACAGTTGCACTGAACATGTCAAGGGCAGTTTCCCAGCTCTTGTTTGTGAAAGGAAGCCCAACAAGCATTGCCCGCGCAAAACGCGATAGAGGGGCGGGGAGAATGAACAAGCATTGGACGCGCGAGACGCGATGGTGGGGGGGTGGGGGAGAGAAGCGGGAGTTCTGATGAAAACGTGTGAAATAGCAGCAGGGAAGGGGGCGGAGAGGGGCTACGAGGGAGAGCGACGTGAAGCCATATGGCTGCTTTGCGCGCGTGCACGCCTCGTGCACTGTAGCTCTATGCCAGGGGAAGCACTTTAAAAACCCACTTACAAAATGTCTCAAAGAGACAGCTTTCGGTGTCTCAGCGAGACCTAAAAATGATTGTTTATGTGCAGGACCTTCCTTGGCGATAGGGGCTTGTACATATGCCCCTTAGTACGCAATCAATGAACCACCCAGAAACTCCTACATATGACACTTTACATACTTCTGAACCAAGGCAATTAGATCAGGATTTCCACCATGCTCAAACAAACAACTCAACTTTACAGAATGCATGGAAGGAGGCCCAAGCTAACGAGGCAAATCCCTCACTTAGTGTTCCTACATTTCTTATAGATAAGGAGTTACTATACAGGATAGGAAAACAAGGTGACGACCCACAGTTATTAGTACCAAAAGAGTTAAGGGAACAAATACATTTTTTTCTAATTCCCATTTGTTGGCTGGCCATACAGGAACACAGAAAACCTCACAATGGTTCTAAAGTACTTCTTTTGGCCTGATATTCATGCTGACATAAAGGAATATTGCCAGGAATGTGACATATGTCAGAGCAAAAATCCATACAAACCCCGTGCCTCTGAAACGCATACCTATAGTGGGTAAGCCTTTTGAAAGTATTAGCATGGATCTGATCAGCTCCTTACAAAAATCAAGTAAGGGCAAGTTATATGTTCTAGTCATTGTCGACTACGCAACGCGATACCCAGAGGCTATACCCCTGAATCTACCACCACCAAAAATATAGGCAACATTCTTTTTTTTTTTTTTTAATATTTTTATTTTGAAATAACCAGTAAGCGGTACACAGTTATGATATCGTAGACAGTTTAGGTACTTAGCACAGGTGACCATACATTGTCGTATCGATTGAACATCATCAATAACTTTATAATTGTGATACAGACACATAGTTCCAGAATGTAGCCGTGGACTATAGATCACTGTTTCTGCGAATGTCCTTAGTCGCTAACATCCACTGGATCTCTCTCTTGTGGGGGCTCGCATATATTCCCGCGAAAGGTATTCCAACTACCCCAAATCTTGTTCCATTTTTTTGGGCAACCCCTGTGTATATACACTGCCCTCTCTATAACCATAGCAGCATCCATGTCCAGGTACCAGTGTTGCAGTGTGGGAGTTTGTTGCAGTCCCCAGTTGCGCGCTATGTTCCGTTTCGCCAGCGCCATACCCAGGGTAGCCCAGTCCTGCTGCATGTGGTTAAGATCTGTGGGATCCCAGATATTGATCAGGCATTGCTTGGGCTCGGGAAGAACCTCCACCCCCAGGGCCCGTGACATTGTATTCATGACCGCCCCCCAGTATCCCGCAATCTTGGGGCATTCCCAAATGATGTGAAAAAAGGTGCTCGGTAGCCCGCATTGTCGGAGGCAGAGTGGCGTGTCAGCTCTTCCTATTTTATGTATGAGTGTTCGAGAATAATATATTCGATGTAACATTTTCAATTGTATTAATCGCAGTTTTGAGGGAATCGCTATCTCTCGTGGAGACGACAGCGATTCCTGCCAGTCCGCCTCCTCCAGGGAACCCAGATCTTGTTCCAAGCGTACCTTAAGGCCCTGCATGGTATCCGGCAAGTTGTTTATAATTTTCTTATAGACCATGGAGATGGCTTTCTTACTTAAGTGGTCTGTGAGGAGGCGATCCTCCAGGGGCGAGGCTTCCCGCAGTTTTGTGCCTGGTGGAATAGCAGTCGTGAGAGCATGCTTGATTTGAGCATATCTAAAGGTCTCCGTCTGTGCCAACCCATACGTTGTTTGCAATTGAGCCAGGGGGATCACCTCGCCCTTTTTCCAAAGGTCCCCGATTTTGGTGATGCCTATCAGATCCCACTGTTTGAAGCCCTTCATGTTTTTCAATGTGCCTAGGCGCCGGGTGTCCCATAGCGGTGTGGCCTGTGTTAGCACTCCCTCCCACCCCATCTTACGCTGAGCTTCAAACCATATTCGAACCGTATGTGACATGGGTCCCGTGAGCGTTGGTCGGCGTACGTTATTATAAAGTGTCCCCATGATCCCTTCCTTGTCAAGGAGATGCCTGTCCATTCGGAATGCCGGTTCATCCTGTGGCACATGAAGCCACTGGTTTATAACCGCAAGATGTGATGCCCAGTAGTACTGTTGGATATTGGGGAGAGCAATCCAGCCGTCATACCATCCCCTCATTAATTCATGTAGGGCAATCCGACCTGCCTTACCGTCCCACAATAAGCATGTTAAGTCCGCATTTATTGCCTTGAAATATGCCGGAGCTACTGGGAAGGGTGTGTTTTATAGAGCATAAAGGAATCTGGGGAGCGCCATCACTTTGAAGAGGGCTGCTCTCCCGAGCAGTGTCAATGGCAGGGAGCGCCAGTGTTTGATATCGTTGTGCAGTCGCGTCAGGGCCGGCGTAAGATTTTCTGCTACAAATCGTGCATGGTTATGTGACACATAGATACCTAGGTATCTAAAACCGTCCGTCGTTATTTGCAGTGTGCAGTTACGTGAGAGCCGCGGGGGGACCGCTAAGAACGTATAGGAGCGACTTCTCCCTATTTATCGTATAGCCGGAAACCCGTCCGTATGCTTCGCATATATCTAGCATCGCATTTATGGAGCGGGCAGGGGACGCCATGTATAAGAGTATATCATCCGTATAAAGCGAAATGCGGTCCTCCCAGCCCATCGTCTATAGCCAACATTCTTATTGAAGTATTCTCCAGAGTGGGAATTCCTAAAGAAATCATTACTGATCAGAGAACACCTTTTGTATCTAAACTAATGAGAGATATCTATAAAACCCTTTCACATATTAAAACATCAGTTTACCACCCACAAACTGATGGTCTTGTTGAACACAACAATTGTGCACTGAAACTTAAGAAAATGCTTGTTGGCAAAGGAAAAAATTGGAATTTAATACTTCCTCTAGCTCTCTTTGTCATTAGAGGACAAGCAGTCTGGGTTGTTCTTCTTTTGAACTATTATATGGCAAACAACCCAGAACTTTTCTCGAAATGACAAAGGAAGCCTGGGAAAAGGATACCGGATACCAGATCAGAGGGTCAAGACCGCTTGGAGTATGTCCAACTATTAAGGTCCAGAACCAGGAAATTAAGGGACTTGGCACACACTCAACTAGAGAGAACACGGATTGGACAAAAACACTTTTATGATAATGGAAAAAAATTGAGGGAGTATCAAGTTCAATGACTGGGTTGGCGTCCTTCTTACCTCTTCTAATAAAAAAATTATAACCTAGTCGTAAGGCCCTTTTAAAGTTGTGGCACGATTAAGGAGGACAACTTGCAGAGTACAGATTGTTCCTTCTAATCATCAAACATACCACATAAATCTTCTTAAAAATTGGTCAGGTTCTCCACCACAGAAAGCACAATTAATCCAAATGGAAGCCAGCCTTCCTTATACAATTAAAGAATTAGTCATCAATGACGACCTGGATAGGGATCAAAGGTCCTCCCTTTCTTCATTATTACATTCCTTCTCTGACTCACCAGGTCATACCATTTTAACCGAACATGCCATACCCACTGAAAGGGGCATTATCATAAAACAGAAACCTTACTGGATCCCCGCAGCTAGGAGGGATGCTATAAAAAAGGAGATATCTGCCATGTTATGGATGGAGGTAATCCGTCCATCTAAAAGTAATCAGTCCTCTCCGATGGATCAATAAGGTTCTGCGTCAACTTTAGGGAAGTCAACCTAGTGTCTAAATGTGATGCCTATCCCCTCCCCAGAGTAGATACATTAACTAAGAAATTGGATGAGGCCAGATGCATCACAACATTGGACTTGACAAAGGGGTATTGGGAAGTACCCTTTAGCAAGAGGATCGGAGAAAACAGCTTTCGCCAACCCGACGGACTTTTTGAGTTTACTATTCTGCTTTCTTTACGCCCCAGCAACCTTTCAAAGGTTAATGAATAAAGTGTTAATCAAACACCAAGCCTTCTCATCAGCTTATCTTGATGATATAGTCATTTACAGTTGCTCATGGAATATACATCCCCAACATATTCACGCTATATTACAAGAATTGAGACAAGCCCAGTTACATATAAATGCTAAAAAATCTTGTGTGGCCTTCGCCAAATTAAAATACCTGGGGTATATGTTAGGGAATGGTTTGATTGAGCCCAAAGAAGTAAAAAATCAGGTCTATCATGGACACTCCCTTACCCAAAACCAGATAAGAAGTCCAGGCTTCCCTAGGACTTCTAGACTACTATAGGCGATATATTCCCCAATACTCTGACAATGCAGGTCCCCTTACTGATTTACTGATGAAAGGTGTTTCCAATCAGGATTTACGCAATCTCTCTCAAAAAGCCAAGGACGCTTTTCAAGCTTCGAAAAAGACCTTTACCTCCAGCCCTTTGCTCACTTCTCCTGATTTCACTAGGCCTTTCATACTTCAAACTGATGCTTCTGAAATTGGTATAGGGGCGGTTCTATCACAAAGCAATGATAAGGGACTGGAGGTCCCCATCCTTTTTTAGTCGTAAACTATTTGCACAGGAACAGAAGTACCCTGTAATAGAAAAGGAATGCCTCGCTATCAAATGGGCAGTTTAAAAATCGCGGTATTATTTGGAGGGTGCTCCTTTTCTGCTTTAAACTCACTGTGCCCCTATTCACCCGGATGAGTCGCAATATTGGTAACAATCCTCGCACGCTTCACTGGTTTTTGTCTGTACAGCCTTTCCTTACTTTCCCTGCAGCCCGTGGACGGCAAGCAGATACGAACAGGCAAATCTATTTCTCCTTCCGGAGCGAACTACAGTAACAATCACGTGGGGACGACGCCTCCCATGGATATGGGACACTATCCCTTTAAGAGTGGAGGCATTGATGCACAAGAGAGAAGCCCAGAAGTACTACAGTTTAAATGGAATCCAAATGAGGTTGGTATGGCAAGAAGGGAAAACAACAAGACCACCTCTACCTGGAGCTTGGCAGATCAAGTTAAAAGCAACCCGCCAGCATCACCAAAAGCCGACAGCAGGAAAGCACTTCTGCGGGTGATGTGGTCTATAACAAAAAACACTGACGGCAACCCCGAGGACATGTCAGAGCTACCGCCATTTTCTTAGGACCAGGACAGGAAGAAACAAAGAGGCCCCCAGCAAGTTGCACTGCCCATTCACGTTTCAGAAGAGATGTGGCTAAGCCAGGTACGGAGCTGTATACTGGAAAGGAGGATGGCGGGTGGCTTGTGACAGGCAGGAAGTAGCTAGGTATATGGTTACCAACTAAACCTGCCTTTCTAGCTTTTTAATTATACTTGAACTGAAATAATATCCTCACCTCTCTGCCTGAAGCATGCTTCAACAAAGAATAAGCCTAAGTATCTAGTCATGATAACTAGATACCCTACACAGTTTTGGTTTTTTTACTTAGTGTTGGTTGCACACTACGTAATTGGTGTTTCTTTACTACATTCCCTCTCTGGTTTTCTGAGTATATAAAAAAACTGAGGAAATATTAGAACTCACCCCTGTTCTTTCATTTCTTTGAGGGTGATTTCCTGCTGGGTGGCTGGATTCCACCGGAAGCCAGAAGAAAGAAGAGAAAGAAGGAGCATTAAAATTCAACCTTCGTTGTGAAAATAAAATGACATAAAACAAAAATTAGCTGTCTTGTGAGTCTAAGTCCCAAAAAACCTCACACTTATGCAAAAAGAATGTGGACCTAGCAAGCAGTATACCACAAACAGTGCTTAATTTGAGCCGGTAGCTGCTGGTGGGACCCACACACTCACTTTTTGGGACCTGCACTTATTTTTCCCAATCGGATATTTTCCGACAGTGAAAAATAAATAAGCTGGAAAGATGGAGGAAGAGAAAGATGGAAAACAGTCACAAAGGGAAAAAAGCGGGTAACAAACAAGAGTTAAATAATGGACCAGAAGCGTCTGGTAGTCAATTAAAGAAGTTTGGTATTTGACGTGTGCACATTTTATTGCACGGGCTCCGGGCTTCTGAGCAGTGGTTCGGGCACTGGCATGTATACTTTTGCAAACTAAGCACTGAGCATGATAGGTTTGAGAACCCTAATCATCCTCCTTCCGGAAGAATAACTCTTTACAGAACTGTAAGTATATTTTTCTAAAAAGATATCACAGAACTACTTCAGTCCACCTCCTGTGAAGCAAGGTGGAAGGTGCGGGCTCATAGGTAAAGGCACATTTTCTAGGCCACGTACTTCAATTGAGCAGTGCTAGGGTAAGTGGCATTTTGTACATTTGGAACACCAATGACATCACCCAGGCACAATCCCAAGGCCATGTACCCAGTGCTTAGTTTGAGGCTGTGGTTTCCGGTGCTTGGCACCAGCACATAATTGTCAATGGTGGGGCTTGTAACAGTCTGCCACATGGTGGTGCTGTCTGTCTAATTTAGAGATGAGCACACCAACAATTGTTTGTGAATTTACTTTACATAAGAAATTACTATAGAGTGCCCCTCAAGCCATTCTTATAGGTTTGGTGGCCTGAAATAGGCTGAATTGTCACACTTCTATGAATGTGATGATTAGTCATTGTGTTGGTACTGCCATTGGCAGCTCTGCGAGGGGCACTGTGTAGTGCAAGCTGCAGTGACCGCCTGACGAGGGCCCAAGCATTTATTTTTCTCCAAATTAAGCACTGCATGTGCCTCAAGTGAGCAGTGCTGGCGTAAGTGGAATCCAGCACATTTGGAACTCCAGTGATGTCACCCAATTAACTAGTTGTCCCATTGTGAAACCCACAACAGCCTCCTAGGCTGCTGAGGGAACAGGGAAGGGCAGGTCATGGGAAGTAAAACAGTAAACAGAGTTTTGGGAGAGCTTCTCTGTTTCTATTGTTCCAGCTAACTTCATGACCATGAGACCAGCAATGGCAAGGGTAGTGACAGGGGCACCGTCCCAAGGTAGCAGCCACTACCTCTTGCTTCCCCTTAGTAAAGCATTGCCCAGTCTCCCCCAATGTGAGAATTCCTCCAGTTCAGCATGCACTTTTGGTCCACTCCTTTTGCATCAATAATAATTAACACACAATGAACATGATGGAGCCTAATCGGAAAAAGGCATTTTGAAGTATGTAAAGTCATACTCTTCTACATACTCTTGCATGTCTTTGTGAAATGGCCGCAAAATCTAAAATGGGAATAAGATGGTATTTCTCAGGGAATATTCAAATACTTTCAGTGCCAACATAAAGGAATGGAACCTCTTTCCACTTTTACTAATATGGGGTTGTACATTGTAAGGCCGATTCACAAAAGCTAACGAGAGTATGCTGAGGTGTACTCGTGTGCTAATGTTAAGGATGTTTTTTTACAGCGGAGTTTATCAGATTTAATCAGGTTTACAGGTTATCTAGAATTGACATGTACGTGCAAAATGTACCTACAATTAATTTGAATGGAAATCATTTCCTTTTGTTGTTCATTGTTTAAAGCTGACTGGATTTTACTCTTCCGTGTTTCCACACACCCTGCCCTGCTTCCTCAGAATTTCACATATTTGCACAGCAAACATACGAAGGGTTTACAAGCTCCCAGTAGTTATTCACATCCAAGTGTTGGTGTTCTTTTGTATTTCTGTAGACAAGAAGTACACACTCAATATCTTTAATCAAAAATTAAATCCTTTAAGAAAAGTATTTAGGTCAACCAAGCTCATCCCTGACCACCTGCCAGTCCAAATGGATACTTATAATTCCAATAAAATAGGATAGAATGTTCCCTTGCCGTAATAATACAGTAATACAGAACAATGTTTAATTTCATTGGCTGGACTTATACATTTTGTATGATTAAAACCCACTGACGCATGGAAGTGCCGAAACCTGATCCCTCACATTGCTTGTTGAAGACTAAGCTACTCAGAAGGAAACGGTCTGAACACTGCTGCTGCACTAGGCTTCTGATAGGGCTGAAAGAAGGGCAAATGGATGTCAAAAGAAAATGTACCTTAGAGTGTAGCAGCCTAAGCTGCAATGAATCGCTTATGCCTTTTAACCCGGGTACCACTAATAAGCATCTCCTAGCTTAAAATACTAAGGGGCATATTTACAAGCTGGCAATAAAAATTCGTCCGAAAAGCGGCGATAATTTTATCACCTAATTAGCAAGGTCACGCTAACGCGTGAAGGAACTACAGAAGAGGGACCCTGGTAAAGTTCATGAGCGCGGAAGAATACAGGGATAAGTATAATACACAAAACACAGAACTTCCTACGCTTATCTTTCAAAAAGGCAATATGTCCACAAATGTTAACAACAACCACAGACCACGGTGTACAAAACAATATTATTTCATTTATTTGTTCATTTTGTTCATTTTTTCATTTTTTCATTATTCTTTTTGGCAACATAAACAAATGTCATAATATAGAAACACAGTTGTGACTAACCTTAACAATATACGGACAATTCATCTAAAAGACATATATGTAACATAGATTCAAGGACATTCAAAAGCATTAAAGACAATAAAACTGAGAAGCACGAACAAAAACTTTTTTCAAAGACAACAATCTAATAGCGGTTAAAACCATGGGTTGTGCAATATAAACATGAGACCAGCGCCAACGCGCGTTTCGGAGCACACGGGTTGCTTTAAAGGGCTCCTTCTTCAGGGCGTACTTAGGTGGTCTTTCAAACAACCAAGGCCTCTGGGCCTAGTTAGGTGTCCAACCTCGCAAGGTATAGTCACACAATCAATAATAACAGCCGTTGGTCTGTGGGTAAAAAGAACTTAAATGAATATTTTATAGTCATGATTTTAAGTTAGGTAATTTCTTTAAGGAGGTGGGAGGAGCTTTTAAAGAGAATGGAAACGTTAAGGGCTCATATGGGCCCGTGATGAAAGCCAGTCACCTTGGAGAAAAGGGAATAGTGAAGGAATAAGATTCCAAAGACCCATCACCTAGATATTGCACATAGGAAATTGTGAACATAAATATATATACACATACTTGTCATACATCGGCTCTCTTTTAGAAAGAGGATACAAGGAAGACAGCAACTTCGTTCTTTGATTTGAATTAATACATGAAAACTAAGGAGATAGAATAAGAAACAGACACATGTTGACTCTTCTTGAGAAAGTTGGTATATACTAACATGTATAAGTATGAGAATTTCTTAAGCAGTGAGTGCTAGAATTATAAGGGTAACGCTAGATCTAAGATTTCTGTATCTTATGGGGCCCTAGTTAGGGATGGAAACACAAACTATGTCAAGCTGCGCATGTGTGTAAAAATTTAGAGGACATGTCTGTTCAAATACATCTCTACACTCTTGTTGTGTGAGTGACAATAACCTACTGGGATTTCTTTGCGCAAAACGTAACAAGGGGCGTATGATGCTAGAGACGCTAATAAGGCACTAGCTAATTTACTTACTCTGCCGAGATAGCATGAGTTTACATGGCAGTCTGGGTCGAGGGTTTCAACAATGGCATCTAATAAATCCGGAAATGTTTGAATGGATAAAATTAGTAGGAATGGTCACATTCGGAAGTAACCTGAAAAAGTAAAAATATAAACTGGATAAAGAAATATAAATGGAAGAAATGCTCTATCGGGGCAAGGTCGATATTGTAGGTACTATACTGGGCAGCTTACCAACAACGTAGATCGTCGTCCACATAACTAGTATCCAAGCCTGGATATATATAAAGTAAGTCAGATGAATTTCTAGTTAATCATTAAGTTTCCACAGGAGTATGGTATGAGTGAAATCTGCGTAATCCCCAGGTTACTCAGGACCTAGACACGGTCTAAACACTGCTGCTGCACCAGGCTTCTGATAGGGCTGAAAGAAGGGCAAATGGATGTCAAAAGAAAATGTACCTTAGAGTGTAGCAGCCTAAGCTGCAATGAATCGCTTATACCTTTTAACCCGGGTACCACTAATAAGCATCTCCTAGCTTAAAATACTAAGGGGCATATTTACAAGCTGGCAATAAAAATTCGTCCGAAAAGCGGCGATAATTTTATCGCCTAATTAGCAAGGTCACGCTAACGCGTGAAACCTTGCTTTAGCGTGGGGATTCCTAACGCTCAGCTTTGCATCTCTAATGAGATGCAAAGTGGGCGTTCCTGACCTAACATGACAGGAGAAATGTCGCTAAGCGACATTTCTCCTGTCATCAAGCCCCACGCTATGAAGCATAGCGTCAGGAAAAGTAGCGATAACCCCTGTTATCGCTACTTTCCTTACGCCTGCTTCAGGACTGACTTAGCCATGATATCCTATGGACGGAGGATATCATGGCTAAGTTTGTGAGTCCCTATCAGCAAGCTAACACCACATTGCGTGAGATTATCGCTGGGTTTCCAGCGATAATCTCACGTTGGCAGTTAGCGTGAGGATTTTTATCGCTGAGGAGATAAGCGTTGCTAATAGCACGCTATCTCAGCGATAAAAATCCACGTTACCCGGCGATAATTATCCTCACGCTAAGAGCGCTGAGCGATAATTATCACCGGTTGTTGCTGATATGCCCCTTACTGTGAACTAGCTCTTAATATTAACAAAATCATGGGGTCAGTAATATGTCCAGCTATTGCACCAGCCTCCTGTGAGGTCATGATTGTTAATGGAACTTTCTTTACCAGTGATAACATCATTTTCGCATTTGTTTACTGGTTATGACAACAGATTTCCCAATACACTAGCAGGTCTCTTTCTGCTCTATAGTCCTTTTTAGGTCTCGCGAGCCAAAGGCTCGAAGAGACATTTTATATCTGGGCATTTCAAAGTGCTGCCGTGGCCTAAAGCTACAGTGCACGTGAACGTGCACGCGCGCAGCGCCATGTGTCTTAACTCCGTAGCGATCGTAATCACGATCACTTTCACTTTCGCGGGCTCCTCTGTTGCTGGCATTCCCCCCTCCCTTCTCGTTTGTTTTATACATCGCTATCTCCATCCCCACCGTGACACACTCCTAGCTTTTTATGGACATTATGATATACTTTGAAGTGCTTGAGTCACTTTACGACAGTTTAAAAAAAACTTTTTGATAAGCGTGTAGAGCGCTTGTTTACAATAGCGATTGCGAAATCGGTCGCTTTCAGTGCCGCTTGTTCATTTTAGCTGTTCCTTATTTCATATGTAGTTACCTGAAGGTGAAAGACAGAATTTTTTTTAGAATTTAAACACACCTTTTACATCGTTCCATGCTCATGTACCCCGCTCGCATTGCGCACAGCATCACAGTTCCCATGCGTTTTTTGAATGCACTTCGACCACTACTTAAAGTAAACACAAAAAGGTGCTACGACACGGGTGCGGCGCTTTGTTTTTAATTACTTTGAGCCATACTGTACAACGGCCCGCGCTGATGTGCAAGTGCAACATCTTATAGAGCGGCAACGCCGATAGATCCCGCATAGATGAAACTTATTGGCTTTGCAAATGCTTGTTTAGCACTTGTAGCCTGCAAACGAAACAACGCCCAACCACATGCATGAAAATACTGGACAACAACGGCCACTGCAAGATCCTACACCATCACCCCCCCTGCCTCCCGGATGCTGCTTTCGGTTTCATTCTGTGCCAGATTCCATGTCAGCGAACAAAATACCCTTCAACGCGACAGCAACGGGTGCCTTGACCCACTGGGTGATGTCAATAGTGCCAAGCGACCTCAACTCTCCTGCTGTGTAACTAAGCAAGAATCTGAGGCTCGCTTGGATCCGCGACAGAACAGGCACTTACTTAAGGGGGCTCACCTAGTTTATTTTCCTTTAGAAGCACTTTTCATGAGCACTGTTTTATCTCGCACTCTTACTGCTCATGAGGCCTCCCATGGACCTATGTGAGAGAAAGCGAAAGTAAGTGGCACTGCATCAGTTGAACAAAGTGCTGCACCCCATGGTAATAATTAGGTGCGTGCTGGACCTCACTGTTGTTATCCTGTTGAAAGGAATACGCAGTGAAAAAAAGTGCAAAATCATTTATTGAACATTAATAAACAAGTTATTAATGGGGCGTTCCGTCTCTGTCTACTGTGACGCTCCATTTCTCTCTCCGCTTTTAATCTCTAGAGCCTGATATTCTTGAATCAAGCCACATAAACATTGAATGCCGACTGAGACATGGAATTGCACAAACCCCAGAACAACACAACATTTGGGAATATAACGCATCCGTGGGTGTTCCTTCTTCCTCCCTGACCCACATCTTGTGACAGTTGCCCCCCCCCCTCCTTCTCTCTGTCTCATTCTCTCAGAGAAGCACAGCAGTGAAAGGTCTCTGTCACACCTCTGGTTGCCCGAATCCCTGTTCATGCTCCTGAATTAACAGAGCTCGGCTCTGTTACAATTAAGCTTTTGATCTTGGGACACATTCTGTGGTGTGATGCAGCCTTTTCTAGCAGGTGCGCAACACCCATTGGACTCACAGGGCTTCAGCCCCCCCGTCGTGTGTGGCAGCCCGGGATGAGACCGCTTCCCGGCGCACACCCAGCCGCAACCAAGCACTTCACAGGTCTTTAAAAGACCATTTGCATGTTAATGAGGCCTCGCTGTTGTTTCTGTGACTGAAGTCCTTGCAGCTTGCGCTTGAGAGACATCTGTTCAAAACAAGCATTTACAATGCAACGGTCTCGCATTCTTGAAAGTTTGAGATATTGACGCTGCATTATTATTTGCAACGTCAATAGCTCAAACTTTCAATAATGCCAGCCTTACTGCATTGCAAATGCTTCTTTAATTTGTAGTCCTGCATTGCCCACACTGAATACATTCCAGTGAAACGTAACTTCGGAATAACGGCTTGCTTTTTAAATAGCGCTTCATACTGAGCCTGCCGTTTTTAAGGCCTGTAAAAATGAGGAGGCAATTTTACCAATTTAAATGAATCCGTTTCTGTCATTTCGAACAACTAGAGGCAGAGTTGATCTTGCTGGGATTCTAGCTAGTGACATATGGATAAATGCCAAGAGCAGCGATGAGAGTTTAACTAAATGATCCATTGTCATATGTCATAAGCTCGGCCTGGCTAACGCCGTGACCTCTGCTCCCGCCAGCAGGGCTGGGTGTACACAGAGAGAGAGGAGAAGAGAATATTCCGTTCTGTCACAATGCAGATGCGTGAACTATTGCTGCATCCAATGTAAAGAAATAGAAAATGTCTTTACTTTTGATGCAATCGCGGCACCATGTTTTTCTATTTCTACTTCTTTACTTTTGCTGAAATCACGGCACCCGCGTGGGTGCCTAGATTGTAACAAAAGTAAAGTAATAGAAAAGAAATGGCAGGACGGCCGCACTTAGCATGCAACTTGCCCCTCTGCTTAAAAAAAAAAAGCATTTGCAATGCAATAGGTCTCGCATTTGCGAGAGTTTAATCTATTGGCATTGTAAATGGCAATGCCTTTTATTTATGTTTTAAAAACCAATACGTAAATAAAAGGCATTGCCATTTACAATGCCAATAGCTCAAACTCTAACAACTGCGAGACCTATTGCATTGCAAATGCTTGTTTCTTCATCTCATGAGGCCTTATCCCATGGATCATGTACTGGAGTTTTTTCTGAGATAAGGAAACTTTTTCCAGTTTTCAGTTTGATTGACTTTTGTAATGCTCACCGTTGTTTTTTTGTTCATTACTCTGGTTAAACAAATGAAACGTTACAAAAGATGTGATGGTAATTAGAGCCCTGATTTCTCCATTGGAGTCTTTGCTGTTTTCAAGGGGTTTCACATCAGGTGGAAGGCGGCCATCTTGCAGGTGATGATAGGGTACAATCCCCTGATATTGAGAATTGTGGGCCTTCGTGCACTCTAACGCACCACACTATGGACGGGATGTACAAAACTATATTACAGTTGCAGAACCCGTGGTTTGGAAAATCAGAGGGTTTGCGATCACAAAAGGGAATTTTTAAATGGTCTAAACCTATTTTGCAATATGGGAGCTTCTTAGAGAATTCAAAAAGGGATCGGAAAGGCATAGCAATTCACTACTTGGAAGGGGCGAATTTAGTTCACTTGCAAAATAAAATAATTGTCATTATGGTGTTAAGTATAGACACTGTGCCAGGATGTTAAGTGAGGTAAAGTAGGGAAAGGTCCAATGTAGGAGCAGAAGCAACCAGTGAGCGAAGTGACTGGGACTTTTAGGTGTGTGACTAGAGTGACCATGGTAATAAGCAGAGTTCAAGGGCATGTTTCTATCCTAATGGAAGAGAGGATGATTTGATATAGGACCCTGGATTCATGTTTACTATCATATACGACGAGAGATAACCAAAGATATTATTAAAATCAACAAATATCTATCTGGGTTGTTCAAATAGATTGAAATGAATACATCTGGTTACTTGTGGACAAAAATAAATAAATACATTTTAAGAGTTAAAAAACTCAAGATAATGCGTATAATGTAGCAGAAGAGGGACAGCACGTTTTGAGTACAGTGCACTAGTAGGACTGACACATTGCTTCTGTTCTGTATTCTCAAGAACAGATCGTGGTGATTACATTATTGAAATGGTATGAAGGGATATTTGAGGTTCAAGTGGAGTCATTGAAAGGATATATTTTTAAACATATTACAGAGGGAGTATGTCTGAGCACATGATGATGAACTTGTTGCCTGATCAAGCCAGTGTTTTTTCTTTTGGCTGACACTTTGGTCTATGGAGAGACAGAAGAGAAAAGTAAGGAAGTAGTAAGTGGTATGTTGATCATTTTCAGAGATACAAGGTTAACACTTTGTGAAGAAAAGCATGCATTTATGTTGAGAGAGGTTGGGTATTTAGATTACACAATCTCAGAAGAAGGGGTTAGAATGAAGTATGTCTTGGAGTGAGCCATATTATTGGCTTCTGCCCCAACAGTAAGAATCAGTTGATCACCAGTGTAGAGTGAATTTATTGATTCAGATTTTCCCTATAATTAGAACATTGGAATTTTGGAAGCTCCATTGAAAACAATGGAGTGCTCTGGGCTTTTAATGATCGGCAGAAGGCCAGAGCTCCAACATTCCAATGTTGTCCTTCACATATGTTGTTGTGAACAAAGGCCTCAATGAGCCCAAGGGGATCTCAATCTCCTCGGGCTTTGTGAGGCATTTGTTTTATTTGTTAGAACATTCTGCCCTCTAGTAGCAGAATGTTCTAATAGCCTTATAACCCTCCTTAGCTGGGCTATACCCTAGTAGCAGAATGTTCTAATAGCCTTATAACCCTCCTTAGCTGGGCTATACCAGCATTAAATTGGCTTCGGCTCAGGCCTTTAACGCTTGAGCAGGCCTTTAATGGCCTTTATATCCAACTACAGCATGCCATAAGGCTATATTAGACAGTTTACACAGAAGCATTTTGTGACATATTTACATTAATTAAATGTCAAATTGGTGAACTGGGCGGGAAACCTCATCTCACCAATTACAGCTTTTTAAAAATGCCCAGTTCACCAGGTCTAATGCTTTTTATGCATCTATAAATAAGATCGAAAGAGGCACCTTTTCTGAAGTACAGTAGCCTTCCTTTTTTTCAAAAGATAATCTGTTTTGGCTGCTAATAGCCTTGATGACTTAAATGTGTATCTCAGTGGTGTTATGTCTCTTTGCTTCCAAAAGCGCCGGGACGCCTCTTGGCTGCGGCATCCATGCGCTATACAAAAAACAAATAACATAACATAACATAACATGCCAGCAAGTCTCAATGCCTGAATTTTCATAAGTATTTTGTATTTAGTAACATGATATGGCAGTGATATGGCAGTCTTAGCTACAGAGCTTCGGCTTTTTACATGGTTTGAGAAATTAGACAAATATGCCTTCCTGGAAGGTATTACGAGGTCTCCCTGTTTTTAGTATGTAAGAAAAGGAGTTATTAATTGGGGAGGATATCTGAAGCTGCATCTGACAACGTATCAATGAAATCAGACACCATCCCCGAGAGGTCCCGCCCACATTCGGGAGTTCTTGGAAGTCCAAAATGGTTTGAGACTTCCTGGGGTAGTTCCTCCTTGATACTTCTCAGGCTCCCAGGACCTCAGGGGCAGTACTTAGGGACCAAGACACACCCCAGCAAAGGTAACCAGCAAGGTAAAGTCCAGTTCCAGTTTTTTATTGGTCCACTTGTCACTCCCAGAAGAAATACCACTTGTAGCTTGTCATATTCATTTTCTGTTCTGTCACAGGTCGAGAACGTGTTCTGGGTGTCAGGGCTAAGGTGCTACCTTTGTTCAATTCACTAACTAGTGAGTGTGGACTACCTTCCCACTTTTGCAGCACATCCTGTTTGCCTCACTAGAAATTATCCCACAGTGTGACATTTTCAGTTAAATCCAACAAGGCAAACTCTTACTGTCCTATGAAGGAGTTTGTTGCACACCCAGGGGTGTGGTTAAGGTAATGAGCAGTCCACTCTCACTCAACACTTCAAACTAGTTCTAGGGCCAGCTCCCTTCTCCACTGATACTAAAGCCAGGAGGCTAAAGTGTCCTTTGGAACCAAAAGAGGCCTCCTCTTCAGGCTGCCCTTAACACTAACCTATTAAGTTACAGGCCTTCCCGTTCATTTTAAGTTAGTGACGTTTCTGGACACTTCCTGTCAGACCAAAACTATTGTCTATGCTCTAAGAGCAGTATTTCACACCATATAAAGCTGTACTGATAGCCCCATGCTAATTAGCTGCAGGGGCTTCAGGCAGGGAAATTATAATTTTTTTAAAGCTACTTTTCCTGCATATTTTTCAAAAATCCAACTTCAGCATTGAACTTGATATTTATTAAATATTAAAACTGAGTTTGAACTAGTCCTGTAGCTTATCCCAAACCAAATACGTGGAATTAACATATTAACTGTACTTTTGACTTTTTGACATTGAACCAGCTAGACCTCTAACAGTAATATTAGCTGGGGATAGTCACTGTAGATGCATGCAAACATGACATGTTTGTTTGCTGCCCGAAGGCTTGGACGCCTTCGGGCAGCAATCGCGCTCTATAAATGCACATCCATTTCCATTTCCATTTCCATTATTACATGTCTCACTTTTAAATATCACATACCCTACCTTGTGTGCTACCAGGCCTTCTTAGGTGTGACTTACCTAATATTAAAATGTATGGTGTCTGTTAGATCTGTCAGTCTTAGGGAGGTCTTTCCCCAAGAGGTTTTTGCCTTCACCCTCCTATTATTCTGAACTCATTTTTGCTGTCCTTAGGACTCTATACACTTTGCCACTGCTAAACAGCGCTAAAGTGTTTGTGTCCACTCCCTAAAACATGGTAAAATTGGCTTAAATCTAATTGGCATATTTAATTAACTTAAAAGTCCCTAGCAAAGAGGTATAACATATATCCAGGGCCTGTAAATTAAATGCTACTAGTTGCCCTGCAGCTCTTATGGTGCCACCCACTTAAGTAGCCCAGTAAAACATGTCCCAGGACTGCAATTTCGAGTTGGCAAAATCACCCGCTTGCCAAGCCTTAAACTCCCCTTTTATTCCCTATAAGTCAACCCTAAGGTAGGCCCTAGGCACCCCATAGGGCAGGGTGCATTGTAATCAAAAGGGTGGACATGTACTTTGAGTTTTTTGTTAGGGAAAATCTTACAAATTAGTTTTTCATTACTGTAAGGCCTACCTCTCCAATAGGATAATATGTGGTCACCCCACTACATTTAATAAGTTTCTACTTTTGCTTGCCACATGTATAGATTTAGTGAATGGTGTCTAAGAAATTGCAATTAAAAATCTTATTTAATGCTAAAGTTGGATTTAAGTAACAATTTTGAAAATGTCACTTTTAGAAAGTTGCCATTATCCTGCCCTAGCTATTGTGTGCCTGCAGCATGTTCCTGACTGGGTGTAGTTGGCAGTTGGACTTTGTTCCTTCCAGGCAACCATGCATTAGAAGTATTAGGTGTGCCTGAATGGGCCATCACTGGCAGAATGGACGGGCGGAGCTAGGCACAGTCCCACTCACAAGTCAATAGGCTGTGCCCTGCATTCACACAAAGGACTTCACGCTACCTCAATGTTCATGCAGTCAGGCTGGAGACAGGGCAGGAAAAGCAGGAAACTCCAAGCACTTCAAAGGGAGTTCTCCAGAAACTTCAAGGCATCAGGTACACAAATATGACTCTCAGATCCACTTTTCAGTTCACCTGGACCTACAGAAGAGCTCTCAGAGGACTGCCTGCTGCTATGGTCTGCTTTGTACTTCAGAAGACTGCTTTGCTGCGCCCGGAAGAACTGCTCTGCTGCCTGAAGCCTGCCTATCTTACACATATACTGTGGCATTACTGGGAAGACAAATCTGCAAATTGGGGATTAGCCCATTTTACCATGTTTTAGCGGGTCAGGGCACATACACTGAGAAATGGACAGAAGTAACCCAGGGCACAGAGTTAAAATCCAGCCTCATCCATCCACCAAAAATGGGGATGGCCACTCAAAAGATGCACTTTTTTCACAGAATATATATGTTTGGATAGGCTAGGCAGGTCCATTATTAATGCTTCTGGAAATATTTTATATATTTTGCATGGTATTCCATCTGGTCCTGGAGCTTTAGAGGTGAGTAGTAACGTGATGACATTTATGACTTCCACTTCCTTGATTGTGGCCTTCAAAATCCCTCGTTGAGCAACATTCAATTTATTTTTGGCAGTTGTCAAAATGTCTGTACTTTTTCTTGATCTACAATTAGCATTCCAGAAATAACTTCAGCTAGAAATAAATAAATTCAAGCTTATCTTGGTTTGTGTCTGACTTAAGGAGACCTGTTGCTTCACAACACATTTGTTTAACTATGTTCAGGGTGTCCCCCCTGACCTGGAGGAAGGGGCGACTGCTAACAGTGCCCTTACCGGTTTGTCTTCTGGGGTACCGCCCTGGGTGGGAGGGTGCAGAGCCCCAGGAGGGGGGGCAGGGAGAGGGCAGCCTCACCCTGACCCCTGTCCAGCCTAAGGGTACATACCCTAAGCTGGTGTACCAGTTGCACCTGTGCCTGGCAAACCAGGACTTCCAGGGGAGTACACCCCCCCCAAGGGAAACACCCTCCTCGTGAGGTGTTCAAGAGTCTGCCTGGCACAGACCTCCAGCTTCCTGTCCACCTGACAGAGTATAATGACCCCCCAGGCCAGAAGTGGCCTCACCAGGGTCAGTCCTGTGGTGCTCTGACCTCAGAGCTGGCAACACCTGGCCCACTGGTCCTTCCACTGGGGACTACGTCCCCCCTCACCATTTTCTCTGGACTTATGCACTCTCCCAACTGGAAGGGTGCTGCCAGACCCGAGAGCTTGTGGAACGTTTGGTGTTGGCATAGCTCTGGAAAACAGGGACTTAAAATATGATCTCCAACAATTGAATCACACAGCCCCACACAAGTGTTAACCAAGCTATTCGTCACCTCACCATCCAGTGCCTCACACAGGTACCTCACATCACCCTACTGAGACTGGCAAAACAGTGTCTGACTGTTTCTGTCATTCAATCCACACTCTTTTGGGTGGCCTTTATACTCACATACCAAGGCTTCTACCATGTGGGGCACCATTCTCCCTGCACCTCTCACCTAGAGTCAGTAGAGTGTCCTTCCCACCACTAAGAATATGAACCCCTGTGCCAGTTCCCCAATCCACCTCAGGGACACTGTGCACCACTGCAGCTACCTCATAAACCTGAATTCCCTGGTGTATGTTAACCCCCTCCTTCAAGTCAGGGGCCACATCTCTGGGTGTGTATGTACTTCTCCCTTCAGCACGTAATATCACATTATTGCTGCTACCATCTCAGCTGGACTCAGCTCTCCTGGCTTCCACGTCCAGCTCAGCAAAGCTCAGTTCTTAAGCCAAACAGATTTATTATTGCTTGGCTGAGATACTCATGGCCTAAAGCCTCTCGAGCTCCTTATCAAGCTCTCTCTTTCTTATCTCATATGCCAAAATAAATTTCTTCCCTTCTAAGGCATAAGCATTCTTGCTCTCCTCTGCCTTTGCCTGGATCCTCATAATCTCTGGCTCTTTGCCTTTCCTCCATTTCTTCTGTAGAAAAAGTCCTGAAAGAATGATTGCTTCCAGCCACAGATGCTGCTCTCCAAACAGGCAAATCCTGGGACCTGAAGCTGCCCTCTGGCACACACCCCATCCACATCTGCATCATCTGCCCCCCAGCTTCTCTTGCATCCCACCAGGCCTTTAAGGCCTTTTGTAGCTCCTCTTTCCTATAGTTGCTCCTCATGGGACATCCAAAGCTCTTGCAGAACTGCTTCAGTTAATCTACTTTGTAACTGCTTAACATTTCAATGTCATACACCAATTATGCAGCCTCACTTGCTGGTTTACCATTTAGAGACATGGTGTGTGGATACCTCAATGATTAGATCAAAACAGAGCCAAAAATAAAACAGAGTATGTGGTTGCATAATGGTCTGCACAAAAAAAGTGATGTAC
The DNA here is from genome assembly GCF_964204655.1 of Triturus cristatus. Classification (NCBI taxonomy): domain Eukaryota; kingdom Metazoa; phylum Chordata; class Amphibia; order Caudata; family Salamandridae; genus Triturus; species Triturus cristatus. Next base: position 964,341,152 of record NC_140590.1, read on the forward strand.
ACTAATCACTGTGGGTCAAGTACAAATACAACTTCAAATCCTCACCACTGACCACCAATGTTAGAAATGGGGGTCTCTAGTTGGCAGAGATTGGTAACTTTGTGCATGTAGGGGGACCCTTGCTTCTTGTCAGGATAAGGAGGATACAAACTCTAGATAACCCTTGCTCACCTTGGGTAGCTTGGCACGAGCAGACAGGCTTATACCAAAGGCAATGTGTAAAGTATTTGTACTCAAAACACACAGTAATACAGTCACACCACAAATGGGCACCAAACCAGTTTAGCAAAATAAAGTATCTTTATCTAAACTCAACAAACCAAAATGACAAATATCCAACATACATATTATAAGAATATGACTTTTCAAAGGTTTCAAGCAACTTAGTCCATAGGAAACTATGAATGCATGATTTCACACAAAGCACTTGTAGATGCATCCAACATTCACAAGGACAAATAGCCGCAGAGAAGGAAAGCATCAAGAAACAAAGAGATGCATCAGTTCCTGAGTCATCGGGGAAGCGATGCAACAGTTCTGCTGCACGCAGGAAAAGTGATGCGTCGAATATGGTCTTTAGGGGGAAGTGATGCCAAGACGATTCTGGTCTGCAGGTGATGCGTCGGGAAACTTGCTGCACAGGTACGATGCGTGGAAATCCTGGATGTGTTAGCAATCGAAGCAGCGGCGGCAAGCGGTGCTGCGTAGGTGTCTTCAGCCATGATCCCATGATGCGTTGGTACTTGCAGTTGCAGGTGATGCGTCGTCTCTACAATGGCACGGCGGTGGTGCGTGAAGATTCTTCCCGCACCACGTTGCTGCGTTAGAAAAACAACCGCAAGAAACTTAGCTGTCAAGGTTTCAGATTGCCATGTGTGACATTTTCATAATTCCTGAGTAATTATGAGTGACATTTCAATGACTATGAGTGACACTCTCTCGCGAGCAAAATCAAACAATGGAGACCAGGCAAACATATCAATTTCAGAAATTACACCCAGTTGAGCAACAAAAAACTCTAAGAAGATCTTTAAACTGCTGTAAACCAACAGAAATGAAAAGGCACTAACAAATAGTCTGTCCAGGTTCTGTCGCATGTAAGACCTGATGAAGCAGGCTGAGAGGCACCAACGAGGATCTCCGCTGCTAATTATAATTACATTACTCAGTCAATTTGCTACAGGGTTAGTCAGGCTCTAATAAAGTTTTAGACTTTTAGTGCTAATAAATAATAATAGATAATGTCCCTGAGACTTCAAAACAGGAGGCCACCACACACAGGTCCTTGGAGATTCTTCTTAAAGCAGGTTCACAGCAAAGTTCCAGTCTTTGTCCTTTCAGCAACTACAAGCCAACCCCACACAGCACACAGCAAAGGGGCAGTATTCCTCCTCACAGCTCTCCAGCTCTTTTCCTTAGCAAAGGCTCCTCTTGAGTCCAGAAGTGATCTAAAGTTCTGGGGTTTAAGGTCTACTACTTATACCCCATTGTGTATTAGTTCTCTTTGTGCAAGGGTCTCTGAGCCTAGTCCAAACAAGTTATGTCCTCACTAGTGCAGTATGAACGCAGGGGTTGGAGACATCATTGTGCAAGGGAGACAGGCCCTATTCAGGTGCAAGGAAAACTGCTCATACTACTCTTAATGAAGCCAAGCCCCATTCAGCTCAGGTCTGAGTCATCCAGTAAGGGCCAGGCATACCTCAACCCCCCTCCCCAGTGGCTGCCTACAGTAAATGCACATCCCAAGCTCCTGTCACTCCAAAACCAGACAGTCAATCCACGAACAGGCAGAGGCACACAGAATGGTCAAACAAGAAAACGCCTACTTTCTAAAAGTGGCATTTTCAAACACACAATTTAAAAACCATCTTTATTAAAAGATGCGTTATTAATTTCTGAGTTCAGAGAGCCTAAACCTTATTTCTCTATCTTGCCCCAATGGGAAATTATACTTGTAAGATGTTACATAATATCTCTCATTCTATCCTATGGGACAGATTGCCTTTCCATGGTGAAAAACGAAATTGGCAATATTTCACTGTCAGGACATGTTACACCCACCAGTACATGTCCTACCCTTCACATGCACTGCACCCTGCCCATAGGGGTACCTTGGGTCAACCATAAGGGTGCCTTACATGAGAGAAAAGGGAAGGTTAGGTTGGGGCAAGTGGGTGCATTTGCCATGTTGATATGGCAGTTTAAACTGTGTGCAGACACTGCAGCACACAAACAGTTGTACAGTGAAAACACAACATAAGAAAAATCCCAAAACAATTTAGAAAAATATAGAATATTTTAATAAATTGAATTACACTAAAACAGCAAAATCCCAGCTGTCCTTGCAGCCTTTAAGGGCTATTTTGTATTCCACTTTCTGCGCTTTAGAACAATAGAAGACATTTAAATAAATAAAAGGACACCAAAACAAATTAATTCCAATCTGTAGAACTTGAGTTATGAATTTTTGATTATTGATAATGAAAGAAATCACTAAAAAGAACAAAGCACCAACTTCCAGTATCTGGTTGTGCAAGACTGGGACAAAGTCATATGTTAAGGCTCACAGCAATGGAGCGCCGGTCAGATACAAGTTACAGGTTTCCCCCAGTCAAGAGTTGAACTTAAAACTTTTTGGGAAGATTTCCTGGAGAAGGTAGAGTCCTCAGAGGGGCCAGGCAGCAGTCTGTAGTGAGAGGAGGTTGATAGCGATAGGGAGTATCTGTATGAAATCTTAGTGAAGCAGTTGACAATAACAGGAAAAGCTCAGAGAGGGAGAAGCTGAAGTTTCAGGCAAATTAGGTAATTGATCGGGCGCTAGTTGTCAATGAACCTTGTGAAGATTTCTACCTCTGGACTCAGACGTTTTTATGGAGCTCCGAATACCCCAGTGGGATGAGGCTGCAGCCAGAAGCAGAAGAGGGCTCTATGAGGTCAGATACAATCCTCAAGAGATCCCACTGAAAAACATTTGCTGCTGGGGAGAAGAATAAAGTGTGAGCTGTAGCACAGTCACTCCCTCCGGCAAATCACCGTAGTCCCATTTTTGTAAGAGGAGGCCACTTTAGCACCACACCAAGGGTTCAGGACCTGCGGTTGCACCACTTGGGGGCTAGGACTCAGTCCAGCAGGGAAAAGCAGCAGCAGGCTGGTACGTGGCAGAGTCTCTGGAGCTTATTGTATCCCAGTAGCTCACACAGGAGGCCAGCCAACAAGCACTTGGCATCACTCCGGTGCTTTTGGGTTCAATGAGCAGATCTAGTCTTCCTTCCTCAGGCACCAGCGCAGCAGGGCAATTCTTTCAGCAGCAGGGCAACAGGGCAGTCCTTCTTCTGAGTCTTCCACAGGTCAAAGGTTATCTGACATGGGTCTGAGAATGCTACCTTTTTTCCCTAGTGCCAGTCTTTGTATGGGGGCAACACATGGCCCATTCCTCTGCCCTCCTGGATTGGGCTCCCAAATATCTGAGGTGACAAAAGGCTAGTGTCAGGTTCCTTTGTGTGTGCTTCAGGCAAGGACTTTGAAGTGTAATTCGGGGCTCGGTACAACTCCTGCTCCAGCCATCCTGCCAGGATGGCTAGAGCTGTCACTCCTAAACACCTTTTGTTCCAATGCCTGGAAGGAATCAACAACCTATCACAGAGGAGACAGACACAATCATGTGGCCCTTGTTACTAGCAAAAATGCACTGTAGATTTGAGAACAGAAATTTTAACTTTCTGAAAGTAGTATTTATAGAATTTTCATTTAAAATGTTCCTACCTGCTCCCAATCTGAAGCTACACTTTATAAAATGTGATAAGGTACCCCAGGGATAGTTAATGGGAGAGGTAGCCTGGCAACAGTGAAAACCGACCTTAGGATTTTTTCACTGGTAGGACATGCACAACTTAAACCCACGTGTCTTACTTTTTATATACCATGCACCCTGTCCTAGGAGCTGTTACGGCCTACTCTAAGGGTGACTTATAAGTTTTAAAAAAGCTAGTGCAGGCATGGCAAATTTTGCCAGGCTATAATGGCAGTTTAAAACTGCACTACAGGCTGCAGTGGCGGGCCTCAGACATGTTTTAAAGTACTACTTTAGTTGGTGACCCAGTTAATGCTACAGGCCCACAATTAGCATTTAGTTTACAGGCCCAGGGTACAAGCATGAGGTAACATTTACTAGGGACTTACCACTAAATTAAATGTGCCAGTTAGGTGTAGGTCAAGTTTACCATGTTATAAGGAGAGCTCACAACACTATGGCACTGGTAGCAGTGGTAAAGTGCACAGAGACCGAAAGCCAGCAAAATTAATCTCAGCAAAATAGAAGGGGTGAAGGCAAAATGTATGGGGACCTGCCACCCACGGTTGTCATGTTTAACGATCCTCCTTAGGCATAGGTCTTTTACAGTTTCATTTCAATGTCTTTTTTTCACCCTTAAACCTCCTCTTCAAGTTCACCGTTTAGTTTTCATCCTGAAATCTCTTTAGCTTTTGTTTTTTTGTGCATTCCTCTTCTGTTGAGCTTCTCAACGGGTGATTCCACTTGCTAGGGCCCATCACAGCTGTGGTCCAGATAGATGAGCTACCATTCGGCAAGTGTCCCTCATCTTTACCCCACACACACCTGCCTTGCAGCCTTGCCTGGTGCTGCTGCTGCAAGGCCCTTTTGTTTCTCCTGTAATGCACTATTTCTTTCCATCTCCGTGTTGCCAGTGACAGGGTCAGAACCAGTCTCTGAACCCTCCATATGAATGTGGGGTCGATGGTGAGGAGGCTTCAGAGTCTTATTCTTTCACCCCAGATGGAAGGTGAAGCACAGTATTCATTATCTCTGCCATTGTCTGTATGTGGCCGAAGGGGTGATAATGATGTTCTCTAACCTTGGCTTTGTTGCTGTTGTAGTGCTACAAATCTAGTTCTATTCACCTCCACAGATAGAGACCATGAATTCTTATTGTAACAGAAAGCATAGCAGCCCATACAGGGGGGAAAAGGGTAAGATGAAGGGGGAAAAACACTGATGCGGAGTGTGTCACACTTCCCCCTGGATTGCTCTGGAAGTCTGTATGAAACAATAGCAGCTTAGTAAGGAACCATATATCATCAATATAATAAACAATCCTACTACCTAATTATCTTAAGTAAGAAATCCTTTAACGTAGGCCTTTCTTCTCTAAACTTAGATGCAGTTCTCTAACAGAAAGTATAGAAAGACATTTATTACTATTGTCCTTTGCAATCCATGTGGTCTGGTTTTCATGTTTGACTCTGCAGACTTACTAGAGTGTTCAATGCACAGGAGCCCAAACTGGTTCATTGTTGAAAATATGTGAAAAGGAAAATATGTACAATAGATGTACAATGCCATGCGGCATGACGTTCACCTTCAGCTGTGCATGTCATGGGTTTGGCTCAGGACCTGTGTTGGACCACCTGTTGGTGGCCAACCCACTGCCATCAGCCTTGCGCAGAGGGGGTGAATCTGATCGCTCTATTATTTGAAGTTGCGTGCCTGTGGGACACCCACAAGAGTCCAACAAACCCACCAGTCCAGATATATGTATACATTTTGAATCATAAGTTCTCAAAAACTACCGAACTTTTGAACAGATTTACATCAAATTAAAAAAAATACTCTTTCTGGGTAAAGATCTAGCTTTCTGCCAAATTTGGTGTAATTCCCTTCAGTTGTTTGGGCTGTAGCGCTGTTCAAAATTCCCAGTGGAAAAAGTGCATTTTGGGACCTTTTCCTTAGCCCCCACTTGACATATCACCCTGAAACTTTCAGGGAGAAGCTGAGGTAGATGAACATGTTTTTGAGAGTGTCATGAAGGTTCGTCAAATGGCACCAAAGTTATTAGCAAACCAAAACATCCATTTCCTGTGGTAACTACACATTGGCGACTGACGATCAGATAGATAGATAGATAGATAGATAGATAGATAGATAGATAGATAGATAGATAGATAGATAGATAGATAGATAGATAGATAGATAGATAGATAGATAGATAGATAGATAGATAGATAGATAGATAGATAGATAGATCAAGCAAACATGATTCATTCCCAATCCACCAATCACTTCCTGCTTTCTGTGTAATTTGATTATTTGCATCAGTGATTACATGTAACGTTCCAGGAATGTGTCAATAACTTTTAATTTCGATTCCAAACAGACAGCATATTCATCTCTTCATTCTGAAAAACATTTATAACTTTGATTGACATTAATTTATATACTTAACTCCACAACTGCATAATAGGGATACTGTAGATTACCTGTAAATTCACTCTACATTGAGATTATGACCGCTTCAGTATTCACAGCCCACTTCTTATGACACCACGATTTGTTGGCTGTTATGTTTTTTACAACGTTATGTTGCCTTTGTCACAGGTAACTGCACAAACAGATCATCTTAAAATATATTGCTGCAATTTACAAATATTTCTCCTTGCTTCAAGGTATTTAAGCATGTTCGCGGATTGTACACAAAAGTCATCCTCATTGAATAAATGTCCGCAGGCTATAAGCATTTCTCCATGAGGTATGCTGCGCTTCACCGTACATAGGTTACCTTTCTGCATGTAGAGTATTATTTACTGTGCTCTTTTTATGTCAACTGTAATAAAAATTTCTGATTAACTACCTTTACATTGGAATCCCGAAAATTCACATCGTTTATTTAGTTAAATGCAAGGAGGTTATGATCTTTCTGGGTTAATTTCTTATTGAATTCTTCATAATCTAACATCATCTAACACCATTCCATCCCTTATGATAAATTGATTGTCTATAAATCCTATACATAAGACATGCATATACATTGCATTTTTGCTGCATTTTTCTGTAGCCATCATCTGTTTCTATCAACCCGTGACATCACCCATGATGTCACAGTTGACATCACAAAAAATATCCTCAAGGTCACATATAGCACCTGATAATTGTGTAATTGCTTGTTTGCTTATGTACCATTTACCAATATTGTAAAATATACTGTTAATTATTGTTAACCAGATTTAGGCTCAGCAGGATGGGGGGCCGGTCCTTTAGGGTGCGAGCCGCGTCAATCTGGAATACCCTTCCAGTTGAAATCCGGCTGATAGAGGACTTGCTGACGTTTCGCAGAGCCATAAAAACCTTCTTATTTTAGTGTCCTTGTTTCTGTTCCTCTCTGTAGCTTCATCTCCATGTTGTGTTATAACTGCTCCTTGTCTCGGCGCCGGGATGCTCCTTCGCTGGAGTCGCTGTGCGCTTAATAAATAGTTTTAACATAACATAACATTGTTAAAGAGTTTTAACTCAACTTTGTTCAAGCACTGGCCCACCCCATGTAGACATTATCCTCTGCATGGGATGTATGACGTTACAACGCACACTATTACAACGCATGCACTTACAACGCATTTTTTACAACGCATAATCCATTACAACGCATGACATTACAACGCATGACACTACAACGCATTTTAAAAAAATACCTTTACAACGCACTACCATTACAACTCATACTACCTTTACAACGCATACCATTACAACGCATAATATTAAATTGCATTTAAGGTAAGTATTAGATAGTATAGGGGTAAAAATTACTATTCTAACTCCAGGGGGTGCAACAGTTGGGTAAGTGTTGGATAGTGTAGGGGTAAAAATTACTATTCTAACTCCAGGGGGTGCAACAGTAGGGTAAGTGTTGGATAGTGTAGGGGTAAAAATTACTATTCTAACTCCAGGGGGTGCAACAGTAGGCTAAGTGTTGGATAGTGTAGGGGTAAAAATTACTATTCTAACTCCAGGGGGTGCAACAGTAGGGTAAGTGTTGGATAGTATAGGGGTAAAAATTACTATTCTAACTCCAGGGGGTGCATCAGTAGGGAAAGTGTTGGATAGTATAGGGGTAAAAATTACTATTCTAACTCCAGGGGGTGCATCAGTAGGGTAAGTGTTGGATAGTATAGGGGTAAAAATTACTATTCTAACTCCAGGGGGTGCATCAGTAGGGTAAGTGTTGGATAGTATAGGGGTAAAAATTACTATTCTAACTCCAGGGGGTGCATCAGTAGGGTAAGTGTTGGATAGTATAGGGGTAAAAATTACTATTCTAACTCCAGGGGGTGCATCAGTAGGGTAAGTGTTGGATAGTATAGGGGTAAAAATTACTATTCTAACTCCAGGGGGTGCATCAGTAGGGTAAGTGTTGGATAGTATAGGGGTAAAAATTACTATTCTAACTCCAGGGGGTGCATCAGTAGGGTAAGTGTTGGATAGTATAGGGGTAAAAATTACTATTCTAACTCCAGGGGGTGCATCAGTAGGGTAAGTGTTGGATAGTATAGTGTAATATTATGCGTTGTAATGGTATGCGTTGTAATGGTAGTATGCGTTGTAATGGAATGCGTTGTAAAGGTAGTTTTTAAAAATGCGTTGTAGTGTCATGCGTTGTAATATCATGCGTTGTAATGGATTATGCGTTGTAAAAAATGCGTTGTAATGGTAGTGCGTTGTAAAAGTTGCGTTGTAAAGGTTGTTCCCCTCTGCATGTGGTCTTTTGCTATGTACAGCAGGGTTCGGTAGCGATCTACCTTTCTCCAGTACCCATCTGGTCAATTGCACTAAGGAGTCAATGCATGGTTTGCTCTTCTTCCAGGCACTGTGCAGATGTCTGGTATGGACGCAGGCCATGCACTGAGCACCTCTACACATAACCCAGAGTTAATAGATTTTGGCTATGAGAAGTGAGGGTTGAGTGGAGTGATAACAACCCCAGTATAAATATACTGTTAGAAATAGGGTTTCTGGTTGGCTAGCATAGGCAACTAAGCCAGGCAGAACCCACCACGCTAGTCAAGGTAAGTAAGTTGGACACCAAAGAAAACCTGTCCTCACCCTGTGGTAGCTTGTCCCAGAGCAGTCAGGCTTATCATCAAAGGCAATGAGTAAAGCCTTTGTGCAAGCCACTCACACAGAAACATAATGAGTACATCACAAAACAAGCATTTGCAATACAATAGGTCTCGCATTTACGCGAGTTTAAGCTATTGGCATTGTAAATGACAATGCCTTTTAGTTATGTTTTAAAAATGAAAACAAAAGTAAAAGGCATTGTCATTTGCAATGTCAATAGCTCAAACTCGCGTAAATGCGAGACCTATTGCATTGCAAATGCTTATTAATGTAGGGTTGAGGGGGTTTGTCTTCCTCCTTGCTTTCGAGACAACTTTTAAAAGACTTTGGAAAGGAGCAGCTCAACCCTTACTGGACTCCTGCTGTTCACAATCAATCCCTCCCTTTCTTCTCTCACGGCCTGAGGCCCACCTGGGGGGGGGGTGTAGCTCTAACACCCCTCACCTCCAGATACAAGCTGCGAGAGAACCGACTCAAACAGGCCAGAGCAGCTCCGGCCCCAGTAACACCTTCCCCCTCCCATGAGTTTGCACTTCAGCACTGCTCACACTAGAACCTGCACACACACAGTGACCACTGCTGAGTGCCGAATTCTCTTCCATCTGGGAGAGGAAATGTAATTAAACAAGTGCTGAAAGAACAACAAAAGTAGCAGCCGCAACAGATAAAACTCTGAGCTGGAATGCTATTTATTCAACTAGCGCCAACCAGACGGCCAACTCGTGTTGCTACAAAAAACGAAGTTGTGACCTTCGGTAACGTGACTGCTTCTTGTGCACTTATGTAAAGCACTGCGACGCCTTTGGGTCGGTTTATCACTATATAAAACGGCAAAAATATCAAGCGCTGAAAGAACAACAACAGTAGCAGCCGCAACAGCAAACTCTGAGCTGGAATGCGATTTATTCAACTAGCGCCAACACAACTAACACCTCTGATACAAAGTATGTGCCCCGAACAGACTGTGTGAGCGCGAAAGGCGAACAGGAACAAACAAGAACACAAACAGCTGTCGCCACGCGTGTTACAGCCGGGGGCAGTTGGTGTGCACGGACATGGATGCCTAAAAAACCATTTAAACCGTTAGGGTTGCAAGCGAAGACATGATACACGTTCACAGCTGCCGCTTTCCGACCGTCATATAGTCTTTGCGCTATGGACATCATGTTGCATTCTGGTGTTCGTAGTTTCATTCTGAAATGACTCGCAAATCCCGTTTAAAGTGCTGGTGGTGTATGATGTCACACATGGCCTGGGGTCACCTGAGACCTTTGTAGCACCTGGTATCCTTTCTTTTGCGCTTGCTGCCGTCATGACCGCTGCGACCAGAGATAGCAAGGGCAGTTCCAATGATAGCAGGGGCAAGCAAGGGGCAGCGTCTGCTGCCCCTAATGATCCTTGGCATCTCTGAAGTGACCGCCTGAGGTCGGGTCTCTCCTTCACGCAGCCCACTGAAGGCTGCTTTTAATGTGATGAGTAATAGTGCCTGCGGCTTCTCATTTTCCCTTAACTAAATCCTAAAAAAGGATGAATACGTGTCTGTCACCTTCTTCTTCTGCTGCTGGGATCTAAGGTTATGGGCCGGGGTGGGGGTGAAAAGCGCTCAAGTTTCCCTACTACATTGATACTGTAAACCTGAATTTTTATTAACATGAATGCTCGTTTCATATAGCTCCTCTCCTTCCCTCTTGCCCGTGTGCGTGTTTAGATTTCTGAGTCTCTCTTCACGGAACCAGAAACAGAGCACCTTTGATGAACGCAGCCGCGAAAGCGAAAGTGATCGCGGGGACGCGTGCTGCGGTGGGGCGGAGCGAGGCGCGCTGAACTGCGACGGCAAAGGCAGAAATGTCAATAAAATAAAAGTCAAATGAAAAGAAGCGGGACGGGCAAATTCAACATTTCTGGGCGGAAGGCAACAATGTAAAAAAAACATTCAAAATAAAAGAATGCAAGATGGCCAAATGCTATGTTTCTGTCACAGACAGAAGATAAACGCAAGATAAAATCAAGAGTGAAAGCAAGCGTGGCGCGCGCGCTTGGCGGGGGCGGGGGAGCGCATTACAGGCGGGGGAGCAGACCCTTTGAAGTTTGATGCCAATTCGCAGCATTCCTGGGTGGCAGCGGGTGACTGGATTCGCTCGGCCGCTTCCATCTTGAGCCTTGTGGGGGCATTTGAGCCCAGGCTGGACTGCATGCAAGGACTAGGCGAATATACAGGAACGCTGCCGGGCTCTTGGGGTCCGTATGCACATAGTAAGCGCTCACATTTATCCTTTCAGTTGTTTGTAAAGCATGTAAACTAGCCGATTTTAACATATGCTATTTTTAACGCATAGAACAACTCAAGTACGGTAATTGGTGCTATATAAAACCGGTTGACAGGCCACCTTTGGTAGGTTTAATCATAAAGGTGGCCTTCTATCCCCGTCAGTTGCCAGTCCCTGAAATCATCAGTCTGGGCGAGTCGGTGGGACCCTGTGAGGTGTTAAGGGCTCCCTTTGGGAACATACCGAGGGAGGCGACGGAAGAAGATTACGGGGTGGGGGCGATGGGGAGTGGTTGTCTGGGGTGGTGTAAATCCTTGTACACAGTAACCTGTGAGTTCACCCTAGCCCGGGTAGCAAACGCTTTAAAAAAAAAAAAAAACACCACACACACTCCTCTCTGGCATGTCCCTATTTTTGGCTGCAGACCTGCATTACACAAACAGCTGGGCACCACGCTGCCTGCATGATATAGTGCAAATAGCAACCAGACACGCCATACTAAGGCCTGTGCTACGTGCCCTCAGAGCACCTCTATGTGATCGTGCACACAGCCATCGTCCACGCTCTGCACTGATGACACTACTAGTCTGCAGACAGTAATATCCCATCAGGGCACCGTGCTGTCTGTATGCGAGCACGCAAATAGCACCCCCAGCACAATAAACAGATGCTCGTGGTTTCTATGCGGCGTGAAGCGCCCCACGACTCTTGGTCCGTGCAGCCTAAATATGTATCCTGGCAACATACACTGCATATCGAACCTTACACATACTTCCTACTCTGGGCTGTAGACGTGCACCACCCAAGCAACAATGCCAGCAAAAAGACCAAGTAGAGAACGGAGAAATAACCAGGGAGAGAGGGTTGGAGAGATGCGGGGGGGGGGGGGACTCGTCGCCTCACAGGCACAAGATGGGACAGGCCAGTGAGATGAGTGGGGGGGGGGTTGTCAGTCCACTACCCTCATAATCATTGCTGATCTGACTCCAACCCTCCCGCATAAGGAGAGGACGCAGATGCCTTGGATAGCACATGCAGGGAAGAGCGCAAATGAGGGAAGAGAAAAAAATACAGAGGGAAGAGCTCATGAGAGAGTAAAGAGAAAAATACAGTGTGGGTAGAGATCATTTGAGACCAGAATGCAAAACATAGAGGGTAGAGCATATGTGAGGGTAGTGAGAAAAATATAGAGGGAAGAACACATGCGAGAGCAGAGAGAAAAATGCTGAGCGAAGAGCGCATGTGAGAGCAGAAAGAAAAATAAAGAGGAAAGAGCACGTGAGAGGAGAGAGAAAAATAAAGAGGGAAGAGCACATGTGAGTGAAGAGAGACAAATACAGAGGGAAGAGTTCATGTGAGAGCAGAGCACATGAGGTGAGAGCTCATGTGAGGGCAGAGAGAAAAATACAGAGGGAAGAGCACGTGAGAGGAGAGAGAAAAATACAGAGGGAAGAGCTCATGTGGGGACAGAGAGAAAAATGCAGAGGGAAGTGCATGTGAGGGAAAAGAGACAAATACAGAGGGAATAGCGCATGTGAGACCAGAGAGAAAAATACAGAGGGAAGAGCACATGTGAAGGCAGAGATTAAAACATAGAGGGAAGAGCACATGCGAGAGTAGAGAGAAAAACAGAGGAAAGAGCACATGTGAGGACAGTGAGAAAAATACATACAGAAGTGTTCATGTGAGGGTAAATAGGGGGAAGAGCTCATGTGAGAGCAAAGCGAAAAATACAGAGGGTAGGGCGCATGTTAGACCGGAGATAAAAACATAGGGCCAGATTTATGACGACTGGCGCATCCCTGCATATCAGCAGGGATGCGCCAGTTATTATGCGCCACTGCTGCGCCACCATGGATGCGCCGCATTTATAATGCGGCGCACCATGGGGCAAAAACGGCACAGATGCGTGACGCATCTGTGCCGAAAAGTGGCGCATTGCTGGAGTTGCGTCGCAAGCGCGACGCAGCTCCAGCAATGATCTGGGGGGCCCTATCTTTACAATGCTGCGTCAATCCTTACGCCTGCTTCAAGCAGGCGCAGGGTTTTGACGCAGCATGGGCCTAAAAGTGACTGAGTGAAATCTTGTAGATTTCACTCAGCCACTTTTAGGAGGCGTTCCTGCGCCGGAACGCCCCCACCTGCCCTGGAACGCCTACATGTGGTGCAGGGCTTTACAACGTGACGCATCTCCCAGATGCGTCACGTTGTAAATACCCCGCACCATGGCGCAGGATTTGCGCCGCTGATGCGTCACAAAAGTGACGCCACGGCAGCGCAAAAGTGGCGCAAGTGCAACATAAATCTGCCCCATAGAGAGAAGAGAGCATGTGAGAGCAGAGAGAAAAATATAGAGAGAAGAACACATGCGAGGGCAGAGAAAAAAATACAGAGCGAAGAGCACATGTGAGAGCATAGAGAGAAAAATAGAGAGGCAAGAGCTCATGTGAGAGCAAAGCGAAAAATACAGAGGGTAGGGCGCATGTTAGACCGGAGATAAAAACATAGAGGGAAGAGAGCATGTGAGAGCAGAGAGAAAAATATAGAGAGAAGAACACATGCGAGGGCAGAGAAAAAAATACAAAGCGAAGAGCACATGTGAGAGCATAGAGAGAAAAATAAAGAGGGAAGAGCTCATGTGAGAGCAAAGCGAAAAATACAGAGGGTAGGGCGCATGTTAGACCAGAGATAAAAACATAGAGGGAAGAGAGCATGTGAGAGCAGAGAGAAAAATATAGAGAGAAGAACACATGCGAGGGCAGAGAAAAAAATACAGAGCGAAGAGCACATGTGAGAGCATAGAGAAAAAATGCAGATGGAAGAGTACATGTGAGGGAAGAGAGAAAAACATAGAGGGAAGAGCATATGTGAGGACAAAGAGAAAAATAGAGAGGGTAAAGTACGTGAGATGTGGTAAATAATTTAATTACCGGGACTTAATTTGATACAGAAACATAATAAAATAGCTCAGTAAATAAGAGGCAGAATCCGTGGTATTAGAGGTTCGGAATGGGCTTTATTCCAATGGTCGATTATAATCGGTTGCTCCAAGTTCCATCACCACGGAGGTTCAGGAAGTGAAGTACATACATTATTGACAAGAAATGACTTTTATAGAACATACATTACAATGAAGCGAATGCGGTAGGCGTAACAATTGATAAGGAAGATGACAATTCACATACGTAACCGAAAATGGGCGTAATGAGGAGTAAAAAGGAACATAATTGGTTATGATGTCATATATAGGTGGATCTATAAGATTATACTTGGCATAGATGCGCGCGCAGCAGCATGACGTGTGATTGACGTGCAACTAGGGGGTGAAGGGGACTTGACATTTAGCTCTACATGTGGAGACAAGAAGTCTGGGGGGTCAAGTCAACCTAATCCCAAATCATATCTAACATCCTATGTTTAAAGAACTATGTTATCCACAAAGGAAGGACTCTTGGACAAAATCTATTCTATACTGACTGTGTGTGCGTGCACAAGCGTCTAAGTGTCTATATGAGATGCAAGGGGCAGAAACCTTCCATGGTAACCGGGCTATGAATTACTTGCATGAGGACAGAGAGGCCGGGCCTTTTGCTCGGTAGCTGAAGGAAATGTTTACCTAAACTACTAGACAGGAATGCATCGGCTGAGGAGTGAAGCAGATAACTCGAAGGTGAAATACAGTTTTTGGCAGGCAGGCAAACCGGCCGAGGCAGGCACCGTTAGCCGCACAGGGAGTAGGACAAAGTTCATGGATACAGATGCGAGCTCAAGCTGAAGCTGTCAGAGGCAGAGAGCAGAGAAAAGCTTGATGGCAGAATCGGGCCTACTCGCCTGAACTGCAAAATGGAGTAACTGAGCCATATAAAGTCGGTGGCCTTTCGTACTTAGGAATCGAATATCCAGCCCATTCATGGCGGATCTGACAGAGGACATGTTGACGGTGGACGCACATGTGTTTGCGTCTTCAGAACTAGAACTGGAGAGAACATACATGTACTTGTGATTCATACATGGAACCGTTGGGGTCCAAGATAGGGGACATAACTGGTCAGAAAAATCCATATTTCCACATTCCCTCCTTGTCCCCTACTTGCCCGTTAAGAGATATCAATCTTCATCAATCCATTGATCTGTTCATATAGCATCATTTGTTCTTCTTTCTTCTTCCGTGATGAATGAAATCCTGGTGGTGGAATACACGATGTGGCACACAGACCACAGATCACTGGTCCACATTGTAGACATAGACAGCAACTGAATAGTATGAGAAGGCCAATACCTAGGAAAGATAGGACCTTCCATCCAAAGGTAGATAATACACTCCAAAACCAACCGGACCAAGTCCAGGTGCCTGGGTTCTGGTGTATCTGGCTTACAATCTTATGAAGGCGAGTTATGGCTTTATATACAGATGGCGAATTTTCTGGTATGAAAATGCAACAGCTTGATCCGATGACCCTACAAGCTCCGCCCCTATCAGCCAGGATGACGTCAAGGACAAGACGATTTTGAAGCACAACAATCCGCATAGCAGACTGCTCTTCTGTTAAATTGCCTAAAGCGGAAATAGTTTCATTCACTACTGCTTCAAGGGTTCTAGTTAATCTACGTATCAGCTTACTATTAGTAACAGTACCTATATAGGGAAAGAGACCTTTATTGAAATCTGTGTATTTTTCCCACGCTGTTTCAGTGTAATCGACTATTGGGAGATCTCTCCTTACTCTATTATTTACTAAATGAGTGTTTCTGTGATAATCAGGGGGAGCTAGAAAAACAGGTGGCAAAAGGAATCCAATGTAGCAAGTACCATCCCAGTCTAGAGGCAAACGTACATATGCCGTCTGACCACATATGAAATAGGAATGGCGGGAAGCTCTAAATGTGGACTTGCCTTGATCACTAAATTCTACTACAGTGGTGCATTTACTATGGCCCATATGTATGGAACCATTTTTCCTTACACATAGTTCACCCTTTACTGGAAATATTGACATAGCGGGCAGAATCGTAGTAGCTTCGGATTCGACATTTAGGATCATAAGATTAAGCGTAAAATTACCTAATCCATACACTTCATTTTCTAGATCAGTTCCTGTTCTCTGGGGAAGTCCCTCCTTGTTGGGGTAGCAGACCTTAAGCAAAACTAAGTTCAAATTTCCCCATACCCAGTTATCTTGATAAACTGCAGAATTCGAATCTAGAGAATTAATTAAACTAAACCATGCTCCACAGGAGCCGTTGTGTGTGAACGGGTATGGAAAGAGAGGTAAAATTCCTTTATAATTCTGATAGGGAGGGAGTCGGCCACATATCCAACAATTTGTAGCATTGCTAACCTGATGGGAATGATGTAACATACTGATAAACGTGTTATTGCGCAGCGCAAATCTATAAGACAACTCAAGCGGAGGTAATTCACTAAAAGAATGTTCAGCAGTAACATTGTAAACATGTCTAGAAATAGGATAATATATGTGCAATAATATACTTGCAGTAATTATTAAAAGACTCAAGAAAAACAAAATTAATAACGTCATTATGCAATGGCTACGCAGTGATTTACAGTACGCCTGTCGTTTCAACATTTTTCGGGTGCTTTCTCTATTTAGGTCCAAGGGATACATGTCAGAGACAATTCAACCGCTTCACCTTGGAGAGGACTTAAACAATCAAATTGCTTGACTGGTTGGACCTAAGCTTTAGTTTATAAAGTTCAGAACTACTCCTTTCAACAAGAGGTAGTTTTGAGTCAATGGGTGAAGACACACGAGGTGCGGTATTCACATCTGCTGGTAGTCCATGAAATTTCTTGATATGACTTGAATGAATCCAACCTTTTCTGCCCTCGATCTTCACGACTGTTCTTGTGGTGAGCAACACCAGCTGAGGTGACCTCCACCTAGGTTCCAGCTGAGTCTTTCGATCAAAGTTCCTCACGAGGACCAAGTCTCCCGGAACTACGTCATGGGGTTTCACCTCGGTGTTGTCGGGAAAGGCTGCAGCTACCTGTGAACGACAAGATTGTAGTGCAGACATCAAGGAAGCCAAGTAATCTGTCAGCATATTACAGTCAATATCAGTTATTTTGCGTGGCATAGGCGTCCCCCACATATTTGGTGGTCTGCCGAAGATCACTTCATACGGGGATAGCCCTGTTCGAGAGTGTGCTACCATTCTTGTGTAAAAGAGTGCAACTGGTAGTGCTACTACCCAGTCGACACCTTTCTCCCTGCATATTTTGGACAATCTAATTTTCAGGGTCTGATTATGTCTTTCTACGAGACCTGCTGCCTCAGGGTGTCGGACACAGTGGAATTTCCACTGATAACCTAACAAAAGTGAAACATGTTTCATTAATTCGGATGAGAACGGCTGGCCGTTATCTGAGTGAACAACACGTGGTAAACCGTATCGTGGGAAGAATTCTCGAACTAACTGTTTGGCAGTAGTCGGGGCAGTGTAATCTGAAACCGGGTATGCCTCCGTCCAACGGGAAAGAGCACAAACAACTACGAGAACATATTTGAATCCTCGACATCGTTCCATCTGGATATAATCCATCTGGAGGACTTCAAAAGGGTGATCAGGAGGATGAAACCCACCCTGTTCTACGGGAACGCTTTTTCCTGGGTTGAACTGGCAACAGATCATACAGGTACGGACCTTTTGTTTGGCTGCTGCTCGTAAATGTTTATTGAACCAAATGTGTTGAATGCTATC
Organism: Triturus cristatus; assembly: GCF_964204655.1. Classification (NCBI taxonomy): domain Eukaryota; kingdom Metazoa; phylum Chordata; class Amphibia; order Caudata; family Salamandridae; genus Triturus; species Triturus cristatus. The sequence continues at coordinate 964,359,047 of NC_140590.1, forward strand.
TAGCATAGCTTTTTCTCCTAGATGTGCTGGACTATGTATAGTGTTAATTATAACTTGGACCATTGAGTCAGGAAGGAACCACACAGATTTTTCCTTCATCATCCATCCTTGATCCGTTTGGATCCCTCCTAATTCGGTCCATTTCTTTATTTCGTCTGGTGTAGCATGTGTCTGTATGTCAATTACGTCAAAAGTAGGATCTTTAACTGTCATACAGTGTGTCGGCGTCGGGACTATTGTCTTTGTCATGTCGGATGTTTGTGTTTGAGCAGTCTGTTTAGCTGTTCTGTCGGCTAGATCATTGCCTTGAGAAATGATATCAGTGACTTTCGTATGAGCTTTACATTTCATAATTGATATTGCAGTGGGTAGATGTATCGCATCTAATAAGGCATGAATGAGGGGTCCGTGCTGAATGTGGGCACCGTGGGAAGTTAAATAACCTCTCTCTCGCCACAGCACGCCGAAGTCATGTACAACTCCGAATGCATAACGTGAATCAGTGTATATGTTGACTTTTTTATTTGTGGCTTGAATACAGGCTTGTGTCAGAGCGATGAGCTCTGCGGCTTGAGCTGACAAAGTATTTATACGATTTGTTTCAATGACTTCAGTATCTGTTGTGACTGCGTAAGCAGCCACTAACTCTCCTGTATTTGTTCTCATACATGAACCATCTACATACAACGTCAGGTCTGGGTCTGACAATGGGACATCGGTTAAGTCTTGTCTGGGTTTCGTCGTTATTGTAATAACTTCAATACAGTCATGGGCTAGTGGGTCTGTTCCGATTACTGGCAAAAGTGTGGCAGGATTCAATGTGTTACAGCGTCTGATTTCTATATGTGGCTGGAACAATGTAAGTTCGTACCCTGTAAGTCGCGCTATAGTCAAGTGTTGTGTTTGCGTTCTATTTACAAGAACCTCTACTGCGTGTGGTACTTGAACTGCCAATGGATGTCCTAACACTATGGCATCGCTTTGTCTGATTGCTAAAGCTGTCGCTGCCACGGATTTTAGGCATGCAGGCAAAGCCTGAGCTACGGGATCTAATGTACTAGAAAAATAAGCACATGGTTTGTGTGCTCCTGCTTGTTCCTGTGTGAGTACTGACAAGGCAGTACCTTCGCGTTCTGTAACAAAGAGTGTAAACTGTTTTCTGTAACATGGCGTTGCTAAAACAGGTGCTTGACATAAAGCTTTCTTTAGGCTTTCAAAAGCTTGTGTATGTTCCTGAGTCCAAGGGAGAACAGTCGATGTGGCTGCCTCCTGTGTTGTCAACTGAATGAGTGATTTTGCTAGAAATGCATACTGAGGGATCCACTGCCTACAGTATGAAGTGAGGCCTATGAAAGCTCGTACTTCCTTTTGTGTCTTGGGTATTGGCATGTTAGCTATTAACTGAATGCGGTCGGGTGTAAGCTGCCTTCCCTCCTTGGACAGCGAGTGTCCAAGATAAACAACTCGCTGGACACAGAATTGCAGCTTAGAAGGGGACACCTTGTGACCCTTGTCAGCTAGAAATTGTAAAACTGTCAGTGATGCTTTCTCACATTCGGGTTCGCTTCTAGCGGTGATCAACAGATCATCGACATATTGAAGCAAGGCAGTGTTAACTGGCATGTGGATACTGTCAAGTTCTCGTTTCAGTGCTTGGCTATAGATGCTGGGGCTTTCTGTAAATCCTTGAGGTGCGCGTGAGAATTTAAAGCTACGTCCATTTAAACTAAATCCGAACAAATATTGGCTTTCCGGATCTATTGGGACGCTGAAAAAGGCATTCTTGAGATCAATTACAGTAAAGAATGTTGCTTCGGAATCAATGGCTGTCAGTAATGACGAGATATCTGGGACCACAGGGAATTGTGGCACAATACACTTGTTTAGTTCGCGCAGATCAATAACCAATCGATATACTGGCGGGGCCTTCGGATCTGTTCGTTTAAGAATCGGAATTATCGGTGAATTACATACATTGGAGTCTGTTTCCACAACTACTCCTTGGGCAATGAGCTCGTCAATGATTTGCAGCAAAGCCACTACAGCATCTGGTGGTAACTTGTATTGTCGCATTCGTGGTAGTACCACTCCTGCCTTTAATGTGACTCTATATGGTGTAATATTCATGCAACCAACATCAGTAGGGCCTTGTGCCCATAGATGTGTAGGTAAAGTCTGCAGTCGGGGATCCATGTCTCTAGATACATAGTGACCTTTAAAATCACGTAAAAACAATCTTACTCCTTCCGGAGAGCAACATATTATAGCTCCTAGAGCTTTCAGTGTTTTTATTCCTAACAGATTTTCTGGACATGATTTAGTAAGCAATAAATCTGTAGTTCGGGTCAAAGGTCCTATCGTAAGTGGAAGAGGTTGTGACACTTCATTAACAATAGGTTTTCCTGAAAAACCAAGGGAAATATTCTGTGAGCCTGAGAGGGGTGCCCCTGGAACTTCACTACGTTTTATGGTTGTTCGACTTGCCCCGGTATCGAGTAAAAATTTTCTATCTTGGCCTAATAATTCACTATGTACATAAGGTCCTTCTTGGTCTACTGGGATCTCGATAAGGGGTAAGTCAACTTCCCTCTCTAGGCTGGTTCATGCGTATCGTTGATAATCAGGATAGTCGTACTGTGCAGTTTGGTACAGTTGTCGTGTCGTGGTTTGTGTGGCAGCAACAGGCAGCGCTGGTGCAGCTGGCACAAACTGTATAGACTGTGGTGGAGCTGGCATGGACTGTGCATGCTGCGGGGCTCCTTGTTCATTCTGATCCTGTCTAGGTGGCCTTGGTCTTTCTTTTGTATTACCTATGGCGATATTATGTTTTAAAACCGGACAATCGTGTACGTAATGACCTGGCTTTTTACAATAATTGCATGTCCCTTTTACAGGTCCTGTTGAATCACCGGAATGTGTCATACCCTTTTTATGTCCTTCAGCTGGAACTGTCTGAGAAACTAGCATTTTCATTTTCGTGTCTTTCATGCGTCTGTGTTCATGTTCTTGTTCCTCTCTAATTCTATTGTGGTGGTACTGTAACATTTGTAACATTTGTGATGGAGTGTTACCTTGCCAGGTACTCTCGAATTTTAATACTCTGTTCTTCACTTGAGGCAAGGCATTTTCTACTAATTTTGTCACAAACAGATGTGGGTATGATTCGCTACTTGCTTTTATGCCACTATTTATACCAAAACATTTTTCAAATCGGGCATAGTAATCACTAGTATCTTCATCTTGCTTTTGTTTACAGGCTGAAATAGTACCCCAATCTTCCTTTTTCGTAGTTAATAAACGTGGCAGTACCTGTACTAGTAAACCTGGTAGTGCTTTAGTTTTATCCCCAAGTCCTGCTCCTGCAGGTCGGGCCTTTTCTTCTGCTTCTAATACTGACCATTCTATCTTTTGGTCTCCTACCTCCCACTCTTTTTCCCTGAGTTTTTCGTAAATGCCAGCAGGCATCAATACCTTTAATATTGTCATAATGTCGGGATAGGTATACTCTCCCATGAGTAACATGTCTTTAATTTCTCGGTGAAAACCCGCTGGGTCTTTGTCATGACTGGGTACCACTTTCTTCATTTCTAACAATTCTATTTTCGATATGGGCATGTATACAAATACGCGTTTAAACTCATTGTCCTCGCCCTTTATTGGGTGTACTTCTCGTAAAGGATTCTGTCTGTCCATGTAATACGTGGTTCTTTCCTTAATGGGTAGTGAGACATGTTCTGAACATACAAAAAGAATGTACTGCTTTCTTGATTCTAGTATTTCTTTAATTAATTTAGTACCTGAACCTCTCCATCTATTCATGAGTAATTCAGTCAATATATCAGGTAAGGGACCAGGGTCCGAATGTTGACTCTGATATAGTATAAGGAGTTGTTGAATCATATAAATCCCAGGTAAACGCTGTTCATCTGGGGTGAGATTAAAAAACGTGCGTGCTACTGTATCATCACTGTACTTTCCGGGACTGTCAACCCAATGGACAGCTGACCTGGCTAATTCTTGTTCATCCATAGAATCGAGAAAATGATAACCCCTTCGTTCTCGGAGTAATTTGTCAGCGGCTTGGAATGAATGCTTGTTAGACCTTATATGAACTATAGGTGTTGGGAAATTCCTGTTATTATCTGAACATATCGGACGTATCGGGTCAATAAGACATCTATTACTATTACAAGATCTTCCTCTACCTACATAGGCTATGGTGTCTGACTGTCCTGTGGGCAGTCCTGATCCTTCTTCCTCGTTTTGTTCGAACTGGTCTACCGTTAATCTTTCTTCGTGTAGGCGTTCTATTTCTTTACGGATCTTTCGGCACATGGCTATTATACAATTTTGCTTATCATGTCTCCCTTCTGATATATTCTGGCTCCATCTGGTAAGAATTTGCATTGCTTCCGGGTCTACCCCCGGTCGGTCTTGATTTCTGATCACACAATTTATGAGGAAACGTAACAGTTCCCCCTGTATCTCCACTTTCTGATATTCCATAGCTCTGTTAATACATTCAGAATCTCGCCCTGTTTGAACAAAATGGTATATATTATCTAGATGCGCAGTCATTCCTGGTAACTTCCCTAAATACACCGCGGCTCGTCTGATGCGTAATGATGCCATGATCATTTCGTCCTCTTTGCCGGGCACAGGGTCATATCTACAATCTACAAGAAGTTCCTTAAGCGTACGGGCGTTTATGAGTTTGGGGGTACGTGAATGTGCTGACTCTTGAAAGGTAAGTTTATTTATTCTGGGTGGCGTAGAGAAAATGTTGGTAGCACCTCCCGTAGCCCCATCTGGGGTATCGGGCGTGAAAGGATTCGTTGAACGCGATACAGCAACTATAGGTGTTGACACAGCTATAGAAGTAGCTGTAGGAGCAGAGGTAGAAACAGATGTGCTTGCCGGAACTTGTGACAGGATTTGTTGCTGTAGAGATACGGGTACTGGATCTTGGCGTTGAACCTCCCTGGCAGGCGGTCTATGTGGGGCGGAATTAGCATATTCGGGAGCTGCGTCATCTAAATATGAGGAAAGAAAAACATCTTCTGCGGTTCTAGGATGCCCCTTAGGATGTACCTTTATTGGAAATAATGGGGGTGGCAAGTCTTTCGGTATCTCTGGAGTAGCCTTAGGTAATCCTTCGGCCAGAAGGGGATACATACCATTCATAAGGGCATTTCTTTGTCTGTCTACTTGTTCTGATTTCACTCTTGTACCTTCTTCAATTAATAGGTTTTCTCGTACTTTATTTGAATTCTCTCTATTTCTCTCTTCCTGTCGGAGGGCCTTTTCGGTACGTCTATGAGATTCTTTACGCCATAACTCAACGGCGTCTTTCTGTGACTGTCTGACTTTCCTTTTCCATAACTCTTCCTCTACTTTCATGATGCACTCTGCATCCCAGGTTCCCGCTGTGGGCCACCTCTGACTGTCTGGTAATTCCTTGGTGTAGTCTACCCATAAATCAAGAAATAATATAGCGTCTAAGCCATGTTTATGATACATGAAGTACCCTGGAGTGTCCCTAGGAGGAATAGGAACGGCTTCTTCGAGTACCCCTTTTCTTGTTGTGATCTGTCTTAGTTTCGAAAATAGCGGCATATTGAGAACTGATCTGATACTTGATTTTGAACAAACTTAATACAGAAAACACGATAATGAACAGTCATTCATACCACAATATGCAGAACGTACTTAAAACATTTAACATTTAACATTTACCTGAACAATCAATAATGATGACGGTCTAAGGAAAACTTAATCACTAAAACATAATACTCGACTTTAACTGAATTATTCTGAATTTATATACTTGATATACTAGATATACTGCTAAACAGTACAGATACACTGCTGAAACAGTGCAGACCGGATTTGTGTACCCAAACCCGTCTTGACCGGCACAACCTATGTGCACGTCAGAATGCCTCCCCAGTAATGGTACTCACCGGGTAGCTCGGAAACGGAAGGCCTCGGAAACTGAACTGAACTTGAACCGGACTGGACTCGACTCGACTCGTCGGAAACTGGACTCGACTTCGGACTTCGGGAACTGGTGGGCCTCTGTATACCTCGGATCTTGCTCTCTCAGCTAGGCTCTGGTCGGGATACTTCGCACTTCTCACCGCCTCGTCTGGGTGTTGATCGCAGCCTCAGTCGCCCCCGCTTGACCGGAGGGAGATACAGGAAATCCTGCTGGTACGCGTAATTGTCCGTCCAGCTGTGGCAGGAGACCGGGCCTGCAACTCACCGCCGGCGCGTGAGATGAGAAAGTGTCCCTGTTCGGGCGCCATTCATGTGGTAAATAATTTAATTACCGGGACTTAATTTGATACAGAAACATAATAAAATAGCTCAGTAAATAAGAGGCAGAATCCGTGGTATTAGAGGTTCGGAATGGGCTTTATTCCAATGGTCGATTATAATCGGTTGCTCCAAGTTCCATCACCACGGAGGTTCAGGAAGTGAAGTACATACATTATTGACAAGAAATGACTTTTATAGAACATACATTACAATGAAGCGAATGCGGTAGGCGTAACAATTGATAAGGAAGATGACAATTCACATACGTAACCGAAAATGGGCGTAATGAGGAGTAAAAAGGAACATAATTGGTTATGATGTCATATATAGGTGGATCTATAAGATTATACTTGGCATAGATGCGCGCGCAGCAGCATGACGTGTGATTGACGTGCAACTAGGGGGTGAAGGGGACTTGACATTTAGCTCTACATGTGGAGACAAGAAGTCTGGGGGGTCAAGTCAACCTAATCCCAAATCATATCTAACATCCTATGTTTAAAGAACTATGTTATCCACAAAGGAAGGACTCTTGGACAAAATCTATTCTATACTGACTGTGTGTGCGTGCACAAGCGTCTAAGTGTCTATATGAGATGCAAGGGGCAGAAACCTTCCATGGTAACCGGGCTATGAATTACTTGCATGAGGACAGAGAGGCCGGGCCTTTTGCTCGGTAGCTGAAGGAAATGTTTACCTAAACTACTAGACAGGAATGCATCGGCTGAGGAGTGAAGCAGATAACTCGAAGGTGAAATACAGTTTTTGGCAGGCAGGCAAACCGGCCGAGGCAGGCACCGTTAGCCGCACAGGGAGTAGGACAAAGTTCATGGATACAGATGCGAGCTCAAGCTGAAGCTGTCAGAGGCAGAGAGCAGAGAAAAGCTTGATGGCAGAATCGGGCCTACTCGCCTGAACTGCAAAATGGAGTAACTGAGCCATATAAAGTCGGTGGCCTTTCGTACTTAGGAATCGAATATCCAGCCCATTCATGGCGGATCTGACAGAGGACATGTTGACGGTGGACGCACATGTGTTTGCGTCTTCAGAACTAGAACTGGAGAGAACATACATGTACTTGTGATTCATACATGGAACCGTTGGGGTCCAAGATAGGGGACATAACTGGTCAGAAAAATCCATATTTCCACAGAGAGGAGAGCGAGAAATACAGAGGGAAGAACACATTTGAGGGCAGAGAGAAAAATACAGATGAAAGAGTACATGTGAGGGAAGAGAAACAAATACAGAGGGAAAAGCACATGTGAGGGCAGAGTGAAAATACAGAGGGAACAGCACACGTGAGACCAGAGAGAAAAACATAGAGGGAAGAGCATATGTGAGGACAAAGAGAACAAGTACAGGCTATGCCAAGTGGAAGTGATCGCGTTTGCGATCAAACATCAAAGCGGCGAAAGTGAAAGTTATCGAGCAGAGCATCAAAGGGCTGGGTGAGAAGGGAGGGGGGAATGCAAGGAGAAGAGGAGCAGCTGTGCACGTGCACGCCATCGTGCACTCAAGCCCTAGGCCAGCAAAACCATGTGGGTAGCACTTTTGAAAGCCCACTTACAAAATGTCTCAAAGAGACAGCTTTCGCTGTCTCAGCGAGACCTAAAAAGACTCCACACAGGAATATAGAACAAGCATTTGCAATGCAATCGGTCTCGCATTTGGGACCTTGTATGTATTTAGCTATGCAGCACATTAGCCTGGGTGCTGAAACATCTACTGTTCGCTAACATGGAGGGAAAATGAGCACCAAACTGTGTGACACGCCAGGTATGGGATCACATGGAGAGAAATATTGCCGTTCAGTGGGAAATGGTATAGTCCAAAGCTCTGTTTTTCATATAAAATCAGAGCCTTTGGGGGTCATATCAATGAAAATACAAGATTTGAAAAAAATATTGTTAACGGGTGTTCATGGAAGACAATTTCTATGGACTGGAATCTAGAGAATGCTAAAGTGATTCTGGTATTTTACTGACCTCTGCTGGTTGTTTTCTATCACAAAGTTAAATAGAGAATGTTGCCAGAAAAATGAAAAAATAAAAGTCCCTAAACAGAAAGCAATTCTGGTATTTTACTGACCAATGCTGGTCGTTTTCTATTAAGACAGTTAAATAGAGGAAGTTGAACAGAAAAAAAAGTCCCTAAGCGGAAGCAGATAAGCCCTAGGGCGGATCTCCAGAGCCCACAAAGTACATACACATATAAGTATATACTAAAGTATATAAAGAGGTCTCGACTGCTCAACCTAAAAATATATGTGGTAAAATGTACATAAAACAAGACCGAAAATAACATGAATCATAAATATTGTGCATATTATTTCAATACTGAGATAGTACTCATTATCCGTTACAAGGCAAGAATCAAAATGTCATACATCTTAACATAAGGACATGAAATGCAGCAGTTTGTTTAGGAACAAAAAACCTAAATCACCAGGAATCACTATAAGTACATAAATCATCAAATATCACCATAAGCATATTAGTAACTAGGGGCCACATGTATCAACATTTGTAATAGCGATTACCTAATTGCGATTTTTTGCGAATCGCAATTAGGTAAGCGATATTCCAAATGTATGAAACTCATAGAGTTTCATTTAGCGATTCCTAAGGGGTGGCAAATTGGCCTACCTCATTAATATTAATGAAGTAGATCACAATTTGCAACCCCCTAGGAATTGCTAAATTAATGGTGATGGTGGCCTGCTAAGGTCAGCAGTCCACCATGTCCTTGATTGCTTTGCAATAAAGCAATAATTATTTTTTTACAAGCAGCACGTTTTCCTCAAAGGAAAATGGGTTGCGTTTTAAAGAAAAAAAAGAAAAGTTTTCTATTAATTTTTTAAGAGCTCGCAACCTGGTGTGATTGCCCAGCTGCCCCTTCCAGTGGTTGGTGGGGCTTGCAGAGGTAGTGTCACACCAGGCTCCATACTCAGCGCATCCTGGGGCCCAAGAGGGTTCCACCCACCAGCCTCAGGCTCCCAAAGCTGGTGAATATTCCCATGGTCGTCAAACATACTTACACAATAACACCCTTGTAGTAGACTCTAAACTGCCCCCTCAGACCCAGGGGCTCCTCAGCGGGGAGATCAGAGAGCTTACGCCTGCAACCAGTGGGGACACAGACTTTTGCAACAAGACACGCATTACTGAGAAGGCTCACTGGGCTGTGCTGGGAGTGGGACCCATTTACGGTAAGCCAACATCTTGATATACTCCTGGGGCTCTCGGCTGCTAGTGCTGCCTAAGGGCACATCTCCTTTAGGCAGCTGCAAGTGGGCCCACTCTGCCCTCCATTCAACCGTGACCTGCGCACGGCACAACCCTCTTACAAGGAACCCTCCACCACGGGGAGAACAAGACCACCGTAGACAGACCAAACTTCTTAGGAACACCCATACCCCTCGATCACTCCTACCATCTCCACCTTGGACTTGGACAAACTGGACATCATACTTAAAGCAATAGAGACTTCATGCATTTCGTTAGAGCCAAAATCAATTTAGTTGCTATAGAGGTGACCCTTCTCCATGATGAGCACTCCTAACTGTCATACCGAGTCTCTCAGTCCAAAAAGACAATGGCCATCTTAATATCCCAAACAACTGATTTGCATATCATGGCAAAGGATTTTGTGGAGAGGGTTCGGAGGTTGGAGAATGGGGTGGGGCATTCCTGCCGCAGTAACATTAGGGTTTTGGGCCTACCAGGGAAGAGATAAAAGCAGGAACTCAGTGGAATTTTTGGAGGCCTGGCTGTGGGAGCTGGTCCCTTCCCATGACCTCACCCCCTACTTCTCAGTCGTGAGGACCCCTGGGTGCCTTCACACCACCCCCATCAGGTGCACAACAGTGCCAGATTGTAGCCAAGATTCTACAAGACAAACATCATGAAATCTCAGAGAGATGGGATTCAAATATGCGCTGCTCTTCCTGGCAACGCTCAGAATTATAGCTGATCAAAAAAACCAGCTTCTCTGATCCTGCGGATGCTTAGGCAGAGGACAGGGACACACTTACTGACAGAATACTGATGGAAGATCATCCTCACTGCCCACTTAGGTGATGACGGCACCATTCTTAGGAAGGTTTAAAGGGGTCCGTAAACCTTGGTGTGCACTTCTTTTAGGTATCCTCATGTAAATTCATCTGGATGATCAGCGGAGGACTCAGGTGACGAGGCAATGCCCCCTCTGTGACCCTCCATGAGATAAGCCCCCATGTGTGATGCCACAGACAGGTGATGATCTCATTTGATTTTCCTGACGCGCTGATGTTTTACCCCCTGTCTGGGACAGTGCACCAGACTTGCCGATGGACAAGACACCCACACATCACACAAGTCCTTTTGATGTCTCCCACTATAGCCTCAGGCACCTGGTACTCTTGACCCTCCGACACCACACGGATCCTTCACATGAGGGAGTCTATTTACCTATGATGTCAGATAACCCACCAGATTCCACGCTGGGGAAGTTACCACAGGTTAGGACAATGGACACAAGGCTTGTCTCCCACTGGATTTGTTCTCAGTTTTCATCAGTTATCTGTTTATTTGGTTGTCTTTGTTCAGGGGCTGGCACCTCCTCCATATCCCATACCCTTCCTAATTGGGGGCCCCCAGTACCTCAGACCTTCAGCCCCCTATGGGATTGCATGAGGACTTTGGTGGGCAGATGTCTCTGAACTTTCAGAATATTTCATGGAACATTATAGGAGTCACGTATCATGAACACAGAGGCAGTCCAACTAAAGAAACAGTAACAGGGTCAAGTGTTCTCTTCCAATTACTCACCATATTCCCTGGGAACACTTATCAGGGTATGAGCAGGAACTACCCTTCATGTCCTCACACATTAATCTGACCCTGAAAGCAATTCACATTCTTTGAAACCAGACTAGATGGCCGCATCCTCCTACTGGAAAGTGTATGCACCCTCAACTCCGACCAACACACCTTTCTCCATCGCCTTTCCTCCCACCTAGCTAAGTGAGCATATTTCCTATGGGTGATAGGGTGCTACTTTAACTGTGTCCTCAACGTTACCCTTGCCCATTTTCAGCCCTCACTGTAACAAACCCAGTAGTTTCACCTCCTGGCTCCAACAGTGGCTCTTCCAATACGATTGGAGACACTCAAACCAAGGAGCCATACTTTATTCCCACAGCTCTGCAGTACATGATTTTTACATCTGCCTGGACAGGATAGTCTGTTTTAAGGCAGTCTGGTCTTCTGTTTCCTCTCCTGACTGCCTGGCCAGAGATTTGTATGACCACAACCCCCTAATAATAAGTTTGCATTGGGGAAGGTGCCCCCTACCGATCACCACTGGAAATTGCAGCCCTTGCCCCTAGAAAATCTATTTTTTAGGCACTCCATAGCTGGTCACATTACTGACTACATTGAACATAATGAGAGTTTGACCACCTCCAAGGCGGTGGAGTGGAGTGGAATGGGAGGCCTTTAAGGTGGTCTTCAGAGGGTTCTGCATTTGATCAACCCTTAGCAAGCACAGAAGCATGCAAAAGCTGAGCAAATGTATATCAACATGGAACGCAGGATCGTGTATGACCCAACGCAGTAGCCTCACTTGCCTCTGTTATGAGAAGACGAGGCCAAATTACTGGAAAGACTGAGAGTCCTTGACTAATTAGCTTACACTGCTCGTTCACACTCAGAGGGGGATAAATTAGGCTGCCCACTGGCTTGGTTGATCACTAATGAAGCTAAGCAACCTCTAGTAATGTGACTCAGTTGATCGGATAGATCTTTCCTCTGTTCACAGGTAGATTTCCAAGAGGCCTTTGTGGACTTCTACACAAGACTGTACTCTACTCCTATGGCGTCCGAGAGCCAGACATCCAAATATTTCTTAAGAGGGTTCCCTTCTAAACCCTACTGGCAGTGCAATGGGCAAAGATTGATCACCCTATTATGACAGTTGATGTCCGCACAGCTATTAAGGAACTGGCTGCCGGGGAAAACTTTGGAGACAAGTGGACTCCCGACAAAGTTGTACAAAACCCTTGTTGTGCATTTTCCAGTGCCACAGTTGACTAAACATTTTGACCCAGCACTGGAGATTAGACAGCTTGACGGCTCCCAGATATGATACCTGTTGAAGCCCAGAAAGGATTGATGAAGTAATTTGTGATTTCATTTGTGGCATCATGTATGTGGTGATGAGCAGATAGCTATGCAAGCAAATTTTGATTACACACTATCCATTACTGGAAAATGTCTTTGTTTCTTAACTTAAATATAATTTAACCTGTTTTTTTTCAAGGGATGTTCTGTGCTTTCCCTCAATATAGTTTTTAAAAAGAGTAATTTCTATGATTCAATAGATACATGATCTTCAGCTGTGCACTGCAGGAGTGACCCATAGCCCTCACCCCCATGCACTGAATCACTCTTAAAGCACTCTTCAGCTGTGTGCAGAGTGTATGGGAATAAGCCTGACAAGTAGGCCCAACAGCTAACCCCTGCTTCATATATCCTTCAGCCATATATGATGGGAGGTCACAGCAAGGCTTTGTTCCAAACCCAGTAGTTGGCCAACCACAGCTATGCATTGCCTTTTACTGTTTACTGTGAGTTTGGCAGTCGACCCAAACTTTCGTCAAAGGCCAGGCTCTTTGTACACCCTCATATGCAGCCGACCACGCGGCACATGGCATTCTGCTATGAACAGCATGGGTTGGAAACATGGCCTGCCATAAGCTAGTGTCAGCCAACCTAATGTGCATCGCTGTTGAGGATTTAATGCAACAAATGTTTGTCATGGGTCCTTCTTGATTGCCAGAAGAAATACCAATTCCTCCCAGCAGCCATAGTGCCACTCTACACTTAATACAAATGTGAAAGGTGTCAAGTGTCTCCTTTAGAGTGTCAGTTAGAATGAAAAAATCACGAAAGGTGGAAAATGCTCCTTTGCAAACTTGGCAGTCCTTGATTGAAGATGATGATGAACTAATGTAGGTGTTGCTGAATAAGGCACCAAAACAGTTCTGAACCCCGCTGAGAAAAAGCCCAGCTTAGATCTTCCAGAAACTCTGCCATGGCCGGTTCCATACTCAGCTGCAAAGGGAGGAGAGTAATGTGTGGGGCTCGCTACCCTATTATGTAAGAACATCCTAGCTACAGAAACACCACTCAAAACACCAAAGGACATTCCGAACTTTGGGAGAGAGGAATCTCCTTCACAGAGAGCCTTGACGCCTTGTGGTGAAAACCAGAGACCCTTGGAAGCCACAAAGCTGATCCACCTGCTTTTGACGAAGGCCATCACCATCTAGACCTGGAACATGAGGACCATGTACGAGACAGGCAAGACATCCCACGTGGCAGCTGAGATGACAAAATACAACCTTTCCCTGCTTGGCAGTGGTGAGACCAGATGGACACAGTCCAGAAAGAAAAATACTGGTTGTGAGAGGAATGATAGGTGGAGCACTTTGAAGAACTGCTGAACCAGCCGTGCCTCAATCTCCACCAGACATAGAGCCATACAGCCAGCAGCTGACAAGGACTTGCCAATCGACTGCAGCAGACCAACAAAGTAAGAAATACGGCAAGCCATCAAATATCTGAGAAATGGGAAGGCAGCAAGACCTGGTAATGTAAAGGCACTGAAGGCAGACATCTAAACATTAGTTGGCATGTTCTACCCCCTGTTTGGAAGGATCTGAAAAGAGGAAAATATGCCATCGGACTGAAAGGCAGAATCCCCATGAAAGGGGACCTGAGTAACTGTGCAATCTACAGAGGTATAACTCTTCTTCCAACCACAGGCAAAGTTTTGAACAGAATGAAGAAGCAAGTTGATGCTGTTGTGAGACCAGTAAGCTGGCTTCCACAAACATAGATTCTACACAGACCAGATTGCAGCACTGCACATCATCATTGAGTATGTCAATGGAATGGAACTTCCCCCTTTGTGCCAACTTCAGTGACTGTGAGAAGGCATTCAACAGCGTAGACAGAGAGACCCTTTGAAAACATCTCCAGCACTATAGTGTCTAACATAAAATTATAAGAATCATCAGGTACTCTTACAAGGGAATAGCCTGCAAGATAGTTCATGGTGGAAAACTCTGAAGCTTTTTACTTCGGGACCTGAGTACACCAGGGTTGTTTGCTCTCACATTTTCTCTTTTTGCTGGATATAGACTGGATCATGAAGACATCCACAGCAAAGAGAAGAAATAGGGCCCATTGGAAAATGTGGACACAGCTCGACAACCTGGACTGTGCAGATGACTTGGCTCTACTCTCCCATACCCATCTGCAGATGCAAGAGAAAACCACCAGTGTAGCAGCCACATCAGCTCAACCTGGCCTCAACATCCACAGGGCGAACACCAGGATCCTAAAGGCTAACATGGTCAGCACAACTGCAGTCACTCTTTCAGGTAATGCACTGGAAGAGGTTTAGTACTTCGCCTACCTGGACAGTGTCATAGACAAGCAGGGAGGCACAGATGCTGATGTCAAGGCAAGAATGAGCAAAGCAAGGGCTGCCTTCATTCAGCTAAAGAAGATTAGGAGCTCCAAGGACCTAACACAATGAACCAACATTAGGCTTTTTATCACCAAATTAAAATCAGTTTTCTCTATTGAGCAGAAACCTAGAGGACAACAGTGAATGCCACCAACAAAGTCCAGACGTTCGTCAACAACTGTCTAAGGAAAATCCTCTAAATCCGCTGGCCAAATACCATCAGCGACAACAACCTATGGCAGCAGACTATCCAACTACCTGTTCATGAAAAAATAACGAAAATACACTGGGGCTGAATAGATCACACCCTCCACAAGCCTGTAGCAAGTATCACCAGGCAAGCCCTGACCTGTTATCCTCAAGGGAAAATTAAAAAAGGATGGCCAAGAAACACCTGGTGCCAAGGCTTCGAGGCTGACTGCAAAGAGATAGGTTACACCTGGAGTCATATTGAAAGAAAAGCCCAGGACAGATAAAGATGGACACTCTTGATTAATAACCTGTACCCCAGGAGGAATAATAGGCATACGTACATAAGTAAGATCCTCAGAAAAAGAAATCCAGGCATGAATCTAACTACAAGAGGATCAAGAAATCAGGGACAAAAAATGCTAACAAGTTGCCGAAGAAGGTGACAAAAACATAATAGAACTAATTGCATTGTGACACAGGCATCACTTGTCAGTGCCTCTATATAGATGCTCTATAAAGGGAATGACAATCTTGGGATTTGAATATTCAGGCAGCAGTCACTACAAAAGCCACAATTTTGGGATGGGATTTATATAAGGCTAGATATGCCTACATTTTCAGAGATATGCCATCTAACAGAGAGGAGAAGAACCTGACTCTTTTCTCCTGTGAGCTTCCATGCTTCAACCTCCATCTTTCAAGATTGGAATTCAACAGAACCTGAAAAAAGCACCCCACTCCATGACCATGGCACATAAATGCTGGTGCAGTCTAAAAACATTATGGAGAGATGCCATACCATGCTCTGAGCGTGGATTCCAAAGATATGTTGCCTCACCATGCACTTGCGCGGATACCAGGAATGCACTACTTAGTAATAACTGCACACCGCTGTCTCTAGTAAATTTCTGGCACATATGTGACAACTACTGTTGGCTATTTATAGCAGAGGTTGGCCAGGCCCTGCTTCCAATCCCCACATGCACAACCCATGCATGTACTAGTGGTTAGCGACAGAGCCTGGTTTTGAGCTAGGACCTGTAAACATACAGACACAAAATTCTGCTGAGCCACCCGTGGATTTCCGCATCTGTGAACCTGACTTCAGGTCTGAAAATCCTGTGCTCCTCTGGGACATCCTCTCCTGTTGTGCTTCTACTGTGCAGCCCTGCTAGTACCAATGCTTTTCAAATGGTGCTTATTTCCATCAGTGGGGATTACAGGGAACTGGACAGGTATGTGAGCATCTGATGGTGGGTTTCCAAATGCTTTATTGTGGGAGTATGTGTGTGTGGTGTTTGCTGTGGGGGGATTTAATTATATATCTGTGAGTACCTCTTACTGTCCATTGGTGTGGACATCTGAGAGTGTGTGGGATACTTAATGTTGTGTATTTGGGTATGTAGGTGTCTGATGGTTGTTCTGTGGTACATCTGATGGCATATGATTGTGGTTATGATGGCATGCACAAGACTATGATGTATGATGGGGTGTCTGTGTGTGTGATTTTGCACTTGCGTCTGATGCTATGATTAGATATTTGATAACATGCGTTGGTGTTTAGAGGCATGCATGTGTTGTGAATATATTTCTGATGCCATATAGTTATCTTATTGTGTTGGCATTGGTGTCTGATTAGTGCATGTTGGTGTCTGATTGTGTACATTTGTCTAATGGTGTATGAGTGTTCGATGGTATAAATGTATGTGTGATGAAGTGCATGTGTGCTTGATAAAGTTTGTGGGGTTTTGATTACTGTAGCACCCGATCATGGGTATGTGCTCATCTCTTGGAGGGTATGGGCACATCTAATGGGGAAATGCATGGGTCATTTGTGGTGGATGTGTGGACATTTGATGATGCTGTGTGTGCATTTGATGCTTTGTGCATGTGGGCATGTGACGTGGGTATATATGTGGCTATGTACAAATGTGTCTGATGCTGAACTTCTGTGTATGAGGATGTGCCTGTGGGCATCTGTTACTTAGTGGGTGCATGTGATTAGTGTGTGTGGGTGTCTAATCATGGCTGTGTGGGTATTTGTTGATGGGCATATGGGTATTTGATGATTTGTGTGTGGGCATGTGATTGCAGTTTTATTAGCTTCTGACCCACCTGACACATACATCTTATTTGCAAGAATAAGCTGCCAACCATCCTGTGTGCTGTTTGCAATTGCAAACAGAGCACAGAATCAGCTACAAGCTGCCCAGGTTCTCCACTGCCGACCAAATCCCGCTTCTATTTTGAAATTTGCCAGTTTAACATTTTGAGGTCTAATTTATCTCCCAGAGCAAGAAAAGAACAACAAACAAGACTCTGAATGATATTAACTGCACATAATTATGATTTCCAGTGATGGCATCATGGGAACAAAAGCAGTGTGATGCAATATACCGTGAATTATAATGAAGCAAAATGGTGATTTTAAATCTTGAACAGTCTTAATTCTTTTTGGTTACGTAATGATGATCAAGTATTTTACTACTTTGGTTATTGACCCTTGACAAGGCTCACAAAAATAGTGCTATCATGGCAGATGCGACTTCTCTTATGTCAAGTGTGACGCGCTAGACAGAAGATTTTAAATATTTTATTCAACGGAATATCAAGAAATCATTTTGAACAGAAATCATTTTTGAGATGGCCAGGATCATTAATGTAAGACAGAAAGCTGTATATCCAAGAGGACTAAATAAAAAGCGTTTTTCGTGAATAATTGAGTGGCCAACTTGGCTTCTATATGTGTAGGAAAGTGCCTCTTTTGACATGGTTAGCCCCCATGTTTTCCCTGGTGTATAAAGTGATTCCGAATTGAATGTGCACAGGGTCCCTGACAACTAGATTCCCAGTAACCGAGATCATTTTCCTAAAACTGTAAAAAGCTCATAAGGAGATTGGATGTCTTACTACCATGCCTGCTTTTTACTTACAGAGAGGTGCCACAAAAGGAAGTACAGTTTTCCCTCTTTGAGCTTTTGTTTGGACACCTTGTAAGGGAACCATTGTGTCTTGTGAAGTAAGGATGGGAGAGACCTCTCAAAGAACCTAAGCAGGATATTATGGAATATGTGCTTACCATTCATTACAGGATGGCTGAGTACAGGAAAAAAGCAAATGAAAACCTCAAGGCCAGCCAAGAGCTCCAGAAACTCCAGGACGACCAAAAAGGCTGCCATGGTGGAGTTCCAACCAAGGCCGAAGGTGTATCTTCAGGAGCCTGTGGCTTTTAGGGCCCTCCAGGGTAAATTGATTGGGTCCTAAACTATCCTTGAGGAAATGAAGAAGTCACTAACTTAGTGTACTTTGGCACTTGCATGAACCCCAAGAGGGTCATCCATGTGAACCGCCATACACTGTATAATGACAGGGCTGAAATATCCACGGTCATGGTCACAAATGAGAATCAGGAAGCAGAGAGTGAACCTCTCCCTGACCCCATCTCAAACAACCCTAAGGAAGGGTTAGTTGAAGGAGTAGTCTTGTCAGACACCTGCACTGCCCAATGGCAGACTGATTGCAGGCAAGTCCTAAACCAGTTTGCTGAGCTCTTCTCCTTGACCCCTGGTCAGACTAACTGGTGTACACATGGTGAGGACACTGGTGACAGCCTACCTGTAAAAAATAAAATCTACAGGCAGTCAGATCATGTCAAAGAGAACATCATGGCTGAAGTAAGCAAGTTGCTGGAATTGGTTGTCATTGAACCCTCAGAGAGTCCCTTGGCCAGCCCAGTTGTGCTTGTCCCAAACCCTCATCCCCAAGATGGAAAGAAAGAAATTAGGTTTTGTGTGGACTTCAGGGGCCTCAATGCTGTGACAAAAACTGATGCACATCCAATTCCTAGGGCTGACAAATTAATTGACAGGTTAGGGGCAGCCAACTATCTCAGTACTTTTACTCTCACATCAGGGTATTGCCAGATAGGTCTGACCCCTGGAGCCAAAGAATAATCAGCATTCTCAACCCCAGATGGGCACTATCAGTTTACTGTGATGCCCTTTGGACTAAAGATTACCACCTTCCAAAGGCTGGTGAACAAAGTCCTTGCGGGGCTGGAGTCCTTTAGTGAAACATATCTTGACGACATTGCTGTCTTTAGCTCAACCCAGCAGGATCACCTGACCCACCTTGGAGAGGTCCTGAAGGATTTGCAGAGTGCAGGCCACACTACCAAGGCAAGCAAGTGCCAGATAGGGTCGAGCACAGTTCTATACTTGGGCCACTTTGTAGGTGGAGACCAAGTTCAACCCCTACAACCCAAGATCCAGACTATTCTGGACTGGGTAGCTACAACCACCCAGACTCAAGTCAGAGCATTCCTTGGCTTGACTGGGTACTACAGGAGGTTTGTGAAGAGATATGGCCCCATCACAGAATTGACCTCCAAGACAATGCCCAAAAATGATCACTGGACAGTGGGCTGTCAAAAGGCTTTTGACACTCTGAAGTAAGCAATGGGCTCAGCACCCATTCTAAAAGCCCCAGATTATGCCAAGCAGTTCATAGGGCAGACTGATGCCTCTGAACATGGGATGGGATCGGTCCTATCCCAGAGCAATGATGATGTCCATGAACAACTTGTTGCTTTCATTAGAAGGAGGCTACTCCCCACAGAGCAGCGTTGGCTTTCCATTGAGAGGGAAGACGTTGCTGTGGTTTGGTTCCTGAAGAAGCTGAGACCATACCTATTTGGTTCTCACTTCCTTGTACAAACTGACCACAGACGTCTCAGATGGCTGATGCAAAGGAAAGGTGAAAATCCCAAATTGTAAAGGTGGTCTATATCTCTACGGAATGGACTTTACAGTGGAAAAGAGACCTGGGACTGACCATGCCAATGCATATGGCATTTCCAGGTTCTTCCACTTACAAGATGAAGACTCTCTAGGGAAACTTTAGTCTCATCCTCTTTCATTTGAGGGGGCATGTACAAAAGTGTCTCTTTTGACATAGTTAGCCCCCATTTTTTTGCCTGGTGTATGATGTGATTTTGTATTGAAAGTTCACTGGGTCCCTGCCAATCAGGTTCCCAGTGCCAGAACATTTTCCTAAAACTGTACCATGATTGGCACAACTTCAGTAACCCCTGTAAGTCCCTAGTGAATGGTACTCCTGTTACCTAGAGCATTGGTACTGAAAAGGATCATCTGGGGGTGCAGCACCAGTTGTGCCACCCCAGAGACCCCTCACCATGACCATGCAAACTGCCATTCTAGGCTGTGTGTCTTAGTGCAGAGAAAACCGAAGAGTCAACATGGCACACAGCCCTCTGTGCCATGCCCCCATACACTGCATGAGGTATAGGTAAGTCTCCCCTACTGCAGGCCTTATAGCATGTGTGTGAACATATCTACATGAGCAGATATGACCCTACAATATCTAGTCCATTCTTGGATATTGTCAGTGCACAGGGAAGCCATAGAGAGTACATGGACTGGATACTTGTCATTACGAGTTTCATAGCTCCATGATGGCTTCACTGTACCCTAATATGTTTGGTACCAAAGATCTCATCTTGTTAAATCTTCATTAATGCCAGTATTGGATATATTAAAAATGCACACAGGAGACCCCTAAATACCTACCAAGCCCTGGTGTGGTGTCTGACTAGTCTTAGCCAGTCTTCCACCACCAGACACATTTCTGAACTCATGGGTAGAGAGCCAGCGCTCTCAGAGGCCAGGTACAAAGCCTGCTCTGGGCGAAGGTGCTTCATACCTCCTCCAGGCCAGGATGGTCTTCCAGGGCTGAAAGCTTCAAAGGCGATGCCGCATTTGAAATGCTACCCATGCATCTCCAGGTAGTGGAGGATGCCACCCCCCTTTCCTGCTCCACATTTGGTGGGAAAATGAGTTTAATTAAGAGGTGGGTCCCCATTCAGCCAGCACTACACCTGAAGTGGGGCGGGTGATATGGAGCCCACTTTTCATTTACCTCCATCTTGGTTTGACAGGGAATTAGCCAATTAGGGTCAGGGTAGTGCCCCTTCCAACAAGAAATGGTCACTAAAAGTAGATAGCTCATTGACTACTATCGGTTACCCCCTTTTAACGCACCTACATTTTGTATTTAGGTGGCCTCCCTCCACCCTGAACTTAGATTCAATGGACACAGAGAAGATAAGGACAAAGAAGATCTTCTGACCTGAAGTAATTAAGCCCTGCTGGAGAAAACTGGTGCAAAACCCTGCCTGCTGCCTTAATGACTCAACAATTGTGGTGTGCTGTCTCGTCCTGCAACTGTGAGGCCTCCAAAAACCCTGGAGCTCCTCCAGCCTTCCACAAGTCGCTAAAGAACTTTCTTGGAGTGGAGGTACCGCTCCCCTGCAGCAGCAGGCACTGAACCACAGAGTCCAGTTATACCAACTTGCTGCTCCCTGGCAACTCCGACTCAGCACTTAAACCAAAAGTGGTACACCAGCTTCAGAGGATCAAATCTGTCTCTCCTCCAAGTATGGAGACACCGAGATTTACCGGAGCCGCTCCACACCAATACCCGGGGTCCTGGACCCTCTGCAGCATTCCCCAAGATGAAGAATCCAATGTGGACTCCAACTGCCCAGGAAGGAAGCAACCATCAAGGGACATCAAGACCCCTCATACCCACTTCATGAGTAGCCCAGCTGTCCTGGCATTGCCTCTCCAAGCTGCCTGCTCCTGACCGTGAGGACATCTTGACTCGCACCGCATGGCTGATGTATGTGCTCTGCACTCGGCCCGACCACCTAGGTAACAATGATCTAGCTGTGCCCCCATGTTCCTGAGGCCCTTGCAACCTGTAGCTTTGGGTGGGTCCCCCTCGGACGTACCATTAATTCCCTTTGTGCAGTGTGTTATCAAATGGCCCGCTAATTCTTAGCTCACAAGCTACCAACGACCTCAGCACACTGCTCCCAGCCGAATCTTGGATGCTTCCGAGAATCCGCTGGTGGAACATTGGGCCTGCCCTTGCTGCTTACCTAAATCCCAAAGGTTAACCTTGAAATCCAACTGTGTGATTTGTATGCATTTTTCTATTTTCGCCCACTGACTTCAATGGTATGTAATTGTACACAAAAGTAATTTATTTTGCGAACTTGAAAAATTCATAACTTTAAAAGTACTTACTGTAGAACAAAGTTCTTGGTCTGAAAAATGACATAAAGTCAGTATTATTTTTATAAATTGGTCTCTCATTTATTCTTGAGTGTGTGTCTCATTTATTGCCTCTGCAAGTACCCTCAGATAAGCATAACTGCTCGCCCACTCTACCACAAAAAGAGCCTTAGTATTATCTATTTTTGCCTCTGTGTACCACTCTGGGTCTACTTGGACTCTCTACACAGTTTACTTTGTTTGAGTGCACTATATAGAGAGTCAGCTTCCTACAATATGTTTCACTTACTGGTATGAATGGCCAGGTGATGTTTCTCACCCTCCAGAGCCTTTGACAGGATTGTGGATAATCAAACGCATCAGATTGGCTGGGCCCACAATGGTGTATTAGCTGTTGGGCTGCTAAATTTTCATTCATTTCTTATAGGCAGCTCTGGACAACATCCACATTCATTTTTACACTTTGAATGGGCAAGAAATGCTGTGCATCATGCCTGTGCTTTAAAAAGTGGCAGTACATTTCGGTTCCCTCTGTAGTCAGGAGTGATGCCTCAAAAGTGATAGCCTACCCTCGAAATCAATTGAGTTGTGATGCATGGAATTAATACATTCTAGTGGGTTTCAGCCAAATGCAAGAGGGTGCAATGACTTATGTGAGGGCAGAGGGGGCTGGATTGATATAGGTGACAAGAGGCGCCATGTCCTTTTTCAAGGGAGCAGCCAGAAAATTAAAACCCACTTTGATCCAAAGCTCTTACAGTACCAAGTAAGCAAAACAAGTAATCGCACCCTTACCAGAATGAGAAGACATTCACCTTTTCATCCTTTCATCCACCTGCTGATAATAACTATTTCACCTTTAAATTCTGCAATCCTTTCGGTCTTTCGTCCTACATTCAGTCTGTTACAATTCCGTTCATCTGTCTGCCCATCCATATTCAAACATATTTATCTATCTTCAAAGCAATCCATCAAACATATCTGTCCTTTCACTCAGTCATTCATCCTTTTACTTATCTACCCCCTTTAATCCATCCACCCGTTCAGTCATCCATCCATCCTTTCATTCTTCCATCCACCCTTTCACTCATCTATCCATCTAGTCGCCCTTTAACTCATCCATCCATCCATCCTTTCACTAATCCATCCTTACATCCATCCTTCCACTCATTCATCTATGTATCTATCCATCCATCTTATCTCTCACCCATCCATCCACCATTTCACTCACATATCCATCATCTATCCATCTACCCTTTCACTCATTCATCCATCCTTTCACTCACTCACTCATCCATCTATCCATTCAGCCTTTTGCTCATTCATCCATCCACCCTTTCATCTAGCTATCCATCTATCCTCCCTTTCACTCATTCATCCATTCTTTCACTCATCTGTCCTTATATCCATCTTTCACTCAGCCATACATGTATCCATCCATCCACCCTCTCAACCCATCCTTTCATCCACTTTTTCACTCCATCAATCCATTGTTTATCTCATTATCCGTCCATCCACCCATTCACACATCCATCCATTCATCCATCTTCCATTCATTCATCTTCCTACCTTTCACTCATCCATCCTTACATCCATCCTGTCACTCATTCATCCCAGCATCAATCCATCCACCCTTCCACTCTCACATCATCCAGCCATTCACTTACTCACCTTCCTACCTTGTTGTATTAACTATGAGTATTAGTCCGTGGAGTTACAGACAGAAGAGGTCCATCAAAAACCTCACCCCCGCTGTAGCTGCTAAAGCGGGGAGTTGACAATGCTCCTGTCCTTTGTCACGCCTGTAGACTGTCCTGACGTTTAACAAACCACACTTTTCTTCTCAGACTTGTTGGATCATCTTTTCTATAGGTGTGTCCTTAAAGTTACATCATGCAACGTGCGAGGAGACCAAAAATCCAAGACTTGCTTAACTTTACTCTTCTTATTCCACCATACTCCTTTCTTAGAAACGCCATCGTTTCTCCAGCATATCTTTCCTTTTGATTACATCTCGGTCTCCTCCTTTGCTGTCCTGTTCATCTATCCTTTATCGCCTCCATCTTCAAACTTCACATAAAGATAACCCTTTAATCATCGCCTATCTCTCCACGTCTTTACCTCTTCACATCACCTTTTTTGGCTTTGCCTCACCCCAATTAAATGTTAAGAGTGTGTGCGAAATTCGGTAATCCGATATATGTGAAGATAATCACACAATGTGTTTTTTTCCCTACAAAACTGTCACCAGCTAAATCCCTTTGGGTGTTTTGCAACGAAAAACCTCAACATGCCAAGTTACGCTCGATGGAAGTAAGAAAAACATGCAGAATTATGGATTTATACACCAAGGTCAGGTGCCTAATTCAGAATAGGTTGGAATTCATCACCTGACAAATACCACATCCGTGTTATTGATATTTACTCTTTGTGGTATTACCAGGCAACAAAAAAAAAGTGTCCTGTACAATGAGTGCATGGGCGGTGCGTGGAGTCGCCGGGTGAATCTGCAGCGTCACCGTCCATTACCTTCCATTCACGACGCTTTGTTTGCCTCAAGAAACAGATTGTAGCGGTATACAAACTGCTCGTTTGCTTTATTCTGTAACCTGTTTTTAGTAGCTGAATATTTCTTTTCATTGATGGTCAATATCTGCCTTTCGCTGTTATCTAAGGTGTTTTTAAAATTGCACAATTTCATCGTTGGCCGCGTGGCTACATTCTTTTTAGAAGCCAGTGTTTCTCTACTGAATCCAACATCTGGCAGCAGCAAGGGCGCCACGGGTGTATTATTTATTTCATTGGCAACCTCTCAAACGCAAGATTAATGTTTCAATAACACAAATCTGTCATTTTCTAAGTGTGTGAACATAGGAGTTTGTCAGACATATGTCTCGCATCGCAACCACACCCTAATGAGTACATGAAAGGAGCATTAATACATGCGGTTCATAAGAGATCGTTCTTTGGCAAATGTACTCTGAACGTGTAGCAACTAATCCATGACATATTCTAAACTCCCACTTGACAAGTTAAATAAAATTTCATGTAAATACAATTTCACATTGAGTATTTGAATAAGGTGGTGATATTTTTCTGGTGATAGCATATGAGGTGCTTAAAATACAAAGTAAGTGTAGGTGGCCAACATTTTCCTTGGAGTAACTGCCCACTTCCTCCACTTAACCCACCCACTATCTTTCATGGACACATCTCAAAACCTGATTGCAGCAAGAAGTGTAGCCTCCTGTTGGAAATGGCCCTTTCTGCATGGTCAACCCCAAAACGTTTAGCCTTCCTTCTCCCCTTTTTTTCTGTTTTCACTTTTGCTGTTTTTTAGATTCTGGGCACTCTACCACTGTACGGCCGCAAATCGTACCGACTGACATGGACCCGGACCAGAGACCGACCGACACGGACCAGCGCCGTACGACCCGTGCAGTACGAAGCAATGCGTGTTTTTTACAACCGATACGTATGGAATACAAGCCGTAGGACCGAGCCGTAGGGCAAATAGTGATCCGGCCGGAAAACCGGCGCGAGTTGCACCGACCAACACGAACCCGGAATGAACCCGACCGACACGTACCCGCGATGTCCGATCCGCGCAGTACGATGCAATGCGTGTAATGCGTGTAAACCCAGACCGACTCCCACGGAGACCAAGCCGCACGACCGACACGCACAGAAACCCGGGCCCACAAGTAATAGAGATCTCCGCGACCTACGCGTATGAAACACAGAAGATAGTCAGCGTGAACGGGGCGGAGAAGCCCGCACGAGCCAACATCAGCGTCCATTTCCGTCAGAAGAACGTCTCCTTCATGCCTACAAAACCCAAAGGAAAAAAGACAAAAAAAGACCAAACAAGCAATGACAAAGCCAATAAATATCAAATAAAAAAAACCTGGCACAAAGACACACCCACAACTCCAACTATATAAAGGACTACAATCACTACCATGATCCCTTGCAAACAGGAGACACAGCCAGCAGCAAACACCATCACACAGCAACCACAGACACACTCACAACTCACCCATCACACAACTCACACACCATCAGCACCTCATCCAAAAGCACACACACATACAGCTACCAAAACCAACACTAACCCACCCTCACTTGCACCTTCACACACACATCACTCACCACCACCACCCATCACCATGCCCCCAAAGAAGAATCCAAAGTTCACAGATAGTGAGTTAGAAGTGCTGGTAGATGAGATCATCAGAGTAGAGCCACCTTTGTTTGGTACATTGGTCCAAAGCAGGACCCCCATGTCACAGAAAACCAAGATGTGGGCGAGGATTGTGGACAAGGTGAACGCTCAAGCACCAGCAAGGCTCACAAAGGACGCTATCCAGAACAGGAGGTATGACGTGCGCAGGAGGGTCAAGATCACGCCCTGAGTCAGTGCACCGGCGGTGGCTCTCCTGCCAAATCAGTCTACTTCAGGAACTGGGAGGAGAAGACATAACAGACATACCAGAGCCTGGTGAGTACACAAACAACATACCCAATATTGTGTGGCAAGGGGACAGTGAAACCATGCACCGCAAGCAAAGCCACAGTAACCAATAGATATTCATCCCAAGATGTGTATGCCAGTCAGACACAATACCTGCCATCTCATAGTGACTTGAAACTGTGTCATGACATGCACCAACCTACAAACAGAGCAAGGCAGTGGCACAAAGCTAAATAAACACTGCCAGACAGTTTGCCACCACAAACACACTACCTCACAGTGCAGCTGACTGACAGGAAGGAATGGTGGGGATGCAGGTGAAGTGAGTGTATCTGTTAGAATCCGGGTTCTCTGGTTGGCACAGGTAGGTAGGTACCTGGGACAAGCAGGGAACCTTTCCTCTAGTCAGGGTAAGGGGTTACACTCCTAAAATAACCCCTGCTCACCCTCTAGGTAGCTTGGCGCGAGCAGACAAGGCTTATCTCAGAGCGCTATAGGTTAAGCATTTGTGAACACATACAGTAACTAAGTGACAACACTACAGAGGGACACCACACAGGTTTTTATATTAAAAATAAGGATTCTTTATATAGAGTTACCACAAGACCATTAAACGACAAAAATACACAATACTATTACTTTAGATGGTAGAAGTTTGCTTAGTTCTCTTAAGTTCTTAAATGCGACACTTTAAGTCAATGTACCTTAGATGCAACACTCAGGGCAACGAAAGTGTTGCAACGATGCTGATGCGATGAAGTTTTTGGTGCAAAGAAATAAAGACGTGAAGATCTTCCAGATGCGTTACGCTTCTCCGATGTTGCGAGAAGACTCGACTCGATGCGTCGGCTGCAGCGGCGTCACCCCTTTACGCGATGCAACGACAGCGGGCTTGGCAGCAGCACTATTCTCCGACGTTTGTGAGACGCTTCCGCTCGATGCGATGCTGCAGCGGCGTCACCCCTTTACGCGATGCGACGACAGCAGCTCCGACGGCGGCACGCTTTTCCGTGGATGCGAGGCGCTTTTCTTGATGCGGTGCAATGCGACAACTACGATGGCTGCGATGGTGACACGCTTCTTCCTCGTTGCGAGACACTTCCGGAATGATGCGAGACGCTTCCACCAATGCGATGCTGCAGCGGCGACACCTTTTGCGAGATGCGACGACAACAGCTCCGACGGCGGCACGCTTCTCCTTCCTGAGTCGCGCTGCCAGCTCCTTGCGACACGCAGTCCCTCAGAAGGCTCTGGGGAAGCTGGGGGGTGAAGTCCACTGGTCCTGGGACTTCGTTCAGGGGGCAAGCTCAGCACAAGCCCTTGGAGATCTTTTAAGCACAAGTTGAAATAAAGTCTTTGTAGTCTTTCTCCCCTCCTTTCAGCAGCAAGGCAACCACTGCAGGCCAATCCCCAGGTCAGGGACAGCACTCCTCCTTAC
This sequence comes from Triturus cristatus, assembly GCF_964204655.1. Classification (NCBI taxonomy): domain Eukaryota; kingdom Metazoa; phylum Chordata; class Amphibia; order Caudata; family Salamandridae; genus Triturus; species Triturus cristatus. Next base: position 964,387,089 of record NC_140590.1, read on the forward strand.
AGCTTTCCCAGTTCCTTCTCCTCAGGCAGAGGTTCTTCTTGTCAAGCAGGATCTAATTTCTTGGGAGCAGGGTCCCAATACTTATACCCCTAATTCCTTTGTTCCTCTGGGGTAGAGGGGCCTTTGCCCAGTCCAAACCAGTTCTTGAGCACTTTGTTGACATGACTCTGCCTTTCTATTCAGGGTGCAGGGCAGAGACATCAGCCGCTCCACAGGAGGTGGAGCCAGCATTGTGGTGGCAGAGCACAGCCCTATTCAGAGTCCAGGTGCACTCCTACCACCCATCTGGATGTCAATCTATCCATTCACCACCAGGCTACCTAGCCCTGCCCCTCTGGGTTTCCCCAGCCCTGTCACTCACACAAACCAGACAGGCAGATACACATCATAGCAGAGGCAGGCTGAAATGGTTAGGCATGCAAATACCAACTTTCTAAAAGTGGTATTTGCAAACACAGAATATTAAAATAAACTTTACTAAAAGATGTATTTTATTATTCTGAGTTCAAGCATACTAAACTCGATTTTCTACCATGTTCCCTGGGTCTGTTAGGATCATAGGATGTAACAATTCTAACAGCCCATTCTGGCCTATGGAGAACAGGTAGCCTTACGATAGTGAAAAACGAAAATGGCTTTAATTCACTATTAGGACATGCCACACACATCAGGGCTTGTCCTACCTTATGCTTACAATGCACCCTGCCCTTGGGCCTACCATAGGGATGACTAATATGAAGTTAAGGGAAGGTTTAGGGACTGGGAAGTGGGTGCACTTGCCCAGTCAGCATGACAGTACCAGACTGCACGCAGGTTCTGCAATGGCAGACCTTAGACACATTTTACTAGGCCGCTTCTGTGGGTGGCACAACCAGTGCTGCAAGCCCACCAGCAGCATTTGTATTTACAAGCCCTGGGCACTCCTGGTGCACTTTACTGGGGTCTGACAGTAAACCAAATAAGCCAATCATGGAATCCAACCAACATATACATTTTAAATAGGGAGCACTTGCACTGTGGCACTGGTTGGCAGTGGCACAGTGCTCTGAGCAGCTATCACCAGCAAAACACATGAGGCATAGTGACAAAAAGTGGAAGGGAGACTCATGCCAAGGTGCCAGGTCTAACACGTGTCCCCTCCAGCAGAAAAGTGGGGAGAACTACCCTACCCCAGGGAGTTCCTCATCACTAAGGCGGAAAAATCTGGACAGACCGTCAGCATTGGCGTGATCTGTACCAGGGCGATGTTCCACCGTGAAATCTATACCCTGTAGGGAAATGGACCACCTTAACAGCTTTGGATTCTCACCCCTCATATGCATCAACCATCTGAGGGGCCTGTGGTCTGTCTGAACCCGGAAGTGAGACCCAAACAGGTAGGGTCTTAGCTTCTTCAGCGCCCAGACCACAGCAAATGCCTCACGCTCAATAGCACTCCATCTCTCTTCCCGTGGTAGTAACCTCCTGCTAATAAAGGCTACAGGTTGATCTAGGCCCTCTTCATTAATCTGTGAAAGAACAGCCCCCACACCATGCTCTGAAGCGTCTGTCTGAACGATAAACTCTTTGGAGAAGTTGGCAGCCAAAAGCACGGGCGCGTGCACATAGCAGTTTTCAGGGCCTCAAAAGATATCTGACAGGTGTCAGTCCAAATCACATTCCTGGGCTGCTTCCTTGAAGTCAGCGCTGTCAAGTTGGCAACAATGTTGCCATACCCCTTGACAAACCTCCTGTAGTACCCGGTGAGACCTAGGAAGGCTCTCACCTCTGTCTGGGTTTTGGGCGACTCCCAATTCAGGATGGTTTCTATCTTGGGTTGAAGGGTTGCCACCTGGCTACCCCCAACTTGGTGCCCCAAGTACACCACTGAACCCTGCCCGATCTGGCACTTACTCGCCTTGATCGTGAGGCCTGCCCTCCGCAGCGCCATCAACACTTCCCAGAGGTGGCGCATGTGGAGCTGAACACTGCGATGTCATCCAGGTAGGCTGCACTGAACGAATCCAGCCCAACTAACACCTGGTTGACCAACCTCTGGAAGGTGGCAGGGGCATTCTTCATCCCAAAGGGCATAACCCGGAACTGGTAATGCCTATCAGGGGTGGAAAATGCTGACCTCTCTTTGGCCCCATCGGTCAAGGCGATCTGCCAATACCCAGACGTCAAATCAAACGTGCTGAGGTAGTTGGCAGCCCCTAGCCGATCTATGAGCTCATCACCTCTGGGGATGGGGTGTACGTCAGTCCTGGTGACTGAATTGAGTCCTCTGTAGTCCACACAGAACCGGAGTTTGGGTGTGGCTCCCGGCGCTGCAGCCTTTGGGACCAAGACCACTGGGCTGGCCCAAGGACTGCTTGAGGACTCAATTACCCCAAGGGCAAACATCTTGGAGACCTCCTCCTTGATGCAGGCCCTTACCCTGTCAGTCACCCTGTAGGCCTTGTGCCGCACAGGTGTACTATCCCCAGTGTCCACATCATGGACACACCAATCAGTGACACCGTGAATCAGAGAAAACAGGTCAGAAAATTGTCCCAGTAACTGGCGACAATCGTTCTGTTGCTCAGGGGTCAGGGTGGAAGAGAGGATGACACCATCCACCGACCCATCTTGCTCCTTGGCGGACAGGAGGTCAGGAAGAGGCTCGGTCTCCTCCTCCATCCCAGCATCTGTCGCTAAGAGCATGCCCACTTGGGACCTCTCCAAGTGGGGCTTGAGGCGGTTGACATGAAGGACCCTCAAGGGGTTCCTTGGAGACCGCAAGTTCACCAAATAGGTGATAGGGCTCTTGCACTCCACAACCTCAAAGGGACTGGTCCACTTATCCTGGAGCGCACAGGGCTCCACTGGGGCCAAGACCCATACCTTCTGTCCAGGCTGAAGCTCTACCAGAGTGGCATTCTGGTCGTACCACCACTTCATCTCCTCCTGGCTGGCTTCCAGGTTTGCCTCGGCAAGTTCCCTGAAACGCCTAGTCTGGTTCCTGAAGGCCAGCATGTAGCTATATACATTCTGGGGAGGTTTCCTGGGAGATTGCTCCCAGCCTTCCTTGACCAGACTTAGAGGTCCTCTCACTGGGTGTCCGTACAGACGCTCAAAGGGGCTGAACCCTAGAGACTTCTGTGGCACCTCTCTGTAAGCAAAGAGAAGGCATGGTAAGAGGACGTCCCACTTACGCCTCATGGGTTCCTCAAGACCCATTATCATGCCTTTTAGGGTTCGGTTGAATCTCTCAACCAACCCGTTTCCTTGGGGCTGGTAAGGTGTGGTGAACTTGTAGGTTACACCACACTCTTGCCAAAGGGATTTCATATATTTAGATATGAAATTGGTACCCCGGTCGGACACCACCTCTAGAGGGAATCCCACTTGGGAGTAAATTCCCATCAGCGCACGTCCCACCACGGGGGCCGTCACTGTCCTCAGAGGGATGGCTTCCGGGTACCGGGTGGCATGGTCCACCCGGACCAGGATGAACCTATTGCCCATCGCTGTCCTGGGGTCCAGTGGCCCTACAATGTCAATCCCCACTCGCTGGAATGGGGTACCGACCACAGGAAAGGGCTGGAGGGGAGCCTTCTGCTTCCTTCCACTCTTCCCACTTGCCTGGCAAGTCTGGCAGGTCTTGCAGTAAGTGTCTGAACTACTGCGCATTTGGGGCCAAAAGAAGTGGGTGACAACAGATTCAAAGGTCTTGTCCTGCCCCAAAAGTCCTGCCAATGGCACATCATGAGCCAGCCCCAGTAGGAAGGCTCTGAAGTGTTGGGGTACCACCAGCACACGGGCTGACCCAGGCTCAGCAACCTTAGGCTCAGAATACAGGAGGTCGTTCTCCCAGTAAATGAAATGTGATCCAGACTGATCACCATTGGCCTGGTCTGCAGCCTGCTGCCGCATACCCACGAGAGAAGGGCACTCTTTCTGCTCCCTGCAGAATTCCTCCCTGGAGGGTCCTCCTTCTTGCTGCCAATGGGTCAGCTCAGGCAGGTCCCCCAGTTCAGCTATCTGTTCCCCTGTAGGTTCCAGGGCATCCCCCTCAAGGTCTGCTTCCTCCTGGACCGTGGGAACTTCAGGGGCCGGTTTCCCGCGCCCCCTGCCTCTTCTCCCTAAGGCCGGTTCCTGGGCCTCCCTCTCAGGCTCCAGGTCCTCTTGAGCACCTCTACTCGCTGTCATGGACCGTGTGGTGACACACGCCCAATCTGGCATACCCAACATCTCCAGGTGAGCACTCCGCTCCACCTTAGCCCAAGGTGAGCTCTCCAGATCGTTCCCTAACAGACAGTCTACAGGCATGGCGTGCCTCACAGCTACCTGAAGAGTACCAGAGACCCCCCCACTCAAAGGGCTCCTGAGCCACCGGGCAGTGACTCTCGGTGTTGTCGGCGGCAACAACTGGATAGAATGCTCCTGGGACAACCTGCTCCTGAGACACCAGGTGGCGCTTGACAGCCGTCACACTGGCTCCTGTGTCTCTGAGAGCTTCCACCCTATGGCCATTTATGGTCACCCGCTGCCTGTATTTTTTAGTGTTCTCAGGCAGCTGGGTTTGGGGGACCACTTCACGGTCTCCTAATGAGACCAGGGACATTTCTACTGAACCCCACCCACCTTGGACACCCTTCTCTCCACCCAGGGCTACACTAGCTGTCTGCCGGGGGGTTGCACCAGGGGGTGCTGGTTTACCAAACTGGCGACACTTGGGATCATTGGCAAAATGACCCAGCTCACCACATCTGTAACAGGTTGGGGGCCCTCTTTGAACAGGGGTACCTGTCGGGGCCCCAGTCGGATTCTGGGGTGGGGGAGGCTGAGAACCTTTCCCTTGGGGATTACTTTGGGGCCTCCTCTGGAACTCCCTCTGTTTACCCTTGCCCCCCCGCTCTTCTGCTGGGGACCCTGCCCACCTTTGGCAGAGTCTCCCACAGGACCCTTGTGGACCCTGGTACTGACCCAGCGGTCCGCCTCCTCAGCAAGCTTCCTAGGGTTAGTCAGCCCACTATCAATCAGGTGCTGGCGTAGCTCAGGAAAACAATTACTGGACAAGTGCTCCCATGCCATTAAATCAAGAAGCCCTTGAAAATCATCAACCTTGCTACCCTTCACCCAACCATCCAGTGCTCTGCAAAAAAAAGTCACATACTCCATATACGTACTATTGGGAATCTTAGTGCAACCCCTGAACCTCTGTCTATACATTTCAGGGGTTAACCCATACCTAGCCATTAAAGTATCATTCATATGGGGATAAGAGTTATGTGAATCTGAGGGCAAATCTAGCAGTGTGTCCCACCCTTCACTCAAGAACCGCCCCCACAATCCCGCTCCCCAATCCTTCTCAGGGACACGGTGGGAGGACATGGCTACTTCGTAGGCTTTGAACCACTGCCCTATGTCATCATTTAAAAAAAAATCCTTCACTACATCTTTGGGTATGTACACTCTGGACTCTACCTGCACTGAGGGTGTGCTGCCACCAGAGGGAGTGCTTCCCAAGCCCTGGGCTTTCAACTCCAGCTCCCTCATTTTCATCTCATGCTCCATTTGGCTTTTTCTCTCTTCCATTTCCATCCTTTTTTGTTCCATTGCCAATTGTCCATTTAGTTTCGCCATCTCTATCTCATGAGCTCTGGTTTCCTTCCTGTCTGCCAACTCCTCTGGAGATAAACTTTTACTAGAAACACTGCTACCTGCAGGGGAAGGGGTTCTCCTTCCTCTTGGACCCACTGGCCCATCCAGCTGCTCATCTGCATCATCATCATCAGTGGCATTCCTTGCTTCTACCCAGGCCCTCAGCGCCTTGTAGAACTCTGCCTTGTTTTTACATCCAGTTGTAGAAACATAAAATTTCTTGCAGAAGAATTTCAGCTGCTTGGCAGTGTAGCTATCCAATTTCTCTTCTTCCCACTCAAATTCAGTATTTACAGAGACTATGGATGCTGCTTTCTCCACCATGGTTAAGCTTGGCAGTGCTCAAAAATAGACTATCCCAAAAAGAAATCTCCCAACAAGTATTGGTTGCGTTTAATGTCTGCACTCACTAAGTAGTGTTCACCAATTACTGTACATGAGTCACAAATGCAAGTCCAAACTCCTCAACGCTGACCACCAATGTTAGAATCCAGGTTCTCTGGTTGGCACAGGTAGGTATCTGGGACAAGCAGGGAACCTTTCCTCTAGTCAGGGTAAGGGGTTACACTCCTAAAATAACCCCTGCTCACCCTCCAGATAGCTTGGCGCGAGCAGACAAGGCTTATCTCAGAGCGCTATAGGTTAAGCATTTGTGAACACATACAGTAACCAAGTGACAACACTACAGAGGGACACCACACAGGTTTTTATATTAAAAATAAGGATTCTTTATATAGAGTTACCACAAGACCATTAAACGACAAAAATACACAATACTGTTACTTTAGATGGTAGAAGTTTGCTTAGTTCTCTTAAGTTCTTAAATGCGACACTTTAAGTCAATGTACCTTAGATGTAACACGCAGGGCAACGAAAGTGTTGCAACGATGCTGATGCGATGAAGTTTTTGGTGCAAAGAAATAAAGACGTGAAGATCTTCCAGATGCGTTACGCTTCTCCGATGTTGCGATAAGACTCGACTCGATGCGTCGGCTGCAGCAGCGTCACCCCTTTACGCGATGCGACGACAGCGGCCTTGGCAGCGGCACTCTTCTCCGACGTTTGCGAGAAGCTTCCGCTTGATGTGATGCTGCAGTAGCGTCACCCCTTTACGCGATGCGACGACAGCAGCTTCGACGGCGGCACGCATCTCCGTGGATGCGAGGCGCTTTTCTTGATGCGTTGCAATGCGACAACTACGATGGCTGCGATGGCGACACGCTTCTTCCTTGTTGCGAGACACTTCCGGAATGATGCGAGACGCTTCCGCTCGATGCGATGCTGCAGCGGCGACACCCTTTGCGAGATGCGACGACAACAGCTCCGACGGCAGCACGCTTCTCCTTCCTGAGTCGCGCTTGCAGCTCCTTGTAACACGCAGTCCCTCAGAAGGCCCAACAACAGCAGCAGGCACTTCCAAAAGACTCTGGGGAGCTGGGGGGTGAAGTCCACTGGTCCTGGGACTTCGTTCAGGGGGCAAGCTCAGCACAAGCCCTTGGAGATCTTTTAAGCACAAGTTGAAATAAAGTCTTTGTAGTCTTTCTACTCTCCTTTCAGCAGCAAGGCAACCACTGCAGGCCAATCCCCCAGGTCAGAGACAGTACTCCTCCTTACAGCTTTCCCAGTTCCTTCTCCTCAGGCAGAGGTTCTTCTTATCAAGCAGGATCTAATTTCTTGGGAGCAGGGTCCCAATACTTATACCCCTAATTCCTTTGTTCCTCTGGGGTAGAGGGGCCTTTGCCCAGTCCAAACCAGTTCTTGAGCACTTTGTTGACATGACTCTGCCTTTCTATTCAGGGTGCAGGGCAGAGACATCAGCCGCTCCACAGAAGGTGGTACCAGCATTGTGGTGGCAGAGCACAGCCCTATTCAGAGTCCAGGTGCACTCCTACCACCCATCTGGATGTCAATCTCTCCATTCACCACCAGGCTACCTAGCCCTGCCCCTCTGGGTTTCCCCAGCCCTGTCACTCACACAAATACACATCATAGCAGAGGCGGGCTGAAATAGTTAGGCAAGCAAATACCAACTTTCTAAAAGTGGTATTTGCAAACACAGAATATTAAAATAAACTTTACTAAAAGATGTATTTTATTATTCTGAGTTCAGGCATACTAAACTCGATTTTCTACCATGTTCCCTGGGTCTGTTAGGATCATAGGATGTAACAATTCTAACAGCCCATTCTGGCCTATGGAGAACAGGTAGCCTTACGATAGTGAAAAACGAAAATGGCTGTAATTCACTATTAGGACATGCCACACACATCAGGGCTTGTCCTACCTTATGCTTACAATGCACCCTGCCCTTGGGCCTACCATAGGGGTGACTAATATGAAGTTAAGGGAAGGTTTAGGGACTGGTAAGTGGGTGCACTTGCCCAGTCAGCATGACAGTACCAGACTGCATGCAGGTTCTGCAATGGCAGACCTTAGACACATTTTACTAGGCCGCTTCTGTGGGTGGCACAACCAGTGCTGCAAGCCCACCAGCAGCATTTGTATTTACAAGCTCTGGGCACTCCTGGTGCACTTTACTGGGGTCTGACAGTAAACCAAATAAGCCAATCATGGAATCCGACCAACATATACAATTAAATAGGGAGCACTTGCACTGTGGCACTGGTTGGCAGTGGCACTGTGCTCTGAGCAGCTAACACCAGCAAAACACATGAGGCACAGCGACAAAAAGTGGAAGGCAGACTCACGCCAAGGTGCCAGGTCTAACAGTATCCAAAAGCATGATGGGGCCTGTAGTCACAGATGATGCTCACCCTCCTGATTGGCCCATCAAGACCTCTCTGAAACATGCCCACATCACAAGGAGTGGAAAATGACTGACAAGATGGCTGACACTGGGTCCTGCTGTGGGGAGCACAAGGACCTGGTAGGGCTTGTGCGCAAATCAGAAGCAGGACACCACTGACTGACATCCTGAAAGACAACTTATATGCCCTCCAATGGAAGCACGTTTCATGGTGGGATGTCTGGCTGGGTGGGAAGGAGGACTGACAACTCTGACCATACTTACCAGCATGTGGAGACACTCCCCCCTCAACATAAACTCCACACAACTCACCTGGTAGAATGCATTGACCCACACCTCTGTGAAATATCAGCAATCGATACCCCGTACTGGGTGCTGCTGTGTAAAGCACAGGGGTTCTCTTTGGACTTGTAGCCAAACAAACACCAGGATTTCACAGTCAGCCATCTTGCCATTGCTGTCACACCCCCTCGCCGGGAAGCAGAGTCAAGAGGGAGGAAGTATGGGCATGCTGGGAAGGGGGGTGTAGCCAAGAGCATGATGGGAGTTGCAGTCAGAGACAATCCACACCCACCCACATAGCCCAGCAAGCAAACACTGAACCATGCTCGCCTCACAGGGAGTGGGAAGGGACTGACAAGATGTATGACACTGGGCTCTGTTGTGGGGAGCACAAGGCCCTGCTGGGAAATGGGCAAAAACAAACACCAGGACTTCACAGTCAGCCATCTTGCCATTGCTGTCACACCCCCTCACAGGGAAGCAGAGTCAAGAGGGAGGAAGTATGGGCATGCTGGGAAGGGGGGTGTAGCCAAGAGTATGATGGGAGTTGCAGTCACAGACAATCCACACCCACCCACATGGCCCAGCAAGCAAACACTGAACCATGCTCGCCTCGCAGGGAGTGGGAAGGGACTGACAAGATGTCTGACACTGGGCTCTGTTGTGGGGAGCACAAGGTCCTTCTGGGAAATGGGCAACAACAATATCAAACTCTGTCCGTGACAAGCTGGGAAAAAGCAGCGTACAGGCAGGCATCTGTTCGTACAGTAGAAAATATCATGTTTGTGAACCACTGATGCCTGTAGAAACATAACTTACATTGTGTGTCTCTTCCAAACACAGGTGGTGCTGGGGCCCCAGCACCAAATGAAGAGGATTCCCAGTCCCAGACTCTGGTGGACACTGAGCTCTCTGGTTTGACTCTGTCTCTCTCCTCTTTGGATGACGACGACCAACCTGGCCCCTCCGGTGTGAGTCATCATGCAGCACCAGCAGCATCAACATCTTTACACCCTGTACCCATGCCTCCAGCATCTGGAAACCAACAGGGCATCCCCGCAAACACGGACAGACCAAGGCCACTGAACACCCACTGCACAGGGACACAGGACCCCCCGGAAGCTACAGCAAACACCACCAGCAACACCACCCAAGGGGTCCCAGTGTCACCTGTGCGTCCCGCCACTGGTCCTGCCCGTGTGGATAGGGGTGCTGGGAGGGGTGGGAGGCAGAGGGCGCGCCTTGCAGAGGGATCTGGACTGCATGATGAACCCCAACTGGCACACATCATAGCTGCGTACCAGGATAGCACCGGAGGATTTGGCATGGTAGTGGGGATCCTCAAGGACATACAACAGGAGCAGGCTGCCCACCATGCCCGCATGGAGGCAAAGTGGGATGCCCTTACTGCGGTGCATCGGGACATACTCCAATGCCTCCGCCAGATCAACACAAACCTGTCCACACCTCCCTGTGTGGCCACAACATCTGTTGCAATACCATCTGCCAGCGCCACAGGGAGGGAGGAGGACTCTGGTGGCGAGTCCCCTGCACCGCAGAGGCCTGCACCTGAGGATCCCCCCCCAAGAAGAAGAGGCAATTGTACATTACGGTGGATACACGGTCACAGAGTGTCTGAGAATTGGAGTCCAGGGGTGTGTGGCACATCACTTGATGTCAATTGACTACTCCCAGACTGGTGTCGGATTCTGGGTGTTGGGGGTCAGTGTTGACCAAACAACAGGCAAATTACCCTGTGAAGTACAGACACAAGACACAGTCAAAAGCACAGCAGAACAGGAGAGAAATGCAATACACATACACAAAACATGTCACAAGAAACCTACACAGAAACAAGTTAGCCGTACTACCCTATTATATAGTACACACCACCTGAATGGACACATCACTGCACGCATCCAGTCAAGTGGCACACAGACACACTCATACAGCAACAGGGCATCCACAACACATTCCAGGCTAACTCCATACATTGACATAACAACTCTGGAAACTCACATGCAGGTGAAGAAGTTGTTGATGAGCTGTGAGCGGACTTCACCCTCATCCTCATCATCACTGGCATCGTGGCCCAGGCCGGGATCCTCCACAGGTGGCGGAAGTTGGTCATCGTCATCCTGGATGAGAGGGACCTTCTTCCGCACTGCCATGTTGTATAGCATGCAGCATACAAGGATTATTTTGCACACCTTTGCAGGCCCATATGGGATGGCCCCTCCGGTCTTGTCCAGGCAGCGAAAGCAGCTTTTCAGGAGGCCGAATGTCCGTTCAATCACCCTCCTGCTATGACCATGTGCCTCATTGTAGCGCATCTCGGCTGGTGTCACAGGGTTCCTGAGGGGTGTCAGCAACCACGGCATGTTGGGGTATCCGGAGTCACCTACACACAAAAAAATGAACAAGTAGCTGAGTTTTGTAGGAGTGCGGAATACAACATTGCCAAACACACAATGATAAACAGTCAGTACAGACCGACAAGCCAGGCACGCTGATCTGGCATCTGTAACATCAGCGTTGCAATGCGACTACTCCTCATTATGTAGGCATTGTGCGCAGAACAAGGGAACCATGCACACACATGTGTGATACACATGTCTGCAAGACATACCACCAGATCATTGATAGAGTGGAAATGTTTCCTGTTACGGTGTGCCTGCTCATGTGCCTGTGGTGGTATCAGGGCCACATGTGTTCCAACAATAGATCCAATGACGTTCGGCATCCTCCCCAGTGTATAAAAGGCATCCTATTTTTCAGGGAGTTCGGCTGGGTTAGGGAACTTGATGTACAGGTCAAGGAAATGCAACATCCCTTCCAAGACATCGCGTAGCACATGACTAAACATAGTTTGCGACATCCCACCTGCTGTAGCCACAGTGTACTGGAAGGTACCAGTTGCAAAGAAGTGCAGGGCTGCCATCACATTCACCTCTGGGGTCAGTGCTGTAGGGTATGTCCGGCCAGGTAGCAGATGTGGCGCCAACTTTTCCACCAACTCCTCAATCAGTGGCCTGGTGAAGCGGTACCGTCGGATGCAGTCGCGTTCCTGCATGGTTTGAAGGTCTGGGAACGGTCGATGGACAGCTGGTGCCCTGCAGAACAGAGATGAACAAAGGAAGATTGTTGGTTCATCCACCCATGTGGCCATGACCAGGCTCAATATCACATGATACATCATGACATTACACAATGTACTGAGGTGTGTGCTGTTGGGCATGGACACATATGTCACTTACATGACCATCACCTCACATCTCAATTGCACATGTCCACATAAGTCCCATGTAGTGCAATGTCCAATCATTTGGCTGTGTCACCCGATCTATGTACTGCTGTGACGTTACAAACACACACCACAATGACAAGTGAGGCATGATGTCTCCCAGGCATCACAGATCTTTGCCATGCAGATACCCAGGGTCCCTGTATTGCCACATCGACACTGGCATGGACATGGCGTATCACGTACACACCACAAGGCAAGCGTGAGTTCCACAGGTAGTGGCCACTGTTTTCCCTGCAGGCTCTACATGTATGTCTCTTAGACACACACACACCATCAAGGTTGCTGCATATACCACATGGATGTGGAGACTGTCTCCCATTGGGCAGATTTGATCAGACACATCTGAGACACAACATGCACACAGACTGTGGGTGCACATCAGAATTGTGGCTACAGGTCTCACTGTGACATACATGCCTTCACCCCCCAGACTCAGGGTGTATGTGACATGTCCTAAACATATCCAACCTGCAACTGTGTCCGTGACTCATGCCCATTACTGTACATTTGCACATCACAGTGGTAATGTGCACAACACACAAAGGATTCTGCCCCCATGTACACGTGCACAGCCTGGGAGTGGTTGAACAAAAGTGCCACCCAACAAACCAAATATTGCCCCCCAACACACAGGGAATGCAGCCTTACATGACATGGGACACGGTGTGGCCAATGCTGTAGTGCGGTAGGTGTACACAGGTGTCCCTGGCAAGTAAATGTGTGTTTAATCCATAAAATAGTCACACCAATGAGGTCCGATGCGGGTGACAATGCGTACGCATTGCACGGTGCATGATAGAGCCGGGCGTATGCTTTGCCATTGACTGCAATGAGGTCCGACGTGGGTGACAATGCGTATGCATTGCACGGTTCATGACCGAGCCGTGCGTACGCTTTGCCATTGACTGCAATGAGGTCCGACGCGGGTGACAATGTGTACGCATTGCACGGTTCATGACCGAGCCGTGCGTACGCTTTGCCATTGACTGCAATGAGGTCTGACATGGGTCACAATGCGTATGCATTGCACGGTTCATGAACGAGCCGGGCGTACACTTTGGCATTGACTGCAATGAGGTCCGACGTGGGTGACAATGCGGACGCATTGCACGGTTCGTGACCGAGCCGGGGGTACGCTTTGCCATTGACTGAAATGAGGTCCGACGCAGGTGACAATGCGTACGCATTGCACGGTTCATGACAGAGCCGTGCGTACACTTTGCCATTGACTGCAATGAGGTCCGACGCGGGTGACAATGCGTACGCATTGCACGGTTCATGACCGTGACGGGCGTACGCTTTGCCATTGACTGCAACGAGGTCCGATGTGGGTGAGAATGCATACGCATTGCACGGTTCATGACCGAGCCGGGCGTACGCTTTGCCATTGACTGCAATGAGGCCCGACGTGGGTGACTATCATGCATGCACGTCAGGCAGGCATGGTCCGAGACAGGCGTACGCCTTGGCCATTGAATCGTATGGATACGGGTGCATGTGTATTTTCAAAAATACGCGTTGTACAGTCAGTTGACCGAGCCGGGCGCACCCATTGGCTCTGGACTGTCATGGAGACGGATGCGGATTCAAAACTTGTACGAGTTGTGCGCTGGAAATTCAGTTGGATGCCTACAACAATGTTGCAATTCCTAGTGTTTCATAAAGGTGAAGATTTAAACAATGCGGAAGGCGTGTACGAGTCGTACATTTCCATGGATTGGCCAGATTCATAGAATGCAACCATGTTGGACCTATCACTTGGGACACATGGCACAGATTCTGCCTCTGCAGCACAGATATAAGGCTGGCTAGCCCCCAGGATGTTCACTTGCCTGCACTACATGCTCCTGGACCACATCCCTGCTACCACTGCTGCTGTCTCTGCATCCTCTGGCTCCTGCTATGGCACGTACTCTGGAGAGGGCCCCAGCCTTCACTGAGGAGGAGAACAAGGCCCTGCTGGACAGGCTCCTTCCACAGTACAGCAAGCTGTATGGGAAACCAGGGGATCATGTTGTCTGACTAGCAGTACTAGCAGTGTGTGCACCAGTGGCAAGCATTCTCACTGACTACTTTCATCCCCCAAAGTGTGTAGGTACATGTCAAGAACAGGTGTTCTGCTGCTAAAGTACATTAGTGCAAGCTTAAACTTCCCAGGCATTGTTAACATGTCAGACATGCAGGTTATTTGTCCTTTCCCATGGTTGCACTACCTGTGTAACTCATTTTCCTTTGTGGTGATGACATGTATATCCAAATGTGTGCAGCACAAATATGGGGCATGTGTGTTAATGTACTTTCAACTTTGTCATCCTCACAGGTTGATGCCCACCAGAAGCAGGAGATATGGCTGACCATCGCCCAGGCAGTTTGTTCGGTGGTGGTCTACAAGTGCCGGATCCGCAACTGCCAGAAGAGGTGGCAGGACCTTCGGGGCTCAACCCGGTGGATCGCTAGAATTCATCTGAAGCTGACACCTCAGCGCAGGAGGGGCGGACACCGGACCCTGACCCCCCACATGCTCCGGATCATGGCAGTGGTCTTCCCGGACCTGGATAGGCAGCTGAAGGCCAGACAGCAGCAAGGAGGGGGTAAGTCCATGCCTAATCTGTGTTCTATGTCTGACATGATAATTGCAGTCTTTTGGCCTGGTCACACTTCCACATTACGTAGGTCTTGTAGTCCAATACTCATGTTCCTCACTTGTGTGATGCACCCTCCTCATCTGTTCCACAGGTGTGGCCCCTACAGTCTGTTGCTTGTGTCACTATGGCACTGTGTCCCTGCAGTCAGTTATGCTTCAGCTTCCGGACAGCATCTGTTCCCATAACTCTGTTGTGTGTTTCATGGGTGGTTCAATTGTTTACCCAATGCCTGGGATCTGACATGTGATCTGTGTTTGCCCTTGATATGTGTTACAATTGCTGGTCTGACTCGCCACTTGTGGCTGGGGTATTTCAAACAAACCCATGCAGCAGGGGACTCCAATTTGTGGTCCTCAGGAGTATGTTTTTAAAGTATGTCACACTTGCTTAGCCACCTGAATACTGTCCAGGGCCAAACACTGTTTCACGTAGACCTGGTGTCTGTCTCTGTGTCATTATGGTGTGGCTTCCATTTACGTACAACTGGGGTGTCCATGATTTTGAGGGTCAGCAGGCCATCTGAGATGTGACTGTGAGAGACAAGACCTGTGTGACGTATAGGTTTGTGATCATCTGACAGTGCACAATGGTGTTTGCAACTGTGTACTTCAGGCAGCTGAGTTACATGCACGGCAGACTGTGATGTGCTAATGTACAGGGAGTTGTGTTTGCAGAGACTCATATGTCTGATTTGCATGATGTGGGGTCTTCTGGGTCCTGGATATGTTGTTTGCAGGAGATGGGCAAGTGCACTTGTCATCTGCAGAGTTAGCTTTACCCCTGAGCTATGATTGTGACACAGTGCATACTGTTGTTTTCTGGGTGCCCTGCCCCTGTGACAGGAGACAGTGTTGACTGACTTTCCAGTGCCATGGCATTTAACTTCCTATGAGTGATCCTGCATTGTGTTCAAGTGTGCACCATGCACCTCATTGTGGCATTGACTATTAGGACATGTGAACATCATAGTGTGTATTACTGGCATGCATCAGAAGCATCTGAAATGAGTCTCTGCCCATCCCTTCATCCGGACACCTGTACTGAGTCAGTGGCAAGAGATGTGCTGTGCATAGTGACATACTCCTACATGTTCACTTGCATGTCCAACTAATGTGTGGGTGGTGCATGTCAGGACATTGGGTTATTAGCATCCAACATGCAACAGACATATGGGTGCAAGTCAGGGAGGGATATGTGTGCCATGGTTGATGTTGAGAATGGCAATTGGCTCATTCTAAACAGTGTTGGCACTTTGAGCAGTGTTCAGATGATGATGCCAGGACTTGCCCTGTGATGTGATGTACTCACTGTGGTGTGTGCAGTCAGTGTAGGTGACTGATGTTGTTCTCTTTCTTCCTATTCCTATCCAGATACATCCACGGCCACAGGAGGGGACAGCTCCACGGACCAGGAGGAGCCACAGAGCCTGACAGGGACAGAAGGAGAGGAGTCGGGGGGACCCAGTAGCATGGAGGGCGAGTGGAGCCACAGCGAGGAGTCGTCAGCACCATCCACCCCAGCTGAGGGCCACAGCAGCTCTGAGGATGACTCCCTTGTGGAGGCGGGTGTCAGAAGCCACCAAACCCCAGTTAGTGAGGCTGTCCCCACCACCGCCCCCACCACCACCACCATTACCACCCTCCCATCGGCTCCTATCCCAGAGGTCCGTGGAGGCTCCCGTGTTCGGGAGCATGTCTCCTTTGTGCCAGGCACCGCACCCCCTGCACCTGTGTCCCCTGCTGCCCTGAGTGAGGAGTCTGTGGACTTACTTAGACAGATCCATGTAGGGCAGACATCGATGCTGAGTGTCCTCCATGCACACACCACTCTGTTGACACAACTGGTGTCGTTCATGGAGGGCATTTCATCGGACATGTCTGCCCTACAGAGGACCAATCAGTCTGTGGCCTCCTCCCTGACGGCAGCAGTGTCCCTCCTCCATCAGTCCCACACCCCTCCTACCCCTGCACCACCCACGATTCCTAGCAGCCAACCTGTCCCAAGCACACACACACCTGCACATTCTCACAAAGCCACAGACACGGGCAGCACACAAACACCCAAACCAAGGGCTAGACATGCACACAAGCAAGCGCAGGGGACTGATACCGCTCTCACAGGGGCTGGTTTGCAGACAGACACACAGTCATCCAAAACCACTCCGCGGTCCTCCGAAACCTCTCCCTCCCAGCCCCCTTCCCTTGCCTCACCTGCAACCCCATCTCCACAGAAGCTCTTCCTCTGTGCCCTTGGCCTCTTCCCCACCGACCCAGCAGATCCAGATTACAAGGGGAAGAGGAAGTCCCCACACACAGAGGGGAGTGCCCCTCACACCCGTACACCCTCCCCCAGGCACAGTCAGACTGAGGCCCCACCCGCAAGTCCCTCCGGAGCCGGAAGAGCAAGACCCCTCCGCCGCCACGCAGCTCCAAGGTAAAGTCTCCTTCCTCCATCCCCCAGGCCACCCCTCCAGAGGTTCCCCCGCCACACCCTGCCCCGGGTTCCCCCACCCACATATACACCATCCCCAAAATGCTGAGGCCCTCCCCCTACCACTTGCTCCTCCATGGTTAGTGCCACTGATGTGGGGACCGTGTCCCCCCTCTGTCCTGCCGACCTCACCTGCACCCCATTCTGCTCACATGGATTTAGGCACTGTAGTGGAGTCCACGACTACCCCGTCTGACTTGGGCACTGAAGTGGGGTCCCAATCCACTCCATCTGACCTGCCCACTGAAGTTGTGCCAGTACCCAACCCATCTGACTTGTGCCCCACAGTTGTGACTGCACCCACCACTTCAGTCAGCTCCACTGCAGTTGCAAGTGACTCTCCTGCATCCACCACCCCTTCACTGCCTCCTTCTGCTGCGCCCTGATCCTGTCCCTGCGGTGCCTGGCCTGCCCCCATGTATGCCCCTCCGAGGGGATGTCCCCTGTCCTTCCCAGTGCAGGCAAGCAACGTGTGACAGTTGTCACTCAAGTTCACTCCTTGTAATTTGATAATGGACTGGACATTGGCCTTTTGCTTGAACGGACGTTTACATTTTCATCTGCTGAATAAAGCTTTTTTCTTTATCCTTGTGAACTTGATTTAGCTGTACATTATGTTGATGATGTTTAGCATGCCCTTGCACCTGTAATGCTGGATTTCCAATGTTGGATACTGAGGTGTTGATGTGAGGTACTCCATGTGGTCCATGAGATATGTATCCTATTCTGGTCTGTGTCCATGTCATCCTTTGCAGCTAACTGGGTGTGTCATGATTAGGCCTGGGCTAAATTTCCGTTCCGCTCGCGGAAATTGCGATAATTTGACATTTTCGCGTTCCGCGGAGAGCGCGAAAATGTCAAAATTTCCGCATTCCGCAGCTTAGCGATAACTTGTTTCTTACTCGCGCTGTAAAATAATACATTCTTGCGCGCGCGCGATCGCCTTACCTGAATCCCTGCGTTCGCTGACAAGTTTTCCCGATCCGGTCGCGTTCTCCACGAGATTTTGGATTGTTGGTAGCCATTTGCGCTGTCTTACGACAGTTAGCGCCCGCAGTAATGTCATTGGTCGCACGATCACGTCTTTCTTCTCGCGATCATGCACCGCGAGAAGAGTGAAAACAAGATGGCCGCGCCCGCGAGCAACCGCATGGGTAAGTTGGCGAGCCGCGACCACGCAGAAAATACCGCGAACGGGCGGGAAAAAAACTTCCGCATCTTCACGATATTTCCGCGTGTTTGCGGAGATTTTTAACATTTTCGCGATAATTTGCGAAAGTCACTTTCGCAAATTCTGCCCGCCCCTAGTCATGATCAACAATTTGTGGACATCTCTGTGAACATTTCATTTGCATGGTCACATCTGTGGCTAGCACACATGCACATATGATGTGCTTTCCATTGTCGAATTTGTCTATTTCCCTGACTTTGGGCGCATCTCCACTGGACCTACAGGTGTGGGCATCATTGGTATAGGAGCAACTGGGTCCTCTGTGCAACTTGCTGTACATATGTGTTGAGTATGTGCAGATGACTTAGGGGAGACTCACGTACCCAGGCTGTTGTGACCGGAGCCTTCATTGTGTGGTAACTGATGGCTGACTGACCAAGTGTTTTGCTGACATGAGTGAGACGTGCTGTGACTATGTTTGGCACAGCTGGGCTTCCACAGGAGTTGGGTCCCCTCAGACTATGTCACGGATGTGTTGTTCCGTGACATAGCCTGGGCCCATGGTGTGAGTTGTGTAAGCATGCGTGTGTGTGTGTCCGCATCCCTTTTCATACACAGGCAGTGTTCCCTTGATATGTTCATGTTGTTTATGCTTGCTGAGTGGTACTGTGTTCATCCCACAACTTTGCCATGGGCTACCAGATGTGTGGGTGCATGACACACTACTGTTCATTGGTGTTTCATCATTGGGGTTTTTCAGTTCTGAATTGTGGTGATGTTGTCAAACGCAGATGGGACACAGTCAGGGGTCCCCAAGGCACTTGTTAGTTCGCAATATCATGTAGTTGTCCATAGGTGATACCTTTCAGTGATTGAGACATGTGTATGTGTGTGTGACTGCTCCCACTTGTCGGGTTCAGGGCTGCAATGTTTGCAGGTGTCAGCATGTGTGCCTTGTGGTTCTCCTTGGTTTCTGCATTGTCCTGGGACTGTGGGTGGTATTCTGAAGGTTACGTGAGCTTTGACATCATGGCCAGGTACCGCATACTGTGCAGTATGTCTGTCATTCACCAGGGTTGTGAACTGTCCTTGGGTGATGAGTCTGTGCACCTTAGTTCCTCCCAACATTCCTGTGTTTGTCATGGGTGCATGTGCAATGTCACCTGTCCATGTGGGCGTCACAGATGCTCATTGTTGCTTTTCAGGGTGTGTGGTGTTGAGGGTGGACTGAGGTAAATGTTTGCATGGATGGGCCCTTAGCTCCCGTTTGTCCATGGATGACGGGCCATGCTGAGTGATTTGTGTTTGTGTAGATGTGATGTACGTTTGTGGCACAGGACACATGTCTGTTTTCACAGTTTGTAAGACATCTACCTTTGTCATCACAGTGGAGGTGTCATGCATGCCTGTGTCACCCCAATGTCTGGTCCCTGGGGGTAGTGCTGTTGTGTGTCAGTCTCTTTCTGTGTTAGTTTGTGTTCATTCCAGCTTGTATCACATGTGTCTGTTGTGCTCCCTCTCATCTCACAATGCCTGATTGCCCACTAAGGGTGTCCCAATGTTGGTTGTTTGAGCATCTGCATCAGTGCATTGGTATTGCTGTTGTGGGCCATTGTCTGGATGCTGTTTTTGTGATTTTCCCTGCTGTCTCTGTGAGTCATATCACATCATTCTGCACATTCATCCTGGTTGTTAGGTGCCATTGCTGGCATGGAATGTGACTTTGTGGCCTGACACCTACAGTCTACACAGGTCGTTTTGATTAGTGTGTCTACTTTCGAGATGTGTGTATGCTTTGTGATGGTCACTTCTGCTCTTGTGTCATTGTACACTGTATGCATTGTCAGCCCCCATGTGTGGTGCTTGTCTGCACATGGCCGAGAGTACGTTTTGTTTTCACAGCACTGTTAGCCTCGCCACATCTCTGTGGGTATGGGACACAACCACTAGTTTTCCCCAAAAGTGTTTCATGTGTTGGGACCAGGAATCATACATGCTGTTTGTCATTTTCAGCTATGACCATGATGACACTTACCTTTTGGCCACTGTGATGAGGGGGGGTTAGGCCCCATCCCCACAATGCTCGACATTTGCTGCAGTTTGGAACCCCACACTTAACTTTTGTTCTGCACAGTGAGGGGGTGTTATTTTTACATTGACACAGTGCTATAGTGATGCTTGCCTTGTGTAGGCCACACTCATTTGTTGGTCACACATGTGCTGTTAGTTACATTGTATGTTCGAAGTCATAATCACTGTTGTGGGCATTTGTCACAGACTACACACTGTTGTCATGATGTTAGGGGGAATGTATTTTGCTGACATACCTAATGTTGGAGTATGATGGATGTGTGGCGCATCACCCGTCCTATGGCTGGGGGTTGCAGGGGTGCTGGGCAACATAAGCTCTATGAGTGGGGGTGGCAGGGGTGATGGGCAACAGGTCCCCTATGAGTGGGGGTGGCAGGGGTGATGGGCAACAGGTCGCCTATGAGTGGGGGTGGCAGGGGTGATGTGCGACAGGTTCCTTATGAGTGGGGATGGCAGGGGTGATGGGCAACAGGTCCCCTATGAGTGGGGGTGGCAGGGGTGATGGGCAACAGGTCCCCTATCAGTGGGGGTGGCAGGGGTGATGGGCAACAGGTCCCCTATCAGTGGGGGTGGCAGGGGTGATGGGCAACATAAGCCCTATAAGTGGGGGTGGCAGAGGTGATGGGCAACAGGTCCCCTATGAGTGGGGGTGGCAGGGGTACTGGGCAACATAAGCCCTATGAGTGGGGGTGGCATGGGTGATGGGCAACAGGTCCCCTATGAGTGTGGGTGGCATTAGTGATGATCAACATGAGCCCTAGGGCTGGGGGTGGTAGTGGTGCTGGCCATACAACCCCTATGGTGGCCTGTTGCTAGTGGACAGGATATGGATCCTCTGGGTGTGTGTGACATTTGGCGGGTACGTGTCGTTTGTTTGTGTGGTGGGTGTCTGACTTACCGCCTGCGCCATCCGCGTCTGTTTCTGATCCGGTCATAGATGTAGAGTACTGGTATGACCTGCGCGATGAGATTCATGATGTGTTTGTCTCGTACACGCTGCTTGTTGCTCCGTCTCGTACCAGTTGCAAGCTGGTCCATCTTGTAGCCATGGATTGAGTTGTGGCGCGAATCGTAGCTGATATGCTTCTTTTCCGGATGCTGTCACGTGCCGTACGTGGCGACCCGTCCGGCGCGTAGGAAGTGCGCATTGTACTTGTCAGGGCGGAAACTGCTATGGATACGGCTTCCGGGCGACTCGGTTTGGCGTTCTGAGGTACGGCTCGGATGAAGAATGAAGCTTGAATCACAGCCTACGTGTCGGTCGGGTTTTTGGCAGTTATGCGCAACGTACTTCATCAACAGGACGGACCGGCTACGGGTACGTGTCGGTCGCAAAGCAAGGCTACGGACAGCTCTCGGAGAGCTGTCCGACCCAGATCGGAATCGACCCCTTAATGTACTTATAAGTCCCTAGTAAAGTGTACTATATGTGCCAAGGGCCTGTAAATTAAATGCTACTGATGGGCCTGCAGCACTGATTGTGCCCCCCACTTTAAACATGTCTCATACCTGCTACTACAGAGACTTTTAAACTGCCATTTCGACCTGGCAAGTTATCCTACTTCAGATATAGCTATAACCGGCACACCTTTTGTTCAATACCAAGCTTAATTAGGAATAAACAAATTAGATAAATGTAATCAGTGGGTGCTACCTTAAAATCCTGACCAGGTCCTGTCAGGTAAGGAAATCAAATGTGTATGCGTACAGGTCCTGTCACATATAATAAGGTGCACTACTCAAGCCCATGCGGTGCTCCTCAGTACAAAAACACGTTATTCATTATGAACACAGTATAATGTAATTCTATCATTTTTCACATCAAAATCAATAATACTTTTTTTTTTTTTGCAGAGTTTTATATAGCGCGAACCTGACCCAAATCCAATCAGGTATCAGAGCGCTTTACATAGCACCAGTTATGTTAGGACACACATTCATTCTTTGTTAGGCACGGGGAGATTAAGTGATTTGCCCAGAATCACAGGATGTTCAGCGTCATTACCGAGACTCGAACCCAGTTCCACAGGTCCGAAGTCGAGCACCCTAGCCATTTGGCCAACGCCTCTCACTTTGCTACCAAAGTCATCCAAATGGTAGAATAAACAAAAATGAGTAAACATATATTGCAAATAAGTAATGTTGTATGAACATGTTCTGTTCCTCTGGAGAAGGGTTTCCCAAATTGCATTGGGAACAGCGACATGGAACATACACTGTGAAATGAATAATTGAATTGCGTCATAAATGCTGCATTGACCTAATATTGTTTGTTCATACAACATTACCTATTTGCAATATATGTTTACCCATTTTTGTTTATTCTACCATTTGGATGATTTGGGTAGCAAAGTATTATTGATCTGAAGACATCCCTGTGAGGCTCAACGATGACGCAGCAGCTGCATCATAAGGTGTTCGACAACGATGTGGGACACGACTGCAAGACTCTCTTCGACGCATCGACCCAACTGCGCAAATCGAACCAACGCATTGAGTCTTTGACATTGACGCTCGCTCCATCCAAGGTACTTTTTCAGCAGACCCTTTGCGGGTCCTGTAGCTTGCCTGCCCTCCATCACAGTTGGCCTGAAAGTTTCGATTTACCCTGGTCCAGCGCGATCTCAAGTAACCCTTCAGCACTATTGACTTTTAAGCACTTTATTGCACTTTATTCTTTAACAATTCATGTCTTAGGTTCTAATTATTGGATTTTTGTTGCGTTGGTCTTATTTTACTCAGATAAATATTCTCTATTGTTCTAAACTGTTGTGGAGTCTTTTTATGGTGTTTTGAGCGTGTGACTGTAATTAAAGTGTAAAAGACACACAGGTGATGGACGGAATATAGAGCAAATCAAACATTCATCCCCATTCAAGAGATCTGGGTTAAGTCAATTGTTGTTTTGCTCACCATGCCACCCCAGTTTAGACCCAGCCATATGCAAATCAGTCTTAACCCTGTGCCTCATGGGAACAGTCCAGCCCGAACTGCTCAGCCAGGTCCTCCCTGGACTGGAAATAAGCATCCTGGGACCGGTTTCAGGGCATCAGCCCTCATCAGCCAGGCTAGCTTGAATCCAGTGGCACAGTCAGCCAAGGACCCACATACTTTTTACCTGGCCGTAGCTTTTGGCGCCGCCCCATCCTTGTAAATATGAGGAAGCATCAAAAAGCATTGGGTGTTGCAGTGGAACGCCCACTGCAACACCCATTGCACTCCCCTTAGACGCTAAGTGAAGCATGAAAAGGTGCCTTGTTTACAAGGCAGCC
Source organism: Triturus cristatus (assembly GCF_964204655.1). Taxonomy (NCBI): domain Eukaryota; kingdom Metazoa; phylum Chordata; class Amphibia; order Caudata; family Salamandridae; genus Triturus; species Triturus cristatus. Next base: position 964,410,742 of record NC_140590.1, read on the forward strand.
TTAAGCCCTTGTGTAAATAAGGCGAAGGGGATATCGCCACCAGAAGGTCACTAAAAGTAATTAACTGGTGGCGATATCCCCTTGTAAATATGCCCCATATTCTCATCACGGAAATCACCATGGCCTATTGGTGTGCAGACAGAATATCGAGTTGGAAATGTCAAACTACAGAAATATCTAGTTCTAAATATCGTGAGTCAGAAATATCGACAGCAAGAATATCGTGGTGAAGAATATCAAATTTAAGGTATCATTTGCAACAATGTAGTTGTTTAAAATATCGATTTTTTAATTGGTGTTATGTATTTTAGTATATATTTAAATGTATGTGATTTATTTTTTTGTATAAGAATTGTTTATGTTTTTTAATATATGTGTTACATTTTTAGTAGCTACCAATTTTATTTTAATTAAATTGTGTGTTTTTTAGTTCAGTAGCTGGTTGTGGGTTTATACGGGAATAGGGTGGGAAGTAATTCAATTATAATAAATTAATGATTAATGAATGGGGGGCATTAACCAGTGGAGAAAGGTCGCAGATTAACACCTACCTGATTGCAGCAGCAGTTCCTGGGACGCTCACGCTGTTGGTCTCCCCTGCCGCCGACGGAGTCCACGGCCGCAGTCGGGGGAGACTACAGCTCCCAGCAGCCTTAGCGGCACCACCACGAAACTTCCGCCTACTTTCGCGCCCGGAGGCGCACAAAACGGAGAGGCTCCCTCGGCGTCGCGGGACGCGCGCGGGCGACGCCGGGCTAAGCCCGGGCAAAGGGCGGGCCCTCTGAGGTCCTCAGAGGTCAACAGTGGTCGGGCGGGCCACCCACCTAAGCTGAAATATCAGAACTATCAGGTGAGAGAAACGGAAATGTCTGTCAGGGGGAAGTGGTCCGTAAACCAAACTGACAAACCGGCTGTGGTACATCCCATCATACCCTTATTATTAGAAAGCATGTTGGACAACGCTTTTAATATGGTTGCCAATGAAATTGCGAGCACAGAGAGACGGATGTCATTGGAGCTCCTACGTACACACTCCGAGCTCCGGGACTCTAGTACAGAATACATTTCACCCCTATCCCCAACTGTTATAGTTACTAAGTCTAATACGTTTCATCCACCATCTACTACTCCTGGGGAGGAAGGCGACACCATTATCCTTGATTCTCAGCTTGATGTCACCGAATACGCCCCTATCCCCCATGTACCCTCGAAAACTAAACCCGCTGGAGGGATAAGGAAAAGAGGCCCCTTAAAACCGTCAACTAACAAAAGGAGACCAGCAACATGCAATAAGGACCAACCCACACCACAGAGTATGTGGACTAGAGCGAAGCAAAAAACAATAGAGGGTAGTAATGCCATGACTGAACAAGTGCATCTGGCCGAAGGATCCTTGGACACTAACCCCCTCAGAAATGGTATAAATTGCACATGTACACAGACTGATCCTGTTAGTGAAAGTTCCACACTTAATAAGTCAAATGCTAATCTTATGGAAACTATTGTGGGCACTATTTTTAAACAGTTAGAATCTCAAATGATCAAACAGTTTAATAACATTTTTAAAAGATTAGATCGCATTGAAACTATGATAAAGAATAAAGATGTAAAAAGGAAGGGGGTTATCAGTCTTGACTTAATAAGGGGTGAGCGCTTTATGAAAGATCTAGAAGCTGCCAATAGGGGCACTTTGAGTGAAGGACAAAATGCTTCTAGTAAAGCGACCATCCCTAGTACTGTACCCAAAGGCGTTAATGAAGTCACAGAATCAACATGCCCCATTAGTTTGGTCAGTAATACGTTAAAGGATGCTCCCACCCTGCCATCCATAGGGAGGAAGGCACCTACTACCATTGGACTAGATAAGTGCCACACAACCACTACTAGGCCAATAACGCACTCAGGGCCTGTCCTTCATCTGCCCCCGACGCCTGCCCTTATGTAATAATCTTGGCAGGCGTACCTCAGCTAAGGGAGCGGCAGAGCGAGTCATGCATGCAATTAAACAACAAGTGTACAGACTGGCTATCCAAACACAAAGGGGTAGGCCCTAACATTATGAGAGAAATTTTGACCACTCGACGGGTGAGCTGGGTTGGGCCATTACCTAAGAATATAGAAGGGGATTGCATTGTCATCAATTTTAGAAATCCCTCTACAGTTAAATTTATCCTTGGTGGTATTAACAGGTGTTTCCCCCTCCGTACTGACATAACTTCTCTGCCATTGGGCTACTTCTATAGACCCCATCATAGATTACCCAGTCCTACTTTATTACCTCTTCCCTTACACAATAGGTACAGTGCACTGTCTGATCTGGGTACTTTGGACTGACCATCAACCACCTACACAGACCCAGTTAGTAGAAATCACTTTAACACACTTGACCTAGCAGGGGACCTATCTTTGGATCCAACTATAGTGACTGGTAATGTTGCCAAGGTGGCTAAGGGCAATAGTTATGTTTCCACCCTGGTAACACACATTACCAATTTGACAATCCTGAGTTGGAATATAGCAGGTCTAAATGCTAAAGTAACAAACGGGGATTGGGTGGACTGGGTCTCCAAAATTGACATCTTGATGTTTCAAGAAACTTGGTGCACTACTCCTTTATTTTTTGACGGATACAGTTGTTTTAACCAAACTGCACCAATTCCTGCTTTGGGTAGACCAAGTGGGGGACTATCCGTATGGGTTAAAATAGGTGCAGACGTTAAAATTGAACCACTGGAAACACATGATAGGAACTTCCAGGCATTGCTCCATATTAGTAGTGTTAGAATATGTTTAATAAACTTTTATTATAATGATTTTAAAACACATCCCAATATGAATTTTATAAGGCTGTTTAATTTTATTGATGATATTTTAGAAGGACAAAAGTGCGGTAAACTTGATGGGATATGTGTAGGAGGAGATTTCAATGCACACATCCACCGTCAAACCCCTCCCTGTAAAAGAGGCAAAGAATTATCCAATCATCTGGCCACAAGGGATTTAATTAATGTTATGGAAAAGGTAAACATTATGGAAAATAATTGTCCTGTGGCTACTTATGTCGGGCATGGGAGTGCATCTACAATTGACTATGTATTCATGACCTCCGCACTTGTGGATCTTCTATTAGAGGCTAAAGTAGCTAGGTCTGTACACAGTGACCATTACCCGATTCTATCCACTCTGAAACTTCCTTACAAGAGGGTGAACCGGATAGAAATAGGGGCAAAAAACCTAGTCGCATCGACGGACAAACTCAGGGTGGTCTGGAAGGGGATTGACAACAAGGGGGTGTTAGCTCGAGTCATCAAATCCAATTCCAGATTAGTACTCACCTGTCTATCTTCCGAGTGTCCTGACCATGCGATTATTGAAGCATTCACTGAGCTGTGTAAGACCATAAAAAAGGAGATATCTAAGCCAGTTCTAATTAATTCTGATACTAACCCTAGATGGTTTGATAACTCCTGCTCTAGAGCAAATAGAGATTTGAGAGCTGCCCTAAAAGCTGATCCACCCAAGCAAGCTCTGGTGAGGTCCCTGAGGTCTAGTTATAAACGCACCTTAAGAATACGATCTGAAGAGCTTCTAAAAACTCATTGGGAATCACTTGTACGTACTGCAGCAACGAAGGATGTTGCTGGGTTCTGGAGCGAGGTCAAGAACCTGAAATCATTTAGCTCCAATATCACTCCCATAAATTGCAGCATATCAGGGGATGTATGGGTGAAGCACTTCACAAATATTTATATGGCATCGACTCCTCCTACTGAAAACCGCCAACCTTTTAAGTTTCCGAATATTCTAATAACAGAAGTGGAGGATGCAATTTTTCAAAGCGCAGGAAATAAAGCGCCAGGGCCTGATGGAGTATCCATCGACGTAATAAAATCAGAGCCTGACCTATGGTCCCCATTACTGTGTAATGTTTTTAACAACTTATCCACTACCTCATTGCCCGATTCCTGGTCAAATAGCACCATCGTCCCCATTTTTAAAAATGGCAATAGACTTGACCCTGGCTGTTATCGCCCAATATCATTAATTGATAATACATTGAAGATTTTGGGCAGGGTCATTTTTAATAAGATCAGTATTTGGGCCGAGGAAAACAAAATCTTACACCCATGCCAGTTAGGTTTTAGAAATAACGTAGGGACGGTTGAGCAGTGCTTGAACCTAAACTTAGTTTTAGATAAATATATTATAGCAAAAAAATCCCCACTTTACCTAGGTTTTATGGATCTAAGCTCTGCTTTTGATTTTGTCAACCGAATTCGTCTATGGACAGCCTTGCTGAGATATGGTTTGGATGAACCTTTGGTCCAATTCCTGGCCCATCTACATAGTGATCTAAAAGCCTGTGTTCGCATTAACAACGATGGTGAGGTTTCGGATGAGATTTTAATTGGCAGGGGTGTAAGACAGGGTTGCGTCCTGGCTCCCCTGCTTTTTATTTTATATATAAATGAATTAAGCACATCATTGGATAAATTAACTACTGACGTCCCGCTCGTCAATGGCAACCCTCTTCCCGTACTTCTTTATGCCGACGACGCGGTACTCATAGGTCGTACACCTAATGCACTTCGCACTTTAATCTCAGGCTTTGTTTCCTTTATGGCTGATCTCGACTTATGTACAAATTTCAAAAAATCTTATATAATGTCTTGTGGGCCAAGGAAACATAAAATTATTTAATGTCAGGGAATAATGTTTTAGACAGCACCTGCACTTTCCCTTATTTGGGCCTGCTGTTCTCTGATTTTGGATCCTGGCAACCACATGTTGCCAGAGGGAGGAATAAATTGGGTAAAGCCATTAACTCCTTAATTTCTTTACGCCAACCAAGGCACGCCGAGGTCATTTCATCACTTCTACAAATCTATAAAACCCAGTGCGTCCCGACAGGAACTTACGGTGCCGATGTGTGGGGATACTCGAGTTGCACCAATATTCAGATAGAAGAAAACAAATTCTGTAGGAAGGTACTGGGGGGGGTCATTTCGGCACCGTCATATGTGTGCCATAGAGAACTGAACCTCCCCTATATAGAGGATTTTATAAAATCAAGACCCGCCTTGTTTTGGCTAAAAATCTGGCGTAACCAAGCTGCTTCACTGACCCGCGACATAATCTCAGATTGCTTAAAAAGTGAGCGGGCAAACTATATTCCTTGGCTTAAAGCGGTACAGACGAGCCTAGTAAGTGTAGAAATGGGGCATCTTTTTTTAGCCCCCGAAACAATAAATTCATCGCATAAGCTTATAGTGAAAAGGGCCTTATTTGATCTGTATCGAACGAACAGAGAAAATATTGAATTTAGAAAGCCAGTAATCCTTGGGTATATACACATACAAGAACTCTGTACTAGGCCACCTAATATGCCCCAAGGCTATTTGTGCAAGAAACTGGGCAGATGGAACAGGAGTTTGTTGTTTAGATTTAGGGATGGGAGTGTGGTAAATTTACTTTGTTTCCCCTTAGGTTACACCCATAATTTAGGAAACTTACCCTGTCCATGTAACCAGGGCGGAAAGCAAAGTTTGCTGCATTTCACATTGTTTTGCGGCTTTTATAAAAAATATACCAAACATTTTCTTATTCCCTATTTTAAAGCCAATGCCCTGACAGATTTCAATGAGGTCTTTAGAATTTTGCGGATGCTAAGTACTGAAGATGTAATTTACAGAGTTAGTCACTTTCTCCAAATCCCTGTCCGTTCTCGCGCCTCAATGAATACGACCTGAAGTATGCCTATTATCTTATACATTTTACACACTGCACTTTTGCACAACGGGTGTTTACATATTATAATGAATTTGGCCTGACAGTCTGTTTATCACCTGTACGTTGCATTTTTGTACATTGGGTGTACCACAAGATGTGCTGATAATAAGACTCATTTTTATTGCTCATTGGGATGATCTTTTATATATTTTAATGGATGTATTTTATTGAGCTTTTGGTGTGAACAAAATGGATATGGCCTGTTAGATTTAGAAGTATCTTTTGCATATTTGCACATTGACTTTGCACTTTTGTATAGGAATGTATGAAACAACTTGTATGTACTTTTATGGATGTTTTAAATATATCCGAATAAAGATCATTTGATTGATTGATTGATTCTTTTTTATTGCTTAATATTATTTATTTGAGTTTTTTTAGTGTTAATTGTGGGGAGTAATTTATTATTTATCAATTATTATTTGGATGTTAGTTAATACTAATTAATTAATTGCTAATTAATTATGTAATTGTGTAATTCTTTTAGGTGCAGGTTGTGGGGTTTATGGGGTAAACATGGGAAGTAATTTATTTGTAAATAATTAATAAGTTGTTAATTAGTATTAATTAATTAATTTAAAATGAAATATGGATATTGTGTAATTAATTTTAGGTGCGGCCTGTGGGTTTTTTAGAGGTAATGGGTGGAAAGTAATTTATTTTTGGCTAGTTAATAATTAGTTTTTAAATGATATTAATTAATGTATTGAACATTAATTATGGAAATCGTGTAATTAATTTTAGGTGCGGGTTGTGAGGTTTATAGGGGTAAATGGCAGGAAGTAATTTATGTTTAATTAATTAATCAGTTCTTAATTACTATTAAGTAATTTAAAATTAAATATGGCAATTGTGTTATTAATTTTAGGTGTGGGTTGTGAGGTTTATAGGGGTAAAGGGTGGGAAATCATTTATGTTTAATTAATTAATAATTAGTAGGTCATTAACATTAATTAATTATTTGATACTTAATTAGGTTAATTGTTTATATTTTTCTGTTTGTGGGTTTTACTTTTATAGGGGTAAAGGGTGAGGAGTAAATTAATTTTACTTATAATTAGTTGTTAAATACTATTAGTTTTTTAATTGAAAATAAGTATTAATTGAGTAATTGATTTTTTATGGTTTAATTTAAGCAGTGGTTTGAGGGACTTATAGGGGTAAAGTGTGACAAAATTATTATTTTTTATGAGTTTTAATTTATTTTTAATTAATAATCTTTCTTTAATTGGTAATTAATTATGTTAATTATGTAAGTACATTTTTTTATTTAGATGTGGGTTGTGAATTTTGTGGTGTTATAGTGTAGGAAATAAAAAATGTAAATTTATGTAATAAGTCATGTTTTTGTTTCTAAATAATTTCTCATTTAAAATATTTATTTGTATGAAAATAATTTTTTCTTTTATTTAATGTCATATTTGTATGTGTTTGTCATACACATTTAACATTATAATATGTTATTTTTAATTTGTATTATTAAATATATTGATATTTAAATTTGTAACATATTTATATATTTGTTTATTTATTTTGTTTTTTTAAAATATTTTTGTTGTGAATATTTTGTTTGCTTTTAATTTTGAACTGACTGGAGTGAGAATATTAATTGTTACCCCTCTGAGATCCAACACTTTCCCTACTATTGCACTGATTGGAGTGGGAACAAGTAAACTTTAACCTTGCTACTATCCTGAACTTTCCCTACTGTTGCACTCACTGGAGTGGGAATAGTAATTTTTACCCCTCCGCTATCCAACACGTTCCCTGCTGTTTCACTCATTGGAGTGGGAATAGTAATTTATACCCCTCCGCTATACAACACTTTCCCTACTGTTACGATTATTGGAGTGGGAATAGTACATTTTATCCCTCCGCAATCCAACAATTTCCCTGCTGTTACACTGACTGGAGTGGGAATAGTAATTTTTACCCCTTCGCCATCCAACACTTTCCCTATTGTAGCACTCACCGGAGTGGGAATAGTAATGTTTACCCCTCCACTATCTAACACTTTCCCTACTGCTGACTGGAGCGGGAACAGTAAGGTGCCAATTACGATCCGGTAAAAAAATTCCCCGTGCGACTCGTATCTGGTCTTTTTACCGTACGAATCGTACATGTGCCGTACGAACTGGCAATCACGATTCGCATGGTAAAAAGTACATACGAACCGCATTGGGAATGATTTCCCACACGTCCTCGGGTCAGAAAATGTGTCCGACACGTCCTCGGACGATTTACCGTACAAATGTGAAAGGTGAAGTCCGACCGAGGAATCACGATCCATCCCGTGCGTCCGATGTTACAACCGTATGGAAAAAACACAGTCCGCACCGAACTCCCATAGCAACCATGGAGACATGTGCCCGCATACGCGCCCAACACACCCCCCGCCCCCGTACGTCCGAGACGTACTCCCCGTGTATGTATACCCCCACCCGTGTATGTACACCCCTGTACGTCCGAGTCGTACCCCCACCCCTGTACGTGTCGTACCACCGTCTATGTACACCCCAGTACGTTCGAGTCCTACCCCCACCCCTGTACGTGTCCGACCCCCATGTATGTACACCCCAGTACATTCGAGTCGTACCCCCACCCCTGTACGTGTCGTACCACCGTCCATGTACACCCCAGTACGTTCGAGTCGTACCCCCACCCCTGTATGTGTACGTTCGAGTCGTACCCCCACCCCTGTACGTGTCGTACCACCGTCAATGTACACCCCAGTACGTTCCAGTCGTACCCCCACCCCTGTACGTGTCGTACCACCATCAATGTACACCCCTGTACGTTCGAGTCCTACCCCCACCCCTGTACGTGTCCGACCCCCATGTATGTACACCCCAGTACATTCGAGTTGTACCCCCACCCCTGTACGTGTCGTACCACCGTCAATGTACACCCCAGTACGTTCCAGTCGTACCCCCACCCCTGTACGTGTCGTACCACCGTCCATGTACACCCCTGTACGTTCGAGTCCTACCCCCACCCCTGTACGTGTACGTTCGATTCGTACCCCCACCCCTGTACGTGTCGTACCACCGTCAATGTACATCCCTGTACGTTCGAGTCCTACCCCCACCCCTGTACGTGTCCGAACCCCATGTATGTACACCCCAGTACATTTGAGTCGTACCCCCACCCCTGTACGTGTCGTACCACCGTCCATGTACACCCCAGTACGTTCGAGTCGTACCCCCACCCCTGTACGTGTAGTACCACCGTCCATGTACACCCCAGTATGTTCGAGTCGTACCCCCACCCCTGTACGTGTACGTTCGAGTCGTACCCCCACCCCTGTACGTGTCGTACCACCGTTAATGTACACCGCAGTACGTTCCAGTCGTACCCCCACCCCTGTACGTGTCGTACCACCGTCAATGTACACCCCTGTACGTTCGAGTCATACCCCCACCACTGTACGTGTCCGACCGGCATGTATGTACACCCCAGTACATTCGAGTCGTACCCCCACCCCTGTGTGTGTCGTACCACCGTCCATGTACACCCCAGTACGTTTGAGTCGTACCCCCACCCCTGTACGTGTACGTTCGAGTCGTACCCCCACCCCTGTACGTGTCGTACCACCGTCAATGTACACCCCAGTACGTTCCAGTCGTACCCCCACCCCTGTACGTGTCGTACCACCGTCAATGTACACCCCAGTACGTTCCAGTCGTACCCCCACCCCTGTACATGTCGTACCACCGTCAATGTACACCCCTGTACGTTCGAGTCCTACCCCCACCCCTGTACGTGTCCGACCCCCATGTATGTACACCCCAGTACATTCGAGTCGTACCCCCACCCCTGTACGTGTCGTACCACCGTCTATGTACACCCCAGTACGTTCGAGTCGCACCCCCAACACAACCTCCTAAGTACGGAGCGCACCCCAGGCCCCAACATCACAACCGCATGTACGAGTCGTACCAAGCCACACACAAGGACAGCACCGTACAACCAAATGGCCCATGTACACACCGTACACACGCTAAAAACGCACGTACACAACCAGGACAAAACAAAACAACACAAGAATACACCATTCGAATGGCACAAAGCCACTAAACATGTCCAACAAACACTCAAAAAACACATTCACTGACCTGCAACTGCCAAAGACAAACAGAGGCCCAAAACACCACCACTCCTTATAACACACCCACCCAAACTTCAAACACAGCCACACCCACCAATGGACCAATAAAAAGGGCCCACACACAAAAACCATGAGCCTTTGCAACAGACTCACTGCTGCCAGACCCCTCAGACAACCTACAGCACCATACTACAAGCTTCACCACACCTTACACTTGCACACCTTCACACAACCACCTTCACAAACACACCCTCATCACATTCACACACACACACCTGCACAACCACACCCACACACCCACAACCATCCACACACACCCCCACCATCCACACCCACACCCCTCACCATGCCCACTAACAAGAATCCAAAGTTCAGTAACCGAGAGTTGGAGGTCCTTGTCGATGAAATCCTCAGAGTCGAGCCACAGCTCTTTGGAACATTGGTCAGACAGACCAGCATTGCAGCAAAAACAGCCATGTGGCAGACCATCGTCGATGCTGTGAATGCTGTTGCAGACACCAGAAGGACCAGGCATGAATGCCAAGCCAGGTGGTACGATCTGCGGAGGAGGGTCCGAGCCAAGATGCTGGAGGAACACAACCAGGCCAACGCCACTGGAGGAGGGCCCTCCCGCAGACCCGTACACTACCAGCCCTGGGAGGAGAGGGTGATGGCCATACAGCCGGTGGAGGCTGTCGAAGGATTAGGAGGACTCCGAGACCCGGGTGAGTACGCAAACAACGCACCTCACATGGGGGGAACGTCATCCACAACCAAAATCACTAACAGGCACGCAACCACCCCAAGCTATCGCATGACTCAACCACACTCCATGAACACGCACATGCCACTGGCGCCACCATGCCCCATGCACCCAGCTGGACAATGTCAAGTCACAGGCCACAGAAGACACCAACACATGACACGGTAACCCGGATGGCGGGAGGGTGGGCCACAAAATTCACATAGTGCAACTCAGAAGCAGACAACAATGCCCTCTGCCCATATGGCCTAGGTCACAGCCATACAAACACTGTGTCCCCACACAGGAAAGACTCGCCAGCAAATGGCGGACGCCTTGCATCAACACATGGAGGTGAAGGCACTGTTTTGCACATGACAGCAGCGAATTAACAGCCCACATTGTGAAAGAGTGGCAGCACACACCACCACAGCAGCAGCGCAGAGACAGACACTACACCCAATGGGTGCCTGGAGATCACAAACAAACTCACATCAACAAGCCAAGGGCCATTCAAAGATCTGCTAACAGTGTGTGCCCAGGAAGCTGGGCTGAGGTGACAGAGGGTGACACACAGAGGGAGGGAGAGGGGGTCACAGAGGGAGGGAGAGGGGGACAGAGAGGGAGGGAGACACAGGGAGACGGACAGAGGGAGGAGGCTGACACACGGAGGGAGGGAGAGGGGGACAGAGAGGGAGGGAGACACAGGGAGACGGACAGAGGGAGGAGGCTGACACACGGAGGGAGGGAGAGGGGGACAGAGAGGGAGGGAGACACAGGGAGACGGACAGAGGGAGGAGGCTGACACACAGAGGGAGGGAGAGGGGGACAGAGAGGGAGGGAGACACAGGGACACGGACAGAGGGAGGAGACTGACACACGGAGGGAGGGAGAGGGGGACAGAGAGGGAGGGAGACACAGGGAGACGGACAGAGGGAGGATACTGACACACGGAGGGAGGGAGAGGGGGACAGAGAGGGAGGGAGACACAGGGACACGGACAGAGGGAGGATGCTGACACACGGAGGGAGGGAGAGGGGGACAGAGAGGGAGGGAGACACAGGGAGACGGACAGAGGGAGGAGGCTGACACACGGAGGGAGGGAGAGGGGGACAGAGAGAGAGGGAGACACAGGGACACGGACAGAGGGAGGAGGCTGACACACGGAGGGAGGGAGAGGGGGACAGAGAGGGAGGGAGACACAGGGAGACGGACAGAGGGAGGAGGCTGACACACGGAGGGAGGGAGAGGGGGACGGAGAGGGAGGGAGACACAGGGACACGGAGAGAGGGAGGAGGCTGACACACGGAGGGAGGGAGAGGGGGACAGAGAGGGAGGGAGAGGGGGACAGAGAGGGAGGGAGACACAGGGACACGGACAGAGGGAGGAGGCTGACACACGGAGGGAGGGAGAGGGGGACAGAGAGGGAGGGAGAGGGGGACAGAGAGGGAGGGAGACACAGGGAGAGCAAATCAGCTGTGTGGTGTGTGGGAATGTCTGCTCGTCAGCAGGTAGACTGCGTGCATGTAGCTAAGGGTGGACAGTGCCAGAACCCCCCCTCTTCCCCATGGCAAAACACAGGGCCATGTCACAACCTGTTCACGAGCACAACGACAGCTGCCTGCATTATATAAGTGTGTGGATCCACTCCATGTGCACATGTACAGTGCTACACGGAAGGCGCCAATGCATGGCTCGCCACACCTGCCCACTCCACTGCTGACTGCAGTCACACTTGACGCAGCAAGTAAGACTGTGCCACACATAGTGAAAGGGGCCAAAGTGGTGCCCAAGGGACACACCCATGCACCAGTGCACTGTGAGTGGAATGCAAGACAGATCCTAATTCCAAGAGGAAAGGTGTCAACATCGAAACGGATGAAACATGGATGTTGCATGGACCAAAATTAACATTGTCTCTCTCACACACAGGTCAACGTCGTGGTTCACCCCCCAACACTGGGGGGGAAGACTCACAGGACCCGGATCTGCGGGAGCCCGATCCCACCGGCAGCGACGACTCTCACCACTCTGTGGACGACCCCGACCAACCTGGCCCCTCTGGTGTCCAACCACCTGCAGCACCTGCGTCAGGTACAACGGGGCCAACCACCACCCCCACTCCTGCCACATCCCAGGAGACACCCAGGATCTCGGCCCCAACACCACAAAGCAGCCAGGCTGGCCAGGAGGGACACGGTGTCCCGGGCACCCAGGAGGAGGCAGGCGACAACGCCAATGCCACCCCTCAGGGGTCCCGGAGACCCGATGTGCCCACAAGGGCAGGCCAGGTGCAAGTGGGCAGGGGTGGTGGGAGTGGAGGACGGCGGAGGCGCCAGCCTGACCAGTTGGCTGCGGAACCGGTATATTCCCATGTCCGTAACATCCTGGACTCATACCGGCAGGACACCACGGGCATGGCCCAGGTTGTGTCCACCCTCAATGAGATCAAGGGGACCCTCGATGAGATAAAGACCCAGCAGGCCCAGCAACATGCCTGTCTACTGCAACACCAACGGAGGATGGAGGACAGACAGGCTGAGCAAGTGACGGTGTTCCAGGGGATTCACGATACACTCCGTCGGATGGCCGACAACATGGGCAACCCTCCCTGTGCCAGAAGGCGTAGAACATCACCACCCACAGGGAGGGATCAGGAGGAGGAGGAAACATCCGATGGAGCATCCCAAACATCGTCACGGCCTGCTTCTGAGGGTCCCCGCAGGAGGCCGGGTCGTCCACGGAAAGGACCGTGAGGGTCGGCGCTACATCACCATCTCCCAGGACACCTGGCCTGGCACCTGGCCCACTGAAGCAACAGCATCACAGCATCAAGAGACATTCTCTGCCACATGGCCTTGCTGGTCACTGTCTGACCAATGTGGACAAAGACTGTGGCATGGACTCTGAGGATTTACAATTGCAAGGACACCAACTCCCCTACTGAACTTTGGATTCCAAACTCCCGGGAAGCCCCTCACGTCATACCCCCCCCCCCCCACAAAAATAAAAATTCACACCATGAAGAGAAGATGCCTGCTGGTTGCATTATTACCTTACATGTGTCTAGTAAAGTCTAAACATGCCTGAGTTCTCTTTTGACTTCAACCATCCACACCCTGGGGCCTGAGTCTGCACAGGACACACGGGCCACAGTGTATTAGGCAAGACAGACATGGAGCACCATACACACCCGTGATGGGCCCACCAGCTGAGGGGGTGGCCGCACAACCATGCTGACAGACACATTGAGTACAGCAACAGTCATGCGCAGAGGTCAGGGATCCCGTCCAGTGTCCTGGGGAGCACCCAGGTATGTGTAGGCAGGTGGCAGAACCATGTCCTGCAAGTGTGAGTCTGGTGGATGCAGAGAATGGGGGCCTGGCCAACGTTGGATGCATGGGGATGGCACATGTCACAATACCCACACACTCATGGACATCATGCATAATACACAGTCTCAGCCCACACACACATCTTGCATCTTGCTACTCGACACATAGACACATGGCCACTATCAGGGACAACCATGGCAGACATGCTGGATGCACCGTGGCAACACACCAGCATTGACTGAGAAGAGGCACCTTGGAGGCATAGGGACACCTTTATTAGTCATGTTTTCTGGATTGCAGAGGCAACTCGAAGTACACATGAACACGTCATGTGGAGTAACATGTGGGTCCAACACTGGCACCCCCCTTCTGCAGCACAAATGCGTGATAGACATGGAACTGGCACACAAAAGTCGGCCAAACAATATGTGTCCGAGGGCAGTGTTACACACATTGATGCCATCATCACAATCCACTATCCCATCACTGATGACTGTCAACCAGTCAGACCATCTATTCAGGTGTACACAGCTGCATGTCGTGTCCCATGGTGATGCGACATGGCTGCAGAGGAACCAAACATCGACAGGGGCAGTGTGCATACATCGTGAACAACTGCCACACCCAATACACCCCTGATGCATCCCTTACCCTAAGGAGACTTCCAAACTTGTCCGTGCCTGTAACGCTTAGTCAGCACACGATGACGTGTCCATGAGGAATAGCAGGGCCACAACAATGCAACCAGCAGACGGCATGCGCAAATACCTGGGGATGAGAGACACACAAGAAGTCAGCCACTAAAAGCACAGCCACTTGCATGTGCATGTACTCGACACATGTATGGATGACAACATGCTAGTTCACAATTATGAGTGGGGAAATACAACCATCACTGCCACCATCACTCCAGTGACACACCCACACACACCTCTGACTCACGTGCCATACATGCAGGTGGAGACACACATCACAACACATGCCACACGGGGACCAATGCGTGCACAATCAGACACTGGTACTCACCACTAAGCGAAGAAGTCGCGTATGAGCCGAGTCCGGATGTCCTCTTGCGGCTCCACATCCTCCACATCACTAGCCCCATTGCCAAGCCCTTCGTCCTCCACGGGTGGATGGTCCTCGTCATGTTGATCCAGGATGAGTGGCACAGCTTTCTCAACTGCCATGTTGTGCAGCATGCAGCAGACCATGAAGATTTTGCAGACCTTCGCAGGGGCATATGGGAGCGCGCCGCCGGTCTTGTGGAGGCACCGAAATCGGCTCTTCAGCAGGCCAAACGTCCTCTCTATCACTCGCCTTGTCTGGCCATGGGCGGTGTTGTAGCGGAGCTGAGCCGGTGTGATGGGGTTGCGGAGAGGTGTGATCAGCCATGGCATGTTGGGATAGCCAGCGTCCCCTACATGGGAAGCACATGGACATCGTTAGAACTGGTGAAGCGGTCGTGCTGGTAGGCTATGCAAAATACAGGACAGACAGACTGTACCCACCAACAACACATGCTCTTTCGTTGCGCAGCTGCATCATCATTTCAGGCATCCTGCTACGCCTCATGATGTAGGCATCGTGTGCTGATCCTGGAAAACGAGCACAGACATGTGAAATCACCATGTTGGACAGACACACCACAAGGGCATTGATGGAGTGGTAGTGCTTCCGATTGCGGTACGCTACCTCCCGTGCGTGTGGTGGTACCAAAGCTACATGTGTCCCATCTATGGACCCAATGACATGGGGCATCCCTCCCAGGGCATAGAATCCACGCTTGACCGCAGTCAACTGTTCAGGGGTTGGGAACTTGATGAAGTCATCCAGGTGAATCAACATGGCCTCTAAGAAATCATGCAGCACACGGCAGAACATGCTCTGGGACATGCCACCAACATGAGCTATGGTATATTGAAAGGTACCCGTGGCAAGAAAATGTAGGGCAGCCATTACCTTCAGCTGGGGTGTCAGTGCCGTAGGATACCTGTGCTGCGGTTGCAGGTGTGGTGCCAGTCTCGCCGTCAACTCCAGAATCAACGGTTGGGGGAAGCGGTAGCACCGGATACTGTCATTCTCCCGCATGGCAGCCAAGTCCGGAATTGGTCGGGCAAGAGGCGGCACTCTGCAGTAATTTGGAAGTGACAAGGAAGAGTGAGTGCACTACGACAACAATTCATATGTACTGAGCACATGTTAATCTGTCAATACACATATGCTACATAGGGAGTCAGGTATGTGCTACATGCCCTGGACACGTATGGCTGCCAGGTGACACTCCTACCAAGACCCAGCTACACACGGAGATTGAGAACCTCCCCATGCCATGCCATGGGAATAGCTGTGTCCCAGTGCAAGTGAACAGCCAGACGGAAGACAGGAGTGACATACGCCCACACATCAGCAGAAGTAGGATGCCGATTGCAGAGACTGGTAGCGGAACACTAGAGCCACAGGTCACATGACATTACACTAGGACAGCCCACACACCTTGCCATGAAGGTGCACATGTCATGACTCACCACACATTCATTGTGAGGATGCAGACATGTCCTTGTCACGCTACTCCGTGTCCCATGCATACATGTGCACCTCACATCCGATACCACATGTGGCATGGTGTGCGGAACAGTGTGCAATGTCAATCTACACACAGACACATGTTGGTTGCTGCAACAGCTGCAGCTTTTGAGGGTGCTCCAACATCAACCTGATGGGAAGCCCCCACACATACATGACATAGTCACATTGTGCACCGTGGGTAGTGACAAGTCAGGTGTGGTAACCCCTGTACCGGGCATCAGGGGACACTTCCGTGTGTTGGTGTCCGTGCCATGCCAGTGACGCTCATCCCAAGTGTGCAGTACGACATGCACACATGTCAAAGGAGTCAAGGGCTTGCCTGGCACACATTGCACCGTCACACAGTACATCTGTACACATCTCATCATACATCTGGTGCCTTCTCGACTCAGGAGTAATGTTCCACATTACAGCCTGTCACACCTGTGCCCCACACATGTAGTAATGCACAGACGATGCCTTGATGTCCATTCATGGACAAGTATGTCCATTCATGGACAAGTATGTCCGCCCTATTCCTACCTGTGTGCCGCCTGTCACCACTGTGATGTGTAAAAACCTCCGTACTGCTGCTAAGAGGGCCTGTGTACGTTCCCATATCACTATGGGAGTGCTGCCGTATGTGTACCCATCGTGATGGAGAGCGTACAGGCATGTGTACGGTCCGTACCACTACGAATACGCATACGCAAGAACACCCATAGTGGTAGGGCCGTACGCACGCCTGTACGCTCCCTATCACTATGGGTGTCCTCGTGTATGCGTACTCGTAGTGGTACGGGCCGTACACACGCCTGTACGCTCCCTATCACTATGGGTGTCCTCGCGTATGCGTACTCGTAGTGGTGCGGGCCGTACACACGCCTGTACGCTCCCTATCACTATGGGTGTCCTCGCGTATGCGTACTCGCAGTGGTACGGGCTGTACACACGCCTGTACGCTCCCTATCACTATGGGTGTCCTTGCGTATGCGTACTCGTAGTGGTACGGGCCGTACACACGCCTGTATGCTCCCTATCACTATGGGTGTCCTCGCGTATGCGTACTCGCAGTGGTACGGGCCGTACACACGCCTGTACGCTCCCTATCACTATGGGTGTCCTCGCGTATGTGTACTCGCAGTGGTACGGGCCGTACACACGCCTGTACGCTCCCTATCACTATGGGTGTCCTCGCGTATGCGTACACGTAGTGATAGGGAGCGTACAGGCGTGTGTACGGCCCGTACCACTACGTGTACGCATACGCGAGGACACCCATAGTGATAGGGAGCGTACAGGCGTGTGTACGGCCCGTACCACTATGAGTACGCATACGCGAGGACACCCATAGTGATAGTGAACGTAGGCACGCGTGTACGGGCCGTTGCAATGCATTTGGGGTGCCCTAGGGCCCCGGAACGCACTGTACCTGTGTGTGAAGCTCCAAATTACATAGGAGACACATGAGGGACAAGTATTAAGGCCTACATGCATGCTGGTTGTCATGGAGACCAAGTTTAAAATTTGAATTTGTTCTGGAAGGTGCACAGCAGAAGTCAGTTGGAATTAATCTACTTTGTTGCAATGTGTTTGTGGGGCTGACATCATGCAGGAGAAAAAAACCGATTGAGAACCCACAGACTGCTAGGTTTGAAGGGATTGGAGGAAACATAGGATGCAAATGTGAGTGACCAATCACTCTGTACTCCTGTGCATGAGATGGGCCAGCAAGGCAGATATAAGGCAGCCAGGTCCCATGAGGGAGCACTTGCCTGCACATCTCTGTATTCCACGACCCAGCTGCTGCCACTGATTCCCTGGAACCATGTCAAGGGCTGTGGAGAGGTCACAGCCATTCACCCTGGAGGAGAACATGGCTTTGGTGGAAGTGATCCTCCCACGGTACCCCATGCTGTATGGGCGACCAGGTTATCAGGTGAGTGCAGTGTCCACTGGCACAGACTGTGTCCCTTTTTTGTGACTGTGACTTCTGCCATTGTGTCCAGGTGTGACACACATGCTATGTACTGTAGGGGGGGTTCCAGGGGGGGAATGCCTGATGTCTCCCAGCAGTGCCCTGAGACAGGAGGGGTGGGTGCCTATCACTCCCAGCAGTGCCCTGAGACAGGAGGGGTGTGTGCAGAGTCCTCCCAGCAGTGCCCTGAGACAGGAGGGGTGGGTGCCTATCACTCCCAGCAGTGCCCTGAGACAGGAGGGGTGTGTGCAGAGTCCTCCCAGCAGTGCCCAGACATGAGAGGGGTGGGTGCAGAGTCCTCCCAGCAGTGCCCAGACATGAGAGGGGTGGGTGCAGAGTCCTCCCAGCAGTGCCCTGAGACAGGAGGGGTGTGTGCAGAGTCCTCCTAGCAGTGCCCTGATACAGGAGAGGTGGGTGCCTATCACTCCCAGCAGTGCTCTGAGACAGGAGGGGTGTGTGCAGAGTCCTCCCAGCAGTGCCCTGAGACAGGAGGGGTGGGTGCCTATCACTCCCAGCAGTGCCCAGAGACAGGAGGGGTATGTGCAGAGTCCTCCCAGCAGTGCCCTGAGACAGGAGGGGTGGGTTCCTATCACTCCCAGCAGTGCCCTGAGACAGGAGGGGTGGGTGCCTATCACTCCCAGCAGTGCCCAGAGACAGGAGGGGTGTGTGCAGAGTCCTCCCAGCAGTGCCCTGAGACAGGAGGGGTGTGTGCAGAGTCCTCCCAGCAGTGCCCAGACATGAGAGGGGTGGGTGCAGAGTCCTCCCAGCAGTGCCCTGAGACAGGAGGGGTGTGTGCAGAGTCCTCCCAGCAGTGCCCTGAGACAGGAGGGGTGGGTGCAGAGTCCTCCCAGCAGTGCCCTCAGACAGGAGGGGTGGGTGCCCATCACTCCCAGCAGTGCCCAGAGACAGGAGGGGTGGGTGCCTATCACTCCCAGCAGTGCCCTGAGACAGGAGGGGTGGGTGCAGAGTCCTCCCAGCAGTGCCCTGAGACAGGAGGGGTGGGTTCCTATCACTCCCAGCAGTGCCCTCAGACAGGAGGGGTGGGTGCCCATCACTCCCAGCAGTGCCCATGGAACGCAAAGGGTGGAGTAGCCACAGATACCATGCCCACAAATGTCAGTCAGGTGCACAAAGACCCTGCAGTACATGTACCACATGTGTGCGAGGCTGGGAGTATACGCATGCATAGGGCCAAAAAGAAAACATGTCCACATGAAGTCATGTCAATAGTCCACATACACAAGTACAATGACTACCAAGGATGCCACGAATGATGCAGGTGGAAAATGGCTCAGCATGCATGTGCAAAGGTGAAGGACTACGTCACACACCCAGCTAATGTACACACAGCTCTGCGCTAAAGTCAAGGGACACCCAGCAGGGAAGAAGTCAGGGTACACAGAGGAAGGAATACACCTTGGGACAATTGCAACATGCAGCAACTGCTTACATGAATGGAGAAAGCTAGCTAACACCGTGTGATGGCACACAGATCCCAGGGTCCCCCCTATGAGCAGCACACTACTACATTTCCCACACACCCAACACATGACCTACACCCACACCATGTAGCAGCCCCACCAACAGCAATGCCAGCAAAGCAGGAGTGTTCCAAGGGCAAAAAAAAAATAGCTTTATTCAGCATAAGCAAAAAACTAGTATGAAGTAAGTCCACTAATTACAATGCCCATAGGGCAGTCCAGGAGTCACAGCTGGATGGGGGACACAGTGGGATGCGTGTCCCCTAGCTTGCCTGCACAGTTACAAGCCGTTGTCTTCCACAGGGGTGAGGACATCATGTTGGGGGGAAGGAACAGGCACCGCAGGGACAGGAGGGCGAAGGGTAGGCGACATGGGTGCAGGGATGGAGGACTCCACCACAGGGGGTGGGGCAGGGCCAAAGGTGGATTCTAGGAGCGCGCTGCACACCTCGGCAAGGTCCTCCAGGGACTCCCCTGCACCCGAAGGAACCACAGGCCCCAAGGAGGGGGGGGGTCAGAGGGATGGGTCGCAGCGCCACTGGGGGAGGGTGTGGACAGGGGGGGGGACTCAAGCACCCTGACCGTGGACTTCCTTGACCGCTTGCGGGGTGGTGTCACTGTGGGGCTCAGGGACAGAGCGGCCATGAAGGAGTCTTTGGGGGAGATCTGGCCAGGAGAGCTGAGGGGAGGTGATTTGGAGGGAGTGGATTGGGTGGAATGCGGACTCCCACTCTGGCTGCGTGTCACACGTTTGCCCCCCGACCCAGTGGGTGTGCCTACTTCACCCTGTGTGTGCGTATCAGGAGGTGTGCGGCGAACCTTCCCTGCTGGTGTGGTGCCTGTGTGTGTTGTGGTGGGTGCATGCTTACGTCTGGGTGTATGTGGGACAGGCATGGGAGTGGGAAGTGTGGAAGGGGCAGGGGTAGGGGGTGGGACGTAGCGCTGCAGGAGACCCACTGCTGCAGTCAGTGTGGAGTCTATGGACCTCAGCAAGTTGCGTTGGTCAGCCTGCGATGAATGAATGCCCTTCAAGTATGCCTCCATGTTGTTGAGGACCTGGCTGTGGGCATGGAGGACATTAAGGATCGCAGTCTGACCAATCTGCAACTGCCGCTGGATGTCCAAAGACTCAGCATTGGCGGCAGCAGTGGAGACAGGGGCAGGGGGTGCGGTGCCTGGCAGGAAGGAGACATGTGGTGACCGGGCACGTTGGGAAGGGACACGAGCACGTGGGAGGCGGCTGATGCCAATGGAGGGGGCGGTGCCAGATGTAGGGCTGCTGTCAGATGGTGGTGCAGCCACCGCCCACTCGGAGAGATCATCCTCGGACCCGTCAGCTTCATACTCTGTTGTGCCAGTCGACAGGTCCCCGGGTTCACTCTCCTCCGCCTCAGTCCCACTCGAAGTGCCAGCCCCGATGTCACCGCTGGCACTGGTGCTCGGTCCCTCCGCGCCGTCTGTGTCCATGTCTCCCTCCGTGTCCCCCGACGATGCTGTGGGCAGGGTGAAGAGACAGAAATTAATCATACACCTGTATACATATGTCACATGAGTCAAATCTACTTAGGTTACAGTGCATAGCCTGAAACAAAGGAAGAGTTACAACTACAAAACAAGGTACATATGTCGGCCCTGCAAGACACAGTTGTGTGACCCACCATGCCATAGAAAAACTATGGAGAGCATGACACAATAGCAAATGAGATGACATGGAATTTTGACTGAGGAGCAAGGCCCTGGGGACAATACAGCACTGCATCTGCACCACACAGCGTGGCAGGAAATTGGGATGAGCAGGGAACATATCCAGGAACTAGAGGCACATGCAGCATAGGTAATACTGATAACATGCCCACCCTGACTGGCACACTGCACCTTGAGTGTATGTCCAGACAAACATCACACACTGGCCAGTCCTAGCAAGGAGATTACAGGTCTTGACATGTAGGCCATGCCCGCACCACCCACCCCCTAAACGAGACAAATCTGTGGAGACACAGGAAGCACCTACATCTCTTAGTCTGGGTGAAATACACATGGGATGCAATAATTCAAGATTGCACACCAAATACCCAAGGTGCGCCTGTCCAAATAATCATGTACAAATGGGCATCATCAGATGATTGCAACAAGACACACAGGCAATGGCCACCGTGAGTATGAACTTTGAAAATCAGGTCAGGCTGGACAGTGGACACTTGTAATACATCTCACGTCAAGAAACATGGTGCCAGGGGACAATGGCACAGAGCACAACCTATGCTGTAGACACAGAGATTGTCGACATTCTCGGATTACACACATGATACCTAGGAAAATATGCCCCTGGAGACAGTAGTGGCCACACAACTCCATGCTCCTGAATGGGAATGACTGCAACACACGCTAACATCCCTGCACTATGCATAACGCACACTCATGCACATCATGTCACAGGCCACCACATGGGACATGCCTGCTGGAAGGCTTGGCACTCGAGAGATTAACTCCCATTTCTGGACTCAGCATTAGTGCCATCTGACATGGAACCCACAAGTCCAGAACTGGACAGGGCACAGGCAAGGTCACAAAACCTGTTACACACTACCCCCACACATGATGCTGCAGGCATTGTACACTTGGAGAAGGTGTCAGGCTACATAACCTTGTGATGGAGTGACTACACACAGACCAGGGAACACATTGCAAGGAGGGGAAGGGAGGCAGGAGAGTACTGCAATACTGTGGGGAACAGGATCTGCACAGCACCATAAACCCTGGAAGTGTATCCATGGAACAGTGCACTTACAAATGCTGGTGAAACACAACAAACACACTGTAATGATCCAGTCGTGTATATAACCATAAGTTTATTCAGCAGTTAAACTAAACATCCATCACCACAGCGGTAACAGAACCAACAACATACCGGGAGTGCAGGTTAGAACGTTCGCAGGGTTCCACGAGCGTTCCATTCCAAAGGGGTGGGTGGAAGGAACCAAATCAGAGAAACAGAATACAACACATCTTCCTTCCAATGCATATTTGGGAAATAACAGATCAATATGTGAAAAAGTCTTTTTGCCATTCCGGCTTGGAGTGCACCTCCCTTAGGCACATCTTACCTTCAGGAATGGCATTTTGGATATCATTGCTTGGTTTTACATTACCATCATGGTGAATAGGAACTTCACCTTTGTCAAGAACTATTCTGTCCATACTCCAATACTGACCATCATCCAGCTTTACCACATTCTTAAATACCTTGCTTATCACCTTCCTTTCAGAATATTTAGAGCTACCTGACACTAAAAAATTAGGTAATTTCACCTTCACTGCATCTCCTACCTTCAAGGTTCTGGGTGACTTCTGAATTTTCTCATTGTACCTATCCACATACTTCCTTTGATTTGAATGTATCGTTTCCATGATCATATCTCTGTCCACCTCCTCATTTCTTCCACCGACAAGGCACAAAGGGCCTAGCTTAGTGCCGGGCTCTCTCCCTTTAAGGGACTTAAACGGTGACACGCCTGTGACTGAGTGAGGAGTTATGAGATATGACCAAACCATGTCCTCCAATGCTTTCCTTACATTGCTTCCATTTTGTACATTAAGTTGAATGCATTCTTTGATCATGCGGTTTATGCGCTCTACCAGCCCATTTGCCCTTGGACAATACAATGGCGTAAACTGGTGTTCAACAGAAAACTTCCGCAGGAACTCCTTCATACATGCAGAGGTAAACTGAACCCCATTATCCGTGACCAAAATCTGTGGTATCCCCTCTGTACGGAAAACCCCTTGGAGGAAACTCATAACACTATCAGTAGTGATGTTTTCTACTACTTTAATAATAATCCATTTTGAATGGTAGTCTACCAATGTGATGATAAATCTGCCACCCAGTCCTCTTATATTTAAAGGACCAACAATGTCCATGGCCACTTTGACCCAAGGAGCAGTGGGAACTGCCACAGGAGAGATCTTCCCCTTGCTCACGACCTTGCTCTTGTCGCTCATGGTGCAAGGCACACATTCTCTTACCTCCTTCTCCACCATATTGTCCATTTTTGGCCACCAATAGTGTAACCTAATTTTACTTTTAGTTTTGCTGCACCCTAAGTGTCCCTCATGTGCCAGATGTAGAATCTTATCTCTTATGTCTTCAGGAGGTACTAGCTTGTCCCCTCTGTATATGTTATTTCCTTGTAAATGTAGTTCATTTCTCACCTCCCAAAATACATCCTCTCCCTCTTTCAAAATTTTGGGGCTACATGGCCATCCCTCACAAATAAGATTTTTTACCCTTGGGAATAACTTATCCTTTGTTAAAGCCTCATCCCATTCCTGTTTGTCCAACCCATCAAAAACTGTAGATACTACAATTTCTTCCCCAGGATCCTCCTCCACCTTCTGATTCCTCAGTGGTAGCCTAGATAAGCAATCTGCTGCCTGATTCTTTTCTCCGGGTATGTACACAACTTCAAAATTGTAACCCTGTAGACCAAGGAACCATCTCGATATCCTAGGTGTGGACCTTCCCAAATTCTTGGATGAAAAAATGCTCACTAAAGGCTTGTGGTCTGTCTTTACATTAAAAGGTATGCCCCACACGAATGTTCTGAAATGCAGTATGGCCCAATAACATGCCAATGCCTCCCTCTCAATTACCGAGTAGCGAGATTCAGCTGCAGTAAGAGCTCTCGATGCAAATGCTACTATCCTTTCTCCATTTTCTGTCACTTGACTGAGAGTGGCTCCAATACCTTTTTGGCTGGCATCTGTGGTAATGATGGTGCGCTTACTAGTATCAAAACAACCTAGGAATGGTGCCTCTGCTATACTGTCTTTTATGGACTCAAAAGCCTTTCTGCATGGCCCATCCCATTCAAATTTTGCCCCTTTCTTTAACATACACCTCAAAGGGTACGCAGTTTCTGCAAAGTTCTTTATAAATTTAGAGTAATACTCTGACAGCCCCAAGAATGACTTTATCTCTTCCTTGTTGGTGGGACATGGCGCTAACTTTATAGCTTCTACCAAGTTAGTTTTAGGCTTAATCCCTTCCTGGGAAATGACATGCCCTAAATATGTAACTGAGCGGACTCCTATCTGGCACTTTTCTTTCTTCAGAGTGAGACCAGCCTTCCTCAAACTACCCAGAACCAAACGTAGCTTTTCATTATGATCCTTCTCATTCTTTCCATACACTAACAGGTCGTCCTGGAAACATAACACTTGCTCCAATCCATTTAGAATACCTTGCATTGCTCTTTGAAAAACGGCCGCAGCTGAGGCCAACCCGAATGGCATTCTACAAAATCTAAATGCGCCAAACGGTGTTATGAACGTGGCCAATGCCTTACTTTCAGGGTGAAGTCTTATTTGGTGGTAGGCTGATGATAGATCTATTACTGAGAATAGTTCTGCCCCACATATCTGATTCAGCATTTCATTAATATTAGGCAAGGGGTGCCTATCGATCCATATGTTCTTATTCAATTCTCTTAAATCAATGCACAATCTGATATTGTTAGTATTGCCTTTAGCTGTGATAACGATGGGTGCGACCCACTCCGCACACTCCACAGACTCTATGACCCCTTGACTAAGAAGTCTGCCTAAATCTGCCTTCAGAGGCTCTCTCATTCTAATAGGTATGTTCCTACATTTATGGGCAACTGGTTTCGCCCCCACCTTAAGTTTTATTTTATGTTGGTACTCTTCCAAGCACCCCAGTTTATCTGTAAAAATGTCAGGGAATTCATCAACAATTTCTGCCCCACACACACCTCTTTCCACCAGCATGACAGGACTTTCTGCACTGGGATCCAGTTTTATACCAAGGTCTCTCTGGTGCCCCCATCCCAGTAAGTTTGCCCCCTTCTTTGCAACATATACTTTTCCTACCGTGCTCCTGCCCTTGAATGATATCCTCATAAGAGCTACTCCCTCTAAAGGAATCGGATCCTTGTTGTACCCCACAGGTACTACATCTGGAGTGTGTAGTTCAACTTCTCCCTCTTTGAATTTTTTCCAAAATTCCTCCCTATTCATAAAGGTGAAAGGTGAACACGAATCCACAAACATTTCCATTTTTTCTCCATTGAACCAATATCACATTTAGGCAGCTCAACGTGATTTACACTTCCTTCCCTCAAAACCTTCACTTGTAACACAAAGTTCCTTTTGTAACCTTCACCATACTCTACACTGTTTACTGTTTTCCCTGACATATCTTTACACGCTCGCGCAAAATGTCCTTTCCGATTACAATTCCTACACATAGCTGTTCTTGCTAAACAATTTACACTGTTTGCCAAATGCCCGCTACTTCCACATCTGAAACATTTCAACCTGTTTTCATTGTACAACCTCTCCTTGTTAACCATTTCCTTCCCATCTTTTTTTTTTGTATTCCTTATGGCACACACCTCTTTCATTTCTTCATTTATCTCACTTACACTGTTCTCCTCCTTGGTATTCATTTCCTTCATGCATTCCACAGTATGTTCTACACTTTTCGCAATATCGATTGCCATCTTTAAATCTGGATTACCAACAAGCACCTTGCTCTGTATTTTCTTATTATTCGTGCAACGTACCAACTGATCACGTATCAAGGATTCCGTTAGTTCATTAAACTCACACGTGTTTGCAAGCCCTCTTGACCCTGCAATGTAGTTTCCAACCTTCTCATTCTTGCCTTGGACCCTTCCAAAAAATTTGTGTCGTTCTAGAACAACATTAATTTTATCCGCAAACTGTAGTTCCAATTTCCTCATACTGCGATCATACACATCGGCCCCTTCATCATCCGCTTCCTCATCCTCCACTTCAGGCAAACTATCAAAGATCTTTCTACCCTCTGCCCCTAAATTATGCAGTAGGATATGTTGTCTTCTGATAGCAGAAAACCCACTTGCCCCTATAGCTATAAGGTACGATTCAAAACTTTTCTTCCATTCTTTCCAGGTTACCAAGGGTTCCCCAGCTTCTGACAGAAAGGGCGTAGGCTGTAACATGCTAGCTGCTGCCATATTGTAATTTTCCTAAACTACTCTTATTCCCTCTCAAAATTCACCTACTATTACGTTTATCAAATCTCTTCACTATGCTCCTGTACTTGTAATGAATACATTTGCCTACTCCACAATGTCTCGCTCAGGATATACTTGTAAATTCAGTCACAAGTTCCTTCACTGCAGGTTTCCTCCGAGTACTCTACCCTCACCGTATGTCACTCGGTTCTGTTCAATTCGCTCTAAAGTGAAATGTTACCAGAGCGTTAATGAATCTCCTCCCATCGTCTCCCTCAACAACCTTCAATCTTACGCTTCTTACGTCGTCCCTGTTTCCGTCACCGGCCGCTCTCCAGCCTTTTATTCCAATACTGCGCAGGTTGACGAAGTGTCACTACGATTGTAGTGTTCTCCTCACACAGTCGCCCTCTCACTGCTCGCTCCGTAAATGTACTGCGCAAGTCCGCTTGAAATTGTGTAGTGTTCTCCACACACAGTCGCCCTTTCACTGCTCGCCCCGTAAATTACTGCGCAAGTCTACATGAATTTGATTTTCTCCACAACTCACTGCGCATGTGTACTGTCACCTCACTTTGCTTCGCACACTATACTGCGCAATGCCGGATTAGTCCGAAATTCCTCTCCACCTCACCGCGCATGTACTCGCACTTGACGCTGCTCACTTCACAACTGCCTCCCTACATGTTTTTCACCGGTGTTTTCTTCTTTTTCAGACTTCCTCAAACTGCCGACGTCCGATGTCCTCAGTGCACGCGTCCCATAAACTTCTCTTTTCTCCGCTTCTGTAGATACCTCACCACACTTACTTCCGATTACTCCTTTACTCGTCACGCAGTGAGTGACCTTTACTTGTTCACATGTTCTGTAACTCCGTACTGTCCTTTCCGATTTTCCTTCCTTCTAATTTCCCGCTGTGGCCACAAATGGAGGGGATGTTAGTATGTCGTCCTCCTCACGACACTCGTCGCCAGTGTAATGATCCAGTCGTGTATATAACCATAAGTTTATTCAGCAGTTAAACTAAACATCCATCACCACAGCGGTAACAGAACCAACAACATACCGGGAGTGCAAGTTAGAACGTTCGCAGGGTTCCACGAGCGTTCCATTCCAAAGGGGTGGGTGGAAGGAACCAAATCAGAGAAACAGAATACAACACACACACATGTACCTAGCTGGGACACTGCTGGGAGGACTCTGCACCCACCCCTCTCATGTCTGGGCACTGCTGGGAGGACTCTGCACCCACCCCTCTCATGTCTGGGCAATGCTGGGAGGACTCTGCACACACCCCTCCTGTCTCAGGGCACTGCTGGGGGGACTCTGCACCCACCCCTCCTGTCTCAGGGCACTGCTGGGAGGACTCTGCACCCACCCCTCCTGTCTCAGCGCACTGCTGGGAGGACTCTGCACACACCCCTCCTGTCTCAGGGCACTGCTGGGAGGACTCTGCACCCACCCCTCCTGTCTCAGGGCACTGCTGGGAGGACTCTGCACCCACCCCTCTCATGTCTGGGCACTGCTGGGAGGACTCTGCACACACCCCTCCTGTCTCAGGGCACTGCTGGGAGGACTCTGCACACACCCCTCCTGTCTCTGGGCACTGCTGGGAGTGATAGGAACCCACCCCTCCTGTCTCTGGGCACTGCTGGGAGGACTCTGCACCCACCCCTCTCATGTCTGGGCACTGCTGGGAGGACTCTGCACCCACCCCTCCTGTCTCAGGGCACTGCTGGGAGGACTCTGCACACCTCTCCCATTTCACGTACATATCTGTCCCCACGCTATGTGATGCTTGTGCGGGCCGTCCCCAGGCCTTTGCCACGTGGGTACGAGCCGTCCCGCCATTGTTGGGGTGACGTAGGTGTGGGCGTGGTATGACTCGTACCCACACTCTTAAGGCGTGGGTACAGCACGTACCTGTCTGGTTGTGTTGCAGGTTCGCGTCGTCAAGGACTTCCGTTGTGGCGGTCGCTGGCTTGGCTGAACAAGGCCCCACCCCCTCGTAGTGACCAGGGCCTGGGAGTCAGGTATGTCCAGGGCATGTGTGCTGTGTGACTATGGGGGGGTTTTGTGGCCTGCCCCTGCTCCTGCCCCCCCCTTTCCCCCCCTTTCCCCCCTCCCCTAGTTGGTCTGACCTTCTGCGGCGTCTGCGTCGTAACCTGTAGAGGAGGTCGACTGCTATGAGGGCCGGGATGACACGTAGGTTCGGGTCCATGTCTGTCCGTCGCGTACTGGTACTCCTTTTTCGCGTCGTCCTGTCTGTCCGTCGCGTACTGGTACTCCTTGTTCGCGTCGTCCTGTCTGTCCGTCGCGTACTGGTACTCCTTGTTCGCGTCGTCCTGTCTGTCCGTCGCGTACTGGTACTCCTTGTTCGCGTCGTCCTGATTTCCCGGCAGTTTTTGGCAGCCGGAAAATATTCACCGTGCGGGATGACGTCGGTGCGAATCGTAATTCCTGGTTCGTGAATGGCAGGCTGCGTGCGTCCCAACGTCAGTTCGGCGCTTTCCCGGATCGCATTTGTACGTAGATTTTAGTCGGTCGGTGTTTTGTACGATTCGTACGGAAAAGGTGTTTCCGTCCGAATCGTAATTCCATGTTTGTATATTTACACGACCGGGTACGCGTCGGACGGGGAATATGCTCCGTCCCACGGTTCGTACCCGGTTTTTGCCGGATCGTAATCGGCACCTAAATGTTGTGCCACCGCTATCCAGAACTTTCCCTACAGTTGCACTTACTGGAGTGAGAATAGTAATATTTACTCCTCTGCTATCCAACACTTTCCCTATTGTTGCACTCACTGGAGTGGGAATAGTACATTTCACCCCTCCGCTATCCACCACTTTCCTTACTGTTACACTCACTGGAGTGGGAATAGTACGTTTTACCCCTCTGCTATCCAACACTTTCCCTACTGTTGCAACCATTGGAGTGGGAATAGTAATTTTTACCTGTCTGCTATCCAACACTTTCCTTACTGTTACACCTCACTGGAGTGGGAATAGTAATTTTCACCCCTGCGCTATCCAAAACTTTCCCTACTGTTGCACTGATTGGAGTGGGAACAAGTAAACTTTACTCTCCTACTATCCATCACTTTCCCTACTGTTGCACTCACTGGAGTGGGAATAGTAAGTTTTACCCCTCCACTATCTAACACTTTCCCTACTGTTACACTCATTGGAGTGGGAATAGTAATCTCTACCTGTCTACTATCCAACACTTTCCTTACTGTTACACTCACAGGAGTGGGAATAGTAATTTTTACCCCTGCGCTATCCAAAATGTTCCCTATTGTTGCACTCACTAGAGTGGAAATAGTAATTTTACCCCTCGGCTATCCAACACTTTCCCTACTGTTGCACTGACTGTAGTGCTAAATTTAAGTTGAAAGATTTTTAAATAGATTAATATTTTAATTTATAATAGAATGTTTTAAAAAAATATATATTTTATGGTGTGTATATATATATGTATATATATATATATATATATATTCACTGAAAAAACCATAGGTTTCACACACGTTATAGTTAGGAATTATCATTTACAAAACCTTGCAAATTCACTTAAAAAACCATAGGTTTCACACATGTTATAGTTAGCTGTACATTTCACTCGTAAAAAACCAATGAAATTCCACGTTATAGTAAGATCAGGTAACTATAACTTGCGCGCCCACAATAAACTGCTGATGACGTCACATAGTACATCACTCATGACATGGTCAGTGACATCACTCATGACATCAATGATGACATCTGAAATTACACATTATGGATTGCGGGATGAAAAACAAAGTAGGATATCATTAAAAGGGGGCATGCTAGACAGCTCCTAACCACCTAGCCTTGGTTATGGTGTCCCAGAAGGCCATCCAAGGCCAAAAAATTTTTTTATTTTTTTTTGACAAAACGCCGTACGGTAAAAAATAATAAAAAATAATAAAAATCCATGTTATCCCCCCCCGTGTGCAAAAGGTGCCCGTAGTGCACCTTTTGTGCATGGCATTTGACACATATGAACATTTAAAACAAAACCTTTCACAACGAAGCGCATAATATGTCCTCCGTGTGCGGACGGTGCGCGAAGGGCATCGTGCGTACATGGCCCATCCAGCGTAACGTGGGCACGCGGTGCGCGTAGCGCACCCCGTGCCCACCGTGCGTGCACGGCACTAACTGCGTTAAGTGGGCGCGCGGTGCGCTTCGCGCACCGCGTGCTCACTGTGCGCGCACGGAACGAACTGCGTGAATTGGGCGCGCACGGCACGAACGGCGTAAAGTAACTTAGCATTTAAAAAACCGTACAAATTCAATGAAAAAACCATAGGTTGCACACACGTTATAGTTAGGAATTAGCATTTAAAAAACCTTGCAAATTCACTGAAAAAAACATAGGTTTCAAACAAGTTATAGTTAGCAACTATAACTCACGCAATCCTCTGCTGATGACATATGTGTCTTTATGAAAAAAAAATATTTGTAATATATGTATAGCTAAAATTTAATGGAAGAAGACATGGGCAAATAAGTGTCTAAATACAGTATTAGCATCAGCAGAGGATTGCGGTCGCGTGAGTTATAGTTGCCTGCACTAACTATAACGTGGAATTTCATTGGTTTTTTACGAGTGAAATGTACAGCTAACTATAACTTGTGTGAAACCTATGGTTTTTTCAGTGAATATATATTATATATATTTGTAATTTTTTATATGATTTTAAAAATCACTTAAAATTAATAGTTTATTAATTGTTTAAAAGTTAATATATATACATATATATTTATTATTATGTATGTGTGTTTAACTTTTTTAAAGTTTATTTGTTATATTTGTTAAAATTTATATTAAATCTACTTTTATTTTAATTGTATTAATATATTTAATATTTATTATTTTATTTGATATATTTATATAAATCGATATTTTATTCAACTATAATTTTAATATCGATATTTTTTACTAACCAGTTTAAGTATAGAGAGTCGATATTTTTGCATTCTATATTTTTTCATCTATATTTTTTACATCTATATTTTTTACATCGATATTCTGTCAGTGAACCGGCCTATTGACTGTAGGATTGGATTATGGGTGCTTTGCTTGAAGTAAAGTAGGAGCTAACGAGGGAAATGGCAACCAATCATGGCAGAACAGAGTTTGGAATTATACATTTCCCCCATTTGATAGGTTATGGGAAATCTGTGGTGTGTTACAACCATTTATGGGGAGAATGAACGAGTCTGAGGGTGGATACCTAAAGGACAAGTGTATTATGTAGTTTAGGGTAAAGCTATTGGCAGTGGCGGCAGGCACAGATCGGGGGTGGCAAGGCATCTCTCCCGGCACAGAAACAGAAACAGAGCACCCAGGATGCACCCAGGCTCCCCTCAGCCAATCACACTGGTGCAGTACAGCATTGTGATTGGTCTGAGCACAGTGGTTTGGCGCTCAGACAGGAACTGGGAGCCTAGGCATGTTCTCCACCCGGGCTATAATGTAGCCTGGGTGGAGAACATGCAAAGTTGGCACAAATTGTTGGCTGGACCAAGACAGCCAGTCAAACATTCGTGTGCACTTACATAGTGCCATCACTCCTGCCCCTGTTCTGAAAGCAGAGCACCTCTGGACCCCCGCAAAGCTGCAGCAGCAGGAAAAAATAAAATCATCGGAGGAGCAGCCACTGGCTATTTGACTGTTGTGCCTGCTTCGGGATAATGATCAACAGACAAGCTGCTGATATGGGCACTAATTGACCATTTCGGACAATCTGTGGGTGCATAATTTAAAAAGTAAAGGAATTTAACTGTGAAGCATGCGCAGTTTGTGCAAAATGTCTGACGAGAAGGAGGCGAGCAGCCCGGGGATGCCGCAATACAGGTAACTGACTTTATTTTTTTTTAACTAAGTTTTCAGTATTATTTTATTAAGGGGGTGGAGGCGGGTGGCGGAGCGGATTTTCCCTCAACTCCGTGGACCTCTGCATAGTTGCACTCCGCCAGCTCCTCCCATGGTTAGTTGTAATATGGAATTACTGATAAATTAAAATTCCACTGCTCCTCTGGAATTAAACTTTATGCAGTGGTTTCTAAAGTTAGAAACCCGCACTGCATAACACTCAGCGCCCTAGCATACTCTGTAGTGATCCAAACGTTTAAGCATATATTATTATTTGTAGACAGAAAAAAACAAAGGTTAAGGTAATGTTACAGTTAGGTATGTTAATTAAGTCTTATCTCATGTTAAAAATAACCTCAGAAATTCACTGAAAAACCAAAGTTTAAATTGACGTTAAAGTTAGGTAAGGTAATATGATTGCAGCTTAAGTTAAAAGAACTAGGCATCCACTGAAAAAAAACTAAAGATTTAAGGGGCATATTATCAAGCCAGGCGATAAAATTATCGCCGCTTTAGCGGCAGAAAACTGCAGCTAAAACGGCGATAATGAGCTTGATAATATGCTCTATGGAATTCCAATTGAAACCCATGTTAGATGTGAAGGACATCTAACATGGGCTACAATTGGAATTCCATAGAGCATATTATCAAGACAATTATCGCTGTTTTAGCCACAGTTTTCTGCCGCTAAAGCGGCGATAATTTTATCGCCTGGCTTGATAATATGCCCCCAAGTGACGTTGTAGTTAGGTTTTGAAATAATGCAAACATTAATGTTTAAAAAACAAAAAAAACACTGAAATTCACAAGGTATTGTTTACTGAGTCAATTATAACTCGTGTCCCCTCTATGCCCTGCATATGTCCTCATATTTTTCATCACTAGGGGTGGGCAGGATTTGCCGAGTTTGATTCCAAGGAATATCGCAATGGAATGGAGTGGGCATTTGACTCTATTTTCTTTGTGTAAAATTAACCTTTGTGTCCAAAAAAGGATTTGAGGATGCTTTTTGTGCTAAGAAAATAGTTCAGTCTAATACCACTCAGCACTTTTGCATACTCTGCAGTGATTAAAACATGTAATCACTGCAGAGTACGTAAGGGTGCCAAGTGGTATACAGTGTTTCTAAGCTTTAGTCTAAAGTTTAGGCCTGCAATCATACCCTGTGCTCAACCCCTTAGGGGTGGCTAACTCCCTTTCTGTGAATGGCCTTTTTTCAGTGCACGTGCGGTTTCGGCTACATGGCCTATCCTGCAGCATGGCCATGTGCCCACAGCCCTGTGGTGACCAACCCCTTGTGTTGTCAGGCTCAGTAGACCCATGCCTGGCTGAGGACCTTTGAGTTCGATGTGAGCGGATAGCCCTGCACTTCATGAACTTGGTGTGCCACAGGTTTGGGCAAGCCCTACCAGCTAGCACAATGCCACTGATGCTAGGGGGCACATGAGCAGATAATACCTTTCAGAAAAAGTCCCTGTTTGGAAGAAAATGCTAACTAGGCAAAACACTTCTAGATGGTGAGTAATAAGCTGGAGGACGAAACCGTTATACTGGAGGAGGCAGAGTCAGAAGCAGGACAGGAACCAAGGAGGAACTGCAGAACTGGAACCAGGACTCAGGAAACAGCTAGGAAGTGAAGAACTCTCAACAGGACTGACAAAGTGTTATAACTCAAGGGCAAGGGAAGTCTGATCTCCTTGTATACAAAAATTCCAGGAAATGACATCCAAAAAAGAGAAAACTATTACAGATTGGAGGGATTGACTATGAATGGCCACCATATTCGATTGGGAAAATATTTATCCCTCACTAGGGATTCTGGGAGGAAGAGTCATTGCGAAAATGGAAGTATGCAGGGTACCTTTTAGCAGCAAGCCCCGCAGGGTCAGAGTGAAGATGCCGACGACAACACCAGCGTGCTGGCCACAGTGAGGTAAGTAAACATGAGCGGGGGTGGCCCACTGGAGCCCCCTACACCCCTTCCTTGGG
Organism: Triturus cristatus; assembly: GCF_964204655.1. NCBI lineage: Eukaryota > Metazoa > Chordata > Amphibia > Caudata > Salamandridae > Triturus > Triturus cristatus. The sequence continues at coordinate 964,445,659 of NC_140590.1, forward strand.
AGATGTGCCACGCCCTTCGGAGTTTGCCTTGGAAACTGGTATCAGGTGCGGCCATCCCATCACCCAAAGATAGTTAGAGGCTTAACAAGTGACCGCAGTGGGATCTTTTTACACTCCTCCTGTCTTTTTCGTATGTCCCTTTCCTTAGATTTGTCTGAATATCCCCTACGGATACACAAACACCAGCAGTTGCCTTTTGTGATGCTATTGTACTTGGGAGATTGCAACTGATCTGCTTCTCTCACTCTCTTTTGTGAATAATAGTTTGCGTTGTAACGTCATACATCCCTGCTTTAGAAATCTAAAATTAGGACACCATTTCCATGAGTTTTCAAATAACTTCCTCATCTATTTCAGTAAAATATTCTAAAATGCAGACTGAGGCATATACTTTCAACACCAGCAGCAGCCTGTCAGTAAACTCCTTAGTGATCAACTGCAGCTTCTAATGAGCAGCTGGATTGCTAACATTCTGTTTTTATGATAAAAGTGTGTCACAGCTGAACACCATCTTGATGGAATCAAAGCTGTAAAACAAAGTACTACTGTATGTAGTTTAGTAACCCGTACAGGCTTCCAAATTAAGGCAGTGAATATTAAGCCTGGGCGAAGCACTACGCTACGCTCGTGTAGTTTGCGAAGTTCGCGCTACTTCGCACTACGCGAACTGCACGTAGCACAGTGCGAACACGCGTAGCGTAGTGTTGCGTAGTGCTGCGGTCATTTTTTGCTTGCTCGCGGTCCTCAACGTCAAGTTGGCGACCGCGAGCAAGCAAAATGACATCCCAGTGAGATTTTTTCCTTGTTCGCGATCAGCAACATCAAGTTGGCGATCGCGAGCATGGAAAATAAACCTCCCGGCGAGATTCCCAACGCGAGGAGGTCAGGTTTCTCATTGCGAGGGGTCGCGTATGCTCGCGACCGCTCGCGATGAGAAACTACCAGTTCGCACTGTGCAAGATGCCATTTTCAATGATTGCACAGTGCCGGTTGCTTGTCTGCACTGTGCAATCATTGAAAACAACATCTTGCACAGTGCGAACATGTTAATACGCAGTTCGCGAAGTGCAACGCGTAGCTCGCGTAGTGCGAACTTCACTTTGCGTAGCTTCGCGAAGTGCTACTTCGCGAACTACGCCCACCCCTATAGATTGGATAATTCAAGACAGAGAATATTAGATTGGAGAATTTTCCAAGAAGCCCAGGTAGGTATAGTTGTTGAGCTCCAGTGACTTACAACGCTGCCTCATCAAAAGGTATCTATGAATCCCAGTACCTCCCAGTGTCTGTCCAAAAATCAACTTGAATTGTAACTGGGGAAATGTGAATCAAATGATCAGTAATGTTGAATACTGTAATTGACCATAACAGTGTGACTGGTATGGTGGAGGAAATCTCATCAATGGATTCTCTTCCAGATTTAAAATTCTATGCAGGTTAGCTAGGATTTTCAGTTAATAGCCAACTCTAAAGTAGGCCCGTCTTCTCTTACTGATACAACATTATTGTTTTTGATTACTATATCACACAGCGTTAGGCATTCAAACCCTTACCATCCCTTTAAGTACTAGAGACTCAAATGTAAAGACTTGTTTAGCAGGCCATGAGAAATTCCATATACCTAGGGGCTCATTACGATGTCGGGCGGAAATCCTCCGCTTGACACCGTCTTGGAATCGGGACCAACCAACTTGTGGTCAGTGGTTCCGACCGACGGATTACGATGCGGCGAACACTATTTGGTCGGATTTCCATTGTTTCCTATGGAAGTCTGTGTTACGGGTGAGAACCAGCCATAACACAGGCTCCTATGGGGAAATTGGCTGTTTGCAGGAATCCCTGCACCCTGTGGCAGGCACCCCATGGTGCCTGCCACACAGTGCAGGGTTTTACAGGGGGGTCCCTTAGGTACTCCCTTGGCCATCAACTGTAGGCTGCTTGGCCAAGGGGCCCCTGCCAGGGGCCCCCAAAGTCACTTTCAGAAAGCCTTTCCGTGTCAGACAGGCCGACTGTCCTTAGGGGTGTACGATGCGGTTCCGACTGACATGAATACTCCGGGAGTAACTCGGAACTGATTCTAAATTACTGACCGGTTTACGTTCCGACCACGAACATCATAATTGGGCGGTCGGAATGTAAACCGACCGAGTTTGCTGGAAGAGCTCCGACGCGGTTGTGGAGATTCTGACTGTCAGGAGGAGCTTTCCACCCAACACCGTAATTGGCCCCCTAGTGTGTATCTCCTTTTCAAACCCTTGTTTTATTTTATTCTTGTTTTTATTTGAAGCCAGATGAACAAGCCTGAATTATTTGGTCTCTGTTTAAAAAGGTATTCTTTTCAATCCTATTTGAGCATATCAACTGTTAAAACAGGCCTTACCCACCAATGTGGGAGCTTACTAGACTGGCAATGGGAGATTGTAAATAACCAGTACATTATTTGTTAGTTTCACTTGGAGGTGTAGAATATTTTTGCTATAACCAAAAGTATCCAACATGGTTTGGGTGGGCATTGATAAAAGCTGACAGTGTCTGCAGTACCATCTCTCACAAAAGTATATTCAGTTATCTGTTAGAGTGTTAGAGCTATGACAGCATTATTAGAATGAACCTTTTCCACCTAAGGTGTGTTAAAATGTATAACAGTTTCTGGGCTTAAGAGACTCTCATTACCTTAAGCAGGTAGCTCAGCACTGACCATCTGATGCTCTTCTCAGCTCTAGAGGACCTCTGCACAAATCTAGGAAGTGGTGAGTGGTTTGAGAATTCCTGGACTAGAATGTCCAAAGTAGATATGAAGGACCACGCTAATCTCATCTATTCAAACATGCACTCCTCCCACCATTTGGAAAAATCTCTGCCATGCCCATAGAGACTTCCACAATTTTGAATAAAAGAGGACTTTTTAATATTTTTAGCTTTAATGTGCACACACATGTAATCATAGGGATTCACACATGTTGTTTGCATGTACAAATGCTGTTAGGCACACGAACGTCTGCCCTAATGATTTTGATACTGCTCTGAGAAAAGAAGCCAAAAAGGATTGTGTTCTGTATAGAATGCATGTAGCAGGTAAAGAATTGAATGTGACAAACAGTGTGGTGATTGAAGGCCAAATCGTCCATCATGCATTTCAATATATATGCTTCATGAAACTTGGTGGAAAGATACACCAAATATGCAATAGCTCCATTTGAAACCAAAACCCACTCTCTATATATTTTAAATAATTGGTATCAGAATGCAATATTTCATGCTGCGCTGTCAAGCCATACCTGAAAAAGAGCTGAAATGAAGAAGAGACCCTACTTTGCTGAAAAAAGAGATTTTACTTTGCTTGTTGGTGTAAAACTGTGGGGTCGACCATCAAACCTAAATGTTGGCATCAAATGACCTATTAAAAGGTTGTGGAAGAGAAACGTCTGAAAAGAGCTCTAGGTAACAGAGGCTGTTGTCCACTATAGCCAACTTGTTGCAACCTGCGGAATGCCTGATATATACAATGCCCATCTACACTTAAATAGGAAAATATGTCACTTACCATGATTTCCAAAAGCCAGAATTGTGCAACATTCAACTTGCAGATGAACAGGTTTAAAAGATTTAGTGGATCAATATAATACCAAACGAAGGGGCTTATTAAATGTGCAGCACAGTTAGTGGTCTAAATATTGATGTGTCATTCAATAAAATCTGTAATGGAAGCGCTCTCTGGCCATTTAGACTTGGAATTCGAAAGCACCATTGTGGAACAACCCTAAGAAAGAAACACATGACAGAATGCTATTGTATACTGAGGGCTGTCAAATTCAGGCATAATATGAGCAGTACCAGTTTTACTTATCTATGCAAATAAGTAGCCATTGCTTCTTGCACTTCATACGCCTACATGTTTTAACACATAGGTATCAGTATAACACTTGAATGTAAACATTTTTTTAAACATTGCCGCCTAATGATGGTGCTGCAGCCCTGATGCAATAGGAGACTCTCCGGAATCTTATGGACTCCACGTGACTGATGCCCTGCATACAAATCTTCTGTTTATTAACAGGGGCAGACCTACATAGGAAGTCCTGGTTTGTAGATTTCCAATTTGGGGATGGTTTTTGATGAGCGCAAAACCTTGTAGCAAAAAATGTGTGGTGGGAGGACGTTGTGGCATTGTTGTTGAAATGTTGTTAGTTCATTAGAAATAGCAGAAGGAGACCACAGATATGCAATAGATAAGGAACCCATGAAAGATATAAAACACTTGCTTGGAATGAAAATGGCCTGCAAATCAAGCGAGGTGTGATCATGGCATACGCCACGCTCTTTGCCCCTGATATCTTGTTACTACGTGGAGACCCACTAGTTGGGGAAAGAAAGGATGTGGATTCCTGGGCTGACATGGCTACACCAGAGTGTTTCCACTGGATCTACAAGGCGTTCCCAAGAATCTGCTATTCTGTTATATAAACCATTTCCACTGGTGGTATCCAAGACTCATTCTGAGAGACTGAGCAGGTGTGCTGTGACAGAAGGTACACTTGAGGGATCGCCATGGACTATTGGCAGCGTGCACGCGTCTCCCGACTTAGATGGTAGCACCTTGCAGGCACTGACTGAAGTTTTGCTTACATCCCCGTTGGGTATGTTGATTTTGGGAGGAGATTTAAATGGTATTTGAAATGTGACTCTAAATGTTGGTACTCCGGCCACTGCTACTGGACACCCTGCTTTATATAAATGAGTGACCTGATCGCATTGGGGGATGGGCGGTGATGCACCCATCTGGGTGGAAACACTGCACACACTACTCGCCCCTCATAAACGCCACTCTGGACTAGACTGGCTGTCCCAGTGGCAGAGCTTGCCATTATAGCGAGCTCACATATATAACCGGCGGGGCAGTCATGTCAAGCACATGTTGAAATGTGAGTTACAGGGTTAGGAGATAGCCAGCAGGGCATCTGACATAGCCATGTATGGTGGCTGAATTGATGAGGCTCTGAGTGAGCAACTCCGAGAAACAATAAAAGAGTACTTCGAGATCAACGAGTCCTCGGCCTCATCCCCCTTCACCTAAAGTAGAATATTACATTCGTACTCAGAGGCGTGTCCTTGTCCTGTGTGCAAGGGTTAGAAAAAGACAGGAAACGAGAACTAACTGAGCGTGAGTCACGGATGGCACTGCTTGAACTGAGTGCAACTCAGAGTTACCTAGGAAAGTATGAACAGAGCTAAATTGGCATGGAAAATATCCAGATATAGAGGACCATTACGATGCTGTAGGAAACCAAGGGTCGGAGCCATTTTTACGGCATTATAATCAGCAGTTTGGATTCATTTCCGACCGACCCAATTGGATGGAGAGCCCGTCTGCCATTCAGAAAGCCTCTTTTAACCCGTTCCCCGCTCATTACGGAACCACTCCGTCATGAGCCACGGACGCCGTGTGCTCATGACGGAGTGGTTCCGTCATGCTGCGGCTGTTGGCGGCCGCTCCTCCCACGTGGCGCTAATTCCCCGCCTGTGCGGGCGATTAGCGCAAGTGGGTGGAGTCATGACGGAACCACGCCGTCATGAGTACAGCTCACCCGTGACTCATGACGGCGTGGTTCCGTCATGAGCACAGCGGCGCCGTCAAGCCCCCAACCCCCCCCAGCGCTGCGGCGGAATTCGCGCCGCAGCGAAGGGGTTAATCCCAAGGGCGGCTTTTTCTACCCAAGGGATTACAATGTCTAAATCCGACAGCCTTTCTGTGTCGGCCTTTCTGACACAGATAGGCTGTTCGAAGTTGACATGGGGGGCCGCCAGCAGGGCCCCCATGGGTGCAAGGCTTCTGGATGGCGGCTGAGGGGGCACCTATATCTGCATCTCTTCCCTTTACAATGAGAGCATGCATTCCGGTTGGAATGCATGCACCCATTGTAAAGAATAGGACTGCGACCGAACAGTGTTCAGTCTCATCCTAATTTCTGGGTTGGGACCTCCGAGAGGAGGTCGGTCGGTCCCAGTACCCAATCGATGTCGTGAGGACTCAGGTCCATCCGACATCGAATTCGGCTCCATAGTCTATGAGTGAGGGAATAAGGCCGCAAGCTGCTGGCCATCTGAAATGGACTGAGCAGTCAGTAGTCTGCCGGTCCTCCGAAATACGGTTGGTCAAAAGGTCACAGACTCCCCAGGTACTCCAGAAGTGTTCCTGCGTTAATATAAAGAACTGTACAGCAGACGTGCACCTATGTTTTCGGAGCTAATGCACGCCGTTGAGTATGGTTTAAGGGTTAGGGCGCTCAGAGAGGCGAACGCGGGGGGTTGGATCAACGGATCTCATTGGTGGTGGCATAAAGGGTTATAGTAGAGACTTTCTCTGGTAAAACTCTTAGCCCAAATGGTTTCTCAGTAGAGGTATTAAAACAAAAAATGTCCTGCTCGCCCCACATCTGCTAAAACCTTTCGAGGGAGTGGGATGTATAGCCTCACCTGCGGAAGGTCAAATGCCTTTACAAACTAACAGCACTTTCAAGCTTGAATGGAGTCTCAGCCCTAATCAATAACCAGGGGCAATGGTCTGCCGCGTGAGTTGCCATTTGCAGTCTGTGGAAATGCCCGTTCATACAATAATTCAGCCTATTTGCTTTGCTCCTGCGCTCGACTGGTGTAGTCCAATAGCTGCCTAAGCCTTGATTGTGCTGGGCAGCGCCTTTGAATTGTTCCACAATGTCACAGAACTTACTCTAATATGCCCAGAAGCACCACAGACCTCTTGACGCGCATACATTATCAATCATGTCGTTCTCTAATTGGCCTCAATGGTATTAGCATGTTAAGTGACAGCAAACGTTGGCACGCCCTAGAGTGACAAAAGACAAAGCCATACTTTTTATGGCATATTCTTCGAAACCCTGAGTCAGCATGCGTGCTAATTATAGAAACCTTATCTGCTGCCAGTCAATTCCCATGGAATAGGAAAATGTGACACTTTATAATTGATACTGTTAAAACACGTATGCACACAAGTCAGTGAAATGTAAAACAAATAAAACATATTTGGTGATATCATTGTGTGGAAACAAAATAAATTAACCTGTAAATTTCTCTGGAAAACTGCAACTGATAACACGAAAGCTCCCGGGAATGGACTCTTACCCGATCGTAAAAAATATAGGGGCAGATTTATGAGCCCCTTGCGCCTCATTTACGCCACCGTTGCATCACTTTTGTGACGCTGCGGTGGCGCAAATCCTGCGCCATGCTGCGGGGTATTTGCAACGTGACGCATCTGGCAGATGCGTCACATTGTAAAGCCCTGCGCCACATGTAGGCGTTCTGGAGCAGGGGGGGGGGGGGCGTTCCGGCGCTGGAACGCCTCCTAAAAGTGGCAAGATTTCAATCAGTCACTTTTAAGGCCATGCTGCGTCAAAACCCTGCGCCTGCTTGAAGCAGGCGTAAGGATTGACGTAGCATGTAAAGGATAGGGCACCCCCGAGCCTTGCTGGAGCTGCGTCGCGCTTGCGACGCAACTCCAGCAATGCGCCGCCTTTCCGACAGGAGATGCGTCACGCATCTGCCCATCCGAGTGCCACGGTGCGCCGCTTTGTAAATGTGGCGCAACAATGGTGGCGCACGGGTGGGCAGATGCGTCGCAAATCTTCTGGCGCATCTCTGCTGATTAGCAGAGATGCGCCAGACGTCATAAATCTGCCCCATAGATTTTTGTTCTTGGGCTGCAGGAATTTATACATCTTTTTAGGGTTGGGTGGCAAGCATACGACTGCTTCAGAAGGCTTTCTGATAGTTCTACTCGAAAATAGAAGATGACAAAACTTAAGAGCAGAGAATGATTACTCTGAATATTCCAATGGTTTACCTGAAGAAAATTCCACAGGAAAACGAGCGCGTGACCTCGTAGGAAACTCAACATTCAACACAAGACTGCATTGACTTTAATGACCTGGTCTCAGGGCTGGCCATGGGCATTGGACGAGCTGGGCCCAGGCCCTGGGGTGCCAAAATTCCAAGGGGCGCAGCGGGAAGCTGTCTGACTTAATGTCATGCAAACAGCAGCTCGTCCATCACACTTGGTCTCAATCGGGTCCTGTTAAAGACTTAGGGCTCATTATGAGTACAGCGGTCTTGAGACAGCCATACCTGTGGTGGCAATCCAAGCGCTGTAACCTAGGGGGTCCAACCGCCCAATTACAAGTCTGGCGGTTGGACCACCACCAGTAAGCTACAACACTGCCAGCACTGCCAGGATCTTCAATCCTGTGGTGCTGGCACTGTTCAGAGTGGGGATGAATGGAGGTGGTGCCGAATCCGGCTCCGCCATCCATATTACCACTTTCCCTTCTGCAAGACTTTTCATGGCAGTGAAACCGGCATGAAAAAACTGGCGGAACGGCAAGAAGGGGGCCCAAAACAGGGTGTCAGGGCGTTGTTGCCCATTCTGTTATGTAACTGGGGGTGCATGTAGTGCCCCCCTAAGCCTGCACTGTTGTGCATGCACTGTGTAGCATGCACGACATGGTGCATGCCAGCAGTGCACGCACAACAGTGCAGGCACTGCTGGGCTGCTGCATTGTCTTCAGGCTCACTCAGTGAACCGAAGCATGCAGACAGCTCAAGACTGTGGCTGGCACTTCGCCGGCTCGGCAGTCCAGTCATAATGCATTGTTATTTTGTGGCATATGCGGCTTCAGCGGTCCAGCAGTCAGACCACCGAAGTTGTAATCAGGCCCTTTGTGATCAGCCCTTTATGTACCCCAGCGAAATTGTTAACACACCATCAACTTCCTGCCCTTGCACCTCTTGCTGTCACACTGCAAAGACCCCGGCCCCCACAACAAACACCAAATTTTCTTTCCGCCCAGGGCACTGTCCTGGTCAATCTGATTTAGTACCAGTCCTGCCTGGTCTAAAAGACCACCTGCAGGCATATAATTCTGCTTGCAGTAGAGCAGAAAGGGGCAAGTGATATGCAACCCTCTCAGTCTCTTAATAAAAAACAGGCAATACTTGGAATGTTCTGGGACAATAACATCCCTGGACCCCTTAGCCACTACTGTACCAGTGATAACTATGGCAATGACACTACCAGAGGCCGTGCTTGTTACAAATGTAACCACAATCAGGAAGTTTAAATTGGGCTTCTTTTAAGCATATGAAAACTCTTTGACATGCGTTCTGTGTCCAGGTATACTAGGAATTTCAGAAAAATAGTATGCTGCTGTACTAGGAGCTCACAAAAGGGATGAGTCACATTGGGCCTAATAAGGAGTCTGGCGGTCTGAGGACCGCCAGACTTGTGGTGGTGCAGAATGGCGTTTCAGCCACCGCTGCACTGGCAGTCCGACCGCCCTATTACGAGTTGTGCGGTGAGACAGTAATTGTACCGCTGGATCCACCAGGTCAATCTCCGTTCCCTGGTGGTGGCGTGGTGGTCATGGCCATTGTAAGATGCAGGTGGTGCTGCTGCGGCACCACCATGCATGTTACAAGTTTCAGGGCTGTCAGCATTTCCGTGGAGGTCTTTCTTCCATGAAAAGGCTGGCGGTGCTGAAAAAAAGGGGGCCGCCCTTTCAGCCTGAAGATGCATGCAGGGTTGGCACAACATGTACCCCCAGTTCCAGCACGGCTTAAACTTTACAGTCCATGCCGTGCAGGAACCTGTGTGGCGTTCGCATGGTGGTGCCTGCACAACCGCCTTTGAAAGGGGCACCGCTGCAGGAACCGCCAAGCCACCAGACAAAAAAATTATTTGTAATCTTGCCGGTGGCAGCAATTCTTGTCGGTGTGGGGGCACGGCGGTGGCGGGCTCCCAGCACCACCAAAAGTCATAATCGGGCCCATAGTTGGTTCTCACCTAATTTCATTTCAGGGGTGCAACGTCCTTTGAGAACATACATCTTCCAATGCAAGAACGGTTAAGTATCAATTTAGCAAAAAGTATTTATTTATGGGCTCTGAAAATCCACCAAAATCCAGGGCACATTGCCTTCATGAAGGCTCCAGAAGGACTGACAATCTGGTTATTTCTCAGAGGAAAGGCCTGCAGAGGTAATTGAACAAGTAGTTGGAGGGTATTCACATATACCTTGTAGACACCATCACACCCTTTCCAACATTCAAATGCCTTCCTCAAAAGCAAGAAAAGTGACTTTCCACGGGCCATATCATGATCAAGTAAACAGGTTCAGCACAGAGCTGAGAGCCTGTTTTTTTTGTATTTGAGGTGTTCAAAGTTCATACATGCAACTTGGAATTTTGCATAAACTTTAGAAAGAGCAAGCCGGAAAGGGCAAGCAGAGTCTGCCTTTTTTGGTTTCCAATTTGTTCTCTCTAAACTTCATGCTGATTTTAAATTGTCCTGCCTTTGATTAGTCCCATATTGTTAATGTTGTACTAGGTGTTAAGCACCTAAAACCTTGGGTACCGGGCCCTTGTGCAGCCAGCTAGATGCACACAAAGGAAGGTTATATGAGGGGGTCCAGAGGACCTGTCAATAGTGTGAAAATCAATAATTAATCTGCAATGAAATGATGATCTTTCAGCAATTACTAGAAAAAGGATTATTTAATAAAGCCTCTAAGATTCATTTTTGCCACAATTCATATCTAATAGTTAGTTTTGGGAGATGGGAGGTTGATTTGTTTTCTCTTGCACTGAAAACTGGCTTGTAGCAAACATTAGATAGGTTGTACATTTCCAACACATCAAACTCCCAGTTTGAAAACACAAAAAGCTTTTAGGAAATATTCATTAAGAAAAGCCAATAGCAAGTTGCTGCAAAGCTGCTGTTCAAGCCCTCATACCCTTGCATCTGGATGGTGGTAATCATCTTCTCCTTGGCTTCTCAAACTCCACATTAGCCCCCATAAGGGCTTCCCTCATATATAGCAGCATGTTTCATCAAAATACCGAAGAAATATGACCTTATCCTGATTGATGTCCAATGGCTGATTGGCATGTACTATGTTCCCAACCAGCTGCTGCATCGTCAATAAAGCTCCTACTTGCCTGGCTTACAAGCTCACCATCTACATTGGTTCTATGCACACCTGAAGCCAGGGTACAATCAGATTGGAGATGAAGAAGTGCAAAAAAAGAAAAAAGAAGGTGACAGACCATCTCCATCTATGCACGCATGACCTGGAATAACATCTCCATATCCATCAGGACTGTCCCAAACTTGCTTCAGTTTAGGAAAGAGCTGAAGGCACATCTTTTTTCAACTATGCCACATTACAATGCAACCAGAGTTCCGTTTTGATTTTGGAAACCAGTTACATCCAAGACTGCATCTTTGCCTTTGATCTTGTTCAACACTCCATTGCCTTTCAGCTTAGTTCAGACTACACAAACAGCACATACATACATGCAAGCAAAAGCAGAGCATAAATGCTGAAATAAGACAACAAATGAGCAAAAAGTTAGAAAAGGGTAGTAGTTGATTGTTTTAACCTTAAAAATAGCAAATGCTACTTTTTCAAGCATATTCATATTCAATAGCGGCCTGTGGAGGGAGTTCCGTGGGGCGGTGAGGCGGGGCTGGGGAGGGGCAGGGTGGGGGGTAGTAAACACCGGAATATGGATGAATGGAGGTAAGTAAACAATTAAATAAATAAAACAAATTTTGTTGCACACTGCGTGCATCAAAATTCGTTTGATTTATTTGATTGTTTACGGTCGGACTGCCATTGCCCCACTGCAGCCGCCAGGGAACCGCCTCTCCCTGGCGGTGTTGCGGCAGTGTAGAGGCAGTAATATGCTTGGCAGGACAGCCGTGGTCCCGCTGCGGTCCCGCCAAGCATATTACAAGTTTCCTCTCCTCCACGGTTTTCATGGTGGTTTCACAGCCATGAAAACCGTGGCAGGGATGAAACAAAGAGGGTCCCACAGGCCCCCCGATGCCTCACAACATGTGGCTGCACACAGGGGGGCACAACATGTGCCTCCATGTGTGCATGCACAACAGTTCCCGCGCTGCATGGACTTTACAGTGCATGCCGTGCAGGAACTGTTTTTGGTGTTCCCATTGATGTGCCCATTTTCGAAGGCACCTCCATGGGAACGTAAAAATAAATCCTGCCAGACACGAAAAACACTAGTAATCTGATAGGTGGCCCAAACCACAGGTTTGGCGGTGCAGCGGCATGGTGGTCCTGGTGCAGCACCGCCAAACTCGTAATCAGGCCCTTAATGATAAAAGTTTGGTCCACTACATTTTTGTAGTCAATGGCTGAGGCTAGTAACCCTGAACTCAGAAAAATTAAAATTATCACCCAGCTTTTTGCATTTCTTAATGTATTGTGATTGCATTGTCAAATTGCAGCCTGACTGTAAGAAAATGCCCCTTTTTGGCATAATCACCACCATTGTTTGGACTGATGCTGATGTTTTGTTGGCTCTGTACCTTGAGACTTTGCTAACGAGGGCTCAGGTGCATGTGCTCTGATCCCTTAAACTGTTGAGATTAGCTATACTCCTAACTGGCCTATTACATTTACCTATAAGTCCCTGGTATATGGTACCAAATGTCCCAAGGGTCAGTAAGTTAAATGTCACTAGTCAAGCACATGTTGTGTCACACTAAAGTAACAATACCAAACATTACTGCAGGCCTGCCACCAGTGACTTGACTGTGCAGGTTTAAACTGCAAAGTCAACCAATCAAAATAACCCCTTTACAGGCCTAAACCCTTCTTTTAAATAATAATATAATAATAAGCCACACCGAAATAAGCCTTAAGTGCCCATAAGGCAGGATGCATGGAATTTAAGGGTAGGACTTGTAACTGTTTGAAGTAAAATGTTTTTACAGTGAAAAGGACTAGCAATATATTTTCATAGAAGCAGAGTTAGCAGCTCCATAGGAAAGATTTGGGAGCTAATTTAAACAATTACATCATTTTATTTTCACCTGATAACCAGATAAAAATTTACTTATTTTACTTTTTTAAATAATGATCAGAAATTCAATTAATTGATCAAGTCAGATTTGTTACAAATATGTTAAAATATACTTTTAAAAAGTTATCTTTAGTTTACCTAAAACCTCTAGAAGCCCATTTGCATAAGCTTTCAACTGTTAACCAGGAGCTGAATAGCTGCTCCTTTATTGGGTACGAATTGGCTCCTAGAACTGAGAAAAGGCACTGGGTGTGTGGAGAAGCTGACCTTCTCTTGATTGAATTGCCTGAGGGATGTACCAAGCCCATTTCAGATCTTCAAAGGCTTACTACCCTGTCACAGGAAAATGTAGCTCATACCTGGCCTTATCCCCTCTAATTCCTTCTAGCCAGCTAGGCACCAATCGCAGTGGAAGAGGAGCTGCCCCAGAAGCATTTTGGATTGACCACAGGGAAGGGTTTGCTCATTTTCCTGCCAAACGTTTTGGGTGGGCACAGGAGCTCTGTACAAGGGTGGAAAGCTTCTGCCATGTATCCAACATGATAGGTAGTTTTTTAGTGCTGGGGTTTTGTTCCACGCTGTAAAATCAGCACGAACGTCACCAAGTGCTGTGCCAGAGAGAGCTGCTTTTTTCTGCTGTTCGAGTAATTTTCTACTCGAGCTGCAGCATTCTCAGTGCAAACTGTAGTGACTTGCTGAGACAATCCGCATTGAGAAATCGTGCCGGACACTTCCCAGCTCTCAATTTTTCACACGTGAGAAAGGCTCTGCCATACTGCAGCACGTGGAGCTTTTTCCAGAACTCCGAGCTTGCTCCAGGCCAAGCAAAGTGTGCAAAATTCCGTGAACTCTGCCGGTGGAGTGCAGTTTACCGCCGACCCCTAGTAAAGACCAGGACTCATTTTGCCAGCTGGTCAGCTCTCCAGGTCTCCCTTTGGGTAAGACTGCAGGCCATGGAAATGGTCATTGCCCCCCACTATAAATATGTGTTTGGAATGCTCTGGGTCCCCAGAACACTGTTGTCACAAATAGAGAATGCCATCAAATTCTTTATCTGGATTGGGATGCAGCCTTGATTGAAACTGGATAAACTTTGTGCCCATACAGAGACTGGCGGACTCCACCTGTCCCATATGTCCTTATGCTATATGGCACACCACTTCTCCCAGCTCACATGTTGGTTAGCCCGAGTCCCTGATCCACCCATGTGGGTTGCCATTGAGACAAGCCTTCTAAACTGTAGCAGCTCCCTCCATGCTCTATATCAACAAAGGTCGGGCATGCTACTGCTGGTGAACCCGATAATTGAGGCTATGCTGATTATGTGTGGACCTCTTACACTCTTCTGTTAACCAATCCTCTGCCTCTGTCTGGAATAACCAAGGGATATGCACAGACAGACAAACTGTCTCCTGACCAGTTTGGAGGGGGGTAATGCGGACCATTGATCAGTTAACTGATGAATTTGGCTTTAAGTCGTCCCCAGCATTACAATCAGAATTTGGTCTCCCCGCATCCCAACAATGGTCCTATATCCAACTATGTCAACCTGCCTCGGGGGTTGCCTGGGCACAGCAATCCACGTTCTTCCATAGGACAGTGTCTGAAAAACTGAGGGACCCACAGAGGGGTGATCAGGGGCTTATACAATCTGCTTACAGATCATCAATTCTCAACGTCTATAAAGGGACAGAGGAAGGGTAAATGGCAACTCTTGGTGGCCAGGGACTACACTGATGATGATTGGCAGAATGTCCTCCATACACACAACACTCTCTTGAATGAAGACAAACTGAAATTCCACTATTTCAAAGTGGTACATGACTGGCATTGGATGCTCCTAAAACTGCACAGGGCTGGCCTCTTAGCTCATGCTTAATGTTGGAGATGTGGCACTGGGGGCTGGCAGTTGCGCATATCCTGTGGCAATAACTAGCACTCCAGCCCTGCTAGTCCGTGGTCTGGTCGACACTGGCCACTAGGGGAGACTCTACAAACGCCCCTCCATACATTTGGCTCTCCTTCATGACATGATGGACTGTGTGACCCCATCCGAACACATGCAACCCTCTCTCCCAACTTCCTCGGAATAGGTAGTGGAACTGGCATGGGTAGAGGGCTGTGAGCACCTGATCTACAAACTCAATGACCAAATTAAATTATTTGAGACCATCTGGGAGCCCTTTCTGCAACCCTTGCCTTTACCGCTAGAGGGTACCATTTGAGAGTTGGTGGGGGACAGCCTACATTCAGTATGAACTCCACTTTCCAACCTGTCCCATGGTCTCCCTCTATTTCATGATAGCGATCCCCACATACCCTTACTGGAATACCATGGAAGCAGTGCTATCCCTTAAACCCTCATCCGTCCCGTGCTTATACATGGCAAGGCCCATTACAGAACTTGGAAGAGATCACCATGGATGCATGCCGGCCCGATGCTGTCAACCCTGCTCCCGACCGATCACCCAGACCGTCCTAGTTCCGGCTCATAGTAGTTATGAAGCACTTCCTTTGTTAATTGGCAGTGCTTTTCTTGTGCAGTTGATTACTTATGGAGTTGTATCTGTGCTTGATACCTATGGTGTTCTGTTGTGATACAGCTGCATGGGTTTAGCAGTAGATTATGCACGTGCTAGGGCACTGACAGTGAATGTGAAACTAACAAATGCAAAAACAAAATGTTCCCCTAAAAAAAAAGAGAGACTACAAGCCAACACTTTACACAACATCCCTTTCTCCACAATCATAGCTGCTTATTCTTCATACTGCCAGGTGCAGCCTATAGATGGTACACAAATATGTGGGTGACAGTGTTGCAG
This sequence comes from Triturus cristatus, assembly GCF_964204655.1. Lineage (NCBI taxonomy): Eukaryota > Metazoa > Chordata > Amphibia > Caudata > Salamandridae > Triturus > Triturus cristatus. The sequence goes on from NC_140590.1 coordinate 964,461,384, forward strand.
GGAAGGTGGATGAGGAAACCGACAGGAAGGACTCACTCCTATAGGATTATGCCTAAGCAAAAGAAACAAATGCCTGAGCACTCACATAGAAGACAGGGAAATCACAGCCTTCTGCTCTGCCTGAATCTTGAGCAAGAGAATAGGAAGTATGGAAAATGATGGGAAGGTGAACAGCAGCATGTCTGATGAAATGATAAAGCATCAACTCTTCAAGCCATTGATGAGGGGTTCTGACAGCAGAGACTAGTCAGCAGGGCATGGCTCTTTGACGCAAAATGTCCATCCAGTATTTGCCTATCTTTTGACAAAAGACAACTGAGGATGGTTACTGGTGACTGGTATATATGCTGCTTCTAAAAAAATTATGAACCTTCTCTAAGTGGTCTATTTCTATAGCTAGATCTGTAACAGTACTATATACAGTCCGACCATGTACCTTCACACAACGCTTTGCCATCTACTGGTCCACGCAGAAGAGTATAGCTTGACCACTGACCATCAACTAGTAAAAGGGATCCACAATATTTGCAATATTTCCATATTACTGTTAGGTCCTTCCTTTTGGATCACTTCCTGACCTTGACGGAAGACCAATAATCATGCAGCAATAGTGATTTCAGGTTCTCCCTTCTTCCCATACAATGGCACCAGCTATGTAGGTGAGGTCCTTGATATGCTGACCATTGCCTTGTAATTAATACCAGGCCCCCCTACAATGATTCAAATATGTGCAACTTCATCAGCCATAGTGATTTTAGGTTCTCCCTTCTCCCTACGGTATGGCATCCGCTATGTGGGTGAGGTCCTTGATATGCTGACCATTGCTTTGGAAAAAATACTAGGTCCCCCTACAATGATTCAAATATGTGCAACTTCATCAGCCATCCCCCCCAACAAGTTGGGCAGAAATCCAGCTGACCGCATTAAGAAGTAACCATGTTGGAAGCAGGCATCATTGGAAGCATAGGCGGAAGTGGCTGCTTCCCATCCTGTAAAGCTGATGCAGTCAGCTTTCATAGCGCTGTAGCGCTGCTCAAGTCACCATGATGTGTATGCCTGGCAGTGACCCATGGGAGAAGGGAATAAAGTTTGAAATCTGGCCTCCTGCAGGAGGCTGGTCAGCAAGAAGGTCTAGGAAGGTAGAATAAAATCTCATTGTTCTGGCACAGCACAGAGCAAACAAGAGAAAACACATTGTTCATAGCCATTAAACATTACTTAACAACAACATTTTTTAGAAATATTAGTGCAGAAATAATGCTCAAGTATGAACATCACACAAAAAACTATATCCAAACAATTGGTATGCCTAGAAACTGAAATTCAAAATTTAGACAAAAAACTTAAACACATGAAAGGCTCTGCAGATCTAACAAAACTATGTAGCTAACAATACGAGGGCAATAAAATACTTAGTAAAAAGTCAAATATGGGTCCATGTTTCCTTAACATACAAAAATGTATACCAGGAACAGACCTGGGAAATCACTTGTAAATTACTTGAAATATACTAAAACTAAGGGGGATATTCTCAAGAACGTGTGATAAAAATCGCCAAATTAGCTTAACGCAAATTTGCAAATCACAGTCTATCGCGTGAAACGCTCCGTGTTAACGTAGCATTCTCAACCCGGTGGCATAATGCGATAGTCCCACAATAACTCGTCAAATGACCGCGTTAAAATCAATGCAACGCCACAAAAATGCAAAATGTGAACGCGAAAAAAGTTGCGATGAGGCCAATCGCGATACAAATATCAGCGATAAGCAGCAACAGTCCTGCAATTCCCACGCTTCATGCAGGAAAATGCACTACAAAAGCAGAACAAAAAAAAAGTTTTAAAAAATTCAACTGCGTAGCCCCATGGATGCACCCGAACTGAGTGCCCAGGTTAACGCGAACCCCACAAGCCCCACAGACCACCAGCAAGGAACCTCGGGGTCGGTGAAGGCCAAGGAGAAGAAGAAGAGGAAGACGGGGTACGGTCCGTATGACAACCGGATCGTCGTCACGGAGGTGACAGAACACTAACAACAACTGTCCGTCACCTCCACCGTGTCATTGGCAACACAGACGGAAAAATGGCATTCCATTGTGGATGCAGTCGGAGTGTCGAGGAGGTCAAAATGTGCTGGCATGATGTGAAAAGCCAAACCAAGCAGTAACCCGCTGCCAACAGGAAGGCAGCAACGGCGACTGGAGGTGGGAGTCCTGCGCCACAGGAGGAGCTGGAGCAAATGGTGGCCACAGTCATCAGTGTGGAGACAGTGCAAGGAGTCCGGAGTCCGGACACAGCTTGACATGACCTGACACAACATCAACAGGGTGAGTAACAACCAGGGACTGGGGAGACAGGGTGTGAGGGACACAATGGCACACATGCACAGTGACGTGTAGCACACCGCACACCCACAATGACCCTGGATCATGTCCCTCATCCATGTGGCACACTGCAGCACACATACAAACATCAAGTAGGCCCCCGTCCACCATGTGTCCAAAGGGGTCCCACCCCACACATCACCAATTCCACAACAAACACATACACCAATGCGAAACACAGGAAAGATGCATATTTGTGAGCCACACTGACAATGCAAGTGACACTACATGACGAGCCGCATGGCTGGAGTACAATCACTGTGACATTGTGCATGCCAAGAGACTGAGGTGGCTGAGTGTGGACCACATCTGTAAAGGAGCAGGTCACACTCTGACACATCCACGTGCACAAACAACCACTGACATCAACAATACATCTGCAGACAAACAATGCACAAGAGTACAAAAACCGTCCAAGAGCACAAATGACCCAAGTCACCAACATCACAGCACCTTAAAAGCACAAAAGTCAAAGGCACACCATGTACAAGGGATAAGGGACAGCAAAATCACAGCTGCAGGGGCGACTCTCCCACAATGCAGCACACACAAATAGCAATGACAGCACATCCACATTGACGACAATGTGGTACACAGTGCAACACTTACACTGCAGAACAGAGGACACAACTGGGTCTGCTTGTGCGTAGAAAATGGCCAATCACATCTGTCATAGCAGGAAACTGTGAGATGAAAATGTACGTGTACAACCTCACCTATGTCATGTAGTCCAAATGTCCACTATCCCGCATCAAATAGTCCGCTCCTTCCAAACAGTCACAATGTACACTGTCATGCAGTCTGTATGCAAACTTGAACAATGCATCAACATGCATGCCAACAAAATGTCAATAAGCATCTCCCCTTCACATTGCAGGGGGACAAGCAACACCTCCAGCAAAGCAGACCAGACAACTCGACAGTGATGCTGAAGAGGACCTCCACACTTTCGACACCGACGCCCTACAACATCTTAGGCAATCGACCTCCAGGAGCAGAGCAGCCCAGCTGCATCCAGGCTACCCCACCCCTTGCACAGACCACACAGCTGGACGCACCCACCACCACGGTGGGGACGGCAAAACCACATGTGCAAGGTCTCACCCGCTGCCTGCCGTGACATGGCTGCGTCCACTGTACACGGCACAATGTAATGGTGTAGGGCCCTTGGCCTGAAAGCATACATCATGAGCACACGGACACACTCAGATAGTTTGTTGAACTGACTACGGGCACGTGCTCCCGACACCATTATTGTCAGGATCACATGTACAGTGACGCCTGTGCTGAATGTGTGTGGGGTGAGTGTAAGCCAGCCCTCATGGAGTCGTTGGTGCTGGCAATGACTTGAAAAGTGATCACAATTATACCGGAAACAGAAAACACCAGCATAACAGAAACAACTGTGAAGCATCATGGTGGTAGCCGGAGAAAGTACAGTGTTCACCCAATATGCGACCAGAATGGTCCATGAGTTGTGGTGCACTGAGTTAGTGGCACCTGAGGAGCTGAGCAGGGCATCAAGCTGATGATGGCACCCACGACAGGTGTGAGCAACTCTTATAGTCTGGCAGTAAGACACTTCCGACTCTGGCACCTGTTGTTTGGAGTTGGTCCTGGCGGTGGTGGCGTGTGCATACTGCGGTGATGCGACGTCCGGGCAGGTGAGGACTCGATTTGATGTGTGAGCCCAGGTGGACCACAGTTAAGGCCGGAGGCAGGGGACAGTGCAGGGCCATATACACCTGGCCTTGATGACCCCCAGTCCATAGACCCAGAGGCCATCCAATATTCTATCAGACCGGGTCCATGACTTGAGCTGCACAGAGTTAGTGGCCCCAGATGCACTGCGGCCGGCACAGGCACACCGCCACGGGACGGTGACTTGCGGTGCACTGATGTAGGGCCACGCAAGCTGATCGGGTCCTCGTTGATGTCGTAGGTAAATGTAGCAGAGGGTTGCGGGGGACAGTGGAAGGTGCCCTCCAGGGCATGATGCAGAGGGCAGGAGCCGGCCGGAAGCAGCAAATGGAGGAGTGGAATGCTGCATCCTCGTTTTTGCCACCAAGTCAGTATCACCAACATGATGATGAAGACAACCCCCAGTCCATAGACTCAGTCGCCACCAAAGTTCAACCAGAAAATGTCCATGGATGTCGGCCAACAGACTTAGTGGCACCGGAGCTGAAAGGTTATGCAGTCTGCGATGAGGCCTGTACAATGATATCAAATCTGCCATAAATAAATCAAGACTGAGTTCCAAATGTGTGACCCACTCGGCCGCAGTGTAGACCCGAGGCTGCGGTCAGCAGGGGCCCACAGCCACATGTCGTTGGCTCGCGTGGAACAGAGTCAGTGACACCAGAGCAGTTGTCAGTAGTGTTCGGACACCTCCGTAACAATGATCCTTTTTTGCTCTGGACTGAACCGTGTCTTCCTCTTACTCCTCTCCTGGCATGCAATGATATGAACTCTGCCATCGGGAAATTAAGACTCAGTTCCAAATGTGTGACCTACTGGCCCGCAGTGGGGTCCAAAGGTGGTAGTCAGCGAGGGACCACAGACGCGTATGGTTGGAATGCTATGCACAGACTTGGTGGCAGGACATCAAAGGGAGTACAGTGACATCCAACGTTCCATGAACATATGAACTCAGCCATCAGGATATCAAGACTCAGTTCCAAATGTGTGACCTACTTGACTGTAGTGTAGGCCGGAGGCAGCGGTAGACTACGTCAATGAGAAAGGAGTACTGTAGGCATGTGTCGCGGAGGCAGTGATGGTCTGATGAGGCTGCCAAGGTCGCGGGCCTCGGGCTTGAAGCTTTCCCTGGCGTGTGGTGGGCCCTCTTTGACACACGGCAGTGTCGGCAGGTGAGCAGTGAGGCCTAGGTGCGCAGGGGCGGGCAAGATTGGTTCGGGGACCAGCGACCCGGGGTGATGCAGGCGCACAGGATTGCAGGCAACACCGCTCACGGCAACAGCGTCAGCCTCATGGTGGAGGCGCCGCACTAGCAGACACGTTGGCCATTCCGGAACAGAACCATGCCCAGGGCTATGTGCTTTTTATTCACACCCCTTCGCTGGCCTGGCGTACGCTGGGCCAGCCCACTCCACACACGCTTACAGGGGGGGACGTCACAAGCTACATTTAAGCGATCTTCCTCACCGGCTGGGGTGGCATGGTTGCGTCCACTGTCCACTACACTCAAAACACCAGCAGTGCATCTAGACATTGATACGTCTAAGGTATGCGTACTGCAGTCTTTCCAGCACATCTCCGCCACATTGGGCATTGTGAACATTCTCATTCATGGGTCACTTGCCTCCTTCGCACATGCCTGGTTCCCAACTCTCCCCACATTCCGCTATTGTGTGGCTGAGGTGCCATGCCGTTGATGGCTCATGTACATGGCTAGCCCACGTTGCCACAGTAAGTTGTGCTGTTGTGTCTGGTGGGTGGGCATTTTGTTTGGCATGTTGTATGTGAGTCTGTAATGTGTGCATTGCGAGAGTTCTAAGTTGCAAGATTGTGGAGTTGGGGGTGTGGTGTGTTCAGTTGGTACTTGCCAACAAGCAGAGCATTTCAGCACATTTTCACAGAGCACACTGCCTTGGTAGTTGGCGACGACATTTGTGAAGATTCCCCGGTTGTCCACTATTGCCTGCACATTGATGGAATGCGTGTGCTTTCTGTTACGGTAATTGTGTGCAGTGTCGAAAGGGGGCACAAGTAGGACATGTGTGCAGTCGATTGCCACCAACACGTGCGTGAATCCAGCAATGGCGTATAGGCCTTGCTTGGTCTCCAGCTGCTCCTGCGCATTGTGGGGGACGTATAGGTACTGGGGTACCAAGCTGATGATGGCATCCAGGACAGGTGTGTGGAACTTGGATAGGGCTGAATAGGGCTGGCTGTGAGACTCCTCCGACTCTGGCGGTTGTTGGTTGGGAGCTACCAGAGGCCAACATGTGCAGCACAGCCAGAAGCTTTGTCTGCAGAGGAATGTTGGTTGTCTGCTGTGTTGGTACCATCAGCCTGTGGGCAATGATGGTCAGGATGCAGAGGATGGTTGTCCTATTGAGCCTGTAGTGGGTAATGACATTGTCTGGTGTTAGGTCTGTGAGGCTGGTGCGTTTCCTGAAGGTCCGCTGTCTTTGTCTGCGCTGCCTCTGTGGTGGTCCAGGGGGAGTGGGGGAGATCCAGGGGGGTGACAGTCCTGGGGGTGGTGGTGGTGGGTGTTGTGGCCCTGTTGGGGCTTCGAGCTGCATGATCAGTGGCTCTGTGGCATCTGTTTTTCAGGTGTGGCTGTGGGCTGGGCTCCCTTTTCTGGTGCAGGTTGTCGTCCGACTTTGCACCAGGTCAGAGCAGGTGTTAATTTAATTTCATGCTGCTAACATGCCTTATCACCTGTTTTGGGATCTTATCGCTGATCTGGCTGGTCATTGAGAATGTTGAGGTGTGGTGTTGTTGCTGCTTTTTGCACGGGAACGCCTACTCTGCATCTCATTAGCGTTAATTGCCAGGATCATCTGTGGCGATGTATTTTGCGGCTGCTATCCCGGGTAAACTTATGATATGGGCTGTTAGCACCAGCTTGTGAATGGGGCAATACATTTATCACCAATTTGGCTGCAATAAAGTGCCGATAACTCTGCGATAAGTCCTTGAGAATATGAATCCGCCATCAGCAATAACATTGAGGAGGGTGTAACCCAGGGCATTCTTGACTCTGTTCAAGTCTTTTATTCCAATCTCTACAATTCTATTAAACCAGTTTCCCCAAAAGAATGTGCTGAGTACTTAGATTCCTGTGTTCTTCCACACATAAATCACAAAGAACGGCTACGTCTTAATGCATCTAATGAAAACGCAGAAATTCTGAAAAACATCCACAGTCTTAATACCAGAAAGGCCCAGGATCCGATGACTACGCGGGTAAATTCTATGAATCATTTGCAAAACTTGAGTTAGACCCTCTGAAAGCTGTTTTAATCATTATGCTGATGCCGGAACTATCTCAGGTTCAGCCACCAAATTTACGACAGTGGTCATTCCGAGGGAAGAGAAAGATCATTTGGATGTGAAGAACTTTAGACCCATATCATTAATAAATCTTGACTGTAAACTATATACAAAAATTATGGTGTTCAGACTTGAAATAGTTATACTCCTCCCATGCAGGGTTCCTCAAAGGTAGATTGGCCATTGAAAACATCAGACTATTTACAATATACGTGACAAGGATATATCTATCTGGTCCACAGCAGCTGAATTGGCCCTCGATGCAACAAAAAGACCTTTGATAGGGTCTCTACAACCTTTTTACATTCAACCTTACACAAATATTGTCTGGGGGATGATTATATGTGCAGGGTTATGGTTCTCTATTCGAACCCGATAGCGAAGGTAATTTCCGTTATCCCAGGGCACACATCAAGGCTGCCCTTTATCCCCACTCTTCATTTTGTTAGTCATTGAACCATTGCTTTCAGCACTTAGGAATAACCAAGAATTTAATAGTATCACTTTCCACTCTGATATTCAATTAGTGGCCTCCTTTGATGCTGATGTGTTATTATTCATAGAGGAGGTTGAACATGCCATTCCGAACATCATGCATGAGACAGAAAGATACTCTAATGTCTCAGGGTACTTGCCTAATAGTGAATAAAACAGAGGATTTCCCACTCAATGTTCACTGCACAGCAACAGTGATTGGTATATCGGGCTTGAAATGACAACCCGTCACCCTCAAATATCTAGGTATCTGGATTGACAAAGACTTGAAAAGCTCCCTACCCATTATTGAAAAAAAATGCTATCAAAAATCAAAGACTTATTGACTGCCTGGTCGCCTAAATACTTTACTTGGTGGGGAAGGACCAAAACTGTCAAAATGATGGTGGCCCAGCTTGTTAACTTTTTATCAAGTATACTACCAATTTGACTCTTGCCCACCTTTTTTAAATCAGAGGACAGATACATCTCTGATTTCTTATGGAAGAGTAAAAGAGGCAGGCTTGCCATGAACACATTAAAAATGAACAAGACTAAAGGAGGCCTTAACCTTCCTGACCTTCCGACATACCAGTGTTCATTCATAGCTTCCCAGGGCATGTGGTGTTGTGATGCATGTCCTGGTAAAATAGAGCTCCACCTTGGCTGCAGATAGAATCTCAGTTACTACCCCTTCTGCCTCACAACTTTACTCTTTCCATACATGTATCAAAATTGACACTAGAACATTCAAGGTCCATAATTCTAGATACAGCCCACACCTTAAAATAGATAAGTTACTAGAAGAATGCAACTCCTCACATTCCTCTTAGTGGCATAGCAATAGAATCAAAATGGAGGAGAAAATGAAACATTGGGAACACTGGGCTAATGCACGCATAAACACCAAGGGGATTTGGGAACACAAGATAACTCTATTCCTTTCGCCACGATACACATGAAATTTGATCTTCCTGAGACACAATTCTGTACCTTTTTGAAATTGAAAAGTGCACTTAGCAAACTGGTCCAACCCCATACTCTTGATCTTCCGAGGTTGCGCGCTAACTTTAGGAAGATCGGTCACTCAGCATCACATATCTACAATTCGCTTGAACCTACTAAGGATCACCTAAGAAAGGATTTGAGAAATAGATGGTCCACATACATGCAACCTATTCATAATAACCCCTTCAACGATTCAACAAGGGTAAAGATCTGGCAGTCCCCATTTTTGGCTAAGATTACCCCGGCTTTAGTACAATCCAGATTCTGGTCCATTCATAAAATTTACCGGACTCCTGCCAAACTCTACAAATTGGACTTATCTAGGACAGACATCTGCTGGAAATTCATGGAGGGGGTGGGTTCTTTGGACACATGTTTTACTCCTGTAAACGTGTCCAATCATTTTGGACAAGAATACAGTCTCTGATCCAAGATATTTTCTAAAAAACCTTTTAGGACAGACCTTCTGACAATTGAATTGGGAATCTCTGCAATTACAAGGTTATCGTTCCTATCAGCATAAAACTCATTATTTCTTAACCTACTTTTAATCTTAGGTACTAAAGGGGGTTTTATAGAGTGGAAATCAACATCCATTCAAAAAACATGGTGGTCCATGCTTTGTGCAACCAGAAGTGAGGATAACATAATGTACCCAAAGTTACACATAGTTCTCAGCTCAAGACATCTATGGGATTTGTTTGATGAGTACTTACAGAGTGAAAACCCCTGCAGTTAAAACTATAATACACACATAATACCCACTAGCTAAATAAGAGGACTGCGTATGATTCATCCTGACATAGGATCCTGGCAGTCTTGCTCATCAGTATACATTAACTTACCCCCCTTTCCTATCCTGCCTTCCCCTTTTGTTCTTCTTTCTCCTCATTTTCTTCTTATCTCAATGTGCACTTCTAATTGGACATCATGTTCCTTTAGTCATCAATGGAATTCACTTGCATTGCTCGAGATATGTATTATATTGTGCTGTTTCTTAATAACTCAAATATCTGCATCTCTGTACTGTGCCCTATATTTGTACATATGAGGTGTTATAAATGATGAGATCAAAGCGTTTTTCCCATAGTATACTCCTCAATGTATGTTCCCCTGAGACAGGGCAACATTGAAATTGGTGGAAGTGAATGAATAATAAAGATCGGAAGATGAACCTAAAGCACACAGGAGAGCTACTTGAAGAGCAAGGCTGTGTAAAAGTGAAAGCATATTTAAGAGAGGCTTGAAGGACTATGTCGTGGAAAGTTTAAATCTTATGGTGTTATGAAAACAATGTATAGGGAAAAGTGGGAAAACACAGAGAACAGGAGAGACCCATACACTCTCATGGATTGTGTAGACCTGACAGCCCTTAGGGTGGCCTTTCCCCAACCGTTTTGCCTACTCTGCTCCTGTTTTTTAACTTAGTTTTTTTTTACTTTAGGATTCTGTGCACTTTACCACTGCTAACCAGACTAAAGTGCGTGTGCCAACCTCTTAAAACATGGTAATATTGACTTAAACCTGATTGGCAAATGTAATGTACTTATACGTTCCTAGTATAGTGGTACAACATGTACCCAGGACCTGTATATTAAATGCTACTAGTCGGCCTGCCACACTTATTGTGCCACCCTCTGTAATTTCCCTTTAAAACAGGCTGCAGGTCTGCCATTGTATCCTGAGTGCAATTTTAAACTGTCAATTTGACCTGGCAAAATCAACTATTTGCCAGGCCTAAACTTCCCTTTTTAATACATATAGGTTCCCATTAAGGTGGGCCCTAAATAGGTTATAGGGCAGAGTGCAGTGTATTTAAAAAGTTGGACCTGTACTTTTAAGTTTCATACGACCTGGTAGTGAAAAACTCCAAAAATCCTTTTTCACTACTGTGATTCCTACCTCTTCAATAGGACAACATTGGGGTACATTATTACATTTAATAAGTACTCACTTTTGATTGGGAATAGTCAAAAAGTCAAGTTTGGTCTCAAAAGAATTGTAATTTAGAATCCTCTTTAATGGTAAAGTCAGATTTCAAGTCACAATTCTAAAAATGTCACTCTTAGACAGTTGGTATTTTCTTGCCTAACCATTTGAGTCCTGCAGCCTGAGTGCTGGGTCACATGACTTTGAATAGTTGGCAGGTGGCCTTTGTGTAGTCCTCCCAGACAGTGAGACGAAGGGGGATTAGGTGTCAGAAGTATGGACCATCTTGCCAGGATAGGAGGGGATGTTCCCTGTGACACTTACATTTCAGTGCACTCACAAAGAACTTGACTGTAGTCTATTGTCATCCTAGAACTCTTAGAGTCTGGGCAGGGGTTGACAGAATTTCCAGAACCAGGTGTGTGGAAAGTTCAGAAGTTTCTCCCAATTCAAAAGTTGGCCAAGGTTTAAACATTGGTTCCTCAGACCAACTCTACAGTTCACTCCTGGACCTGTGGGCATGGTCCCAGAAGGACTGTCTTGTACTGCAGAGGACTGCCCTGCTGTTTGAGGCTTGCTTTGTATCTCAAAGGACTGCCTTGCTGTTACCAGAGGAGTGCCCTGCTGCTTGAAGCTTGCCTCGCACCTTTAGTGGAACTGCCTGCTTCTTCAGTCCTGCCTTGCTGCTAGATCCTAGGACTACCAGAGTGACACAAAGGGTCTGTTCTGAGCTGCAGTGATACAGCAAGCTCCAGATGCCTCTCTGCAACTGTCCAGCTGATCTGCCACGCTGGACCTGCAACTGGACCTGCCTGAGCCTACTGGCCTTTGCTGGAGTGAATTCCTGATCCCCAAGTGGTGACTCCCTAGGTTCTAAACCCTTGGCTGGCATCAGAAGAGCTCCTTCTGTGAGGAAAGGTGGAAATCCTGAACTTTTGGGCTTCTCGCAACCACAAACTGACCCGTTCGTGCTGAAATCTTTCTGCCCACAACGAATGCCAAAGCAACGCTCTGGTGAACATGACTCTTCGCACTATAGGGACTGCCAGCAATGTCAAGTAACTGAGATCTACACTTTGCTCTACAGCAACGACAGCCCGATGTGACTGCCAATGCAAAGCTCTAGCAGCAACCATCCATGACACCCAATCGTATCTTTGAGCTACATCAACGACTGTCTGCGATACCAGGCCTACTCTTTTTGCCACATCGACAACCATCTGTGATCCTTTCTCTGCTCCTTGCATCTCCTACACCATGTCGGACTTTGAGACAGTAACTTTTTCAGGGGCTCTAACCTAGTCCCTGTATCCAGTCTGCACTCCATCATGGTTGGCCTGAATTTGTGACTTTCCCTTGGTCTAGCACGACCAGAGGACTGCAAGTGGTGCTTTGTGCTTTTAGGAGCTATTCTTTCTGCAAACTTTGAAATTGATTATCTCTAAGTCTACTGATTGATTTTTTGTCACTGTCTCATTGTGTTGCGTTTTAGCTTTATGAATATTTGAGTGCTGCTTAAATACTTAATACAATGCCTCAAAGTTAGGCCTTCTAGCTTTTGTGACAGAGGGTTAATCACTGGTTCACTTAGTGACTTTCTGTGGTTCACCCTAACAGGGACTCTGGTTGTTGATTGAGTAGGGTTCTCACACCTCCTCCCCCCTACCAATTTCCCATTTTTCTACAGAATACTCCTAAAGAAAGAAAAAAGGTTCCAGAAACAGACACGTGGAAGGATAAAGGGAGCTAGTCAGAGAGATGGTAAGCCAGTTTTGCTACACAATATGGACAAAGATTAGATGGACGGGCTAAAATAAATGAATCCATTGAGCAGAAAGCAAGAACATTAGAGAGACAAAACAAAAAGTCAATGGAGAGCAATGGACAGAGTTGCTTTCCAGCCCAGCTATAAATATGTACCCAATAGGTCTTTCTCAACCAGACAGCTGTGTAGTGTGGCAGGCTTCAACATAAAAATGAGTATGCATAGCCCTTTTGGTCAAACTACTCTTTGATACATTTCCTTCAAATGCAGAATTGTTACAGTTTGGCTTCCGATGCTTGGCTAGAATTCTATGAAAGCACTGTATTGTTCAGGCGGAGAGGCAAATTGCCTTTTTCATAAATGATTGGATTTGAGCAGAAAATCCCAGATTTGCAATCAAAACATTGGATTTGTTAATATTTAACCCCTCCAGTGCCCATGACGAGCTGGACTCGTCATGGAGCCCAGTCGCGCTGTGCCCATGACAAGTCCAGCTCGTCATGAGGCATTGGGCACCAGAGGGATTCCCTTTTAGTGTAAATAGCCTCAGGAGCTGGAGAAGAGCTTCCCCAGCTCCTGAGGCCCCCCCTCCCTTTCACTGTAATGACGATCGGCGCGCACGTCGCGCCGACGTCATTACAGTGAAAGTGAAACTGAAATGAGCCAAGAGGCTCATTTCAGTTTCACTTTCTACGTGCTCAGGGGGCTATCTCAGCCCCCTCAGCACATAGAAAGACGGGAGAGGTATCGTTGGAAAGGGGAGAATCTCCCCTTTCCTGCCTGCTTGGGGATCACAACAGGAGGGCAATCCCCAAGCAGTGATCCACCCACTAGACACCAGGGAGGGGGGAGCGGCCCCTTGGGCAAGGGCCTTTGCTCCCCCCTGGTTATTTTGTCGCAATTTAGTCTTTTTGCCCACCCTGGGGGGCAGATGGGGGCATTAGCCCCCAATCTGCCCCCCGGGGGGGCAAAAAGCCCACTAGACACCAGGGAATTTTTTTAGAAATAAAAATAGGGGTGGGGCTGCCCAAAACGGGCAGGCCCATGCCCCCACCCCACCCCACACCCCAATTACTACAGTCTTTCTGCCCCCCCCGGGGGGGCAGTTGGGGCATTCGCCCCTAATCTGCCCCTTCGGGGGGGGCAGAAAGCCCACTAAATACCAGGGATTAGTTTTTAGTTTTTTTTTTTTAGGGTGGGGGCTATGCCCCCACCCGCCCGCCACCATTACAGCCTTTCTGCCCCCCCCTTTGGGGGCAGATGGGGCATCGGCCCCCAATCTGCCCTCCCCCCGGGGGCGAAACGCCCACTAGACACCAGGGAATTAAAAATAAAAAAAATAAAAATAGAGGTGGGGGCTGCCCAAAACGGGCAGGCCCATGCCCCCCCAATTATTACAGTCTTTCTGCCCCCCCGTGGGGCAGATGGGTCATTGGCCCCTAATCTGCCCCTTCGGTGGGGCAGAAAGCCCACTAAACACCTGGGATTGATTTTTAGATTTTTTTTAGGGTGGGGGTTGCCCGAAACGGGCACACCAATGCGCCACCCCCCCGCCACCATTACAGCCTTTCTGCCCCCCCCAGGGGCAGATGGGGCAGTAGACCCCAATCTGCCCCCCAGAGGGGCAGAAAGCCCACTATCCACCAGGGATTTTTTTGCGCAATTGTTTTTAGGTTGTGGGCTGCCCGAAACAGGCATGCCAATGCCCCCACCCTCCCCCCCCCCACAAAAATGACAGTCTTTCTGCCCCCCAGGAGGTAGATGGGAGCTGTAGCCCCCAATCTGGCCCCCCCTGGGGGGCGCAGAAAACCCACTAGAAACCATGGATTTTTTTGTTTTATTAGTGTAGGGGTAGGGGCTCCCCAAAATGGGCATGACAATACCCCCACCCCACCCCCAGAGAGACTCCAGTCTTACCGCCCCCCTGGGAGGGTAGTTGGCGGCAGAGACCCCTGATCTGCCCACTGGAGGGGCAGAAAGCCCACTAGGCGCCAGCTAGTATGCAGGCTTTTTTTATGCGTGGGGGTGGGTCTGCCCAAAATGGTCATACCAATGCCCCCGCCCCCACAAAAAATATCAACAGTCTTTCTGCCCCTTTAGGGGCATATCGGGATGAAACCCCCTTCCCCGATTGCCACCCAGGGTGGCAGAAAGCCCACTGGGCTCCGGCTTTTAGAAATGTGCATACCTGTGGATTTTGGGCCCTAGCGCAGTTGGCACATAGGCAAACCTAGCAAACCTGTACATTTTTTTAAACTAGACACCGAGGGGATTCCAGGATGGGGTGACTTGACTGGCTCTCACCAGGTTCTGTTACCCAGAATCCATTGCAAACCTAAACATGTGTCCAAAATACCAAATTTTCCTCACATTTCTGTGGTGGAAAGTTCTGGAATCTGCGTGGGTCCACAAAAATCCACCCACCCCGCGTTCCCCAAAGTCTTCCGAGAAAAATGGTACCTCACTTGCGTGGGTAGGCCTAGTGCCCGCGTCAGGCAAGGGCCCAAAACCAATTGAGGAGACATCAAAATTACCTATCACAAAACAACCTGGTTTGGAAAGGGGGTCCTATGAGTTTTTGGCCCCGGGCTTGGCGGCTATCTAGGTATGGCTTGTGTGGATCCCCCAACGTTTCCTTACCCAGAATGCCCTACAAACCTCAAATTTAGCTGAAAAAATCACCTTTTTCACAAATTTTCGTGTGGGAAAGTTGTGGCATCACCGGGCTGACACAAATTTCCTACCACCCAGCGTTCCCCCGGGTCTCCTGATAAAAATGGTGCCTCACTCGTGTGGGAGGCCCAAGTACCCGCGACAGGCAAGGGCCCACAACGTAGTGAGGTGCACTACGTATAGGACCCTTGCCTGTTGAGGCGCACTACGTTTTGGACCCTTGCCTGTCGCGGGTACTTGGGCCTCCCACACGAGTGAGGCGCCGTTTTTATCGGGAGACCTAGGGGAACACTGGGAGGTAGGAAAATTGTGTCAGCCCGGTGATGCCACAACTTTCCCACACAAAAATGTGTCAAAAAGGTGATTTTTTCAGCTAAATTTGAGGTTTGCAGTGCATTCTGGGTAAGGAAACGTTGGGGGATCCACACAAGCCATACCTCCCTGGAATCCCCCGGATGTCTAGTTTTCAGAAATGTGTGGGTGTGGTAGGTTTCCTTAGGTGGCCGCCGAGCACCGGGCCAAAAACCCAAGTGACCCCCCTTGCAAAACCAGGTCGTTTTGAGACAGGCAATTTTCATGTCGCCTCACTACGTTGTGGGCCCTTGCCTGTTGCGGGTACTTAGGCCTCCCACAGGAGTGAGGCACTGTTTTTATCGGGAGACCCGGGGGAATGCTGGGTGGTGGGGAATTTGTGTCAGCCCGGTGATGCCACAACTTTCCCACACAAAAATGTGTGAAAAGGTGATTTCTTCAGCTAAATTTGAGGTTTGCAGGGCATTCTGGGTAAGGAAACTTTGGGGGATCCATGCAAGCCATACCTCCCTGGAATCCCCTGGGTCTCTAGTTTTCAGAAATGTGTAGGTTGGGTAGGTTTCCCTAGGTGGCCGCCGAGCACCGGGCCAAAAACCCAAGTGACCCCCCTTGCAAAACCAGGTCGTTTTGAGATAGGCAATTTTCATGTCGCCTCACTACGTTTTGGGCCCTTGCCTGTCGCGGGTACTTGGGCCTCCCACACGAGTGAGGAACCGTTTTTATCGGAAGACCCGGGGGAACGCTGGGTGGTAGGAAATTTGTGTCAGCCCGGTGATGCCACAACTTTCCCACACAAAAATGTGTGAGAAGGTGATTTTTTCAGCTAAATTTGAGGTTTGCAGGGCATTCTGGGTAAGGAAACGTTGGGGGATCCACGCAAGCCATACCTCCCTGGAATCCCCCGGGTGTCTAGCTTTCAGAAATGCGTGGGTTTAGTAGGTTTCCCTAGGTGGCCGCCGAGCACCGGGCCAAAAACCCAAGTGACCCCCCTTGCAAAACCAGGTCTTTTTGAGACAGGCAATTTTCATGTCGCCTCACTATGTTTTGGGCCCTTGCCTGTCGCGGGTACTTGGGCCTCCCACACGATGAGGCACCATTTTTATCGGGAGACCCGGGGGAACGCTGGGTGGTAGGAAATTTGTGTCAGCCCAGTGATGCCACAACTTTCCCACACAAAAATGTGTGAAAAATGTGATTTTTTCTGCTAAATTTAAGGTTTGCAGGGCATTCTGGGTAAGGAAACATTGGGGGATCCACGCAAGCCATACCTCCCTGGACTCCCCCAGGTGTCTAGTTTTCAGAAACGTGTGGGATTGGTAGGTTTCCCTAGGTGGCCGCCGAGCACCGGGCCAAAAACCCAAGTGACCCCCCTTGCAAAACCAGGTCATTTTGAGATAGGCAATTTTCATGTCGCCTCACTACGTTTTGGGCCCTTGCCTGTCGCGGGTACTTGGTCCACCCACATGAGTGAGGCACCGTTTTTATCAGGAGACCTGGGGGAACGATGGGTGGTAGGAAATTTGTGTCAGCCCGGTGATGCCACAACTTTCCCACACAAAAATGTGTGAAAAAGGTGATTTTTTCAGCTAAATTTGAGGTTTGCAGGGCATTCTGGGTAAGGAAACATTGGGGGATCAACGCAAGCCATACCTCCCTGGAATTCCCAGGGTGTCTAGTTTTCGGAAATGTGTGGGTTTAGTAGGTTTCCCTAGGTGCCGGCAGAGCTAGGGTTCAAAAACTACAGCTAGGCACTTTGCCAAAAAAAGTTCATTTTTCACTGCGAAATTGAGGTGTGTCCACGATGCGTTTTGCACCGTTACCTGTCGCGTGCACTAGGCCAAACCCACACAAGTGAGGTACCATTTTTCTCGGAAGACTTTGGGGAACACGGGGTGGGTGGAAATTTGTGGATCCACGCAGATTCCAGAACTTTCCACCACAGAAATGTGGGGAAAATGTGTTTTTCTGGCAATTTTTGAGGTTTGCAAGGGATTCTGGGTAACAGAACCTGGTGGGAGGCAGTCAAGTCACCCCATCCTGGATTCCCCTGGGTGTCTAGTTTTCAAAAATGTATAGGTTTGCTAGGTTTCCCTAGGTGCCGGCAGAGCTATGGTTCAAAAACTACAGCTAGGCACTTTGCCAAAAAAGGGTCATTTTTCGCTGTGAAATTGAGGTGTGTCCACGTTACGTTTTGTGCCGTTTCCTGTCGCGGGCACTAGGCCGACCCACACAAGTGAGGTGCCATTTTTCTCGGAAGACTTTGGGGAACGCGGGGTGGGTGGAAATTTGTGGATTCATGCAGATTCCAGAACTTTCCATCAAAGAAATGTGGGGAAGATGTGTTTTTTTTGGCAATTTTTTAGGTTTGCAAGGGATTCTGGGTAACAGAACCTGGTGGGAGGCAGTCAAGTCACCCCATCCTGGATTCCCCTGGTTGTGTAGTTTTCAAAAATGTATAGGTTTGCTAAGTTTCCCTAGGTGCCGGCAGAGCTATGGTTCAAAAGCTACAGCTAGGCACTTTGCCAAAAAAGGGTCATTTTTCGCTACGAAATTGAGGTGTGTCCATGTTATGTTTTGCGCCGTTTCCTGTCGCGGGCACTAGGCTGACTCACACAAGTGAGGTACCATTTTTCACGGAAGACTTTGGGGAACGCGGGGTGGGTGGAAATTTGTGGATCCACGCAGATTCCAGAACTTTCCACCAGATAAATGTGGGGAAAAAGTGTTTTTTTGGCAATTTTTTAGGTTTGCAAGGGATTCTGGGTAACAAAACCTGGTGGGAGGCAGTCAAGTCACCCCATCCTGGATTCCCCTGGTTGTGTAGGTTTCAAAAATGTATAGATTTGCTAGGTTTCCCTAGGTGCCGGCAGAGCTATGGTTCAAAAGCTACAGCTAGGCACTTTGCCAAAAAAGGGTCATTTTTCGCTACGAAATTGAGGTGTGTCCATGTTATGTTTTGCGCCGTTTCCTGTCGCGGGCACTAGGCTGACCCACACAAGTGAGGTACCATTTTTCACGGAAGACTTTGGGGAACGCGGGGTGGGTGGAAATTTGTGGATCCACGCAGATTCCAGAACTTTCCACCAGATAAATGTGGGGAAAAAGTGTTTTTTTGGTAAGTTTCTTAGGTTTGCAAGGGATTCTGGGTAACAAAACCTGGTGGGAGGCAGTCAAATCACCCCATCCTGGATTCCCCTGCGTGTCAAGTTTTCAAAAATGTATAGGTTTGTTAGGTTTCCCTATGTGCCGGCAGAGCTAGGGTTAAAAAACTACAGCTAGGCACTTTGCTAAAAAAGGGTAATTTTGCATTGTGAAAATGTGGTGTGTTCACATTGGGTTTTGAGCCATTTCCTGTCGTGGGCACCATGCCTACCCCTACAAGTGAGGTACGGTTTTTATCGGGAGACTTAGGGTAATTCAGATTTGTAAAGGAACTGTTATTACCTATTGACTTTCGATGCATTTCTGCCTTCCAAATGAAAGACATTGTGTAAAAAAGAAGTCATTCTAAAAAATGACTGATAATTCTCATGCTAGTATGAGTATTCCCAATTTCGGAAATGTGCAAATATCTACTGTTTCTAAACTCTATATTTTGTTCCCATTTCAAAAATACATATGTGTCTTTCATACCGATGTTTCCATGTACACATTTTTACAGAATAATTACTATATACCCGGTGCATAATAAAAAACCATTGCAAGTTGCTGCTCAGTTTTTGGCTCTGGGTTCGTCGGGTTCTTGGTGAACCTACAAGTCCTATATATCCCCACAACCAGTAATGTCCAGTGGATGTAACGGTATATTGCTTTCAAAGAGCTGTCATAATTAGAAGAAGTTACAGGTGAAAACGTTGACACAAAAGGCTTTTTTATTCAACAAATTTTCAATTTATCCTATATTTAACTGTTAGTTTCTATAAAAAAAACGTGATGGATCTACATAAATGACCCCTTGCTGAATTCAGAATTTTGTCTACTTCACTAAAATGTATAGCTTTCCAAGATCCATTATTGCTTTTGTACCCATTTCTACCATTAACTGGAAGGAGGTCGAAAGCACAAAAAATAGCAAAAATAGGCTATGTCCCAGAAAAATGCCAAAACTGTGTAAAAAATGTTGGGTTTCTGACAAAAGTCTGGTATCCCCTAAAAGCTGGGAAAATGGTGATTTCAGCCCCACAAACCCTTTTTGATAACACTTGCAGGGAAAAACCCAGAAGCTTTCATTTGCAGCCCGTTTTTCCCATTTTCCCCCCAAAAAACTAAATTTTGCTGTATTTTGGCTCATTTCTGTGAACCCTCCAGGGGAATCCACAAACCCTGAGTACCTTCAGAAGCCCCATGATGTTGAAAGAAAAGGACGCAAATTTGGCGTGGATACCTTATGTGGTCAAAGAGTTACAGGGGCCTCAGCGCGCACTACCCCAAATAGCCAAAAAAGGGCGTGGCACAGGAGGGGGAAAAGGCCTGGCAGCGAAGGGGTTAATAATTTCTTTTCAGGAGACTGAAATCTCAGATTGAAATTCTGGGCAGTTCATAAAGAAATACAGGAACCCTGATATACAGGAAGCCTGATTTTAAATTGGACATAAATGTTCACTGAAACACTGGACTATTTGCAATGCTGCAAAAATGAACAACATAACAATTTCACCCCATCTTCCCCAGCATCAAGTTCCTTGTTGGGCCTTAAACCAACTTATTTTCTGTACAATATTGCACATTTACCAATAGTGTCTAGTAGAATGTCGAAGTGCACTAAAATGAGTCATACAAAAGGTGCTTGGATAGAATTTGGATTTTATCAGAAAATCTGTCTGGACTTTTTTGGGGGGTTGCGTGTTACAAAGAAAGTAAATGGAAGGCCGTCGGTTATGTGAAACATTTCATATGGCATATGTGACTTTTTATTTTATTGCATCATACACATCTGCCATGACTAAATGTAACCATTTGATGGCATTGCGAAATTTGGAAGCATTCATAAATAAAATTCCTGTTGTTTATTGCCTAAACAATTTATATCAAAGTAAGCCACGTAAAAAAGACATGCTTGAATTGTAAATATTGAAAACATTTTATTATATCGATAATTTAATATCATAACATACTTTTCAATAATATGGTTCTATATACATATATACAGAGTCATCTATGCTAATATTTTATGACACTCTATGTACAATAAAAAAATTACTATTTCTCAGCTCATAAAAGAGAAATTAAATGATTACCATAAAGCGAATGCATATAAATTAAAGATTTAAAATTATTGCTATTTTCAGTTCTACCTGGAATTTATTGAGTACTATGTTATATCTTTTTAGTCTTTAACATTTTACAGTTTTGATACAAAAATTAAACCCTACAATATTTCAGCTCACGATCTAAGAATCTGTGCTTGTATTTCTTCAATCTTTTTTTATTTTAAAGAAATAGATCTTTTATAATATTTCATGGTGATAAAATATTTTTTAAAAGCATTTCTTTGCAAAATGTGATTCAGGCTTATGGTAGCAACTTATTGTGTGGAGGAGACAAGGCATATATCTCCTTGCCAAGGTGTGGACACAGTGACACTCTTGCATATATGGCTGCAAGCAAGAATGTGTGGAATCTTTGCTGAGCACATATCAGAAGGCCATGATCGACTTTGACTTTGCTCAATGGCAGATATTTTGTGTTGATATCAGCACAGTGCAGGACTCAACTTTAAGATTATGGAGATTGTTCTCCAATCAGTGAATTGTGTGCTGAACATTGTACTGAATTTAGCCGTGGAACCCATTGTCTGACAATTAAAATGTCGAAGAATGTGACATCCCCAAAAATATGTCAGGGCTGCAATAGAAGGTGCAATCAGGTGTTACAGAACAAAAAAGAATAACGTTTTTGCTAATACACATGTTACTTCAGGAAAAGCAGCCAGACCAAAATTCATTTCTTACAATCAACACGTGTGGGTATGTGTGCCTTAAAAGTGTCAAAAAAGGCCTCAGTGGACTTTTATTTCAATAATCTATTATGTTTGTGTGTAGTCTTAGAGTGTGTAACTCGGTGATGGAGTAAAATCCCTCTCTAGATTAAATATGGATATCTAATGCCAATCTTTATACTGTCATGATCTGTCTAGGCTAGGACCAGTCTCACCCGCGTGCCCCTTGGTGTGCAGTGTGCTTGCCTTTGACCAGGATTCTGACCTTGGCTAACCCTGTATGGCAGACCAATGAAATGGCAAATGTTAACTAGTGGCAATCCTGTTTAGAAAGGGAGCCCAGACTTCTAGGTCTGTACTTTTTAATAACGGTGTTTTGTGTGACAAATACAATACATAAGAAAAGGCTACTGTTTGCAATGTGGTGATGTATTTAGGTGCCTTTCAGTTTGTAAAAATACAACAATCAATTCCTACTACACCTGAAGACAGTGGCATTAAGAAAGATACAAAACAGCGATTGAGGAACCATGTAATTGACCAGTACTGGGCGAGGTTCATTCACACTTTTATTCTACCTGATCTAAGAGAACATGTAGTGCCACTGAGCCCAAGGAAGAACATATTCAGGTCTTCTGAGTAAATTGAACAAGCCTACAGAGGTTAAACTGTGGAGCCCTTAACCTGTATCCCTTAACCTGCCTAGATTTGTGTGTCAAAATGGAACCGCCAATATAATTGTACTTTATATATTGAAGTTTTAAAAAAAACATAACTTGTGTCTGTTTGTTCTGAACTCACAACTGAGTAACATCTAGGCTATTCCACACTGACATATGCTTGCCAAGACAGAAGCAATATTCGGCGATAGCTGCACTCTTCAAGCACATACAACTATTGCTTTGTGGCAAAGAAATTGCATAATTCATGCTGCTTTTTAAGTGAACCCAGAACTTGGTATTGTCACTGGGCTTATCACATCAATGCCTAATGCGAGTATTGTGTGTATGTCTTTGTTCCTCTGCCTTCAAGGGATCAGTTTGTATTTGATTCCACTAACAAGAGGCTTGTACAGCCGTTGCAACCACTGCATGAAGTAGCTGGCCTTATTTGGGAGTCCACCTGATTACTAGTCTCTTTCCCACAATTAAATGATGGCCACTAGCATCTCAGCTACATTTTGTATCGCTGTACAAAGTAATGCCACATTTAGCTTCCATTTTCTGACCGCGTTCCGTATGCTTGGCGTGCCTTTTCTGTTCCATCCGCGTTTAGCATGCGGCTGATAACTCACAGGTTGGCTGGGAAGGTAGTAAAATCCAAGCTGGGGAAGGGGGTGACTTCGAGCACTGAGTGTGACGTAGGAACTCCCTCTTGCCAAGGGCTTTACTGATGGTCCAATGAAGACCGCCTGGGCCTTTAGAAATAGCAATTATGTGGATATAACAGCAAGTTCAGTCAGTGTGAAAACAAGCTGTGGCAGTATGTAAACTGGAAAAAACGTTAATTTCTTGCCACTGTGCATAGGACAACCCCTGCAAGCAGCTATACTCTCATTTACAAAGTTTTGAGCTTATGGCATTTGTGAGGGCAATGGTAGTGATAGTAGTATCAGATGAACACCAAACTTAGCTACTCATTATATAAAACATTAACAAAGTGCATGCTACTTATGTCTCACCCTGCACAAACAATTAAAAGATGCAATGTGGGGAAAGGTTGGAAAGCTGGTGATGACAAGTGGAGTTTCCTTTGATCCACTCTGCTTAATGTTGAACAGAAAGATAAAAAGGTCAATCTCTAATGCCTGTCGCCATGCAGCAAAGCACACGCAGACACCTTACAAAGGAAATCACCCTCGTCTTCCCGGGTCCAATAACAAAGCACACAATAAAAACAAAACAGGCGTTCATGATGCAGTTATGGACTCTAAGGGGCAGATTTATGAGCCCCTTGCGCCACTTTTGCGTCACTTTTAACATGGGAAAAGTGACGCAAAAGTGGCGCAAGGGGCTCATAAATCTGCCCCTAAGAGCCTTTGTAACATTGGTATAAATGTGTAACTGACCATCAGTAAAAAAAGTGCATATATTAACATCAACTGTCTGACAGATCTATCTCGAAGCAAGTATTACTGGGCTGCCAGCTCCATTCAGCAAGACTGCAGGTCACTGAACCTTCTGCCGCCACATTCGGTGTTACTCTGCATAAACCCTGTAAAGAGACAGAGGAGGCACAATTGAAATTACATTATATATTATTTATTATGAGAGGTGCAGAGGTGTCTGATAACCTGTTACTGAGAATGCATCTTTCCTTCCTTCACATTTTCAAACATTGCTTAAACATGGCACTCTTTGCCAAAACATATATCATCAGCTCAGTGCAATGCATAGGTCAGTCAGGTATAAATGGAAACATAAACCACAATATTAACAGTGAACAGGTAACCACCCTTGTGTGAAACACAATTATTTTGTGTCTTTGGCATAGCAAAATCTAGGTAAAATAAACCTATACTCAAATAGACTCTGCAACAACTTGAGTTTCCTAGAACATCTTCTCAGAGTATGCTATCAGACCTGATCACATTTTGAGTCAGTCTTTTCGGGTATCCGCCGAAGATATTGTTAGTTACCCAAAGTATATGTTACAAATGCTCAGATGAATAAATAATGTGTTTTGGTGAATTCACAAACCTTACCTTGTGGGACTCAATTAAACACCCAGAAATTGTACACAGGGGGCTCAAAATGAAAGCTGAATTTTTCAGATATTTTTACTATGTTCATGCAAAATATTACTACTACCCAAAATATGCATGAGAGGGGTTACAAAAAATGTCATTTCACGTCTTTTCATTATTGTATTCTTTACTTCGTGAAAAAAAATGTTGTCCATTACAGGATATCACTTCATTCACACATCTTTTGGGTTGAGGAAACAGTGATGCCCTTGTACATTGCTAAACTATGCTTTATGTTATGCGTTGCTGTGTTATTCCTCTATTAGGATATATTTTGGTATGCTGTTATGATTTGTTATGCCATATTTTGCCATATTATGTTACTTTGGTAAATTTTTGGTTTACTCTGCTACATTTTCCTATGTATGTTTTTTGTGCTATCCTATGTTATGAAATATTCTTATAATTCACATTACCTCCACATGTTTCTTGCCATTGTAGATATCAGATATGTTGCCAAATGTTCATTCAATTTATGCCGTCACCACTTAGATTTTTGTTGTGTCCCTTTAAACAAGCATGTAACATGCTAAACTTTTGTTAATTCTGAAGTATACTATCATGCCATGTCCATAGGCTCTCGAAAGGCAGCCAAGGCCACATTTTACTGTAATGGGGACAAATTAACTAAGGTATCCACGTTCCCATACTTAGGGGTACTCTTTAATGACCAAGGTACATGGTGTGCGCAACGAACTCTTAAGAAGAATGTCCTAGCTAGAGCGGCTGGGGCCACTCTGGACTTCGCAAAGAGACTAGTGGGCAAACCCCTCCCTGCACTACTGAAGGTCTATAACACAAAATGTATTCAAATGGTTATGTACGGATGTGCTATTTGGGGCTACAAGGACGTGAAGGGTATACAAGTGGCGGATAATAGTTTTATGCGTAATCTTCTTGGGGTCCCTGTTGCTACTCCCGTCTACAGTCTGCATGAGGAATTGGGGGTGGGGTATATTTCGGACCAGATTGCAGCTGCCCCGTTGTTACGTTGGCTCAGAATCTGGGTTCAACCTTCCCCAAATTTAAACCAACTCATAATCTCAGATTGCATTGAGCTAGAGGGAGCCCTACACATCCCTTGGCTGAAATACATAAAGGGAGAGACAAGATGTCTTGGTTACCCAGAATTGTTTTTGAACCCGAGGACTTTGGGCAAGACTGCGATTATAGATTTTAAACGACAGTATATGGATAGGCGTAAATGCCTCAGGGAGGAGGTTGAGTTAGCTAAACCCTCGGTGAGAAGGTCTGTTACATTGAGCTTAGGTCCGCAGCTGCAACCATATTTATCTTTGGTCAACAGACCATACCATCGTTTTGTCTCAACAAGATGTTGTTTGAATATGGTTCCCTGGCTGCTGGCATTTCCGAGAGGATACTCAAAACCAGAATCACTAAAACCCTGCCCTTGTGATAACTTCTTGGAACAGGATACCTTGCACCTAATGTTCTTCTGTGCTTATTATGATTTTTTGCGCAGGCAGCACATTCTTCCTTTACTTAGAGATTGTCAGTTTGCCCTGCTCTATCTACAAATGCTAGCCTCACCTATGGTATGTTTTGGGGTCGCAAGCTTTTTAGTCGAGGCCATTAGACAGAGGACTAGACTATCGTTGCAATAGCAATCCTGTGTTACTAGCTGGTTCAAATATGTTTTCTTAACTAATACCTACAGACTTGGTTTACTATTCTAGCACAGTTGCACTTTATATGATATAGCTTTTAAAGGTTTTTTAACATGAACACTGTAATTGTAATGCGGGATGATTATATTATAATGTATTTTGATGGAATGTGTATTTCTATAATATTGTATGCTTTTATGACTCTTGACTGTCGAATAAAGTACTTTTGACTGACTGACTGACTCTATACTGTGTGTGGTAGTACCACTTTTTCTTGTAGAGGCGCATGAGAACACTCGCCACTCCCCACAACCAACGACTGCATGTGTTACACAATTATTGTATGCATGTCAGACAGGCAAAGCAGAGTAGTATATGATTTATGCCATCATAACTTAGATGTTCCCTAGGAGGTGAAAACATTCACTGCCTTTCAACATTCCAGAACACACAGCTATATTCCTATAAAATGCCCAAGGATTCCACTTCAGATACACAGATAGAAACGTATTCTTGCTTAGAAAGACACTCTTCTTTGGCAAATTATCATACAAGTGGATTTGTTCAAAATGTAGAGATTGAAAAGGGGAGGGGCTTTCTGGAACTGAGCTCTACTATTTGTGTATTTACTATTGTATAGTTCCAATACTTTCTACAATTGTTTACACATTGATTATTTGATCATATTTTTATCAGTAAAGGTGTCTCATGTTATTTAAGATTGGAATTCGGTAGTCTTTAAAGGTATTCATTTCACTTGTGCTTCTGAATGACAGTGAACCATCTAAAGTCTGCTATCTTTCAAATAACCCCTTCTCCCTCTTATCATCCTCACCTATCCTATCTGCACCATGTCTGTCACATTTCTAATTTGTTTTTGTTACACTCACCTTCCTACCTAAGCGCTACTATGTGTCACATTCTCTCATTACAGCAGGCCACGTGAGCTTGTGGTAACTCTATCTGTGACCATGACCATGCTACCTAATAAGCCCCTGAAACAGGGTCCATAGAGGAATAGATTTTTAGTTTTGTAGGAATGAGAAAAGTCACTGGTTTGTACACAGCTGTGAAACAGAAGAAATTAGTGTGCACACTGAGGCATTCAATATAAGTTGGAAAGATAGGATAATATAGCTCTCTGAAAATCCAATGTTGCTGGAGGAGGTAATATACATACCAACCGATCACAAGAAAGGGGACTGGAAGATGGGACTTTCTCAGATATTAGTGATTGTGTCCATATTTCAACAGGCTGTTACCACATTACAGACACTTCCCCTAAATAAGTTTCCCCTGATTTTAGCACTAGCAGTTGACATCTATGGGGGAAGGTGGGGTAGGCGCTTGTGCAAAAAGAAAAACTTATCAGGCAAACACAAAGTCCTCTGCTCAGGACCTCCACAGGAAATGGAAGCTGAAGCCTGGAACTTGCTTGACCAATCAGGGCACTGCTCTCATAGTGTGAGAGGAGCACTGTAATTGGAAGGAGTGGCCTCACTCGGTGCTCCACAGCGTCCTAGAGGCCTGAACTGACTATAACCCTGCTGTCTTTAGACAGCTGGGTTAGAGATTATTAAAGTGCACATTTGTGGGTGGCCATCTCAAGACAACCAGCCAAAAAGACATGCCCATTAAGAGACACACTCCAGCAGGTTTAACCCACTACTGCAGCATCCCTTGTTTTGAATCCTGACCCAGGGACTCCCGAACAAAGCTGAATGTGTAACCTGTAGCAAGTTTTAACTATCACATCATTACTTGTACACTTTGCGCACCTCACCACCCTAAAGCTCATAGTTGTGCATCCACCTTATCTCCTGAAAACATCTGTAGAGCTTCCCTCCTGGGTGGAGGGGTTATAGCATGTATTATGACTAGGTTTCATGGTATGAGGAGGTTCCCAATGCTGAAGCACACTACCACTGGTAGATGAGGGAAACCGTCCTTAAACAGGAATACTCCTTTTCATTTGGGTTGCCCCAGTTTTCTAGATCAGTTTCCTCTTTTTCTTGCCAAAGACCCAGGTGTTTCATTTTGGTTTAAAAGATTTGAGACTACTGCCTTTGTTTTGATCTTTTAAAAATGAGGAAAAAGAGAACTAAGCCTGTGTTATTTGTTGGTTCAGACATGTCAATCACCTTTGCTCTTTTCTGTCTTTAGTTTTCTGGTGTAGCTCCGCTGTGTGTACAACATCTTTCTTCTGTCATGCTTATACATAAATAATGCACCTCTCTGTCACTGTTTATGGAGTATTTAATCAAATAATTGAGTGCACACTACATTCAATGTGTAGTAGTGCCTCAACCACTTGTTTTAAACCTATGCCATTTTGCTCTCCAGTATTCACAGTCCTCCTCATTTCTTTTGGGTTGGCTTTTGGCCTTGATACACATGTTATTTGCCTTCCTGCCTTTAGCTGGGAGTTGTCAGTGGCATCCAGAGTGGATGCCATCAAAACTCTTCCGATTCCTACATACTGTTACTAACAGCAATCTTCTACATTGGGCTGATGTCTGTATTCACATACATGTGTATTTACTGGGAGCCATCCTGTATTTAGGTTCATGGTATGCCTTTTATTCCACTTCTCAGTGTAATAGTATGTCTCAGCTTCACTGTGGTTATTTTACCATAATGTGTTTTCTATAGTATTTGTAATGCTATTTGTTTATTGTGTTTGATGTGCAGAAGGATCACTTGGGTCAATGGACTCTGATACTATTTAAGTCTGGCATTAGACAAGACCTTTAATTGTACTGCAGTTATATGTATAATATTCTCGATTAGAGGGCGGGGGCTTTGAGCCGTCCCTTTTCATCCACTGGTTTGTTGTCGTGTCACTCACATTTTCCTAATACCAACTACAGCATGCAATGTGGGCCAGTAGGTCAGCCCACTTCAGCCTTTGGCTACATTCACTGTGAGAGATGGCTTTCTGCCCTTTCCCAAGGATCACATAGACACACACACAGTGTTTCCCTTAAGTGCCACAGACTACTATGGCATTGTGTGCTTTCGGGACCAATTTTTATTTTTGTTTTTGGCCTCTATTTTGTCTTAGATTGATGAGTTCCAGACAACTTTTACAACAGTAAAGTTTTGCAAAAATCATGGCACAAACAGCAAAGCATTAACAAATCCAAAAGGCTAATGTACAATGCAGACTTATTGACTTTACAAATGGTTGTTTCAACGTGCATCTAACGAAGTTCAACGTTTTCAAAATGAATGATTAATTTAAATAACTATGCCTCGAATCTAGCCTTGTTGCCAATTTTATGTTTCCTTCATCAAATAGCTGTAGTCAAACAACTAGTTGTGATTTTTCTCACTTGAAATACATATTTAGAGCAAAATGTTCGTGATAAAAGACTATACTAATATTTTACATCAGCTGCCCTCGAGCTGAAAGCTCGGACTACACCATGAAAATCTAATTAAAGTTGACACAGCAACGAGTCTGTGATTGATTTCCTCATAGGGATGCAAGTTCAGTGACGAAGAAAAGCGAAAATGGGACAGAAAAGTTATATAAACACTGTGATCAAAAGTCCGCGCATTTTTTGTTTACTGCATACATTTGAATGCAAATATTTTCAAATGATATATAGTTTAAATAGTTCAGAAATATAAAACACGTTCTGGGTCCTATTTTGTTTTACGTTCTTCTTTTGCAAGTAGAATAATAGATGTTATTTTTGTATGCACCCATTTTGTTTTTATTTTAATGTCTAACGCTGAATGCGGTTTGTTCCCTCTGAAATCATAAAGTGGAGAATTGCTGGCACAGAACAATAGCCATTGAAAACTGAAATTCAAGCAATGGAGCGCCATTTTGTCAACGTCTGATGAATGATTTAGTTGTGTCAATATTTTTGGGAGACGATGATACAGTCCACGGAAAAGGATTGGGAAAGAAGATTTGACCCTGGAAAAGGGACATGGCCATTGGTTTATCCAGAAGATACCAAGTCAATAGCTCAATGCCAGAACTGTCACACACGAGTGGCTGGGCAAGGGGACGCATGGCTAAATGACCACAGGGCGACACTAGGATTACCGCATCAAATATGACCCTTGGGAAAAAGGGATGAGCAAAACCAGTGAGGGAATAAAATGAATAATACCACATTTGCATTGTATCTGGCACCACTAGTCTTTAGTGTTTCCCTCTCTCTAATTCTCTCTCTCTTTCTTGCTTTAATTTTTTGGTCTGATTAAGGGCAGCTTAAACTGTCCTGTAGAGCTCATTGTAGCACCACACATATAACACACACCCACACTACTGATACACAAGACACATTAAGTGGTGTAGGGCCAGCAGTCATCTGGCAACGGCTTTTCTTCGAAGATCCTGAATAGACATTGGATTCTAGGTTGTATGACGTTTAGGTGTTATCCCACTGCATGGCACAGATGTGTAGATGTCTGCAGTTTTTCTGCATTGAATTGGTAATGGAGTAAAGAGTACTTTGATTTTTGTTTTGTTGGCTGTGCAAGTGGCATGCTGTTCCTTATTAAATCATATGGGTAGTTGTGGATAAAGGAGCTTTCACAGTGGTACAATATTACACAATATCACTCTCCCTATAGTGAAAAGGGGAAGACTATATAATCCTTGCAATGGACATGCAGGAGCGGGATGATGTTTAGTTAAAGAACAGGAGCATCTTGTCTGCCCTGACCAAGGTAGGACGCAGCTCATGTGGACCCGAGACAAGGGATAAAGTTCTTGGCTACAGGACAGAAACATGAGATTGAAGTTTATCCTCTTGAGGACCTAGTGCATGAACCCCATCTCATGGGCTCGTGTTCCAAAACCTACTACGAATCACTGGGATTGCAGAACTCATGCAAATGGTTCAGGCCAATCTGGACA
Organism: Triturus cristatus; assembly: GCF_964204655.1. NCBI lineage: Eukaryota > Metazoa > Chordata > Amphibia > Caudata > Salamandridae > Triturus > Triturus cristatus. The sequence continues at coordinate 964,492,147 of NC_140590.1, forward strand.
CTCATGAAACAGTGGTGAGCAGTGAGTTCTGGCATGAAGCCGGTCTGATCTGGGTGGATCAATGAAGAGGTCACTTTAAGTGCTCTATGAGCTAGGAGTTTTGATACCAAGTCATTGTTGTTTTCAGTACCTGTTGTGACTGTCCGTTGCAAGAAGCTTGGCCTGATACTCTATGACCTGTTTGTGTGCCGATGGATATTCTCCATGCGTTACCAACTCATCTTGCTTTCATTGTTTACTCCAATGTGCATTCCTTTAAAGTAATTACTGTTTATGTTGACGACAGCAGTTTGAATTGACAAGAGTTCCAGAACTAGTGATCAGCTAACACTCAGAGATACTTTCCCAAATACAAAAAAGCCCTACAAGAAAGGGAACCATAAGTGACTTCAAGGAGGGTTAGTATGGTACATACAAATGAACTTCCCATTATCTTTACTAAGCCGAGTTATGCGCCTATATTCGCTCAGATTGTTGCTAAATTGTAAATCTGACCATCTGAAGTAATTGCCTATGTAATGCCCATGGACAGAGTAGAGTCGAACATTTTAATGAGGGGTTGAGTTTGTATTATATATTAATCTGGGGTGAAGTTAATCTCAGCTTTGAGGTAGTGCTTTAAAAAATAAATCTGTTCTGATTCCAGGGAAAGTACCTGGAGATGAAATAACGCTTTTATGTCCCCATGCCTATTCTTGCTTCATTGCTGCCTTAAGAGAATGTGTTTTGAATTGTGCAGTTTGTTCTTAGACAAGAGTCACCAAAGCACTGAAAGAATGAGAAGGATAATATACTTATGAGGATCCACTACTCATACATACCTACGCTTCTCCTTCCACAAGGTGTACCATTTGATTAATTTTTTGGTGCTGTGGAGCTTGGGGTGTAAGCAGTAGTGCTGTCCTCTAAATCGCGACATGCTTTGCATGGTGACACTGAAAACAAAAAGAACTGTTATTCTAGAATGGTCAGCAAAGCTAAGATGGACTTTCAATTAAAAAAAAAAAGCCCTGCAGGTCTAATGAACTTAGCAATTTCAATATTAATCAGTATAAAGTATGCATGATCAATTCTCAATACATTAATTACTGAACAAAAAAAGCATGCTATGTCCACCAATCACAAATCTTTTCCAAGGTGCCCAAGCAACTCAATTATATTTACATTTTCCCCAACATCATTGCGCACAATTACAAAACACCTTTACACTGAGCATGAGAAGCCTCAATTTCATTTTAAAATGTCACATCAATTCTTGACTGGATACTGAAACCAAGATGCATTTATGAGGCCTGATTCGCCAAGCTAAACTTACACTTTAGTTACATTTTACAATTTTTTTGCTATTCACAAAAGAGTTTTACGAGTAGTGTCTTGATGATTGTAGAGTCTCTGCATTTGTGCCAGAGACTCCACACATAAAAAGATAGGCCTTTCCTACCTTTTTATGTATGGAGTACCTGCCACGAGTGCGGATAGTCCGCAAGTGTAAATATACTCCTTGAATAATAGTGTGTGAATAGCAAAAAAAAAATGTAAAATTGCAAGTTTACTTGTGTGAATCAGCCCCATGGTTTCAAACATTGTACAGCATTAACCATGGTTGCAAACATTGTACAGTGTTCATGCACACTGAGGACCTCATTTATGAGAAGTGACGCATCACTGCATGAAAGCAGCGATGCGTCACTTCTCAGTGCGCCCTCCTTGCGACATGATGGCTGCGTCATATTTACTGTATGACGCATCATGTCGCAAGGAGTTACAGATACGTCAGAATTTCTGAGATATCTGTAGGCGCAAAAGTGACGCATTGCTGGAGTGTGTCACAAAAGTGATGCAACTCCAGCAATGTGTCCTTGCACATGGGGCAAACCGCATGTGAAAGGGCCTGCGTCAGTCTTATGCCTGCTGTGAGTTAGGCGTAAGATATTGACGCATTTGCACCCTAGAAGTAGCGCAGCGAAATCTCGTAGATTTCACTGCGTCACTTCTACAAGGCTTACTTACGTGGGAATGCCCACCTTGCATACATTATACCTGACACAGGTATAATGTAGCCCAGGGGTTTACAAAGTGACGCATCTGCTTAGATATGTCACTTTGTAAATAGGGCGCAACAGGAGGCATGTTTTACGCAGCCGATGCGTCACAAAAAGTGACGCAACGGAAGAGCAAAACTGTCGCAAGGCCTCATAAATAAGGCCCTGACTGTGCATAGGTGGCAAGCACACTGAAAGAGAATGCACAAATAGTGAAGATAGTTCTGCGATCCTGCTATAGGGCAATAGGTCCCCATTTTTAGGGCAAGAACACATTATACACATACAAGATGTTGATGCCTTGGGTACAGGCTTCCTAGAGGATTTGGGAAGTGCAGTGAGCTGTGGGAGAGGATCTAAATGGGGGCAGCTAAGCGAGGTAGTTGAAGAGGATGGAGTGGGACCTTCTCATTGTCACATGAATTGTTGCTATGGAGCTTCAAGACTGATAGTTGCATTTGGGGATTTTGGTATTGTGGAAAATGCAGCAGTAAACCAGGCATGTACTGCATACGCTGCTTTCTTTCTCTTTAGTAAGGAAACAGTAGGTTTAGGATGTCCCAATGCAGAAACAAATATGACTGGCTACAGATGGAGGCAGAGGACTGCACAATGGCTGTGATAACAGTAGGGCTACACAAGTAACACTCAACAACTTAGGACAGTGGGAATACGCAATTTCAGAGATATTACTACCCAGACTTCACTTTTTAAACGAACAACAATAAACCCAGTTATAAATGTCAAATATCGGTGTTTTCTTGTTAAATACTCAAATAATACATAAAGAAACATTTTGTGGTTCATTTTAATTCTACGGATTTAGGCAAAGTCAGATGACGACAAAAATTCTACATGTATTGTTAGCTTGAGGCAAAAAGGGGGTCACTTTGTGGTGCTTAAATATGATGTTTTGCCTGAACAGTGAAACTTCTACATTTTATAAAAGTAAATCTGTCTGCTTGGAGTGCACACACAACTACAGGAACTAGTATATTTAACAGCAGCCGACGTAGGACACCTCCTTCTAGAATGATTAGCTAACATTTTTCATCTCTAATGGATGGGTGGGGTTGATGGTCAATGCCAAAGGAGCCCGTAAGCTAGTAGCTTTACAGAGAATACAGGCATAAAGTGTTTGTTCCACACCTTCATTGATGCATGGAAGGCAAACCTTTTCCCAGGCATCCATCATAATCATGGTAAGTGTTGTGGTGCCAATGGCACAATTCTTAGGGAGCCTATTAGGAGGAGTTATGGCACAATTCTTAGGGAGCCTCTTAGGAGGAGGTCTAGTGTACAATTGTGAGCTCATGGTGCAGAAGACAATAAAGAATATCAAGCCAAGGGCTTGGATTTGGGATTATTTTTTAGCTTAATTCGAAATTAGTTAAAGGCATTATTCGTGGGTTTGCAAATAGTGTGGATGAAGAATGAGTCATCTCTCACACTGAATGTACATTGAACACTGGCGAGTTTAGGTAGGCTTTGCCTGATCATGGTAACTTAGGAAACAAAAATCATTTTTTGTAATTGGTCTGGCCTAGTGTGCTTAGCATCAGGGCGCCAGGATTCAATGATGGTGTAATGACATAGCTAAAGAATTGAATGTGTTATTTATTTTTGTTCAAGGGCAAGAATTCAGTCCCGTGGCCTCTGAAAACATGGCTCATACAAGTTGGTTATAGTCACTTCAGGTAACAAAGAACAACTATTTTACATAGAGATCAGATGTAATATTATATGGTGAGGGAATTGTGACATCTCCATTAAATAGATTTATTGGACAGTGCCAGTGTTCATTCATAAGCATATTTTGGCTCTGGTGTAACTGATTCCAAGCATTCAAATCCGTCTAGTTTGTTTTTAACTCTACAGTACACTATATGTAATGTTTTGAAGGTTTGGTATAGCGCTTTAAAACCTGGTTGTAGTCCTGATTCTCTTTTGAGGTTGTTGGATAACAGGCTATCCTGTTAGTTGCACATCATTGGTAGAGTGAGGATTAACGCCTGGCCTGTGTGGGAAACATTTAATGTAATCCATAAGGTTTCAAGATCCCCTCTAATCAGATATATGTAAACCTATAGCGATGAAGAGGGTTATAAGGCAACTGAAGTTGCACTGGTTTTTGATGAGTGAGCTTCTTCCATTTGTCTTTTAAATAGTCATTCACATTTTGCTTCAACCACCACAGCTCCCAGCTTGGGGGAGGGGGTCAGTCCACTTTCCCCACTGACTCCCTTCATCTTGAGTAAATGCATAAAGCCTGTGCATAGTGTTCCCACCCGCCTAAAAATAGTTGATTTCTTCTCAGTGGGTTCAAAGTGTGCATTTAGAGTTTTACACTAACTTATACCAGCAATGTATTTCGCCTGTGATCGTGGCGCCCAGTTTGATGGTGATTTATTTGTCATCTAATTTTAAATTTTAAAGTCGTTGATATTATCTCTTGAAGTGATAATGTAACTTTGTAGAATGTGCAATGTGCACATTCTTCCTTGGGGAGGTGGTGAATAATTCTTGAATGTTTAACACATAATAATACTAATAAAATGCAAGTATGTGGCAGCCCCACTTCGGAGGAGACATGTTTTCTGTTGGGAACGTGGTTGTTGTCATGAGCAGTCACGAGCGGAGTTCTGTGTTCCAGCTCGTGACTGACTCGTGTCGGGGGGAAGAATATTTAGCTTCAAAATATGGTGGAAGGTTGGGAATGAGCTCTTGGGAGTTGTAACGTTATTCCTGACTTGAACTCATTGCATACAGACGTGTATTAAACTTCACGTCCTACTTCATCTACTTGGTCCGTGTTTTCTTTTCTATGGATGCCTGCACTTCCAACACTGGCGACGAGCGGGATGCGGAACCATAACTCAATTTAATCCGGATCTTATTTTTCAATTATTTCATTATTTTTTTTTCTTCGTGGAAGCTACGATCTACGTTGGAAAAGGATCTTTACTTCTTCTTATAAGGGACCAGGGAACTGTAAAAGGAAGTCGTTAAAGAACATTCTTACTTGTTTATGCTATTTGCTCAAGGATTCTACCGGCAAGCCACCACCGTCACGGATTAGAATTCTGGAGGGGCAGACATCATCGTTGTTTCGAGGCGTACGGAGATCACACGCTGACGTGAGCGTTGTGCGCCGATATACGTGAAGAAGTGTGTTTCGCAACAAGGACGCGCGCTAACGTTGCGCACCGCGTCATACAGGAGGCGTTTTGATTTGCTCTGCATCGTTTCCTGGCAACAAAGACGCGCGCTAACGCTGCGCACCGCGTCATTCAGGAAGCGTTTTCCAATTACTCTGTTTCCTGGCAACAGTCCTGACAACAAGGATTTCCACTGTGGTTTTTCATACGGGAAGCAGCTCTTGGGTAACTTTTACTACTTCGGTGACACACACACAGTGTGTCATTCACACTATTCTCATTTCTGGAACAGAATTATATTATATAGTCACAATATGCACAAATATTAATTTATTTTGTTTTTTAACATCAATATTGTCTTTTCTGCTTTTACTGCCTTCACTATGTCTGGTATTGTTCCTCCCCCATCATTTCTAGCTTCCCCTGGTGACCCTCCCATGTCTTGGGAAATACGGGAACCTGTTTTTTTAGCGTATGTAGAGGTGTTAGAGGGTGAAGAGTGTGAACCGGAGAGGAAACTTTCACTTTGGAAACACTGTTTAGGTGGGATTGCGTTGAAAGAATTCAAAAGTTTACCTGCGTTGATTAATCCTGGCAACATTAACGTATATGACTATGCATCTTCACAACTGAATTTACGATGCGGAAAAAAAAAAACATTGTAATGGAAAGATTTATATTTTATTCACGAAAGCAAAAAGATGATGAACCCATTGAAGATTTTGTATCGGCTCTCAGATCTTTAGCTATCACATGTGATTTTGAGCATATTTGTTATGAACAAGTCCTACGCGATCAAATTTTGATGAGAACAAACAATAAAAAAGTTCAAGAGCGTCTTTGGACCACTTCAGACATGTCATTAAATAATGCCATTGATATTGCGAAGTCAATTGAACACTCAGAAAAATTCATAAAAGAAATTAGAGGAAATGATAAAAATGATGTTTTTAATGTTTCTAAAGACTCTGACAAACAAAGGAAACATTTTCCACAAAAGACTGACAAGTCGTTAAAAGTTGATGGTAAAGCCAAAAGTAAAAAATACGAAAAAATAATTGCCCATTACTTTGTTACAGATGTGGAAGTGACAGCCACTTAGCTGATTTTAAGAATTGTCCTGCAATAGGAAGAGTTTGTACAAAATGTAATAAGAAGGGTCCTTTTGGGAAATTTTGTAAGTCAATTCCTAGAAAAGTCAATTACATTTGTGATGATAACGATAATCCATGTGATGACAATGACTATGAAGTCAATACTGTTATTAACATGTGTGACGGGGGTGAAGGTACTAAATTTCCGTCATGTTTCATCACTGTAGGTGATGTCGACTTAGAATTTTTCGTAGATTCTTGTGCTTGGTACACTATTATTTCGTTAAACATTTTTCGTAAAACAATTGGCCCACGAAGACTTTGTTTCCACCTGATGTCTCTCCTGGTGGGTATACAGGACACAAAATTGACCTTGTTGGTTTTTTCTGCACAAATTTAATATTTTCTGGTCGTCATATCTTTGGGAAGATATATGTAGCGAGATCAGGATTGTCACTCTTAGGATGGCCCCACCAATGCCAATTAGGAATTAAAATTGATCCCAGAGCTAATCCTCCTGTCTATGTGGTAGACTCTTGCAATTTTTCCCACAATCAAGATCCTCAATTAGTCAATAGGTTGAAAGAATCTTTTCCTGAGGTTTTTAGTGGAGAGTTAGGAAGATACAAAGGGTTTGAACATGTTATCAAGTTACACGACAGTGCAGTTCCTGTGCGACACAAAGTGAGAAATGTTCCTCTTACTTACAGGGGCAAATTGAAGGATATGCTCAAGGAATTATGTAGTAAGAACATCATTGAGCCTATTGAGTCATCACCTTGGGTTTCTCCCATTGTGATTTCGGTTAAGTCTTCAGGTGAGCTTAGGTTATGGTGGACCTTCGCAGTGTAAATAATGCGATTTGGGTGGATTCTCACCCTTTACCCAAGCTTCATGAGATGGTTTCCACGTTAGCAGGTGCTCAAGTGTTTTCCTGCATTGATTTGGCTAGTGCTTATCACCAAGTGGTTCTTTCTGAAGAATCAAAGAATATTACTGCATTCATCACGCCTGAAGGGCTTTACAGGTACTGCTGCATGCCTTTTGGTCTTGCTAGTGCTGCCTCAGTGTTTCAGAGACTCATGAGGGATACCTTGGAGGGACTAAATGGAGCGATAGCATTTCAAGATGACATTCTTGTCTATGGTAAAAATAATGAGGAACATGATTCAAATCTAGTAAGTGTAATCGCTGCTTTAGCCCAAAAAGGTCTTACACTTCGTCTTGATAAATGTAAAATCAAGGAAAAGGAAGTAGAATATATAGGACATACAATGGGATCAAACCTAGACGAAATCATATTGAAAGTATTATAAATGCTCCCACACCTATCTCCAAAGAACAACTTGTGGCTTTTTTAGGTCTCATTGAGTTTTACGCCAAATTCATACCACATTTTGCCTCTAAAGTGAATCCTTTTCGATGTTTATTAAAGAAAAATGCTAAATTTATTTGGACCACAGATATGTCTAAGGCATTTGAAGATTTAAAGGATTTCGTAGTAAAGGCTCCATGTCTTAAACCTTTTATGTGTGGTAAACCATGCATTATCATGGTGGATGCTAGCAGTACCGGGTTAGGTGGTGTTCTCTTACAAAGAGACAATGGTAAAGAGTGGATTGTGGCATATGCTTCGAGAGCTTTGAGAGATGCAGAAAAACATTGCTCAGTTATAGAGAGGGAGCTGTTAGCTTGTGTTTGGGGAGCTGAACATTTTAGAACCTTTTTGTGGGGTACTAAATTTACCATTAAAACTGATCATAAACCTCTTGTGTACTTAATGGCACCTGGTGGTGGACGTACCATGTCCGCACGTCTTGCAAGACTTGCTTCGAGATTGCAGTCTTTCCAGTTTCAAGTTGAATATGTCCAAGGCAAAGTTAATGTACATGCTGATTGCATGTCTAGGTTAGTTTCACCTATGGCATTTCCAGACAAAATTAAAGATGATGATTGTGAAGTAGATTTTACCGTGGGTGATATTAATTTAGTATTTGGTAAACAAGCTGGTTTGCAAGAAAATATTTGGTTGCTAGGAATGGAAAAGGACACAAAGTTAATTAATGTCAAGAAGTATTTGCTTCAAGGTTGGCCTGAACAGAGGAAGTTATCTGGAGATATGATGGGTTTCTCTAAGGTTCAAGAAGAACTCGCTGTGGAAAATGGTTTGGTTTTAAGGGGTGACAAGATTATTCCTCCTTTTTCTCTTAGGAATACCATTCTTGAAATTGCTCATGAAGGACACTTAGGGATTTCATTTACCAGGAGACGTGTCAAGGAATCTTTTTGGTGGCCAAGCATTGACGTATCAGTTGAGCATTTTGTACGTTCGTGTGTTCATTGTTCCAATAGTGACAAGTCTGCTGTTGCTCTACGTCTGGAACCCCATCCTGTAGAGTTTCCGTTTGGTCCTTGGTGTAAACTTGGGTTAGATATCATTGGTCCTTTCAATATTTTACCTAAACATGAAGCTTTTGGAATAGTACTTATTGGTTACTATTCCAAATGGCCTGAAGTTAAGATGGTAAAGGAAGTCACTTCTCAGAGTGTTATTGAATTCTTAGATGAAGTCTTTTGTAGGGAAGGCATTCCTCAAGAAATTGTAACGGACAATGGACCACAATTTGTTAGCAAGGAAATGGAAGATTTTTTTGTTAAATGTGGAATTACTCACAATAGAATCGCTGTTTTCCATCCTGAAGCGAATGGTCAAGTGGAGAGATTCAATCGTGTGGTTAAAGAGGCTGTCCAATTGTCTGTCAAGGGTGGGTTGAATTGGCGAAATGCTTTGCAATCCATGTTATTAGCATACAGGACTTCCCCAAATTCTGTTACTTTGGTCAGTCCTTTTGAACTTTTAAGAGGGCGTAAACCTAGCACTAATTTGATTCCTTGGTGGATGAAGAAAAACTTAAATGGGTTCAATGATTTTTTTAAAGTGGATTATGAAGTGGTGCAACGAAGAGTAGAATCATACAAAAATAAAATGAAAGGTGCAATGGAAAAGAAATTGGGCTCGGTAACTAAACAGGTGATCAAGGTGGGGGATTTGGTTCGTATAAAGAAAAAAGAAGGTGTAAGTAAAGGTTTGTCAACTTGGTCATGCCCAAGGAAAGTATTTGAAACATTTAAGAACGCTGTCAGAGTCGACGGTGGTTCTATCTGGAATTTAAACAGAGTTTCTTTGTTTAAGGGTGTTACCACTTATCAAGAAGATCACACCAGTAATGTATTTTTGGATGTGGGGCATAACAATGACTGTGAGGACCTATCTCCTCCCAGTGGCGTTTCTGATAATTCAAGGATTGGGCGCACTCATCGCCTTCCTGCTAAGTACAAGGATTTTGTCATGAATTAATCTTGTAAGTTATTTTAAGGTATTAGTCAAGATGTTATTTTCACTTACTTTTGTTACATTGTTTTTTAAGGGGGGAAGGTGTGTTGGGAACGTGGTTGTTGTCATGAGCAGTCACGAGCGGAGTTCTGTGTTCCAGCTCGTGACTGACTCGTGTCGGGGGGAAGAATGTTTAGCTTCAAAGTATGGTGGAAGGTTGGGAATGAGCTCTTGGGAGTTGTAACGTTATTCCTGACTTGAACTCATTGCATACAGACGTGTATTAAACTTCACGTCCTACTTCATCTACTTGGTCCGTGTTTTCTTTTCTATGGAAGCCTGCACTTCCAACATTTTCCTTTCCCCTGTTTATTTCTGCTGCACCTGCTTGCAATACAATATCCATTGCACAAGCTTGCCAAAGCCAGACCTATTCACATTGTCAATGCATGTTTCTTCTGGTGTTGTCGAACAGTGATGTAAACTTTATCTTGGACGTTCAGGTGACGTTCCGTATCACTACATTGTCCTTGGGATAATGCTATCAGCTGTTTCAGAATCTTACGGGATAATTTGTTTTAGAAAGTAGACTTTCTTAATGCAAACTAACAGTAGGGAGTGTTTTTATGGCCCAGTTAAATGTACCTAGTTTGATCCCCATACCGAAACCACATTTTGTGGAACGTTTTAAAAAACAGTTAGATCAGAGAAGAGAGGGATGGTGTAAGAGATAAGTGAGATATTGAGCGAATGGAAAGGAGAGAGTACGAGTGAAACACACACAGAGAGAAAATTAGAGTGCGAAACAGAGTGTGGCAAACGGGAACACAGTGAGTTAGATATACAGCCAATAAAAGCTGATGGTTTAAGTGGCACAGGATAGAAATCCCATCACTGTATTGTATTTATCATCATCTTCATCAATATCTTTATTCGGTCTGGTTAGAAATAGACCATAAAAACACATAGAAATATTGCACATAGCCAAGATCACACTTTATTGTAGATTGCATTGATATAACGCTTTCTAACCCTGCAACACATCGAAGCCCTTTACAGCGATAAGCGCGGTACTCTAGAACCTAAGGTTAGGTGGTTAATACAGAGGGTGTTGGTTATTGTGGGTTGTTGGATGAGTTACGTGGTTTCAAGAAACCATTCCTAGCATTCACTCTAAAATATGTAACTCAGGCAGTGTTAGCTTTTGTTTCTTCTTCAGACGTGTCAAGATCATTTAGCTGAACATTTTAAAATAATACACGCAAGAGGCGTTCTCTTTATGAAATGACGCTTCACAGGTGTGTCAATTAAAGTAAAATTAGGTTTTACAAGAGTAAAACCTTGTAACCCAGATGTAAAAAATAAATAGTTTTGAGACTATTTGAAAGTGGAATAAAATATTCCTTAGCGCGCATGTTTTCAATTATCCAGGAAGCATTAGGGTGTCCTAACATAGCCCCAGCTTAGTGTGCAGGTGACAATCATACACAGCGGGCTAATTTCAGTTTAGAAAAGGGCTAGATCATTTGAAGTGGTCGGGCCAGAGCTATTTTAAGGTCCCAAGTGTAGTTTCGACTAATTTGTGTCTTTAATAGTTGAAGAGCCAAAGAGGTGATATGTTACACCCTCTGACAGTGCTTTGTACTTGAACTTTAATAAATGTGGTGCTTTCCACTGGAAACCCAGTTGCGTTACTTAGTGTCTATAAAGTAACTATCTAATATAACAGAACATAATAAACAACACAATAACATAAAACATCAAAAAAATACAAAAAAGATGTGACAAGAGACTATACAACTAAACAAACCTCAACTAAATGCAGCACAAATAAAAACAGCACAACCTCAGTGCAATACAGCAACACGCAAAAACAATAGTTCAACACAAAAACAAATAAACCAACTCAGTAAGCTACAAAAGCAACAAAATATACCAAAAATACATTACACAAAACACAATGCATAACAAATTTACGAATCACTCCACAGAAACAATTAAAGCACAGTAAAGTACAACCAAATAAGACACAATAATGGCACAAAACAACAACACAACAGAAAAAAAATCTAACTCAACACCAAAATACAACACACAACATGAAAAACAGAGCATAATTGATGCCTTGTATTGTTGTGTTGTGTTACATTGTATTGTTTTACTTTGGTGGATTATTGTGCTCTGTTATTTTATTGTGTGATATGCTGCTTTATTTTTGTGTTGTGTTTTTGTCACTTTTGAGCTGTTATGTTTTACATTGTTGTGTTGTGCTCTTTTTATGTACTGTGTTGGTGTGTTAAAGTTTCTGTGTCTGTTCTTGTGTTGTCATTATGTTGCATTATGTTATGTTCCTGCAAGGAGTGGGTGTATTGCGCTATTTTGTTGAGTTTGGTGTATGTGTTCTGTCTTCGTTGTTGCATAGTTTGTTGTGTGGTATCGTCTTGTGCTATGCTGCTGTTGTTTTATTGTGATACACTTATTGCAATACGTTGTGTCGTTTTGTTGCAGTTGTGGGGCTGTTGTGTCAATGTTCCTCGGCTGCAGTCCATCTGTTTACAGATGCAAAACATTATTGTCAATAATCTGCTTTCATTATGCAAATTCAAAGCACTGAGCTGTGTGCCACCAAGGTCAGGTTTTAACACCAGAATACAGTGTTTTGAGATATGGCCCATAATTCACCGTTATTTTTTCAGTTCAGCTAATACTCAGCAGCATTTGGACGCTTAAATAACACTTTTTATAATGTATAAGGTTGTCGTGAGTGCGCATGCGCCACACTTAAATATTGTTCAAAGTATTACAGATAATTTGAGTATAGTTTTCACTCAGACCAGGAAAAATCGGAAAGCGTCCATAAGCAGCACCCAGGCAGGACAGGAGCGGCAGCTGCTCTCCTATTGTCTATGCAAATTGCATTTGAAACGTGGGATCCGGTTCCTCCTGCCACAGACGCACATACAATGGCGTTGTTAAAATTAGCAGCAGGTGTGCAAACATCCGCTCCGGATTTTTCCAAGGGGTTACCTCACGTTCAGTGCTTGGCAGGGGCTTCAAGGTCACCCGTGACGCGGGTGTCGCGTGAGATGAGGATGTAACTCAGTTGGGCACACTTGGTGACGCTCACCTGTACTCTGCCCCATTCTCATAGGTACTGGCTCAGCTGTGATCTGCGAGTCACCTTCGTAGCAGGTGTCCTTCTACAGCCGAATCTATGAAAAGTAGGCTTAGATGGCCTAGGACATAGCACGCGTGATAAGGCCGAAGTGAGACTAAATGTGCTTCTGCCAAACAATGAAGCATCACCAAGTGAGATGCTATCCAGGACAAACTTGTATCCCTACATGACTAGAAAGGACCTTCTATAGGAATTGCACAGTGACCCTGGTGTGGTAGCTCGCCGGCTCCGCTGGTACATATGCAGAATTTACAAGACAATATAATGCCCGGAGCTGAAAGCCTCAGATGTGCCCCCTCATTAGGGTCATAGATATGGTATATAATTCCAATGCAAAGCAGCTGACTTGATTAATTTGTAATGAAATACTCAATTCCCTGAAATGTTGTAGCCCTCTTTGTAAGCTTCAACATACATTCAATTGAGTTTGGCCTGTTCTACTACTGACCTCTTTCAGGCACTCAGCGTGGTTTCTGTCAGTAAGTAATCAAATTCAAGTAGGCGCCAATCAAGATCCTGCAGGCACCCCAAAGTGCTCCAGTAGGCACCTAACATAGATTGCAGTGGCATCTGAGCTCATGCTGCCATGTTATATATAATATCCTGCAGGCACCCAGTAGAGCTTGTGGTGGCGTCAGTCTAAGCTCAGGCGAGCACCCAACGCAACTCCTGCAAGCATCCGGTGGAGCGCACAGTGGTGTCAGTCTAAGCTCATGCGAGCACCCAACCGAACTCCTGCAGGCATCCTGTGGAGCACACAGTGGCATCAGTCTAAGCTCATGCAACCACCCAACGGGACTCCTGCAGGCATCCAGTGCAGCACACTGTGGGGTCAGTCTAAGCTCAGGCGAGCACCCAATGTTGGAGTGCTGCGGGCACCTGGTGTACCTCACTCAAAAAGCCAAATGACCTACTTGAGACCCAGAATAAATATCCTGCAGGCACCCAGTAGAGCTTGTGGTGGTGTCAGTCTAAGCTCAGGCGAGCACCCAACGCAACTCCAGCAAGCATCCGGTGGAGCGCACAGTGGTGTCAGTCTAAGCTCATGCGAGCACCCAACCGAACTCCTGCATGCATCCGGTGGAGCACACAGTGGCGTCAGTCTAAGCTCATGCAACCACCCAACGGAACTCCTGCAGGCATCCAGTGCAGCACACTGTGGGGTCAGAATAAGCTCAGGCGAGCACCCAAAGGAACTCCTGCAGGCATCCAGTGGAGCACACAGTGGCGTCAGTCTAAGCTCAGGCGAGCACCAAACGGAACTCCTGTAAGCATCCGGTGGAGCGCACAGTAGCGTCAGTCGAAGCTCATTCAAGTACCCAACAGAACTCCTGCAGGTATCCTGTGGAGCGCACACTGACGCGTCTAACCTCAGGCGAGCACCAAACGGAACTCCTGCAGGCATCTAGTGGAGCACACAGTGGCATCTGTCTAACCTTAGGCGAGCACCCAACGGAACTCCTGCAGGCATCCAGTGGAGCGCACAGTGGTATCAGTCTAAGCTCAGGTGAGCACCCAACCGAACTCCTGCAGGCATCCGGTGGAGCGCACAGTGGATCTGTCTAAGCTCAGGTGAGCACCCATCACATCTCCTGCAGGTTTCCAGTAGAGCACACAGTGGCATCTCTCTAAGCTCAGGCGAGCACCCAACAGGACTCCTGCAGGCATCCAGTGGAGCGCCAGGACTCCTGCAGGCATCCAGTGGAGCACACAGTGGATCTGTCTAAGCTCTTGCAAGCACCCAACCGAACTCCTGCAGGCATCCGGTGGAGCGCACAGTGGCGTCAGTCTAAGCTCATGCAACCACCCAACGGAACTCCTGCAGGCATCCAGTGCAGCACACTGTGGGGTCAGTCTAAGCTCAGGCGAGCACCCAATGGAACTCCTGAAACATCCAGTGGAGCACACAGTGGCGTCAGTCTAAGCTCAGGCGAGCACCAAACGGAACTCCTGTAATCATCCGGTGGAGCGCACAGTGGCGTCAGTCGAAGCTCATTCAAGCACCCAACAGAACTCCTGCAGGTATCCAGTGGAGCGCACACTGACGTGTCTAACCTCAGGCGAGCACCAAACGGAACTCCTGCAGGCATCTAGTGGAGCACACAGTGGCATCTGTCTAACCTCAGGCGAGCACCCAACGGAACTCCTGCAGGCATCCAGTGGAGCGCACAGTGGTATCAGTCTAAGCTCAGGTGAGCACCCAACGGAACTCCTGCAGGCATCCAGTGGAACGCATAGTTGGGTCAGTCTAAGCTCATGCAAGCACCCAACGGAACTCCTGCAGGCATCTGGTGGAGCGCACAGTGGCATCAGTCTAAGCTCATGCAAGCACCCAGCGGAACTCCTGCAGGCATCCAGTGGAGCGCACAGTGGATCTGTCTAAGCTCAGGTGAGCACCCAACACATCTCCTGCAGGATTCCAGTAGAGCACACAGTGGCATCTCTCTAAGCTCAGGCGAGCACCCAACAGGACTCCTGCAGGCATCCAGTGGAGCACCAGGACTCCTGCAGGCATCCAGTGGAGCGCACAGTGGATCTGTCTAAGCTCATGCAAGCACCCAACGGAACTCCTGCAGGGCATCTGGTGGTGCGCACAGTGGCGTCAATCTAAGCTCATGCAAGCACCTAAAGAAACTCCTGCAGGGCATCTGGTGGTGCGCACAGTGGCGTCAATCTAAGCTCATGCAAGCACCTAAAGGAACTCCTGCAGGCATCCAGTGGAGCACACAGTGGATCTGTCTAAGCTCTTCCAAGCACGCAACGGACCTCCTGCAGGGCAACTAGTGGAGCGCACAGTGGCATCAATCTAAGCTCATGCGAGCACCCAACGCAACTCCTGCAGGCATCTGGTGGAGCACACAGTGGCGTCAGTCTAAGCTCATGCAAGCACCCAACGGAACTCCTGCAGGTATCTGGTGGAGCGCACAGTGGTGTCAGTCTAAGCTCACCCGAGCACCCAACGGAACACCTCCAGGCATCTGGTGGAGCACACAGTGGCGTCACTCTAAGCTCAGGCGAACACCCAATGGAACTCCTGCAGGCATCCAGATGAGTGCAGAGTGCCTTCTCTCTAAGGTCATGCAAGTACCCAATGCAATTCCTGCAGGCATCCGGTGGAGCGCACAGTGGCATCAGTCTAAGCTCAGGCGAGCACCCAACGGAACTCCTGCAGGCATCCAGTGGAGCGCACAGCGATGTCAGTCTAAGCTCATGCAAGCACCCAACGTATTTCCTGCAGGCATCCGGTGGAGCGCACAGTGGCATCAGTCTAAGCTCAGGCGAGCACCCAACGGAACTCCTGCAGGCATCCAGTGGAGCGCACAGTGCCTTCTCTCTAAGGTCATGCAAGTACCCAATGGAACTCCTGCAGGCATCCGTAAGGTGTCTCGTCGTTGTGACCACAGATCAAAAGACTCCATGTTTGTCAATGTAAAGCAACTATCACATTTTGAAAAAGTGCTTGAGATGGGAAAGGGCCAAAGGGGATGTGAAAAATGAATGTCAAGAAGGTGGGAATGAAAATGAGAAAACAGTAGATGTTAGCAAACGAGATGTCTGCCGACTGTGCCTGAGAACATTTAAATATGTATACAAAAGCAGATCCAGCACATTTTAGGGCCAGTCGATGACCTTGTTCAAATAATTTTCTTTTACCGTGGGTGCCAATGAATATGCATTTTTTGCAGTCAGACTTATTTGCGTATATCTTGTAATTTTAGAATATTGAACTCCGAGTTGTGCATGTTGTATTTAAAAACGTGTACAGGGGCATAGCTTGATCAGTAAGATTGAGGTGCGGGGGGAGATTTAGATTTTCTAACAATCACACTGACATATAATGTTGAAATACATTAGAGGACAAACATGGTGCATGAGAGGGGTCTAAGGAGAAGTGAAAAGAGAGAGGAATGCGGATTGAACGAATATTAAAAGAGAAAACGCAATATTTTGTCAAATAAACAACATTTTTGAGGACTTGGGAAACGGAGAGTGTGAGTGTGCATTTTTGCCTGTGTGTATGTAAAAAAATCCTGGTGAAATCCGTCAGACATGTCACTCACCATACCTGACTGATCCACATGTTCCCAACTATTTATCAAAAAATAAATGTATTTGGGGAGGAAAAACCCCAAACCACACTCCCCCCCCCCCCCGAAGCTACGCTACTGACCGTGTATGTGACTTAAAAATATAGCAGACATTTCCTTGCTTCCAGCTGCATGAGGGTGTTTGTCATTCTGCTACAAAGACTGTCACCTACCAAGCAGGCTGACCTTTGAGGAGACGAACGGTGGGAGTTTGTGCAAGTGTGCCATTTGTGTGTGTGTGTTTGTGAGGGTGAGCAAGAGTGAGAGAGAGAGGGCAGAGAGACAGAGGCAGCAGACATGGTCCCTGAGAATAATAGAGCACCTTACATAAGGAATGCCAGGTAGGATATCATAGTAACTTCTCGGTTGGAAACAGGTACTCTAAATAGTGAGAACCTGCACTTCTGTATTTCGATGTTATGCAGTGGTGCTGCCTCGTGCCCTTTTATCAGCGTGGGCAGCTCAGACAAGCAGAGGGCGGTGGCTTCCTGACCTTAAACTGGCACAACAGCACCAGGAACAAGGATTGGTAAAGCCAGTAGATCTCGCTTACATTTTGAATCATGGCTAAAACATGAAAAGGTTTTCTGCAGTTGCAAAAGGAACCAAAAGGTAGAGCAATTATACACCAAACGTCCAATAGCAGGGGGTAAGAGAGTGATTCTTCTCTGGCTGGAACGTAAGCCCACTCTATGTGACTGTCAAACAGTTGGTGACAGTAGTTTGCCTGGGTGAATGCCTAATTCACTCAGTGCTTGCAGAGTGTGTGTGTGTGTGTGTGTGTATAGGAGGGATACAGTAACAAACATTCCAGGAATATACAGCACAAACACACACATCAGGCGTGCGGTCATACATGTACATGGTGAGAAACCTTTACACACGTGCAAGCATACACCAGCATACACTAGACACACAATCGAAAATACCTACCACGCGCACACGTGGATATAAACACCCATCATTGTGTGGCCCCTTTACTTACTCTAACTGTACACATAATACCTAGCATGCATTGAAATATGGCACACAAATGCACACACATTCCACAGAACAACACACACTCGAAAAAGTGTACACACAAACACACTCACATGGACAGGCTCATGTTGCCCCTCTTCGATCCAAGAATCTAACTCCCTTATTCCACTCCTAAAGTAATGTTGAAACAAAGTGACTGAACATTCTCTGCATGTTATTAATAAAATAGATTCATAGCACCTACTTGGTGTTTCCTGCTTGGTAACACATATGTGGCAAAAGGTTTGCATCATGAGTCCTCCGGTGGTAAGGCGAGCTTGTAGTCAAACTTACCCCAAAGCATCCCATAGACCCAATCACCTAAGAAGCATCACCGGGGCTATTAGTCTGTTTTGTCATTAGCATGCAGAGTGTGTGCAGTCACTTTGCCTCAGCACTACTTTAGTTGTGGAATCCGGGAGTTAGATCCTTGGTCCTGAGAAAAGCCGTGGGGCTTGGCTTGAAACAAGCAGACCATTAGAAGGGCAGGTACATTATCGCCTGCACTTTCTACTCTCTCTCTGTTTTTAACTATACCGCCCGGAGGATGGATTAAAGGATCAATTACCTACTGGGCAGGTATTTTTAACCTGCCACATAAGACCCCTCCCACTCCTATTCCGTCTATCATTTGGAATATACCACTCAGTGCTCCTGCGTACTTCGCAGGTCGCAGCTCGCCCTGTTCTGCAGCTGAACAGGAGGAACCCTATGATGAAGCATGCCATCAAGGGGCGACCCTGGTGGGTGAGGGTCATATAAGAACAATAAAGGTTTTCTCTATCCGGTGGAGGGTTAGTACACTGAACACGGACGGGAAGTATATGTGTAGGAGGAAGGACCCCTCCGGTCTCTTTTCCTCTGTTCTCCCCCTTTCTTTTGAGAGAACTGTTCTTCCCATCTGTTGAGACCTAACCAGAGAAACTGTAAAAGCACCTGAAGTGACCGTGAGAGTTCAGAAACGTGCATGATAGTCTAAAACTGCAGGAAAAACTCTTACACTGAAAAAGCAAGAAACAATGTACCCAACTGACTGCGTGTTTTATTCTGCTGTGCCAAATAATTAAGTTACTAATATTATCTCTGAACAATTAACTAAGGTGCACATTAATTTTAGAAAACCGTGAGCTGCGCCCTGGATTTCGAGAGCGAGGTCTCGTTTGGAGCGCGTGACCATGTAAATAGGTCAGGCATCGACTTGTGACATAACCAGCAGCTCGGCAGGGTCACGTGAGCGAGGCATATGCACTAAAGCCAAGCAAGCAAACTTTAAGTAGACCACCCTGCAAACATATCAAGCGCGCAGTCCCGCCCGAATCTATTCTGCGCACGCGCGAAGGATAGGAAATACGCACATGATCATCTTCTCCTCGCAGTAGGGGTGTTTGGGCTTTATCTCCAGCTTCTGCACATCTGAAAATCGGATCTTTGGCCCCTTTCTGGAACACTTGCATTTTGAACCTGAGGATAAAGGCGACAAGGAAGTTTTGTTGGATTCTTGTTTCACTTGTTTGTTCAAAATGCTCAGAGACAATCTACTTAATTTTGCGGAGGAATTCCTTCAATCCCAGAATTTACATGTGCTATCCGGTCTTTAACACAACAAGTCGTGTTAGCAAGAAACAACCCCAACACGATTAATTCAGAAGTGTACACCAAACTACACAACCACTACTTGTGCAAAGTTCTACCCTTGAACCAAGCACATTTCTGCAACCGAACGACAGCTCGTATTTAAGAACATAAAATCAAATTTGTAGTACTTTTAATAAAACAGGACCTCGAAGAACCTGCATTATTATACGGGCCTTTGATTCGTCTCAGAAATCACTGTGATTCAGGTTTTTGTTTAGTGCCGGGGGCGTAAAGACGGTCCCTCCAGCAGCCCCCAGTCAGCTCGAGCCAAATAAATATCTGGTAGACGTGGGAGACTCGACCACCTCATAATATTCTAATGGGGGCATAATTTTACTTTACGCCACTGTTTAGTGCACCGGTCAGGGCAGGTTAAACTCATGACCCATAGGGGCTCATTTACAAGCCACTTGCGTCGCCGGTATGTCACCCTTTTCCCATATTAAAAGTGGCGCATCCGCGACGCAAGGGGCTTGTAAACAAGCTCCTATATATAACCTTAAAGGCTAGGAGGTTTTCTCGCAGTCTAATGCATGTGGGCAAAGAATCGGAGAGTGGAGTCCGTCACCTTACCTTCCACATGGACGGAGTAGATGGCAATGACGAGGAGTAGTAACGCCACCAGTGCGGGCTTCATGGCCAGACCTGGGTACAAACTGTCTTCCTTCCCTCTGTACACCTTAAAATCCCTCTCGGTGGGTCCCGCGGTTAGCTGTGCTCAGCGGAGTTGCTCTCCTGTCTCTGCAGGTAAATGTCGAGCTGTTAACTTTTTAACTTCAGGTGTTGGTTTTGGAGCTGCTGCGTGCTGCTAGTGCTGGTCCCAGCTGTTATGTCCTTGCTGGTTGCGTTGTTGCTGGTTGTGCGCGTGCTGCCAGTGGAGTTAGTTGTTGCTTCCTTGTCCGCCTCGTCTCCCGTCTGATTTCTCCCACTCTCTCCTGTTCTCTTTTAAAACAGCTCTGGCTGCCCTGGGCACCAGCTCATTAGCATGCAGAGCTACTCAGCGACTCCCAATTTCCCAATACAGGAGGAAGAAGGGAGGGGAGGGGACGTCGGGCATTACTGCGTGACGAGGCTGAATATTTCATAAAGCGAGGAAAAGTGACGCAACCATCAATTCACTGACAACAATGCAGACCATCGATCTTTTATAAGGGTCAACTAAAGACGCACTCTGACTATTTTGAATGCCCTACCATGAAAACAGAACACTTTATTGTTGGCTAACATTTTTCGTCTCTTATTTGCCAATTCACCTTTGTAATATTGAAAGTAATCTATTCATTTGACCTATATATTTTTTGCAGAAAAGTGTGTACTTCTTTACAATCACACTCCCCTTTCTTAACACGGTTGTTATCCATGCGTTCTCATGCTCTGCCTGCAGGGGGCAGAAAGTGCTAAGTTTGTGAATTGCGTGGCAGCTGAAGTTCTTAGGAGAAGCCGATTTGCGGTTGTGCCCTGAGGCTATCAAACAAAGCCGCCCACTCACCTACTTAGCAGAAAATATCTCATATTTGCCTTATGTCGTCAAAACCGTATTACACAAAGAGCCATATTAGGAGGACAGACCATATCCGGCATATTTAAACTGGCACCCCCTTTTGTACAGGAACAAAGCTATTTCCATAGGGCTGTTAGGATTAGTTTGTCCCTCATCATGAAAGCATCGCCCCATATGAAGCCGCGCGTCCGGCCCAGTGTGTTAGAGGGCAAGAAGTCATCAGGAGTTTGTCGCGGCAACCCGACAGTTTTTTTCAACGATGTTCATTGAGCTCAAAAACAAACGTTGGCCGCATTTTGGGGCATATTTACAAGCAGGTGATAAAAAATTATCGCCGCTTTTGCGGCCGTTTTCGGCCGAAAAGCGGCGATAATTTTATCGCCTACTTAGCAAGGCCACGCTAACGCGTGAAACCTTGCTTTAGAGTGGGGATTCTTTACGCCCAGCTTTGCATCTCTAATGAGATGCAAAGTGGGCGTTCCTGACCTAACATGACAGGTAGCGACATTTCTCCTAACATCAAGCCCCACGCTATGAAGCATAGCGTCAGGAAAAGTAGCGATAACCCATGTTATCGCTACTTTCCTTACGCCTGCTTCAGGACTGACTTGATATCCTATGGAAGGTGGATATCATGGCTAAGGGGCATATCAGCAACACCCGGCGATAATTATCGCTCAGCGCTCTTAGCGTGAGGATAATTATCGCCGGGTAACGTGGTTTTTATCGCTGAGATAGCGTGCTGTGCAAGCCTTGTTTGAACTTCGACACAAAAAGATGCGCCTGTACGCCCTTCCAATTCTAACATCAGCCATCCAGCTCGAAAACTATACCCATATCTTATTTTTGTTCTGCTCAAACAAGAAAACAGTGGACCAGAAGTAATACAATAATGAGAAAAAGAAGGAGAAAGACACTTTCACTGGCCTACTCTGGTATTTATTTATAGTGAGAAAACGCACCAAGGGCCCACCACCACCTGTTACAGTAGCAACCACTTCTGCATCCCACGTGACATGACGCTCACCCACCCACCACCAACTGCTTTATTTAAAAGCAGTTCCAGACATGGTGGTCTGCTGAGCCCAGCAGGCCCCTATACCTGGGAGGGGCAGCCATTACCGATAAGATTGCAAATTGCAAGAGGCTCATTAATATTTATGAGCCTCTTAATTTGGGGTTCGACCTCATGGCCACCAAACTGGATGCCATCCATGGGTGTCTAGGCCCGCTCCATGGTCTCAAACGAGCCTTGACTGACATCGCTGGAGTACTGACGCAGAGAGAAGAACACCTGTCCGCTCAGAGGGGCACCAGGGATACCAGTCATGAGCTGGCACACATGCGGAGGCTCATGGAGGATATAGTGCGGATGGAGGCGGAAAGGATGGCAGCCACTGCTGTACATCAGTGAAATGTAGCTGGGTTCTACCATGCCCTGCAGATCATCATCATGGCATTGCTGCCACAAGGCATGGCACAGATGAATGCTGCTGCCCCCACACCATCCACATCTCCGCCCCCTGGTGTGCCATGCCTCACAGTGTGGCAGACGTATCCACTCCGGCACCTGATCTGCCAGTGGCACACAGTGCCTCAGCCGGTACTGCAACACCCACAGGTGGGGCAGAGCACACATCCGGGGATGAGGACGTGGATGGGTTTGTGATCAGGAGGCACTAGCATTCATTTCCGCCACCTGTCCTGTTTCTGCTTGGTGCCACACATGGCCTCATGACCGTCCACTGACCCCCAATACACTCCGATGCACTCACCTTGGACAGTGACATGGACTGCCATATCCTGTTTGATGACCAATGACACGGCAACCAGAATACGGACTGTACCCATCCTCTTCCGCAGTACTTGTCATCCCCGGATGGACTCTGGCTGGCCCTCCACGGGCCCATATTGTGTAGTTTGATCGGCATTGCCCTGTACTTCTCCAGCTGCAGAACTGCACTGGATGTGCAATACATATCCAGTGATGCACTGCTGTGTCATGTCTATCATCATTCATGTTTGAATGTGTGGATGAATGTAGGGACAGTGATTTCCCTTGCGTCAATGATGCTCATCCTGTGGGATGCCAGTCAGAGGGTGCTACATTGCATATTGTGTACCAGGTCCCGTGAACACTACAACAGGGACTCACGCATCAGTCACTTCCATGTCCGGACATGGACTGAACCATGCCCAGAGCCCACGAGTCATTTTTGCTGGCCCTGTGCTGGTCCGGCGTACGGCAGGCCAGAACACTCTGCTTACGCTCCAAGGGGGGGCCCTCATTGCTACTCGTCGCAGGCATACTCGCTGGTGGTGTGCAGGTCACTGGTCTAGTTGTCCGCATGTCACAGCCACTCCCTGAGAGCAGGTTTACATGCACACCACACCCATCTGGCACAGGCTTCACCGGCCATGTGACTCCGCCAACATGAGGGGCAGATGATGTAACATTCCCCTCTGCCGGTGGTGACTGAATGACGGATGCTCCACGGTTCTCGATCATAAAGGGCACATGAGTTGTTACGCACAGGGTTAGTGGCACCAAGGCCTTGCGGCCGTCACGGGCCTTCCACCACGTGGAGCTGACTGGCGTTGCACAGGGTTATTGGCACCCGAGGCCTTGCGGCCATCATGGGCCTACCACCACCTGGCGCTGACTGGGGTTGCACAGGGTTAGTAGCGCCCGGAGCATTGCGGCCGGCATAGGCACCCCGCCATGGGACGGGGACTTTGGGTGCACTGAGTCAGTAGCACCTTAAGCTGCTGAGCGGGTGTGCAGCTTGCGATGATGCCCCGTCCCGGCAATCCGGACAGCCCAGGTTTTGTGTGCTCTGCTGGGCTGCAGTGTAGGCCAGAGCCAGTGGGCAGCGCGGGCCTACCGCCACATGGCGTGACTTCCAAGATCCCAGAGTTAGTGACACCTATTGGGCTGAGCAGGTGTGCAGCCTGCGATGATGCCGGGTGCACTGGTATGTCCTATGCCACGGAGTAAGCAAGACCCAGAACCAAACGTGAGACCTGGTGGCCTGCAGAGCAGGGCTGCATGGTTTGGAGGGTGCCATGACCGCGGGCCCCAGGCTTGTGGCTTGCAGCGGCACGGAGTGGGACCTCCTGTGTACACACCGGTGGCGGAAGGTGAGCAGTGAGGCCTGGGTGTGCATGGGCGGGCATGCAGCGATGGGTGGTGGGAGGGGCTGGGGTGCCTCTGCTTGGGTGTGCATGGACGGGCATTCTCCGATGGGCGGCGGGAGGGGCTGGGGTGCCTCTTCCTGGGTGTGCATGGGCGGGCAGGCGATGTTGTCTTGTGCAATTGTGTGTACTGTGCCAATCATGAATCTGGACTCTGTTTCAGATGACGGGTCTGTCTCAGATGTGTGACCTGGTGTGCTGCTATACATACCAGCAAGTGGTTGGAGACATACCGGTGGCAGCAGGTGAGCAGTGTGACCTGGGTGCGCAGGGGCGGCACTCTCTCTCTCTCTCCTCCTCTCTTCTTGTCTCTCTCTCTCTCTCTCCCTCTCTTCTTCTCTCTCTATTTTCCCCTCTCTTCTTCTCTCTCTCTCCCCCTCTCTTCTTGTCTCTCTCTCTCCCCCCCTCTTCTTATCTCTCTATCTCTCTCTTCTTATCTCTCTCTCTCCCTCTCTTCCTCTCTCTCTCCTGCACTCTCTCTCTGTCCTTTGATGTGCGCAGGACACACATTCTCATCATGATTTTTGTCTTGCAGGCTGTGACCTACGGATTTTCCCGAGGGCAGCCGCCATGTGTCTTCATTTAATTTCAGTGCTCATGTTAATAAAGTTTCATTTGTTGCTTCGAAAGTGAATGTGTGATGCTCATTGTTGTTAGAACACATGCATGTCACCAGTTGTGACTGTGCGACATCAAGCGGGTTATTTTGTACGTGTTTAGGTGTAGCTGATGTGGCATGTCTTTGGTCGGGAGGGTGCCGGGGAGGGGGGGTCCTGGGGATGGTAGCGGCGGGTTTTGTTGCCCTTTCGGACCTCCGGGCTGCATGTTCAGTTGCCCGGGTGCATCTGTTACCCTTCCGATGTGGGTGTGTGCTGGTCTCCCTTTTGTGGTGCAGACTGTGGTCCGACTTTGCACCAGGTCAGAGCAGGTGTTATATTCCTGCTGCTAATGCGCCTTATCACCTTTTTTGTGTTCTTATCGCAGTTCTGGCTGGTCATTGTGAATGTTGAGGAGTGGTGTTGTTGCGGCTTTTGGCATGGTAACACCTACTCTGCATCTCATTAGCGTTAGTTGCGGGGGTCATCTGTGGCAATGTTTTTTGCGGCTGCTATCATGGGTAAACTGGTGCTGTGGGCTGTTTACACCAGCTAGAGATTGGGGCGATAAGGTTATCGCTACTTTGGGTGCGATAAAGTGCCGTTAACTCGGCAATAGATCCTTGTGAATATCCCCCTCAATATTTATTTTCCTACCTACTCTTGTAATTAGAGGGGTCTGTTGAGACCCTTCACTCTCTGGCCCCTAACTACCTGAACAACAAACTGGTAAGAGCAGGTCAATCCAGAACGCTGAGAAGCTCCAACTCACTCCTTCTTATTCCCCCGAAACTGAAAAAGAAAACCACACAAAACCGATCCTTCTCTGGCAACGCTCCCAGGTTGTGGAACGCTCTCCCTAGAGTCCTCAGATGCAACCCCTCCTTCTCCTGTTTCAAAAGGGACCTGAAAATCCATCTCCTTAACAAATACTTTCCTGACCAATGTCAACTAACCTTGACTTCAATTTCAAGTTTACTCCTCTCTCTTGACATTCAAGGATAGTTGGTGACCGGACTGTGTTAACCACCTTATCTTCCATGCAGTACTTTATTTATCCCTGGTTTTCACTTCCTTACTGCCTGCCTACTATGTAATGCAATTTCCGTCTGTTCTCTCTTTACAGTATGTATGTAAAGTGCTCTGATACCCATGGGTCAAGCTAGCGCTATATAAAACTTTTAAAATAAAATAAAAAAAATAAAAAATAAAGACGAATCTCGAATGTGTGTGGCATAACATACATGCATTATGGATAATAAACATTGTTTTGGGGAATACATTTAAACCATACTTAGCAGACAGACAAATGCTGAACCATTTTTCATTGGGGCCATCAGTTTTTAACAAAGCCTCAGGTACATGGATATTTCCAGCTCAGACTTCTTCTGTTGCAACTCACTCCCTTGACTACAGGTTTGTAGAAGCAATATTATCTGCTACAATGTTCCGTAAGCATCACGTTTCACACACTCAAATTATGTTACAGCGAGAAACAAAGATCACAAAATCTAAATCACACTATTTACCTCTTCAGCTGCATTCCACAATAACGTTTGTAAAAGAGAGAGAGAAAGAGAGAGAGAGAGAGTGTGTGAGAGACAATTTAAATCCACTCATAAGGGTGCAGTGAAGATCACAGGTGTATTTCTACAGAGATCGACTTGACTAGAACACAGATAGAGTGGCCTGTTTCAAGTACCCAGGCTCATCAAAGAGAAGCAGGCCACAATGAGTGGCACCGACTTAACAGAGGTGACAGCAGGAGGAAGAGGAGGAGGGCACACTTAAAGGATCAATAAACTCCCCACTAACAATTCAACGTTGTCTGAACTCGTTTTCACTCATTACAGTTATGTCACTCATTCACATAACTGTTACAATTACAATTATGTCACTGTAATCCATCATTAGAAAATCACTCTGGTCAGTCCTTCAGGGCATTTCTAGGAAGTCTGTAATGGCAAGTGAATTAAATTCCTTGTATTTTAAACCGCAACTGAACTGAAATTATCATAGATTTGACGACCTGCATAGATGAAAGTCTACCTTGCCAGTTTTGAAAGATCAATGCATATTTTGACCATTTCGTTCTGATGATCTGTGGTCAGTTAAATACCACTGTATTGTCATAACTTGTGGGCACATCTTCTGTACACGTCCCCCTTTTCCTTAATTTGTAGGCAACATTTTCATAAGAGGCAATTGCCAACTAAATTGTTCCAACATCCAATTTCTTGCTAATGGCTAATTTCATCTCCTTGTGGTTGAGAGGTTACAGGATTTAATTTTTAGCTCTGGCTTGTCAGCTCAGCAGGCCAACTGAGATGAATAGTCACTATGCTGGAGAAGTGTGGCTCAATGATTAGAGCGGCAGACCCTGATGCAGAGGTCTAGCCCGGGACCAGGGTTCAATTCCCCACCTCGGCAGGTCTTGGGCTAAAAAATTCCACAGACCTGATAATTCTTGCCTCGGTGCCTATTCCAATCATGGAGTCCCACTCTGCAACTCTGGGCAATAGCTTGCTTAATCTCCACAACGGGCCACACAACGCTAAGGATGCCTGGCCTCCACCTTGGGGGTGCCCAGGAGTGGACGCCTCACAGGGAAAGCCAGGATGGGTTCCACAGTGGTATTCGTACAAGCGCCTTGAGACCCTTGCGGGTGAGCAGTGCGCTCTACAAGTATCAAATTTACATTTTATTTACATTCTAAAAGTGTACACATAGAGAAGTAAATGTCTCTCATCTCATGCTATTGGCTGTCTGGTGCCTCATTCCGTCTCTTAGGAGCTGCTTCCATTGTAATTCTTGATTTGGTTTGTTTTCTGTGACTATTTAGTGAATGCAGAAGCCATCTTTAAAAGAATGCTTGACATTCTAAATCTGTTCTTTATAAATCTCAGTACCTATAGAAACAACCTAGGAGATTTCAGGCTTCTGCTGCTCACTCCACTCTGAAGACCGTGAGTGAAAGTGTGTGGTGCCACAAGCTTTGCTGCTCTCTTTCAGTAAACCTAGTAACAGCCTGTGGTACTCTAGGCATGTGCTCAGATCTCGAGAGCATGTGATGCAGCGGCCAGAGCTGCCATCTCAGGAGCTGGGGATGCGGGTTTAGGTATCGGCATCAGTGCAACATCGTGTGATTCTGGGAAAATCACTTAATCTTCCTGTGCCCATGGACAGTGCCTGGATACCCTCACGGGTGGTAAGCCACACTATATAAACTCACCAAACAATACTTAATAAGTCAAAACCACCCCAGTAGTCAAATTTTATGAGAGAAATGAAGGGTCTTCACTTATAAGTTCTCTGAGCTGCTGGAACGTAATTTTTAGTGACGTTCCCGTGGCGCACACTGCAGAGCCATATCTACAAGGTCACATAAAGCCACCCTGAATGGCTTTTCATGGGCGTTTCGATATGGACTGAGGCAACGAGCGCAAGCCACTGCGTAGCCTCAACCAGCGATAGGGAGACATGCCATGGGTGTTATGGTGGGTGTTCCAATGTAACACCGATGTATTTTGACACATTCCCAGATTTACAAGATTTGGTAAACCTGGGAATGCATCACAAACCTGCATCTCCCCAGGGGCAGCATAAGGGAGGTGGAACAAGGAGAAATAACATTATTTCTCCTTGTTTTTCCTCTTTCTATGTGTGTTGCATTCTGCAACACACATAGAAAGACCTTGTTTTTCCTCTTTCTATGTGTGTTGCATTCTGCAACACACATAGAAAGAGGAAATCACCTCCATTGATTGGAGTCCCTTCCTGCACAAAAATAATCACCCCTAAAATGCTTACATTTTTGTACCCTGGCACAAGGGTGCCTGCATGGGCGCATGGCAGCCATTTGTGCACCAGAGCGGGGGGAAAGGACAGGAATGTGTCATCTCTGATAGATACAGCACATTCCTGCCCTTTTTGTTCCCTGTAGGATAGTGCAGCAGGAAGGCTTGCCGCACTGCCCTGCGGCAAACTATTGTAAAGGAGGCCCAAAGTTTTATTAGTTGTTGTGGCTGATGGTAAGTCACCACCTGGGCCGCTTCCTTGACACTACTAATTTTGTACTTATTTTGCTAATAAAGTTTGTGTATGATTACCCGTAAGGTACATCATTTTTCTCTTTCTTGCCTTACGTCTGTGCTCCTTTCTATCCCATGGAGGGATGTTGCAAGGAGATCATCTGTTGGAGCTGCTCCCATCTAGGGCTTGCCAATTCTATACTGAGGGACCCCATTTCTTATGGAAAATGCGCTTCCTGGATCAAATTCTGTGGAGCTAATGTAGTTTCCAATGAAATAAAATTACAGATTGGGACTTGTACTTATTTTTCGATTGTGACTCACAGATTGGATTTGAATATTAGTAGGATGCTGAATTTGGACAGCCTTGTGAGTGGGTGCAAAATGTGTCCCTCCTTGCACGTTATTCTTATTCACTGATCTTGATCCACCAAGATTTTACTTTATCTCAGCCTTTTAAAAACACAAATTCTGTGATTCATAATTTCTCTCCAAAAAGTTTGAAAATTGAACCTGGAATGATGACCCGAGGCTCTTCAATAATTCCACAAAGATGTAGGTTACAAGATGCACTACACTATTGACACCATGATAGCCCACTAATTTCACAGCCCTTCATTCTTCACTTGCAGCTTCCTTAAATTAGTATTTTCCCAATCCACATGTCTATGGGTCTAACTAAGAAAAATGAATTAAGAGAAAAAGAAAAAGGAGAGTAAACAACTGTAGGGTTGTAAGGGCAGACAAAGACAGGTGATTCTAGGCAGAATCAGTAACTGATCAAAATGGAGTAAAAGGGAACACAATAATGGTAGGTAGAAGTGCAGCAACTCATTTTTCGAGCACACCAATCACCTCTAACATTCTGCACAGTACCATGCACTGTCCTACTCTGGGTAATTGCTGCCTCTGCCACCTCCATCCATCAGAGGACTAACTGATCCTTAAGCTTCCATTCCTTTTCTTGCACATGCTGCTCTTGTAAATCTTTTTTAGTGGCCAAGTACAGCAACAATTTGTTAGTTTGTCAGAGCTCAAAGGCTCTCTACTAATCATGGACTAGTCATCAAGTGCTGCTACATACTGCTTTCTTTATATGTTCAATTAGACATGTCACAGCGTGTGTAAGAAAATACATTATCTTTTTCCTGGTCCACATTTAATTCTGAATTTTGATGACTTAGGACTCTTAGAGCTAGGCCACTTCTAAACAGTAGCAAAGATTGTGCACATTCACCTTAAAATGTACTTTGTATTGGCTTCACCTAATTTCCTCATTTTACTTTTTTGTAAGGCCATAAAAAGTAGCTAAAAAATGCACCAGTTTTGTGGAGGTTACATGGAATATAGGGGTGCAATTCGCTTTCACACCACTCACCTTTGGACGTGCATTGTGTGCCCAACCCCCCACAGATGTTTGACCATCTGTAGCACATGGCCTTAGGCCTTCCCCCTAAGGTACACCCAATCTACTTTTTTACTTTAAATTGTTTTCTGATTATCCCACTGGAATCCTTGTGCACTTTGACGGCAGCAGCATTATTTATCTTTCTGTTGTGGCCTGCCAATCAGAGTCTGAGCTCCAGTGGGACTAGCTGCAAGGCTGCCAAATGTGAAAAAGAATCCATGTGCCAATCAGATTGGCTGTTATTTGAAGGTGTGAAAACAGTGGGCCTTCTGCTGGCTTCGCACATTCCTAATCACCCTAATATCTATAAAATGTGAACCATAATTTCTCAAAAAGTACTGAACGGATTTGTACAAAATCACAAAAAGCAAGCTTTCTGGGTAAAGATCCAGTTTTCTACCAAATTCGGTATAATTCTGTTCAGCTGTTTTGGCTGCAGCATTGTAAAAAAGTCTCTATGGAAATTGCATGGGGAAATTGTCTTTTGAGAACTCCTTTTTTTTCTGCCTGCACTTGAGTTTTTTAGAAAGTTTTTAAAGATTTGGCAAACGGTGCCAATGTAACAAAAACTCACTTTCATATATATGTTGGACATAACCCTCTCTGTGGGGTCATTTCCAAACTTTTGCCTCCAAACCTCCTGTTTTCTGAACCCGTTCCTGTTGGTGTTTAGGTCTCTGTGCACCTTACCACTTCTAACAGTGCTAAAGTGCTTGTGCTCACTCCTCTAAAGAAAATAGTATAATTGGCTTACACCCAAATGGTATATTACATTCACTAATTTAGTAGTAATTAAGGGCCCGTTAATCAAATATTACTAGTTAGCCAGCACCACTTATTGCAACTCACCTTAATAGCCTTTTGAAGCAAATCCCAAGCCTGCCATTGAACCCTGTGTGTTTGGTTTCAACTGCCATTATGACCTGGCAAAGAAACGTTTGCCAAGTGTAAACCTTTATTTTTAATATAACTCTGCTATCTCTGGTTTAGGACAAGCAGCCACAATAACTCAAACACATTTTTTTATTGTCTAATAAAAATGCAGTTCAGTAGTGAAATATGATTTTTTATTACATATTTATGAAAAGTAACTTTTAAAATGTAAGGTATTGGCTGCCTCAACCTCCAGTTGGCTAATTAACATTAGCCTTAATGCTGCCTGTTTAATAGTACTCAACCGATCTAAGGATGACAGATAAATGTGTTGGCTTGTGCAAGATTCAAACTTGTGACCTACAGAAGACGGCAGCAATTAGCAAATAAGTAACTGAGATATGCTGCTGGTTACTACTCTATAGTGCAAAAATAGCGTCCAGTAAATCATTTTAGAAGTCCTTTTATTCTGGATATTACAGTCCACCTTTAGAGAGTCAACCTATGATTTTCATCTTCTATCACCTCCTGAAATGTGAAACGTTGGTGTCAGCAAGCAACAGAATGATAACTCAAGACAACCACACAGACTGGTGGTCCACAGTCTAAAATGGGTTTTGGCCAAAATATGGACATAAGAAGAAGCAAGTCAGTGCTTTAGTGAACATTCAAACATTTTGTAAAAACAAAATGTCAAAATGGGACAATATGTTTTGTCAAAGTAATGCCATTGATTTAGGGTTGTAATAATGTGGGAGCTGGTACATAAACATTTCTGAAATGTTATTATTTTTTAATTTCCAATAATTTAGAAAGTGGTTTTGGGGGGAGTGACTTGGCACCAGACAGAGGGGGCCGCTAATGCTCAGTGAGGATCGGGGCAAAAATGCCTGAATGTAGCAGCTAAACTTTCTGGTCAACATTTCCAACATAAGATATACCCTGCACATATATCTCTGCTTCTTGTGGTGACAGAGCTTTTACTGTTTTCCTCTTAGTGTGCCTGCCTGCTTGATTTCCCACTCTCTATGTAAGGGGCACTGTTGGGGCTGCAACACTCATTGTGAATCTTCATGTTTTTCTGGCATGTCTACTTAACATTTTATGTAACTCAGGAATTAATTTTACTCTGTGTTACTCTTCTAGTCATGAACAGCATTGTTAATATACTCTTGTTAAAACGTATACTTTCTTATCTTCTTTCTTTTATTGATTGTAGGACTCCTTTTAAAAAAAAAATTATATTGTCATTGCTCAATTTAAACTACTTTTTCTTCACAAGTATGGACAAAATGAGAAGATCAAAATTATCTTCCACAGGCTGTAGTCGTACATATAATAGACTTGTGATTGTTGCTATTTCTGTCATTAATCCAGTCGAAAGAAGACAACACACTGTCTAAACAGTAGGGGCAACATCAACGTCTTTAACTAAGTCCTCTTCTACTTTGCTCTCATCCCAATTCCTTTACTATTACACCAGCTATTGATTCAACCAGCAAAATACCAACAAAGCTCCTTCCTTTTCCTGTGAAACACCCTGTCTGTTTCTCTGAAACTGCTGTTAGAAAACAATTGAGCCTTGCAACAGCATATGGAAGAAACAAACATAAGATTCCAAAGCCTTGATGACAAATGGTCACAAATAGCTGAGAGAATTTTGTAGGAGGGACAGTCAATTTCAGACTTACATGACACCCCACTCAAAATAAATAGACTTCATTCAGTAATTTCCTTTCTTCAAAAACAAGTTGAAGACCTTAAAAATCATATAGGAGGAATAACCTAAAGATTTAAGGTCTGCTGGAAGAAACAGAAGGCAATTATACAATCATCCTTTTCATTAACTTGTACCTAGAATTCTTGAGATCTCAGAAGCTATATCATGTAGCATTCAAATAGCACACAGTCTAGGTCACATGTCTATCCTTACTTCTCCATCTAATAAGCCCAAGTTGGCCATACAATATATTTCTTGGACCGCACAGATTTGAATCAAGTCTCCTCAGCAGCTAAAACTAAGAAACAAACTTACAGATTAGATAATGTCTCACACTTTTCACAAGCGTTTGACAAAAGTACTTTTGATAAACGTAAAGTATTTCTGAATATGAGACCAGCTCTCTGCTCCTGCAATGTGTGGTTTGGACTCTTTCATCTACGCCTTTTTAAAGCAACTTGTAGGAATAGGCTGACAACCTATGAGGGCCCAGTGAAATTAAAATGCTTTCTAGACGGATGCAGATTGAACAAAACGAGACATCCAAACCTACGAATAGCTGAACTCGTTGATCATTTGTTGATTCATTTGCTATTTCTATTGTATTTTTTTCTTTTCGGCTCTAATTTGCATATAGTGCCTTGTTATGAAATGAACTTATGAATTTACTCATTAGTTAGTGTTCTTCCTAATCTCCTTGCAGCGTTTTCCACAGGTTTTCCCGTTTCTATGCTTGTTACTAACCATATTCCACCTTCCATTGACTAAATTCTCTCCCAATCCACTTTTGAGTTTGGATGTGTCGTATTTAGTATTTTGCGTCAACACCCTCAACATTTTGTCCTCTATGTAGGTATATTTCACATTATTTTCTTGTTTTACTTTTACCAGATGTCCAAGATATATTTTGAAAAATGGATATACCAATCGTAAACACCTTAGATGAAGAATGTAAAACAAATACAAGGGTACCCCTGTTGGCTTCAAGCCTCTGGACATAATGTACATGGAGAGGCAAGTAGGAATCGCCCTACGGTAACCCAAAGGGAACAAAGAAGCAAATCTGAGGTGGCTGTCACTCACAAAATGATCATCTGTAGGCTACAAGTATTAGTCCTTCAATCACTTTTATATTGTTGCCTGTCACTTCTGCTATGACGCCGCGGATTGAAAAAAATCACTTTTTCTCGCCCACTGCACCTGTAGGTGTAATGAGGCCACAAAACTAGTGTTCACCATCACAGAGGCGATGGAATTGGCAGAATTCGACAAATACATAAGTCTCAGACAATCCCTAATCGTTCTGACGAATAATGGCAGCAAACCACCTTTAGAGACAGTCGACCCTGGAACTGGCTAGCTACTGGTGAACAACTGTGCTCAAACAACCTGGCAAATACTCTGATAATCAGGTTTCCAGCCTCTCCCTGTCCATACTTTAGTGGTCAGCTTCATGTACCTTAGAGGCCAAACTGTCAAGCCACCCTTCTCTGTCGCCTCCGGGCCGTATGTCGTATTGTTGCAATCATTTCTTAGCAAGAGAATGAGCACCCCAAGCACCTTAGAGCTTTGCCAGCAGAATATCCTAAGCTGCCAAACATGCATGTATTCTAGCAGCTAAACGCTTCAGGGTGAATACGTTAACAGAACTCTGGCCTTTTATCAAATGTATCTTTTACTTTTTAATGAACCATGATTCATACTGGTTTCCTCTGTATTTGTGTCTTTTCAGTCAGAATAGTGTAGATTCTAACATTGTAAAGATTTTAATTAATCGTGCAATAAAGTATGTATTCATACAGATAGGATGTGTTGCATAACACATCATTTGACTCAATGTTCCAGTCAAGGAATGCATTTGTCAGTAAATCTAGAGACTTACGCTTCTTTCACAGGCATGCCAAGGGGTTGCATAAGGGAGGATAGAAAGTATATAGACAAGGAAGGAGACAGTAAAGAGGGATAGTTTACTTTTCATAGAATGTGATGTGACTCAATGCCAACTGTGCCTGCAGGTATATGTGTGAGGAGAATTCGATCTGCTCATGCCTTCTGCCAGGAATTTGTATGTACGTGCCGAAAGCTTTTGGGAGTGTTTGTTTGTAGGAATTCCCTCAGACCTTTTATTTGCATGTTTCAAATCTGCAGGGGAACACCCTGTGTTGGCACAGGATATCTATATCCAGCCTTTATTTCCCTACATCCACATGGGGCTTATCATCCTGCTTCAGTTGTGATAGCATTTATTTTTATTACTATGGAAAATAGTTGTATAGATGATTAATTACAACTATGCTTGTGTATCAAAATGAGAAAAATAATAGAAAAGAGTTACAGATAATATATTATTTGACTATTATGCATATTCCACCAACAGGGAGAGAATTCGGCTTCCTCCTACTCCATGAATACATTACTCAATCACTCATATTATGCAAATGTGTTATCGCTATTTAGAATTGTAAAATATTTTTTGATATCAGCAATGAAGTACAATTCTGCACATTATTCCACTACTCCATGATGTCTGGAGAGATTAAACTTTCTTTTCTGTGAAGTCATGCAAATCCAATAATTTTTGTGGTCATTTTTATATATGTAAGCTTAAAATATATGAAGATCTTATGTACACATGGATCAAATATTGGAATCTCTTGAGCCCTTTTGGTCTTTGTGATATATGGCATCTTTTTGACTTTTTAAATTGTGTCTAAAATGATTTGTGTGTACTACAATCTGAATAAAGTAAGGCAGTTTGGTGCTCTGGTCAAATGATTTAGACCATATAAACTGTAAATAAAAATGCAAAATAATTATAACAAATACCTGTATCCAACATGTGTATGCTTTGAAACAACCTAAGAATTAATACCTATTTTGAAGAGAAGGTTCCCTGACACAATGTACAGAAAATGTCCCTGTCTCTTTCATTTCGATCACTGTTTGTGGGCTCACATATCCTGAGGCACATCCAAATTTGGTAAGCCTCAGGACTTCCTTTGGTGTTCCATGGGGGGCAGAAAGCCCACTAAACGCCAGGGATTTTTTTGGGCGCACTTGTTTTTAGGCTGGGGGCTGCCCGAAACGGGAACGCCAATGCCCCCACCCCCCTGCCACCATTAAAGCCTAAAAAGAAAAGAAAAGAAAAGAAAGAAAGCCCACTTGACGCCAGGATTTTTTTGTTGCCATATGTAATTAGGGTGTGGCAGCCCAAAACGGGCCTGAAAAATGCCCCCATCCCACCACAATTACAGCCTTTCTGCCCCCCCTGGGGGGTATATGGGGAAGTAGCCCTCAATCTGCCCCCCCGGGGGGCAGAAAGCCCACTAGAAACCAGGGATTTTTTTGGGGGCAATCTTAATTAGAGTAGGGACTGCCCAAAACAGGCATGCCAATGCCCCCACCCCCACCAAAATTACAGCCTTTCTGCTCCCCCTGGGGGGCAGATGGGGCAGTAGCCCCCAATCTGCCCCTGGGAGGGCAAAAAGCCTACTAGATGCTAGGGATTTTCCTTTGGGCAATTTGAATTAGGGTGGGGGCTGCCCAAAACGGGCATGCCAATGCCCCCAACCCCCCACAAAAATGACAGTCTTTCTGCCCCCCCTGGAGGCAGATGGGAGCTGTAGCCCCCAATATGCCCACCCGGGGGGCATAAAGCCCACTAGAAAACATGGATTCTTTTTTTTTATTCGTGTAGGGGTAGGGGCTGCCCAAAATGGGCATGACAATACCCTCACCCCACCCCCAGAGAAATCCCAGTCTTTCTGCCCCCCGGGAGGGCAGATGGGGGCAGTGTCCCCTGATCTGCCCACTGGGGGGGCAGAAAGCCCACTAGGCACCAGCGATTACGCTGGCTTTTTTATGCGTGGGGGTGGGGGCTGCCCAAAATGGTCATACCAATGCCCCCACCCCCACAAAAAATAGCCACAGTCTTTCTGTCCCCCTTGGGGGCATATCGGGGCAAACCCCCCTCCCCCAATTCCTCCCCAGGGCGGCAGAAAGCCCTCTAGGCTCCGATTTTATTTTAGCAATATGCCTACCTGTGGATTTTGGGCCCTAACGTAGGGAAACCTGGCAAACATGTACATTTTTTAAAACTAGACACCAAGGGGATTTCAGGATGGGGTGACTTGTCTGGCTCTCACCAGGTTCTGTTACCCAGAATCCCTTGCAAACCTCAAACTTTGTAAATAAAATAAAAATGTCCTCGTAATTCTGTTGTGGGAAAGTTCTGGAATCTGCGTGGATCCACAAGTTTCCTTCTACACAGCATTCCCCCAGGTCTCTCGATAAAAATGGTACCTCACTCGCGTGGGTGGGTCAAGTACCCGCGACACGCAAAGGCCCAAAACCTAGTGAGGCAACATCAAAATTACCTCTCCCAAACCAACCTGTTTTTCAAGGGGGGTCCCATGAGTTTTTGGCCCTGGGCTCGGCGGCCAGGTATGGAAACCTACCAAACCCACACATTTCTGAAAACTAGACACCCGTGTGATTATAGGGAGGTATGGCTTGCATGGTTTCACCAACTTTTTCTTACCCAGAATCCCTGTACACCTTAAAATTAGCTGAAAAAATCACTTTTTCCACATATTTTTGTGTGGGAAAGTTGTGGCATCACTGGGCTGACCCCAATTCCTACCACCCAGTGTTCCCCCAGGTCTCCCGATAAAAATGGTGCCTCACTCGTGTGGGAGGCACAAGTACCCGCGACAGGCAAGGGCCCAAAACTTATTGAGGCGACATCAAAATTGCCTTTCACAAAATGACCTGTTTTTGCAAGGGGAGTCACCTGGGCTTTTGGCCCCGTGCTTAACGGCCAGCTAGGGAAACCTACCAAACCCACAAATATCTGAAAACTAGACACTCAGGGGATTCCAGGGAGGTAAGGCTTGCGTGGATCCCCCTATGTTTTCTTAACCAGAATCCCCTGCAAACCTCAAATTTAGCTGAAAAAAATCTCTTTTTCCATACCTTTTTGTGTGGGATAGTTGTGGCATCACTGGGCTGACACAAATTTCCTACCACCCAGCATTGCCCCAGGTCTCCCAATAGAAATGGTGTCTCACTTGTGTGGGAGGCCCAAGTACCCGCGACAGGCAAGGGCCCAAAACGTATTGAGGTGACATTAAAATTGCCCCTCACAAAACAACATGGTTTTTCAAGGGGGGTCACCTGGGTTTTTGGCCCTGTGTGTGGTCGCTGAGCACAGGGCCAAAAACCCAGGTGACCCCCCTTGCAAAACCAGGTTGTTTTGTGATAGGCAATTTTGATGTTGCCTCAATACGTTTTGGGCCCTTGCCTGTCGCGGGTTCTTGTGCCTCCCACACGAGTGAGGAACCATTTTTATAGGGAGACCCGGGGGAACACTGAGTGGTAGGAAATGTTTGTGTCAGCCCAGTGATGCCACAACTTTACCACACAGAAATGTGTGGAAAAAGTGATTTTTTCAGCTAAATTTGAGGTTTGCAGGGGATTCTGGGTAGGAAAACGTTGGGGGATCCACACAAGTCATACCTCCCTGGAATCCCCCCGATGTCTAGTTTTCAAAAATGTATGGGTTTGGTAGGTTTCCCCAGGTGGCCACCGAGCACGGGGCCAAAAACCCAGGTGACCCACCTTGCAAAACCAGGTTGTTTTGTGATAGGCAATTTTGATGTCACCTCAATACGTTTTGGGACCTTGCCTGTCGCAGGTACTTGGGCCTCCCACTCGAGTGATGCACCATTTGTATTGGGAGACCCGGGTGAGTGCTGGGTGGTAGGAAATTTGTGCCAGCCTGGTAATGCCACAACTTTTTCTCACAAAAATGTGTGGAAAAAGTGATTTATTTCAGCTAAAGTTGAGGTTTGCAGGGGATTCTGGATAAGAAAACTTTGGGGGATCCATGCAAGCCATACCTCCCTAGCATCCCCCGGGTGTCTAGTTTTAAAAAATGTATAGGTTTGCTAGGTTTCCCTAGGTGACGGCCGAGCTAGGGTTAAAAAACTACAGCTAGGCACTTTGCAAAAAAAGGGTCATTTTTCACTGTGAAAATGTGGTGTGTCCACCTTCCGTTTTGGGCCATTTCCTGTCACGGGCACTAGCCCTACCCACACAAGTGAGGTGCTATTTTTCTCTGAATGCTTTGGGGAATGCGGGGTGGGTGGAATTTTGTGGATCCATGCAGATTCCAGAACTTTCCACCACAGAAATGTGAGAAAAATGTGTTTTTTTGGCCAATTTTTCAGGTTTGCAAGGGATTCTGGGTAACATAACCTGGTGAGAGGCAGTCAAGTCACCCCATACTGGATTCCCCTGGGTGTCTAGTGTTCACAAATTTATAGGTTTGCTAGGTTTCCCTAGTTGCCGGCAGAGCTAGGGTTAAAAAACTACAGCAAGGCACTTTGCAAAAAAAGGGTCATTTTTCACAGTGAAAATGTGGTGTGTCCACCTTGTGTTTTGGGCCGTTTACTGTTGCGGGCACTAGGCCTACCCACACAAGTGAGGTACCATTTTTCTTGGAAGATTTTGGGGATCGCTGGGTGGGTGTAATTTTGGGGATCCACGCAGATTCCAGAACTTTCCACCACAGAAATGTGAGGAAAATGTGGTTTATTTGTACAAGTTTTCAGGCTTGCAAGGGATTCTGGGGAACAGAACGTGGTGAGAGCCAGTCAAGTCACCCCATCCTGGATTCCCCAGGGTATCTACTTTTCAAAAATGAATAGGTTTGCTAAGTTTCCCTAGATGCCGGCAGAGCTAGGGTTAAAAAACTACAGCTAGGCACTTTGCAAAAAAAAGGGTCATATTTCACTCTGAAAATGTGGTGTGTCCACCTTGCATTTTAGGCCGTTTCCTGTCGCGGGCACTAGGCCTATCCACACACGTGAGGTACCATTTTTCTCGGAAGACTTTGGGGAATGCGGGGTGTGTGGAATTTTATGGATCAAAGTAGATTCCAGAACTTTCCACCACAGAAATGTGAGGAAACTGTGCTTTTTGAAATTTTTTTAGGTTTGCAATGGATTCTGGTTAACAGAACCTGGTGAGAGGCAGTCAAGTCACCCCATCCTAGATTTCTCTCTGTGTTTAGTTTAAAAAAATGTATAGGTTTGCTAGGTTTCCCTAGGTGCTGGCAGAGCTAGGGTTAAAAAACTACAGCTATGCACTTTGCAAAAAAAGGGTAATTTTTCACTGTGAAAATGTGGTGTGTCCATGTTGCGTTTTGGGCCATTTCCTGTCGCGGGCACTAGGCCTACCCACACAAGTGAGGTAAAATTTTTCTCGGAAGACTAAACACAGAATTGTAGAGCAACTGTTATTACCTATTGACTTTCGATGCATTTCTGCCTTCCAAATGAAAGACAATGTGTAAAAAAGAAGTCATTTTGAAAAATGACCTATAATTCTCATGCTAGTATGGGTACTCCCAATTTCGGAAATGTGCAAATATCTACTGTTTTTAAACTCTATATTTTGTTCCAATTTCAGAAATACATAGGTGTCTATCATACCAATTTTTCCATGTATACATTTTCCCAAAATAATTGCTCTATACCCGGTACATAATAAAAAAACCATTGCAAGACGCTGCTCAGTTATTGGCTCTGGGTTCGTCCGGTTCTTGGTGAACCTACACATCCTATATATCCCCACAACCAAAATGGACCAGCAAATGTAACGGTATATTGCTTTCATACAGCTGTCATATATAAAAGAAGTTACAGGTGAAAACGTTGACACAAATTGCTGATTTTTTCAACTAATTTTCAATTTTTCCTTTAGTTAACTATTAGTTTCTATGAAGAAACCTTGAAGGATCTACACAAATGACCCCTTGCTGAATTCAGAATTTTGTCTACTTTTCTAAAATGTATAGTTCTCTAGGATCCATTATTGCTTTCATACCCATTTCTCGACCATTAACTGGAAGGAGGTTGAAAGCACAAAAAATAGCAAAAATAGGCAATGTTCAGAAAAATGCCCAAACTGTGTAACATATTTTGGTTTTCTGACAAAAGACTGCTTGTTCCTGAAATCTGGGAAGATGGAGATTTCAGCACCACAACCCCTTTTTTTTTATACTATTTGCAGGGGAAAAATCAGACGCTTTTAGCTGGAGCCCTTTTTTCCATTCCCCCAAACAAGATTTTGCGGTATTTGGCGTGGATACCTTATGTGGTCAAAAAGTTACAGGGGCCTAAGCACGAACTACCCCAAATAGCCAAAAAAAAGGCTTAGCACAGGGGGGGAAAGGCCTAGCAGCAAAAAGGTTAAGATGCATCTTTTAGTGAGGGTGATTTTTACATTCTGAGTTTGGAAATATCACTTTTAGAAAGTAGGTATTTTCTTGCTCACTTCAAGTGGGTTTCTGCCAGGATGTGTATTGACTGTCTGTCTTTAGTGTGACAGGGGCAGGGGAGGTCCAATGGCTCCAGAGAGCCTAGATGAGTCCGGGCTGGACTGCATTTAGAGTAGTGGGAGGAGATTTCCTTTCCCCTGAATGGGCCTGGACTGCCTTCCACAATGCTGTCTCCACCTCCCACCAGAAAGCTGCACCAGTGAGGAGGACAAAACAGGTTTTGTCTGGGCACAGACACTCTCTGCCTTCAGAGAACAAAGAGATTTACTGCATAAAAAGAGGGGCCCAGACCCCAGACATTTAGATCACTTCTGGGAAATTAAGAGGAACCTTTGTCAAGAAGAAGAGCTGGAGAATCTGAGGAGGAATCCTGCCCCTATGCTGTTTGCTGTCTTGGGTTGGCCTGCAGTGGCTACGCTCTGCTAAGGAAACGGAAAAGGACTTTGCTGTTTGCTGTGTCCCTTCCTTGAGGAAGATCTCCAAGGGCTTGAAGAAGAGCTTGCCTCCTGTTCTGAAGTCTCAGGGACACAAAGACTTCACCACCAGCTTCCCTGAACTTCCTTGCTGGGTGTTCTGACCTGTTAAGAGGTGCTTGCTGTTGTTTTCGACCTCTGGAGGTTGTTTGCTGCTGGGAGCTGGAAAAGTAATGCAACTTCGAGAAGTGTGACGTATCCGCACCTGTTCCCGACGCATCACCAAATAAATCATCTCAGCGCCTGCTCGTGGCTCAAGAAATCGCTGCACACCACATTGAAAGGGAAAGGCCTAAGCAGATAAAAATAACGGCCTGGGATAAATTGGTGGGTGTCCAACTACAAGATCTGCTTATATCCACTGCACAATCTCAGCAAACAGATGTAGATGATGCAGCTAGATTGTACACCAAATGGGTGGACACAGCCTGTAAAAAGCTAGTGCCGGAGAAAGTGATATATCCTGAATGAGCACTACCAACGTCACTGTGGTTCTCAGAAGAACTAAAAAGGCAAAAGCTAACTTGTAAGCAGCTGGAACATAAGTGGCGAAAATATATATACGTTTTCCTACCCAGAATATATAGAGCGCAAAATTTGTCTAAAGAACTCTATAAAACGGTAGCAAGATTGGCAAACCCAACTAAACCGGGGGTGGAAGCAAGCCAAGATATGGCTGAAGATATTGCTAAATTCTTCCAAAATAAGGTGGAAGTGATTTTCTCAGCCTTTAACCAACTTCAGCAAAGGCACCCCAGAAAAAATGGTAACTGAGGCAGAATTAGGTACAGAAGTAAGGCCTTCTTTAGAGAAATTTGCCCCACTTGCTATTAGTGCTACTAAGATGCTACTAAGTGCGGCCAAATCTGGTTCTCCGTATGACCCATGTCCAGTGTCAGTGGCCAAGTTAGCCTTCGACACGATTGCTATGACATTGACACCAATATTCAATAATATGTTTGAATCAGGTGACTTTCCTAGCATCTGGAAGTTGGGTTCAATACTCCCTTTTCTGAAAAAAAATAATCTCGATGCAAAAGATCCAAATAGCTACAGGCCCATCACTCGTCTCCCGCTACCTGCAAAAATAGTTGAAAAAGAAATAAATGCTCAGTTGAGCACTTTTCTCTATAAAAATGGGGTATTGGACCCTACACAATACGACTTCAGGGCAGGACATAGTACGGAGACCGCCTTAATAAAGTTGATAGAAGAAATTAGGAAAGCCCTTTATCAGGGAGGTTAGACAGCCCTTATAATGTTGAACTTGTCTGCGGCCTTTGACACGGTCCACCACAAATTGTTGATGGACCGTCTGTCAGAGGCAGGGGTAAGAGGAAAGGCGTGGAAGCTATTGAAAGCATTCCTAACAAATAGGAAACAAATAGTGTTGCTGGGAAGCTTTTATTCCAATGCCTTTACGCTTCCTTGTGGAGTTCCACAGGGATCAGCCCTCAGTCCTACCCTTTTTAATATTTATGTGGCACCTCTGGCTCCTTTGATCAAGTCACATGGTTTTAGTCTAACATCTTATGCAGATGATACGCAAATCGTGGTGTCTCTTCTACCAGGACAGGAAATAGACATGAGTAGGACATTTCAAGAATGTATGTAAACAGTTAAAACTTGGATGTCACAGAACTGTCTGAAATTAAACGGAGCAAAGACAGAGGTACTCATTTTTGGCAATAAAGCCAATTTTTGGAACCCTGATTGGTGGCCACAAGACATGGGCAGTCTCCCTATACCCAAAAGAAAGGCAAAGAACTTGGGTATAATGATGGATGATAAATTGAATTTCGAAGAGCAGATAAAGGCTACGTCTTCGGCCACCTACCTATCTCTTAAGATGATAAAAAGATTAAACCGTTTTTGCCAGAAGACAGCATGCAAATAGTTGTTTCCTCTATGGTGCTATCGCGGCTGGATTACTGCAATGGGCTCTATTTAAATATCTTAGAGCGGCACCTAAACAGACTGCAGATTCTGCAAAATGAACGAGTGAGGAACCATTTTTATAGGGAGACCCGGGGGAACACTGAGTGGTAGGAAATGTTTGTGTCAGCCCGGTGATGCCACAACTTTACCACACAGAAATGTGTGGAAAAAGTGATTTTTTCAGCTAAATTTGAGGTTTGCAGGGGATTCTGGGTAGGAAAACGTTGGGGGATCCACACAAGTCATACCTCCCTGGAATCCCCCCGATGTCTAGTTTTCAAAAATGTATGGGTTTAGTAGGTTTCCCCAGGTGGCCACCGAGCACGGGGCCAAAAACCCAGGTGACCCACCTTGCAAAACCAGGTTGTTTTGTGATAGGCAATTTTGATGTCACCTCAATACGTTTTGGGACCTTGCCTGTCGCAGGTACTTGGGCCTCCCACTCGAGTGATGCACCATTTGTATTGGGAGACCCGGGGGAGTGCTGGGTGGTAGGAAATTTGTGCCAGCCTGGTAATGCCACAACTTTTTCTCACAAAAATGTGTGGAAAAAGTGATTTATTTCAGCTAAAGTTGAGGTTTGCAGGGGATTCTGGATAAGAAAACTTTGGGGGATCCATGCAAGCCATACCTCCCTAGCATCCCCCGGGTGTCTAGTTTTAAAAAATGTATAGGTTTGCTAGGTTTCCCTAGGTGACGGCAGAGCTAGGGTTAAAAAACTACAGCTAGGCACTTTGCAAAAAAAGGGTCATTTTTCACTGTGAAAATGTGGTGTGTCCACCTTCCGTTTTGGGCCATTTCCTGTCACGGGAACTAGCCCTACCCACACAAGTGAGGTGCTATTTTTCTCTGAAGGCTTTGGGGAATGCGGGGTGGGTGGAATTTTGTGGATCCATGCAGATTCCAGAACTTTCCACCACAGAAATGTGAGAAAAATGTGTTTTTTTGGCCAATTTTTCAGGTTTGCAAGGGATTCTGGGTAACATAACCTGGTGAGAGGCAGTCAAGTCACCCCATTCTGGATTCCCCTGGGTGTCTAGTGTTCACAAATTTATAGGTTTGCTAGGTTTCCCTAGGTGCCGGCAGAGCTAGGGTTAAAAAACTACAGCAAGGCACTTTGCAAAAAAAGGGTCATTTTTCACAGTGAAAATGTGGTGTGTCCACCTTGTGTTTTGGGCCGTT
Organism: Triturus cristatus; assembly: GCF_964204655.1. NCBI lineage: Eukaryota > Metazoa > Chordata > Amphibia > Caudata > Salamandridae > Triturus > Triturus cristatus. The sequence goes on from NC_140590.1 coordinate 964,536,957, forward strand.
TACTGTTGCGGGCACTAGGCCTACCCACACAAGTGAGGTACCATTTTTCTTGGAAGATTTTGGGGATCGCTGGGTGGGTGTAATTTTGGGGATCCACGCAGATTCCAGAACTTTCCACCACAGAAATGTGAGGAAAATGTGGTTTATTTGTACAAGTTTTCAGGCTTGCAAGGGATTCTGGGGAACAGAACGTGGTGAGAGCCAGTCAAGTCACCCCATCCTGGATTCCCCAGGGTATCTACTTTTCAAAAATGAATAGGTTTGCTAAGTTTCCCTAGATGCCGGCAGAGCTAGGGTTAAAAAACTACAGCTAGGCACTTTGCAAAAAAAAGGGTCATATTTCACTCTGAAAATGTGGTGTGTCCACCTTGCGTTTTAGGCCGTTTCCTGTCGCGGGCACTAGGCCTATCCACACACGCGAGGTACCATTTTTCTCGGAAGACTTTGGGGAATGCGGGGTGTGTGGAATTTTATGGATCAAAGTAGATTCCAGAACTTTCCATCACAGAAATGTGAGGAAACTGTGCTTTTTGAAAAATTTTTAGGTTTGCAAAGGATTCTGGTTAACAGAACCTGGTGAGAGGCAGTCAAGTCACCCCATCCTAGATTTCTCTGGGTGTTTAGTTTAAAAAAATGTATAGGTTTGCTAGGTTTCCCTAGGTGCTGGCAGAGCTAGGGTTAAAAAACTACAGCTATGCACTTTGCAAAAAAAGGGTAATTTTTCACTGTGAAAATGTGGTGTGTCCATGTTGCGTTTTGGGCCATTTCCTGTCGCGGGCACTAGGCCTACCCACACAAGTGAGGTACAATTTTTCTCGGGAGACTTAACACAGAATTGTAGAGCAACTGTTATTACCTATTGACTTTCGATGCATTTCTGCCTTCCAAATGAAAGACAATGTGTAAAAAAGAAGTCATTTTGAAAAATGACCTATAATTCTCATGCTAGTATGGGTACTCCCAATTTCGGAAATGTGCAAATATCTACTGTTTTTAAACTCTATATTTTGTTCCAATTTCAGAAATACATAGGTGTCTATCATACCAATTTTTCCATGTATACATTTTCCCAAAATAATTGCTCTATACCCGGTACATAATAAAAAAACCATTGCAAGACGCTGCTCAGTTATTGGCTCTGGGTTCGTCCGGTTCTTGGTGAACCTACACATCCTATATATCCCCACAACCAAAATGGACCAGCAAATGTAACGGTATATTGCTTTCATACAGCTGTCATATATAAAAGAAGTTACAGGTGAAAACGTTGACACAAATTGCTGATTTTTTCAACTAATTTTCAATTTTTCCTTTAGTTAACTATTAGTTTCTATGAAGAAACCTTGAAGGATCTACACAAATGACCCCTTGCTGAATTCAGAATTTTGTCTACTTTTCTAAAATGTATAGTTCTCTAGGATCCATTATTGCTTTCATACCCATTTCTCGACCATTAACTGGAAGGAGGTTGAAAGCACAAAAAATAGCAAAAATATGCAATGTTCAGAAAAATGCCCAAACTGTGTAACATATTTTGGTTTTCTTACAAAAGACTGCTTGTTCCTGAAATCTGGGAAGATGGAGATTTCAGCACCACAACCCCTTTTTTTTATACCATTTGCACGGGAAAAATCAGACGCTTTTAGCTGGAGCCCTTTTTTCCATTCCCCCCAAACAAGATTTTGCGGTATTTGGCGTGGATACCTTATGTGGTCAAAAAGTTACAGGGGCCTAAGCACGAACTACCCCAAATAGCCAAAAAAAAGGCTTAGCACAGGGGGGGAAAGGCCTAGCAGCAAAGATGTTAAGATGCATCTTTTAGTGAGGGTGATTTTTACATTCTGAGTTTGGAAATATCACTTTTAGAAAGTAGGTATTTTCTTGCTCACTTCAAGTGGGTTTCTGACAGGATGTGTATTGACTGTCTGTCTTTAGTGTGACAGGGGCAGGGGAGGTCCAATGGCTCCAGAGAGCCTGGATGAGTCCGGGCTGGACTGCATTTAGAGTAGTGGGAGGAGATTTCCTTTCCCCTGAATGGGCCTGGACTGCCTTCCACAATGCTGTCTCCACCTCCCGCCAGAAAGCTGCACCAGTGAGGAGGACAAAACAGGTTTTGTCTGGGCACAGACACTCTCTGCCTTCAGAGAAGAAAGAGATTTACTGCATAAAAAGAGGGGCCCAGACCCCAGACATTTAGATCACTTCTGGGAAATTGAGAGGAACCTTTGTCAAGAAGAAGAGCTGGAGAATCTGAGGAGGAATCCTGCCCCTATGCTGTTTGCTGTCTTGGGTTGGCCTGCAGTGGCTACTTTCTGCTAAGGAAACGGAAAAGGACTTTGCTGTTTGCTGTGTCCCTTCCTTGAGGAAGATCTCCAAGGGCTTGAAGAAGACCTTGCCTCCTGTTCTGAAGTCTCAGGGACACAAAGACTTCACCACCAGCTTCCCTGAACTTCCTTGCTGGGTGTTCTGACCTGTTAAGAGGTGCTTGCTGTTGTTTTCGACCTCTGGAGGTTGTTTGCTGCTGGGAGCTGGAAAAGTAATGCAACTTCGAGAAGTGTGACGTATCCGCACCTGTTCCCGACGCATCACCAAATAAATCATCTCAGCGCCTGCTCGTGGCTCAAGAAATCGCTGCACACCACATTGAAAGGGAAAGGCCTAAGCAGATAAAAATAACGGCCTGGGATAAATTGGTGGGGGCCCAACTACAAGATCTGCTTATATCCACTGCACAATCTCAGCAAACAGATGTAGATGATGCAGCTAGATTGTACACCAAATGGGTGGACACAGCCTGTAAAAAGCTAGTGCCGGAGAAAGTGATATATCCTGAATGAGCACTGCCAACGTCACTGTGGTTCTCAGAAGAACTAAAAAGGCAAAAGCTAACTTGTAAGCAGCTGGAACATAAGTGGCGAAAATATATATCCGTTTTCCTACCCAGAATATATAGAGCACAAAATTTGTCTAAAGAACTCTATAAAACGGTAGCAAGATTGGCAAATCCAACTAAACCGGGGGTGGAAGCAAGCCAAGATATGGCTGAAGATATTGCTAAATTCTTCCAAAATAAGGTGGAAGTGATTTTCTCAGCCTTTAACCAACTTCAGCAAAGGCATCCCAGAAAAAATGGTGACTGAGGCAGAATTAGGTACAGAAGTAAGGCCTTCTTTAGAGAAATTTGCCCCACTTGCTATTAGTGCTACTAAGATGCTACTAAGTGCGGCCAAATCTGGTTCTCCGTATGACCCATGTCCAGTGTCAGTGGCCAAGTTAGCCTTGGACACGATTGCTATGACATTGACACCAATATTCAATAATATGTTTGAATCAGGTGACTTTCCTAGCATCTGGAAGTTGGGTTCAATACTCCCTTTTCTGAAAAAAAATAATCTCGATGCAAAAGATCCAAATAGCTACAGGCCCATCACTCGTCTCCCGCTACCTGCAAAAATAGTTGAAAAAGAAATAAATGCTCAGTTGAGCACTTTTCTCTATAAAAATGGGGTATTGGACCCTACACAATACGACTTCAGGGCAGGACATAGTACGGAGACCGCCTTAATAAAGTTGATGGAAGAAATTAGGAAAGCCCTGGATCAGGGAGGTTAGACAGCCCTTATAATGTTGAACTTGTCTGCGGCCTTTGACACGGTCCACCACAAATTGTTGATGGACCGTCTGTCAGAGGCAGGGGTAAGAGGAAAGGCGTGGAAGCTATTGAAAGCATTCCTAACAAATAGGAAACAAATAGTGTCGCTGGGAAGCTTTTATTCCAATGCCTTTACGCTTCCTTGTGGAGTTCCACAGGGATCAGCCCTCAGTCCTACCCTTTTTAATATTTATGTGGCACCTCTGGCTCCTTTGATCAAGTCACATGGTTTTAGTCTAACATCTTATGCAGATGATACGCAAATCGTGGTGTCTCTTCTACCAGGACAGGAAATAGACATGAGTAGGACATTTCAAGAATGTATGTAAACAGTTAAAACTTGGATGTCACAGAACTGTCTGAAATTAAACGGAGCAAAGACAGAGGTACTCATTTTTGGCAATAAAGCCAATTTTTGGAACCCTGATTGGTGGCCACAAGACATGGGCAGTCTCCCTATACCCAAAAGAAAGGCAAATAACTTGGGTATAATGATGGATGATAAATTGAATTTCGAAGAGCAGATAAAGGCTACGTCTTCGGCCACCTACCTATCTCTTAAGATGATAAAAAGATTAAACCGTTTTTGCCAGAAGACAGCATGCAAATAGTTGTTTCCTCTATGGTGCTATCGCGGCTGGATTACTGCAATGGGCTCTATTTAAATATCTTAGAGCGGCACCTAAACAGACTGCAGATTCTGCAAAATGTGGCATTAAGATTGGTGACAGGCACTCCTAAAATTGTATCTGTAGCCAAAGAACTACAAAGATTACATTGGCTGCCCATTAGGAAAAGGGTACAATTCAAGTCATTATGCTTGGTTTTCAAAGCACTGCATGGTCAGGGGCCTAAATTCTTGGTCAACCAGTTTAAATGGTATGCCCCTAAGACAACCTTGCGCTCATCAAGAGCCAAAATGGTGGATGTACCTCCCATGAAGAAAGTCTCATGGGGGGGCAGAAGCTTTATTACAGGTGCTGCCAAGGCGTGGAATGCCCTCCCCTGGCACTTGAGAAACTTCACTAGCCTTCTTGCTTTCAGGAAACAGCTTAAAACATGGCTTTTTAATCTATAAAGACTATCCTTAGCTATCTATCTCCTGGCCCATCTATGCTCTTGGGGGATTTTCGCCATTAGCGCCAGGACAGCTCCGGGTAACCGTGCGCTTTACAAGTGGGTTTAACATAACATAACAATGACGTCAACAATCTCCAAAGTCCAAGGTCACCACACCGATTCTGACGCTAGGCCTGCTGTGTGGCTGCACAAACCCAAGGATCGTCCCGAATCGTCGCATGCATCGAGGCATCGCTGGGAGTTACAGTAAGAAACTGATGCATCACCTTCCCATGCAGTAAGAAACCAACGCATCACCTTCTCTCCGGTAAGGAACCGTTGCATCACCTCTCCTGCGCAGTAAGGACCTGACGCAGCACCTCCTCAGGAGCAAGGAACGAATGCATTACCTTCCCTGAATGTAAGAATCCCACGCATAACCTTCCCTGTGACCCATTTTGTTTGTGTGCACGACGCATCCAAGGTACTTTGTGTGAAAAGTGCTGCAGCTGTAATTTGCTTTGAACTGAACTAGTTCTACCATTTGGAAGTCATTTTTAATTACTGTATTGTGGATTTTTTTCGTTTGGCCTTCTTTTGGTTTAGATAAATATCATTTATTTTTCTAAACTAGGTGGTGTCCTTTTTGTAGTATTTTCACTGGATTACTATATGTTTTCACAAATGCTTTACACGCTGCCTCTGAGATAAGCCTATCTGCTCGTGCCCAGCTACCAAGTGGGCGAGCAGGGAATATTGTGGAGTATATCCCCCTTACTCTGACTAGTAGCAAGGGTCCCTATTTGGACAAAGGTACCTACCTCTGCCAGCTAGAGACCACCATGTCTAACATGTTCCATTTGGACCTGGAGCTCCTGTTGCTCTAACTTTTTCAAGATTTTTAAATCTCGCTTTCTGTTAGCAGTGCTCCCTGATACTGGATGTCAGTTTAGTGGTTGTGAGTGTCTGACGCATCATGGTTTATTGTTTTAACAGTGTATAGGTTTTGTAGATGCAAGATCCACTGTGGTCCGAGATGACATTAATTCTAGTCATTGCTGGGCTTGTTTTGTTCTTGAGATACCTCCATACGTCGGCATGCCCCCTTTTACCCATCAGTGAATATACATGCATCCATTCTCTTTCCATCTGTTCATGCTTTGCAAACCAGACCATCTGTTTATTCTGTTTATTTTGGATCTGATATAATTTTCAATTTGGCTTTAATTGTTGCTTTACTTTCTTTTTGGCAGCCTTTTTGAAGTCTGCGTATCTTAAGTTTACTGACTGCACTCTGAGAATCCTTTTGTTTTTGTGAGGCATTGGCAGGTGCCCTTTGAGATAGTGGATATTTGTGTATTTCATTGAGAATTGAGCACCAGTTGGCCAGTTTGATGTCACCACTCCTGGTCTTGAGGTACCGGCCTTTGGAAGATTCCCATAATTATAATTTCTGCAAGTTCACTGGTCCCCACTTTATCCTCTTAATTAGATGCCAACTTTCCACGTCTGTTGAGTCAGCTATTAGCTTTGGGTTTTGGTGCCTGTTGGAATTGGCTTTTAAAGAAGTAACTAGAGGGAAATGATCACTCTCTGCGTGAGTCATGATCCAGAAGCCTACTAGGGCATCTTGGATTTTTGCTCTGGTGAATATGTAGTCCAGAGTACATAGTCCCTTAAAGGATTTCTGGAATGTAAGGGTGGGGAATACACTTTTGATTGTGTGCTGAATCAATTTTAGACATCACCGGATATGTTAGGTCAATTCCCAGGTATAGTTGATTGAAGTTGCTGCACATGAAAACTTCCTGTGCTGTGTTTTGATAGAGCACAAATTCAAAGGAGTCACAAAGTTGTATCAGCCTGTCTGTACGTCCTGCACCAAAGCAACTGAAATATACATTAAGAAGTGAAATTTTCAGAGGTTGGTCATTTATTAGCAGGCCATCCAGGTTCACTAGTTGAAACATTTTGTATTGCGATTCAAGAGTTTTAACTTTCAAATCCAGCCTCAGACTTACGTAGATTGAGAGACCACCTGAAGGCCTCCCAAATAAGTTGTTTTTGTGGCAGCTTGGTGTAATTAGTAGAATCCAGGAATTGTGGTTCGGAAGGTTGCCCATGTTTTCTGGAAGCAGAGGAAGGCGATGGATTGAATGAATGACATTGCAGCTGAAGATTTAAGTAGCTTCGTTAATCCCGCTACATAGTTTTATGTTTAATTTCCTTTTGGAATTGACCTTAGGTAGGTGACTATCGGGGCGAGGAATGATTTTTTTATTACTTGCCAGTGTGGCTGATAATCAGTCATTTTCTTGTTTTACTTTGTCTGATTGCTCTAGGGCTATTCTACCTTTTGGACATCTTTGATTGGAGTAGGAGCATGACATTCTCAGTTTGTTGTACAATAGGTTGAGTTGAGATTTTCATGCCCCTCTGAGGATAGTGAGTGGGTGGGCTTGAGGCCTTGGCTGCTCTCCATATTCCTTCGACAGGTGCAGTCACTTGGGAGCCAGTGGTTTCTAGATCACTAACCCCTACTCTTAAAAAGTTGCCTTGGTGTTCAGAATATTTGCTGCCAGTGCTGAGGAATTGAGTGTTAATATAGTTGATTCATGGGAGGAGCCAAGATGGCCACCTTAGCATATGTGACCGATCAGGGCTCCGACTCATCGCTGTTGTGGGACCCCTCCTCGGCCCCAAGCGCTGCACCCCGGAGCCTGGGGTGATTGATATCACAACCCCACACCACAGATATATTTGCAGCAACCTGGAGTTGAGACCTGGCCCCCAAAGTGACTATGAAGGAGAGGCATGGTCCATCTGGGCCAGGTGGTACAGGCAAAGGAAGGAGCGATACGGCTGGGACAGCATGGTCTCCTGTTGCAGGTGAGGGTGCTAGAGGGCCAACTGCAAGGTGCTAAGCCTCAGTGAAGGTACGCAGGAGGATGGCAGGAGGTGAGCAGCTGGGGTGCTCCGTTGGTGCCACGGAACTGTGCGTGTTCAGCCGGGGTGTGCTGACTTGCACCAGCATTAGAAGGGAAAGAGGCAAAGTGTCACCCGATTCCTAACTCTAGGATGCCTGGTGTTAACTCCTGAGTTGATGTGGGTGTGTGTGCTGGCCCTGCCGGTTCCCCCTTTGGGTGGCACGGGCCCTGTGGTGGAGGTCTAAAGGGCATTACTCTGGCCCCTATTCACTCCCATATTGTAGCACAAAGTCATTCGATCAAGGGGGTCTGTCAGCTGGAGGGGCAGTGAAACGGACTGCGACAGCAGTGTCTGGCAGTCCCCTGAATGGGGGCAGTGGATACCCTGAAGGCCTGACTGCATTTTCTTGTGACAGTGCCCCCCCCCCTTTTTCCTGCTATAATATAGCACAGCTACGCACACCTGTACTGTGAATAGTGGAGACATTGACCAACACCTTGCATGGAATAACGATACTTGCAGTGGGTTGTTTAAAAGACCTTCGTGTACCATCTGCTGAGCAGTGGAGACAGGCCTGATTTCAGTTCTTGTACTAGGAGGGGTCACACAGGGAGAGCTGCCCTTGCACGGATACCAACATATACGATCTTGAAATCTTGCCACACCATTGAGGAATGAATTGCCAGGATGGCGCAGGGTGGGGCTGCTGGTGAGGAACGTGCAACAGGTGAGAGTGCGCTGGCATCCACCGTTGACATTAAATCCTAATGTTGGAGGGCAATAAAGCAATGACAGACAAAATAGATGGAGTGGCAGTTACTCCGCCAGTACATGGATATGATGAGGGACAGGGTGAAAGACTTGGGCACCAGAGATGGTGATGCTTAGGAATTTTTGGGGGCTCATAGTAGTCAGCTTGCGGATCAAGAGCAGCGTTTACAGCAGCACAAAACCAAATTAGCTAACTTCGAAGATCGATCAAGGCAAAACAATTTGTGCATTTTGGGGTTACCAGAGGACAGGGAAACAGTACCATTGGAGTTATTCATGGAGTCGTGGCTCCCTACAGTGCTGCTGGGATTGAAGTTTGAGGGAGATCTTCATCTGGACAGTGCAAATAGAACTCCTGGTGTCAGGCCTAAACCTGGTGAACCCCCACACATGTTGACTGCCCACATGCTGCAGTACAGGGATAAAGTGGCCATATTGGCAGCAGCTCACAAACTGGGTGATATTGAATACAATGGCAACAGAATATCGTTCTTTTCAGATTATGGTATAGCTACCCAGAAAAAACGCAGAACTTTCACGGAAGTTAAAAGAAAAAATAGTAACCATGGGTTAGCCTATGCTTTGTTGCACTTGGTGTATTTAAGGGTGGACTTAGAGGGGAAACATCACTTCTTTGATCATGCTGAGGAGGCTATGCAATGTCTAAACTCATTGATTTCCTTTAGAGTGATTACTGATGTTAATGTTTTGCATTTTATTGTTGATCACTGGGGATGAGTGAGCCAATGTTATTCTATATTACCGAGGGGTGTACAACGGAAATGGTTGAGAATAGTACATAAGTCGTACAGGGTGGGGATAAATTTAGAGCATGCTCTATTCCTAGTATGTACCAATAAAGCTGTTGTACCTGGGGTAACCTACACCAGGGATCCTGGGAGGCACCACGCTGTGACAGTGATTTTTGTGTGTGGTTTTGAAGGGGGGAAATGACACTTACTGTGTCAAATGTGGAGGCCAGGATGGGGTAGGCCACACCGGAAGGGAGAGAGGGGATGTTATTGTTTTAATAATTGTTGAGAGGGAGCAATTATCATCAGTGACGCATTTACTGGCAGCTGGAATGGTACATTTATAAAGAGGCACACACCACACTTACTCATGGAGGTGACAATATTATCCCGGAATGTTAAGAGGATCCGGTGCCCCATTAAGCATCAAAAGATTTGGTTCTATGTCCATCAACTGCATACCAAATAGTTATACTACAAGAGACTCATGCCCAAGAACATGAGACAGTACAAGCCAAATGGGGAGGTAGATTGGGGTATGAAAGTTTCACCTCTTCAGCTCAGGAAGCGCTCCTGTGGGTGGATGCTAGCATCCCGCTACATGCAGACTAAGAATTGAAAGCAGCTGATGGCTGCTATGTGGGGGTGGTTGGAGAGATAGGAGGTACAACTTTGGGGCTACTAACCCCGTTTGTCCCTAATATAGATACACCAGATTTCTTTGGAGAGCTGACACGCTTGTTAACACCCTACGCAAATGATGACATTATGGATGGAGGACTATGAGTATGTATTGGGCAGGGAGCTAGATAGCTCAAGGCTAGGGGTGGGCGGAATTTGCGGAATTAACCTTCGCAAATTATCGCGAGAATGTTTAAAATTATCGCAAACAAGCAGAAATATCGCGAAGATGCGGAAGTTTTTTTCCGGCATGTTCGCGCGATTTTCTGCATGGTTGCGGGTCGCCAACTTACCCATGTGGCTGCTTGCGGGCGCGGCCATCTTGTTTTGAGTTGTTCTCGCGGTGCATGATCGCGAGAAGAAAGACGTGATCGCGCGACGCATGACGTCACTGCGGGCGCGAACTGTCGCGAGACAGCGCAAATGGCTAAAAACAATACAACATCTCATGGAGAACGCGACCGGATCAAGAAAACTTGTCGGCGAACGCAGGGATTCAGGTAAGGCGATCGCGCGCGCGCGAGAATGTATCATTTTACAGCGCGAGCAAGAAACAAATTATCGCCAAGCTGCGGAAACCGGAATTTTTGACATTTTCGCGCTCTCCGCGGAACGCAAAAATGTCAAATTATCGCAATTTCCGCGAACGGAACGAAATTTTTGCCCAGGCCTACTCAAGGCTTGTGGCGCGGCCATTTAGACAGGGATTCTAGGACACTAATAGGAGGTATGGATACTCTAAACCTAATAGAATTGTGGGGGGTGGTGAATGGTCAGATTAGAGGTTATTCCTATTACTCGCCCCTGCATGGCACATTTTCCAGGATTGATTACCTGATCGTATACCCCGAGCAGGCTGCGAGTTTTGACACTGAGCTATATCTAGATCGCATGTTATTGGATCATGTTCCACTGGTGGCCTCGCTCATTGGAAGTGTGTATGTGGCTCCAATAAGGCAGTGGCACTTTTAGGCACACCCCTTGCAAGACCAGGTTTATATGGAGTAGCTCCAGTACGCAGTGAGGGAGTTATTCGCTATTAACACAGGTCCCTTTACTTCTGCAGGGGTCTTATGCGAGTGACTATTAGGGACAAGTGCACAGTGTGAGTTGGATGAGGTATGTGAAACTCTAGGTTATCATGATTATAAGGCATACACTGAAATCCAGCATGAAATTTGGGATGTGCCAGGCAGGCTTCTGGCATGGCTGGTTAATAGAGAGAAGGGAGGGGATGCAGTTGTTACATTCAAAGATGCACAAAGAGTGTCCTTCACAACCCATGAAGATATCCCAGGCAGTTTTCTGGAGTTTTACTCTGCGCTGTATACATGACAGGTTAGGCTTGATGAGGATGGAATAAAGGAAGTTACCCGTAGTAGATGATGAAATAAATGCCCCAATTGATTAGTCGGACATTAAGTGGGCTATAAAACAAATAAACACAAGGAAGACACCGGGGAACAATGGTCTATCCTTTGAATTTTATCGGGAATTTGTAGACTTATTGTGTGCACCATTGCTAGCTATGTATTGGGAAGCCTTTGACTGAAGCGTGTTGCCAGCTGCACTGAAGGAGGTGAATATAGTTGTTTTGACCAAACCAGGGAGGTAGCCTACTGAATGCCTACTGAATGTGAATCATATTGCCCTTTGACGATGATTAATGTAGACATGAAAATATCAGGAAAGATCCTGGCTCACCGGTTAGCAAAAGTAGTGGGGGAGCTTATACTCCTGGATCTGGCAGGGTTCTTGAGGGGCCGCAATACCACCACCAACATCAGGAAGGCATTCCTCTTTATAGGGCAGACTATGAAAGGGGAAGAATCTATCATGTGCACTTGCCAGCTTGGATGCCCATAGAGCATTCAACCAATAAGAAAGGGGGACCCCCAATGGCGGGATAAAGAACCGGTAGACAAGGGGTAAAGGGCAAAATACTTCAAAAAGTGAACAAGACCGGTTCAATAGGTATGTACTGTGGCCTAATAAATAGGTACTTGATAGAAAACAAGACAAAACTGGAACAGAATTAGACAAGAAAAGATCAAACATACTCATAAAGAATTATAGGTATAAAGATAAACCTTTGGTGTTTATTTTGCTTTTTTTGTAGAAAAATTCATTTTCAATTTATCCAAATATATTTCAGCATAAGGAAAACATATATGAATATAATACGAACAATCACAATACATCAATAAATATGCATTAATCAAGCACAAAGTGAGTGCCCCACTTGAACATCAACTCAACCATACATGCATTCAGTCAAAACCACATTCATAACATCAAAACACATTGTGGGTGAACACAAGTTATCCTTGGGTATTCAAATGGATGAATTGATTGTATCTCATCCAAAGGAAGCCAGATGGTACTTCAGAAAAAAGAAGGTCATCGAATCAAGCGCCAACGCGTGTTTCGGTATAGGGCCCGCTGGGGGGCCCCACCTTCATCAGGGCGTAGACCAGGGATAATGGGGGCAAACACACGATCTAAAAATTCAAACAAATAAATATAATAAGGTGACGTAAACTAATGCAATCATCTATTAACAAAGTTGAAATTTAAATAACAAATCTAAAGTCTTTTAAGTCCCAAAAACATTTCCAGTTATGTCACAGATAACTTGCGAATAAACCGCTTAATATATATGGCCCAATGGGTCCGACAGTAGCGTAAAAGAACAAATCACCGCTAGTACATAGTGTGACATAGTAAGAAAATGTGAATCCAACCACCCAAATAGTGAGAATAAGAATCAAATTAGGTCAGTGCTGAAAGGAAAATGTGACAATTGACAATAATCAAATTTCAAATTAAAACAAAAATAATTGGAGAAAAGATAATTGAGGGAAGGAGGTACCCATCCAGAGAGGTATTGGGACCCTGGACAGACATAGAAACCTATAACATGAACCACAGATCAGCAAAAATAATACATACTAAAACAAACGTCTTTGGAGGGCCATGGGTAATTCGCCTCCAAGCCTCAATGGCAACACGAAACAGTGTCCTTTAGGAACGTCAAGTAAGGCTCACTGTTAACAAGAGTTTTCTTTTCACTAATGGGGAACAGGCATAGTGTAGGCGCTTAAGTCATGTGCGCCAGAAATCTACAAAAAGGAATAAATGTGCAATGAATAGTGAGCACTGAAAATGTACCGATGTCTCTTTAAACAAACTGTTCAAACAGGGAGAGGCTGGATGAAGGAGATTAAATCAGAATAGGCTTAGTAACCAACCTACTTGCATTCAAAGTGAATCCAATGTAAGCGCGAGCTCGGGATACTTCAGTAGGGATCTTAAAAGATAGAGCGTGTCGGACTGCAGAGTTTTAACAATGACAGATAAATAACTAGTAGTCCGTATCCAGAAGGATGCTGGCAGGCATCAATAAAGTTTCTGTAAGACAAAAGAGAGGGGGAAAAAACACTCAAGGCGTGTAAACGGTATCTGAGGCTAAGCTGAAAGCACTCCCAAACAGTCAATATCCCTATCAAACAGTTTAGGACCGAGGGGAGGTGGAACTAATAAAGTAGTAACCGAATCCTACCGGGGCTTAAACGAGTAAGGCACATAATCAGAACATTACCCACCTAAATGATACCTAGGGGGGAGCAACAGGAGTAGATGGCAGCACTCAGTCGACTGAGGTAGGAGAATGTAAACCTGTAGAATGTTGCTATGCAGCAATAAGCGGGTAAATAAACGTACGGTGACAATCCCCTAGAAAACGGACTCAGAGTGCTAGAGCAATCGCATTTCCACTGAGCATAACATTCATATCAGACACTTACTAGCTCAAAGCGGTTAGAATCCCCAAAAACATCGATGTCACAGGTCCGGGGAAGGGACGGCGTCTCTGTCTCCTTCACGGTGAGTTTGGAACAAAGCCCGCCCTCATCAAATACCTCTCGCCAATGAACCGCCCGCCAATGGGAACAAAGGTGGGAGGGAGCAAACTAGACATCGACAGAAGACTTCGAGTGGTAGCGATCAGCGCATAGTTAGAGATAGTAGCGCCATCTTTGGATCATTGATGCAGGATAGGTAATGCTAAGCCATAAAGGTTGGAAAGAGTATCCGCAAGGGCCACTTAATAACAGATGATCAAAAAAAAAGAAGATAAAGAAAAAAGGAATAGGTATCCGTATTCTATCAAGATGATAAATATAGACACCGTAGTCCAAAGCGGTGCAACAAAGCCATGAGGCTAACCTAATTGGAGGGAAATCAGGTTGGAGGTAAACCAGCCATGGGGACTGTAGAGTAAACTTACCCCAACATCCATGAAACCCAAGATAAGAAAAAATGAAGATAGAAAAATAATAAAACTAGGGTAAGGGTTAGAAAGGCCAGTACATAACTGGGGCACATTAAAACCAAGATTGACAAGCTGCTAAATGAATGAACCCTATCTAAACATCCCGATGGAGAATGGGTGCCTTTACTTAGGGTAGTTATATGATGGCATTTTCCCATAAGATAATTTCATTAAGGCCATGCTGCACAGAGTCCAGATAAAAAATCCAGAATGTTTCCCTTTTCTTCCTGATGGAAGTGGGGTTTCTTCCAGGGGGGGAGTGTATTTTTTCCAAGATCGTCCATTTCAAGTCGGAGTCCTTGTGATTCATGTTTAACCAGTGATTAACTAGAGGGGCAGATGTTTTTTTGATGCGAATGTTTGACCTGTGTTCACAGATTCGCAATCTAATTTCCCGACTCGTTTCACCGATGTAAGGAAGGTCACAAGGGCACAAGATGATATATATCACATTGGAAGACCTGCAGTTAGTCATTCCATGAAGCGTGATCGTCCGATTGTTGGCCAGAATGGTGTTGCCAACCATAGCATGAGAACATGCTTGGCAAGTGCCACAACGATGATTGCCCTCCACTGGTTTCAGTCCAACAATGGCTGTTTGGATGGGTGCTGTATTTCCCGTGATTTTACCTCTAATCAAGCAATTTTTTAGATTGTTGTTTCGCTTGAACGCAAAAAGAGGTTTGGGAATACTGCTCCCATCGTTGCCGATGTTTAACAGGTACCAAAGGGAGTTGATAGTCTGTCTGACCCTATGGTTGATGTTGGAATGCTTGGTGACATATACCAACTTATCAACCGGGTCAGGTTCCCTTCTTTCAAACATGGCTTCCCTGTTAAAGTATCGAGCTCTTTTGAAAGAGTCTTTGATGAGTTTATGTGGGTAACCACGTTTCAGAAATTTGGTTTTTAGAGTGTCAGCTTCAGCAAGGAAGTCTTTCAAATGTGAGCAGTTTCTACGGAGCCGTAGAAATTGACTGAATGGGATGCTATCCCTCTGGCTCCTAGGATGATAGCTGCCGTATAAGAGGAGAGTGTTCCGGGCAGTCGGCTTAGTGTATAGAGACACACTGATTTTATTATCCTGATGTTCAACCCACACATCTAGAAATTCAACCTTCAAATTACTTGAGTGAACCGTAAATTTAAGGTTAATGTCAGCAGCATTTAGCCAGGCTACAAATTCTTCCAGGGATCTGTGGTCGCCACTCCAGACGAAGAATATATCGTCTATGAATCGTGACCAAGCTCGCACATTCTCATAGAATGGAGCCATGTTGTTGTAGATGTTAAACTGCTCAAATTTGCCCATATAGAGGCACGCTATGCTGGGCGCACAGGACGCCCCCATGCTGACGCCCTGTATTTGATGGAAAAAGTCGCCATTGAATTCAAAATAGTTGTCATTTAAGACAATCTCAAGACACTGAATGATAAAGGAAGAGTTGGTAATTCGATTATCATTGTTGAGGATTTCTTGAACAACCGCTAATGCCCCCTCCTGCGGTATATTAGTGTATAGGGCTTCAAGGTCTAATGTGACCAACAGTTCCCTATCAGGGTCAAAGGAGATGTTTTCAATCTTGGAGATAAAGTGGCCCGTATCTCTCACATACGATTCCAGTTCACCCACCAAGGGTTTCAAAAAACAATCCACATATTTAGCTAGGGGTTCAAGGGCTGAACCAATCGTGGACACAATGGGTCGTAATGGTGGGTCCAAAATGTTTTTGTGTGTCTTGGGTACCCCATAAATAATGGGTATTCGGGTGTAGCTGGGTGTTAAATATTCTGCCTCTTTGGTACAGATAAATTCCTGATCAATGGCATTTTTGACCAAGGACAAAATTCGAGTTTTAAGGTTGGTCTCAGGATTACTTCTAATCCTTTTGTAGTGTTTGGTAGACTATAGCAAGACATTCATTTTCTCAATGTAATTAGCGGTATTGAATAAAACAATACCACCGCCCTTATCACATGGCTTGATTGTAAGAGATTTGTTATTTTGAAGCGATGTGAGAGCCTTTTGTTCAGCAGGAGGTAAATTGTTGGCTGGTTTTGGCACATATTTGATGATTTTCAAAATCTTCGAGGTGACTGCTTTCTCGAAGATCCCCACTTCTGGACCCACTAGATCAAGTCCAGGAGTGAAATCAGAGGGGGGTTTTAATCCCAACAAGTTATTCTCAGTATCAGGAGATGGTCTATTAGAAAATAATTTTTTTAATCTAATTTTCCTGAAAAAGGAATGTAAGTCCTTTAAAAATTCGAATTTGTTGAAGGAGGTGGTAGGCACAAAAGTAAGACCCCTGGATAAAAGGCTCAGGGATTCTTGGTCGACCTCAGATGTCGACAGGTTGAACACAGGAATGTCTACTGTGTTTTCCAGTACTGGTTGTGCCTGGTTTGTATATACATCTGGGGTTGACCTCGAGCTTGATGGTAGTTCCTCATCCGGGATGCTCGAGTTCTGGGGCGGAAATTCCCCCGGCGATTGCCTAAAAAATGGTCCGGGGTCATTGGTCTATCGAATTGTTCTTGACGGGGTTGATAGTTGGTGTTGTAATTTGACTCATAGTCACCAGATCCTTCCCCTTCCGAGTCCGTAGTGTCCGAAAATGTGACCACTTTCTTATTGTTACCCCATCTCATATTGCTAGAACCAGGGCCGCTGCCTTCAACCATGGTGTAGAAGTTTGACGTGAGATAGGGGTAAGTGCGTTCCTGCGAGAATAGTCTTATGTCTTTCTTTAGTTTATCTGTTTTTCTTTTAAGGAGATAAGTAGAGAAAGAATCAAGCTCTTGGGCAATTTCATCTAGTTTTTTAGTTGCCAGTTCAATAGAATTGTCTTTCTTCAGTTTATCCTCAAGGGCTTCTATTTCTTTGGACAGGATGGTTAATACCTCTCTCGCTGTTTCGATGATTAACATCATCCAGTCGCGAGAGCATCTATTAGAAATAAGTGCCCATTTCTCCAAAAATAGCCTTATTTCCACAAATAGACCGGGGACATTACGAACACGTAACCCGAAGGGTATGGTTCCAGCCTTAAGGTACTCAAGCATAAAGTTGGCATGAGCTTCAGTATTTTTAGATTTTTTCTTAAGGTTAAGTAATTTCGTCCATTCACCTTCCAGGCCCTTAGATAGTGAGAACTGGCCATCACTGCCAGCCGCCAGACCTATCATGCGGGCAAAATCATCATCAGAAAACCCGAAGGTTTTGATGCTTTCCATGCTGTCAGTGGGGAAACAGAGCTGTTAGATGTCAAGTATAGCCCAGAGAGGGAACTGCAGACAGTCCGAGATCCTGTAGTCTGCCAAACAATAAAAATATATCAATCAAAATCAATATCAATAAACCCCTGTGACAAAAAACCTATAATAAGAGAGAAAGATAAAGAGAATAAGCTACTGTACTAGAAAGTCTCAACCCCCACAGCAACAAGGCTGTGACGAGAAAACCAATAAGAAAGGGGGACCCCCAATGGCGGGATAAAGAACCGGTAGACAAGGGGTAAAGGGCAAAATACTTCAAAAAGTGAACAAGACCGGTTCAATAGGTATGTACTGTGGCCTAATAAATAGGTACTTGATAGAAAACAAGACAAAACTGGAACAGAATTAGACAAGAAAAGATCAAACATACTCATAAAGAATTATAGGTATAAAGATAAACCTTTGGTGTTTATTTTGCTTTTTTTGTAGAAAAATTCATTTTCAATTTATACAAATATATTTCAGCATAAGGAAAACATATATGAATATAATACGAACAATCACAATACATCAATAAATATACATTAATCAAGCACAAAGTGAGTGCCCCACTTGAACATCAACTCAACCATACATGCATTCAGTCAAAACCACATTCATAACATCAAAACACATTGTGGGTGAACACAAGTTATCCTTGGGTATTCAAATGGATGAATTGATTGTATCTCATCCAAAGGAAGCCAGATGGTACTTCAGAAAAAAGAAGGTCATCGAATCAAGCGCCAACGCGCGTTTCGGTATAGGGCCCGCTGGGGGGCCCCACCTTCATCAGGGCGTAGACCAGGGATAATGGGGGGCAAACACACGATCTAAAAATTCAAACAAATAAATATAATAAGGTGACGTAAACTAATGCAATCATCTATTAACAAAGTTGACATTTAAATAACAAATCTAAAGTCTTTTAAGTCCAAAAAACATTTCCAGTTATGTCACAGATAACTTGCGAATAAACCGCTTAATATATATGGCCCAATGGGTCCGACAGTAGCGTAAAAGAACAAATCACCACTAGTACATAGTGTGACATAGTAAGAAAATGTGAATCCAACCACCCAAATAGTGAGAATAAGAATCAAATTAGGTCAGCGCTGAAAGGAAAATGTGACAATTGACAATAATCAAATTTCAAATTAAAACAAAAATAATTGGAGAAAAGATAATTGAGGGAAGGAGGTACCCATCCAGAGAGGTATTGGGACCCTGGACAGACATAGAAACCTATAACATGAACCACAGATCAGCAAAAATAATACATACTAAAACAAACGTCTTTGGAGGGCCATGGGTAATTCGCCTCCAAGCCTCAATGGCAACACGAAACAGTGTCCTTTAGGAACGTCAAGTAAGGCTCACTGTTAACAAGAGTTTTCTTTTCACTAATGGGGAACAGGCATAGTGTAGGCGCTTAAGTCATGTGCGCCAGAAATCTACAAAACGGAATAAATGTGCAATGAATAGTGAGCACTGAAAATGTACCAATGTCTCTTTAAACAAACTGTTCAAACAATGCTGAAATATATTTGTATAAATTGAAAATGAATTTTTCTACAAAAAAAGCAAAATAAACACCAAAGGTTTATCTTTATACCTATAATTCTTTATGAGTATGTTTGATCTTTTCTTGTCTAATTCTGTTCCAGTTTTGTCTTGTTTTCTATCAAGTACCTATTTATTAGGCCACAGTACATACCTATTGAACCGGTCTTGTTCACTTTTTGAAGCATAGAGCATTCAACACCATTGACTGGATATCCATGAATCATACGCTGAGACACTATGGCTTGGATGACACCTATCTTCAATGGGTGCAGCTACTAAACACAGATAGTAAAGCCAGGATGAGGATTGACAATAGATCATCTGGCAGTTGGCAGGTGGAGAGAAGGACCAGACAGGGGTACCCCCTGTCACTGTTAATTTACTAACGAGACATGAAGGGGAAGGCGTGCTGGTTGGGTATAGATGGGAGATTATCTCTCTATATGCTGAAGATATCCTGTGACCCTCCAAGCTCTGGTGCGCTCCTGGCCTGTGGTGTTGGACACGATCTTGGAAGTAGGGGCATGTTCGGAATTTACTCTAAACGCACAGAAACCAGTACTTTTCCCACTGTAGGCTCCGTCCGGGATACGGGTGGAATCCCTCTCTGGTGTCAGGGTGCAGACAACTCCTGGTAAATAGCTAGGGGTTTATTTGACCTCTGACATACCCTAAACATATGATTCTAATGCAGGGGCCTTGCTTGAAGGTGTTGAGCATAGTATTCTCCAATGGTTGTAGTTCCAGATGTCACTCATGGGATGGATAGCGATTAGCAAAATGATTATCTTACCTCTTGTCATGTATGAGTTACAACATATGCCAATGCAAGTACTGGATGCATGATCCTGACGCCGAGTGCTTTGGCTCCTTACTGGGGTAATGGGAGAGCATGAAGCGGCTTGAAAATCTTCCAATTACCATGGGATAATGGAGGGTTACAAGCAGGGCTTTAAGGTGGCCGGGTCTCACTGGTGCTGAGCAGCGGCAGTTTTTTAAAGGGGGCTTCGAAACGGGCCTCCATCGGGCTCAGTTTTGTGCCCTGGCACAGTCGGTCCGGTTCTTTCCGACTGCCGTGACAGCAGGCACATGATATGCGCATGCTCACATCGCTCACTTCTGACTAGTGCATCGATGTGTGAATGCTCACACTGCTCACTTCTCCCTGGTTAGAAGTTACGGCATTACATCATGCCAGGTGAGCGTTGTGGGGGAATAGATTCATTTTCTCCATGGATTTCCATTCTCTTTTTGCAACTAAGGAGCAGCAACATTGTCATGATGTCACCAGGGCTTTAAGTGGAAGCTTTTTCAAAATTATATACAAGCCACAGTTGCTGCCTATATATCTTGCAGGGTCCGATTGGTAAGGCGGGCACTCTGGCAATGGCCGAGGGACTGGTATTGAAGTTCCAGCCGTGGGCTGCTTTTTTGGCAGCCTGGGGGCTGATTTGGGCTGTGCCTGGTGTGTTTAGATGTCGTCAGCGGCCCAGTGGGGCTCCGAGGGGCCTTTCTGGAGGCAGATGGGCGTCCATTACCTCCCTTTTATCACCCAGCAGAGATGTCATTCCCTTTTTCTTGCTGGACCGGACAATTAATGTGTGCATACTGAGCCGAGGCAGGGGACCTGAGCAGAAGTGGCCTCACTTCTTATCAGGTGTTTATAAAACTTCTGTGAAGCAGTGTTTTGAGAAAAGGTAATATGCAAACGTAGGTCACTTTTTTTTTTTTTATATCCCGGGTAGATTTCTAATCCCAATCCAACCCTGATATCTTATGCAACTAACAAACATTGACAAATCCAATAGGCCTAACTTCATGTAGGTATGATGTTACTTGTTGTATCATATATCTGGTTGCAATGACAGAAATAGCAAAAGACAAGTTGGGCGGCACACTATGCTAAGAACAGATTTTTAACTTACATGTTTTTAAGCCACGCCCTTAATTACATTGGCCACGCCCCTTTGAGAGACCGTCCAGTTTTTTCATCCCACTTAAAGCCCTGGTTACAGGCTCCACATCTCCGCAACTATAGTATAGCCATTGGCACTCCTCAGTCCCCCCTCCAACCAAAATACATTACCCAATAATAATCACACAACACAGACTGTTTGATTGGGTACAAAATGCTGCAGGTTTATTACATACACCGTTATGTAATAGGTGGGTTAACTTACGGGCGATCCAAGGGCAGGCAACCAACTATGCCGCCTGCCCGCCTGATGAGCCGGGCAGCACTGGGGCGAACCCCACCTTTGCTGCCGTCCAAGTGATTCTCTTTCAGGATCACGTGACCGTTGGTAACTTCTACTCACGCCCCTTCCCGGGGCGGAGCGTCGCATAGCAAACCACCGGTTGTTCAGGCCCACAACCGCCCGAAGGACTAGCGGGGCGCCGACACGGCTTCCAGGCTCCTCGGATTTGGCTCTGGCACCCCCTATGGTGCCGAGCAGAGGTACCCCTTGGTACCGGCCTGCTTCCAGATCGCCCTGTAACTCCGCCTGCAAGGAAAAAAGGATACATTACAATATTCTCACCCCCACCTGCCATCACCACAGTGAGTAAGCGGTAGGGAGGGAAGCGGCATGCGAGGCGAACAAGAGGTCGCCAGAATGGTGGGGGAGGGCTATATAGCCACCCCCCCACACAAAGAAACCCCGGAAGTGACGCCCCTTGTGTCACTTCCGGGCAGGAAGAGGAGGGGGACACCGGCCGGAGTCCCTGCCCCCAGGAGGGGGGGAAGGGAGGGGTGACCGGTGCCCAGGCGACAATAGGGTGCCGACCGCTCTAGTGGCCCCCTGTGGGGGCCACGGTCAGCGGCATTATTGGGCCTCTCACTTGCAGTACGTGGTCACATGTTTTACGGAATAATATACTGATCCGGTCACTGATATATTATCGAGACTAGTCAAGCCCTGTGTGCTTTTGGCTCTACCGTTGGTCCATAGGTAAGAGAGAAGGTTCCTTCAGATGCAGGTTCTGACTCTGTTGGGTGTATGGAAGCAGGCCTCTAAAAACAAATGGGGTGACTATATCTAATTACAATCTCTCATACTGTGGTTTACAGGAATTAGTCCCAAGTTGCCTTTGTTTTTACGGCATGTGACCCATGGGCAACGCCTGGAGTATGTTTCCCTGCCTACGCAGGTTTGGCTGCGGCCATCCGCAAGGCCTAGGTGGGTTTCCTACAGGAATCAGATACACATATTTTGAATTAAACATTTTGGGACATAGTAAGGGAAAGTAAATTAATCACCAGATTATACGCATTGCTCTTGCCGAAGGACACCCCCTGCTTTGGTTCATTGAGGTTACAGTTATATAGGAAGAGAGCTGTAAGACAGGGGCTGGACCCATATACTTGGTAATTGCAGGAGGTCTAGGCCTAACGCCAGACTCAAGTTGACACATTCTAAGTGTATTCACAGAGATTTTGTTACACCAAGCTGGCAGCATAGGGTAGACCCAACTAAGCCCGAGGGATCTCTAAGTGTAAGATCGCAGTGGCAACCTTTCTCCACATGTGGTGGGAGTGCTCGGGCTATGTGTCATCTGAGAGGATGTAATTAAGGTGGTGAAGAATTTGACTTAATTGACACTGCAACCGTCCATTCAGAAATGACTTCTGGGCCTGGTGCCCCTGGCCAAACACACCAAATGCAGACAACATTTCTGAACTGGGGCTAGTGGTTGCAAAGAAAAGTATTGCCAAGACATGGATCACGTCCAGATTACCTACTGGTAAACAATGACTGTGGGGTATGTAAGATGGGTGCGTGATGAATGTGGAGTCAGGTGCAAACTAGCATATACTGGGCAGGGTCAAGTTGTGGCGGATGGAATGGGATCCGGCTGAAATACACTTACAACAAACCATGAACCCTTCGGTGATGGATTTAGCTGAAGGCGCTGCAGACGATTAAATGCATGTTATCATTGTATAATGATTGTAACCATAAATACATGATATAAGGATTGCCAAATATGCTTGTGCTTTCTTTATGCAGCTAGATCTAATTTAACATCTAATGATTTTTACTGTAGCTTGGTCCTTTTGGGGTGGGGAAGGGAGGATGAGGTATAGTTGAGTTATTGTGTACTTAAAAATATATTTAAACATATATAATATAGTTGATTTAGTCCTGTTCGAGGCATTTGTCAGTTTTTTAAATTTGACTCTCATAATGTCTTCTGAGGTTATGTTCGCCAGGTTCAGAATTCTTGCGGACAGCCTCTGCACGCTGGATCTAAATAAGGATGATTGATTGTCGTGCTGGCTCTTGGAGGAGTAAAGTGGAGTGAAAATCAATTCAGCTGGTGTTTGTTTGCCTCTGAACACAGTATGGGAACTGTTGCTGCCGAAGGGAGTGCTGATGTTATTGTCCATAGGTGTTCCTTCCACGTGCCAATTGGGGCTAGTTTGAGAATTGGCCAGCTTGCTGGCTCTTGAGTTTTTCGCAGCACTGTAGTGCTCTGAGGTTGGATTTCGTGCCCTGGCCCAGAATAAATGTGTGTCGATTGTGTGGTTCTTAACTGGGCTTCTGGCACGGGGGAGACATCTGGTGTCTCAATATAGTGCGATGGATTTACCAGGGAGCTCTGATACTGGGTGGGGCAATCTACCAGGTGCTGGCCCCCTTACTACCTTCTTTGGGGGTGAGGTGTCCTGGAAGATATGGTACAGGCAGACCTGGTTGCGGCTTGTTGGATTTTGTTGTTGAGACCCAATGTCTTGTAAGGTTAGTTAGTGTTGGTTTTTGGCTTTATTTTGGGCCTTTTTCACTCTTTTCCTTAATCTTTTAGGGAATGGTCTGTTCCAAAGTTTGCCTGGCTGTTGACAGCCAATGTGAGGTTGTTGCAATCAATTGGGTTTGCCCTGAATGGTCCCTCACTGGTTATGAGGGAGTCAGTGTCTGAAGTGGTCGTATTGTCCAGCTGAGTAGCTGTGACTCTGAAGTCACCTAGGGATTGCCAATGGTTGGTAGCCATTGCAAGATTATTACAAGCCATTGGGTTTGCCCTATGTGGTCCTTAACTGGTAACAGGAACATCAGTGAGAAAGGTAGTCGAGATGGGCCTTCATGGCCGAGCTGGTTGGATTTCTCCCTAGTGGCTTATTCGGCAGGAGCCGTTGAGAAGCTACATGAGGATATTTCAGCCTTATTTGTGGTATGGTCAGAACTTGTTGTAAGATTTGGGGGCTTGGCTTAACCTGCCTTTGAAGGGACTATTTCCATTTCATTATCATAGCCGAAAGGACCTCCCGCAGGGTGCTCAATTATTCTACAATTGGGTAGCATCGTCATGGACTGTCTCCCTTCCCAGTTGTGATAGCAGGTTGCACCCTGGTTCCAGAGCATCTATTTTGGATTCCATTTTGGTTATTGACGTCGCTAGGGTGTTTATCAAATCCAGTTGAAGCTCCGTTTTATCTGACTGCCAGGTCAGCGTGTTTATTGTGGCGTCCAGAGTGGAGTTAATTGAGTCCAATAGATTGCCCTGTTCAGTATTGTGGAGAAAAAGGGATTGATCTGTTTTCGTATAACTGTTCTGAGTCTCTGTCTGCCTGGGCCTCTGGGCAGTTATTGCCCAGTCATTTTGATGCATTGGAACTTTGATACTTGGTCCGTGGTTGCGGCTTGAAGTGATGGCACCTTGTTGGGTACCACTGCCCGAGTTATTTCAGTTGTCCAAGGCATCAGGCCATTCCGCCATGCTCCTCTCCGGATCCAGTCCCTCCTCTGTGATATTCTGTGAGTGGGTCCCACTGATCCTAAGATTTCGTTCGGTTGCCCGCACAGTTGTGTGACATAAAGTTTCATGAGCGATGGAGAGCACATGTAACTCAGAAGTGATAGCACTTGTGTCATTAATCCTGCCTGTAGTTTAATGCCGCACTTAGTATACCTTCTGATGACAGTTCAATTATTGAATTGTCTCTTCTCTGGAAGGAACAGGCGGGGTTGTATGTGAATGGTGAGGCAATGCTATGCACAGAGATTGAGTGCACAGGTAATTTTGTAGTTACTGCAGTTTGTATATCGGAAAATAAGACTTGAGAACATCTGTCCTTTTGAAAAAATAACTCAATTGGCTTAATTTTGCTAGATTGCTGGTTGCCGTCAGGTCTAGTGGGTTTGAGTGGTGGATTTCCGCACTCGGCCTTGGTGCGCGCTTGTCCTTCATTGAACCTCCCCCACTCTGGGACTCCCTGGGAGTGGCTGTCCACTCAGGGTAGTCGGCGTAACCGACACAAGGGCTAAAGCTGCACCCGCATGTGTTTTGGTAAACGTTAAGCCCCTCTTTTTTTCCATGGCATTAAACATCAGTGAATGAAAAGTCTGTGTGTCCGTTTCCAAACAGAATAAACGGATTGTATGGTCTGCTTTATTTTCTCTGGGTGAGTCGGGTCCTTATGTGGGGGTCACTGTTAATTTGTTGATATTCGATGGTTCCCCTTGTGGCCCCCCCTGATTTTTAGTGCCGGTTCTTTGATCTTATGACCTGTTCGCCTTAGCCTCTTCTGGTGTCCTGGTGGGTGGCACAGGTGCTGGCTGTTTGTCTATCTGGCTTGGTTGGTGAGGTAGGTGCCAGCAGCTTATAAGGTTGGCTTACTTGGTAATTTGTTATGAGTATAGTAAATGGCTGGTATGGTAGCTGAAGTAGTTGTAAATACTGTAGACACTGTGGATGCTGTAGTAGAGGCAAAGGTAAGTTGGGTGCTGAGTCAGAAGGAGGGGCACAGTTGGGGCAGGGGAGCACATCCAGTGTAACAAGCTGCAGTGTGACCTGGCCCGACCGCCTACGCACCGCTCCGGCTGAACCCAATGGTGGCGGCTCTACGGCAACCACGCTCTCCACTGGCCAATATCGTATCCCTCCAGAACGCACAGCTTTGCTAGCCTCCTGGCTCTAGGATTGAGGTGTACCAGTGGCTGCCACTAACCACTGTTCCTACGCAACCTGAGTGTCTTGGGCCTAGGTATCTTTTGTAGTTATTTGCGTTATGCAGGCTAGTACGTTGTTAATTAGGGTAGTGAGCCACAGTTGTGCTTCGATCTTCTATTTCAGGGTTGAGTTAAACAGTTGCCCACTAAATGAAATATATTCAGATACATATCAATTTACCACCTGGATGTATGAGCTCTAAAATGCAGCAAGTATTTATAGATTATACACAACGATAAAAGGATGATAATGAGATCAGAATAAACCCCATCCTAACCAAGCACTCAAATTGTAGGCAGCTACAATGTCACTAATACACTTTATAGTAGCAACTTGAAAAAAAACATACAGAAAACAGATGCACATCTAACTGGCCAGCCATAGTGCAGGCAAAATAAGCAGCTGTTTTTTAATGTTAAAATAAAAAAGTAGATAAAAACACAGTTTGAACGAGTTTTGTCACTGAAGAGAAAGAAAGTATTTTTATGCAGTTTTGAATAACATGCACCAGCTTTGTGCAATAACACAAAGTGAAGAAAGTTCATTGGTAAAGTAGGCTGACACATTGTCTCATGCTATATGCTGAGGTGGGTGGGATAAAATGTGAATTACAGCTTAACAGACCAATATATTAGTTTTACTGACCATAAGGCGCACTATTTATGTATATTATGTCCAATATCTTGGAAAAACAATAGTCTGGGTTGACAGCTAATGCTGTCACAAAAGCACGACCTAAAAAGGCAATGTCCAAATCTATACACAGCCACTTGTTCAATCTCTATATTTGCCCCTTGATCCATTCCCTCCAAAAAGGAAGGTTAAGAATTATAATTATGCAGATGATATGCAATTGATTTCCCCAATCGACTAGACGGAGGATTTCAAGGCATTCTTTCAAAATACCATGGGGGCATATCTACAACACAGCGATAGAAAATTATTGCCACATTTGCGGCCATTTTCGGCCGAAAAGCGGCGATAATTTTATCGCCTAATTAGCAAGGTCCTGTTAACGCGTGAAACCTTGCATTAGCACACGAATTCCTAACGCCCAGCTTTGCATCTCTAATGAGATGCAAAGTGGGCGTTCCTGACCTGACATGACAGGAGAAATGTCGCTAAGCGAAATTTTTCCTATCATCAAGCCCCACGCTATGAAGCATAGCAGCAAGAAAAGTAGCGATAACCCCTGTTATCGCTACTTTCCTTACGCCTGCTTCAGGACTGACTTAGCCATGATATCCTATGGAAGGTGGATATCATGGCTAAGTTTGTGAGGCCCTATCAACAAGCTAACGCCACATTTCTTGAGATTATCGCTGGGTTTCTAGCGATAAACTCACGTTAGGCAGTTAGCGCTACGATTTTTATCGCTTTTGAGATAAGCGTTGCTAATAGCACGCTATCTCAGCGATAAAAATCCACGTTAGCCGGCGATAATTATCCTAGCGCTAAGTGCGCTTAGCGATAATTATCGCCGGTTGTTGCTGATATGCCCCCATGTTATTCATCAAAGACTGGATGTATCACAACCACCTCAAATTGAACTCTGATAAAACAGAGATAGTCATTTCCAACAATAGACTACACCATTGGACCCCAGCACACTTGCCAGTTACATTAGGAACTCCCCCCAACCCTAAGAATGCTGTAAAGAGCCTTGGCATTCAAATCGACAATAACCTTTCAAGGCAATCCCAGATTAACATGGTCACGTCATCCTACTTTTATCAGTTGAGGAACTTCAAAAAGATCAGGAGATTTTTTTACTAGGGAAGCAAGCATGATAATTCTAATGGCTATGATTCTGCCAATGCTGTCTATCTATGCCTCCCCGCCAACCAAATTTACAAGCTTCAGTTGATACAGAATCAAGCTGCCAGAATTATTTTTCAACATCCGAGACAATGCCATACTAAGCCACCGATGAAGCAGTTCCACTGGCTTCCTGTGGCCCGACGGTCTATGTTCAAGACAGGCTGTATGATCTTCAAAGCAATTTATGACAAGGGCCCAACATTTTTATCTATGAAGATCCATCCACACCTTCCCAAACAGAATCTCAGATCAGCACACATGAACCTACTAATGATTCCAAGATTTAAGCGCAAAAGAATGGGAGGCTCACAATTTTCTATGTTGGGCCCCTATTCTGGAACTCATTGCCGATTGAGATGAGGCACACGATGGATTACGTGAGCTTCAGAAAAACCCCGGAAAACTTGGCTCTTCAATTAGGCCTATTGCTAGATGCAACTTCTGGAGTGGCTCTCAACCTAGCACCAAGAGACCCTGTTGTACATGCGCTCAACAGGTTCTCTATAACATAACATAACTTTCCCTTCAGTACAGAAAACTTACTATCTGTAGGATGGGCATTACCAAGCATGTGGTTTGGGCTTTTCCTATTGATAAAAAAGCTGTAATTCTTTACTAAATGTTGCAAACACACATCATGGTATAATCTGGAAAGTGAGGTGCTCATGTATGACCCCACTATTTCTTATTTTTAAGTCATTTAATTTTCACAGCATCATCAACCATATTATCCAGTTTCTCAATTTCTTGCCTCATCACATATCTAACTACATATAGTTTTTATTCATCTGGTGGATGATTAAATATAATTGTTATAAAATGTAAAACCTCGCTATTATACTGCAGAAAACAGAATGATAGATTTACCCAGAGGAGGAAGACTAAGGTCTGACATAGAATAAAAGGACCCATGATAGGAGAAATAAAGTGGATGTACAGGGCAGGTAATTGGTTGATCAATCCTACTAGAAGGATGGTTCATTTTTGAGGTAGCAAGTAGTAAGAGAAGAATAATTAATTAGAAATATATGGATGTGAACATACAAGTTAAGTAATGCATACTCTACCAACTTCTTAAAGAATGCAGACAAAGAGATGTAAGAGTGCTAAGTAAGAAGAATTCATACAAAGAGATGTAAGAGTGCTAAGTAAGAAGAATTCATACAAAGAGATGTAAGAGTGCTAAGTTTGAAGAACGCATACAAAGAGATGTAAAAGTGCTAAGTAAGAAGAAGTTTCGCACCTGGGGACAAGAATGACATTTAGGACAATTTTCCATTTAGCCACTAATGAAATATTCTAGAATTGTTCAGTGCCCATTGCAGTGTTTCTAATAATTCATGGCAAAGTTATTCTAGTTGTTTAAAAAAAGAAGGTGTGAGGAGGTCTTAAGACTTGCAAGGGTAAGCTTCTCTACTTCATATATCAAAACACAAATATAAACCCTTGGATCTAATTGCATTACTAACCTAGCTGGTAAGGAGTTCCTTTTTCAGGACAGTTTCCCTCACCCACCGGAGTTGGCATGCTTCATAATTGGGGAAACTCCTCCTATTGTGATGCCTAGTCATGATACAGGCTACAACCCCCACACTGAAAGGGAAGAGCTCAGAGGTGTTTTTCGTACTAAATAAGCAATTGTGGTGAGTGCAGTATAACAAATGTAGAAAAAAATGGTTAAAACTATCTACAGGTTTTGCTACATACTATTTCTCAAGGCGACCCTGTGCTAGGATAAAAAAAACAGTGTGCCACTGTGGGACGGATTTAACCCGCTTGTGTGTCACAAAGAGCTAGGTTAGTAATGCATTTAGTCCCAAGGGTTTATCTTTGTGTTTTGAAAGTTATTGTAGTACCAAATCACCACCAAAGAGTGGGAGATTTGAGGCATATCAGGGCTGTTGCTCTTTGACTAGCAGAATACAAACATATGATGATTTACAAAAATTGCCTGTAGCATGGTAAAAACAGTGCTTCTAATCACTGCAGACATAATAGAAATAGTAAAGTGAAAGCTGCATAGATAATGAAATTGTACACAAAGTTTTAGCCCTTTAGTCGCTTGGTAGTTTGAACTATTTTACAAAAAGATTCTGACTTGTGTCATCAGTTTTCTGAAAGATATCCAATTCATACATTAGACCAACTGTGGTGATGCTGTTTTCAAATGTAAGAATCCATTCATTTTTTGTCAAATATATTGAACACCAATGAATAAAGTAACAATGGATAAAGCAAACACGCAGTAGGATGCTAATAAGCTCTTCTAGACCACGTGGTCTGCTTACCACTCACATAATGTTATGTACTCAACCAAGGCCTAAGTAGCAAAACGACCTTACACCTAAGTTTGTCCCACCTTGCTCTGCATAGCGGTTTTAGCACTGACCTTTTAGCCAGTTATGTCCTGAATAAATATCGATTGGTTTCCATGAAACTAGTCTGATTTATTATGCATGAGGATTCTTAGAAAAGTCTCCTGCACATAATGTACATAACTGGTTTAACTGTATAAAAGTCATGGTCATCTTCACCCTCGGGTGACAGAACTACATTGCATAGTTGCAAGTATTGATTTAGGCTCCTTTACATAATCGTACTCACATCATATCGATTGTGGTAGGAACCCAGAGGCTATCTTTATAGTATCAAAGAACCATACCTTCACTAGATAAACAGAGGAGACGCTTCCATGCTAACACATGACACTGACGTCCCGGCCTGGGGAAGCTTTAACATGCAGCGGTCTGACATCCCTTGTGGGGTGTCCACCTCGTGACCAAGATGGGATCCTTCATTCTCTCCCATCAGGTAATGGGGTTGGCTCTTTCCTAGAGGATTCTTGGCTTTACACCCACATTCATGCTAGGTACACTTAGGTAGGGTCCGCATCATTGGAGTATGATTGATTACTTTCATGTTTATATGTCTGCATATATTCACTGAACACCATTGCAGAATTCGACTTTCTATTTACTCTGTTAGTGCTTGTAATCTTTTACATTTGGTTCTGTCTAATATATGTCACAGCAAACATGTTTTATTACTAGAATGGCGCTGCTTCAATAAATGCTTATTGAAAATGTCCCCAACGTTTATTCTGTGTATCTCTCTGAGATTAAATGAGCGCGATTGACTGAGCGAGCAATACGGTACTGTTTCCACGATCCCTGAAGGATCAAGAGTTGTCATGTTCGATGGTTGCCAGAAACTATTTGCTCCATGGTAAGGTTAGGGGGCTTATGGTGGCACTGTGGGCTATCTGGCCTATAGGCCTATAGGCCAACATATTCTGTGGGGATGTCGGAATCAGTCTAGACACCAATCCCTTAGTTTATGTTAACCACAAACGTGCAGATCCAATGTATTTTTCGGAACTACACGACAATATCATTAAAGAAAGAGTCCCAGAGTAACATCATCAAATAGCAAGGGAAATTGGTCTTGTGCAACAATTGCAAAAATCCTGTCACTAGTTTTCTCAGTGAGGTCCTGTCAAGCAACCTAAAACCAGTGAACAAATTTGCATTAATCATCTAACAATGTAACATGGAGAAAACTAAGAATTAATGGATCATGTGGAAACTCAAGGTACATTTCTCAAGTTACAGTTGAAAAGCAGTACATAATTTAGATTCCATATCCTTCCATCATCAACTTTGACAGCACTGCAGAACAACTTAGGTGCTGAAAATGTGGATACTCCTAATGTAAGCACAAAAGACTTTAGTAAAACCACACCATCACCTTTAAGGTACCTGATTTATGAACATCAAAATTCTTCTGTGTTTCCATTTCTACCTCTAAATAACTCAAATGGTGCTTTCCATCTTGTGGTATGCAGAGTATATATGTAAGGATGGAACCAAGCCAACCTTCCAGTTCCTACAGGCAATCCTCCCCAATATATACATTCCTCTGTCACTCTGTTAAACCTCTCTAGAGTACATGTTTCTTCTGAATTATAAAAAGTACACTTTCTATGCCTTATTCCTCAGTGTCTCAAAAGTTCCTCTCCATCACTTTAGAATTTATTTGAGAACTGTATCAGTCAAAACACAGCTTGGAAACCCCTCTGGACAAAGAAAATGCATGACTCTTTTAGTCTCTCACAATGACAATTTCTGCCCAATGGGGAAACTGATCAACCAACACATGAAGATAGGTAAACCATTTTTCATGTTGCCGTGCGCTTACAATATCCAACTAAATTCCTTCCTATGGCATATTGGGTAGTGTTTTAATATCCAGTTGTAACCTCCTAACTTTACAGATTGTTGTCACTATTCATGCAATCATGACAATCTCAAATGAGTCTCTCTAGTTGGAAATACATGCCAAGCCACCAGTACCTTAACCAGATCCTCACTTTGGTCTTGCTCATTTCTTGATGGTTCATTGCCATAATTTTCTCTCTGAGTGATGCAGGAATGATCATTCTGTCCTTGTCAATTCATCAAAATGATCGATTGATAACTCATTTCTCACCTTAGAAAACGTCCAACTCCTGCGACTTTCCATCATGTGTTCATCCATTTTGTATCACCTGACATACCTTTTAGAACACTTCATGACTTTGTAGAGCATTCACCCGACCTTCTTGGGTTGCAGCACCTTCAGTGACATTGCACACCTTTATATGCTGATTTACTTCAGAATCTTCTAGTTTTCCAAACCTAGATTGGAAAGACAAAAAGCCATGTTGTTATCGGACCACATATGTAGTGAATACTGTAATTATATTGTTGTAACCTCACAATACATCTGCTGCTGATGTGCTTGGATACAGTGTCCAGACCCTTCTTTATTACTACCTCTATCCTCTACAAAAGCTTTATGATCTATGCAAACTGCAAATATTCTCCCTTAAACAATATTCCTCAATTCTTTGATGGCCCAAATCAAACATAAGGCCTCCCTCTGAATAGTAGATTAGTTGGCTCCCAATCCACACCAGATCTAGAAATGTGGGCTTTGTCCTATTCCCTGAAACTCACCTTAGCAATAATACAGCTCCAAAACCTAAAGCACTTGCATCCATTATTATCCGACACCCTTGGGTAGCATCAAAATGCTGCAGATCAGCCGCAACTTTCTGATCACTTGTTACACTGACAAACTACCTTTCATATCTAATCAACTAGACATATTGGGGCCGATTCACAGAACTAACTTAAGACAAAATCCTAAACTTCCTACTTGTGGTATTCACAGAAGTTAGGATTTTGTCTTAAGTTTGTTTTAAGACAAACTTAAGACAGACTTAAGACAGACTTAAGACAAACTTAAGACAAACTTAAGACTGACTTAAGACATACTTAAGACAGACTTAAGACAGACTTAAGACAAACTTAAGACAAAATCCTAACTTCTGTGAATACCAAAAGTAGTAAGTTTAGGATTTTGTCTTAAGTTAGTTCTGTGAATCGGGCCCACTGTTTTCCTGGTTTTTAAGAGACAGCCTCATTATGACAGTTTTAGAAGCCAGTGTAGGAATAGATTTAGCATGGATCACTATCATGCTACAAAAGATATCAACCTTTTGTTTAAAGATGGACTTCATAGTTTCACAATGGCAGAAAACAGAACTTTCTTTGGACTGACTCCATTCCTTATAAAGCAGTTTCCAAAATATTCAATCTCTTTCCTTGTAAACATACATTTGGTGTATTTCACAGTCAAACCTTTTCTCACAAAGTTTTTTAAAAACTTGTCCTACACTTGGGCTATGTATTTCAGTAGTCCCACCAAAAACCAGACTATGATCCTGAAAGAATGTATTCCTTCCATTTCTCTAAATTTGTGTTACATCATCCTTTGGAAGACAGCTGAAGCTGACACCAGACTAAAGGGCATTCTCACAAAATGTAAAGTTCCAAAAAGTGTCATAAAAGTGACTACATTTTTTCACTCTTGGTGTATGGCCAATTTTAGAGAAGCTGGGAGTAGAACTATCTCTAATTTCTTTAATGCGTGAATTTTATATCAAGACGAGAGCTATGGTGCGTTTTGGGACGGGGAGAGTGTACTGATTGTTTTACTGTATGCAGAGGAGTAAGGCAGGGCTGCCTTTTGGCACCCCTCCTTTTTACCCTGTATATTAACAACTTAGATC
This sequence comes from Triturus cristatus, assembly GCF_964204655.1. Taxonomy (NCBI): domain Eukaryota; kingdom Metazoa; phylum Chordata; class Amphibia; order Caudata; family Salamandridae; genus Triturus; species Triturus cristatus. The sequence goes on from NC_140590.1 coordinate 964,570,844, forward strand.
AGACCTTGCGAAAGGAATTCCAGGACCTGCCAGGGGCAGGGAACTGTCCTCTTCCTGTGCTAATGTATGCTGACGGTGCGGTGCTTGTGGCCCGCACCCCAAATAGTCTCCAGACGGTTTTCAATAGCTTTGTAAATTTCATGTCCAACTTGGAACTTACAGTTAATTCATCTAAAACTTTTATACTAAAATGTGGTCAGGTGAGTAATAGGTGCCGCCCTTTCTTTCTTGAGGAGAATAGCTTAACCTGTGCCAATACTTTTTCATATCTGGGGGTTCTTTTTGACCGTACTGGTTCATGGTCAAAGGCTGTAAATTTACGAAGATTGTTGTTTTATAAGGCCCTGACAGCTCTCAACATTTTTGGTAGAAAATTAGGTAGACATCCCCCCACTGAACTGCTCCACATTTATAAAGCTATATGTGTATCAATAGCGACCTACGGAGCGGGTATCTTGGGATATGCAGACGTGACCTCCATACAAAAGATCGAAAATAGATTTCTTAGACATCTGCTTGCTCTTCCGGCAAGCGTTTCTACTTTTAATTGTCACATGGAGTTGGGCTTATCGCACATAGAAGATGTCATTGGCATTCAGCCATTTCTCCTCTGGCATCACACCTGGACCTCAGAAAAGACTAGCCTAAACCGCCAAGTGATCAGAGACTGCTGTGCGCTAGATGGGGCCTTTCATATAGGATGGCTTACGCATAGTAAAGATTTTTCGCGTAAATTAGGCCATCCAGAATATTTTGATAATCCTAGTAGCCTGACTAAATTAAACAGGAAATCTCTGAAACTTAGTTGTTTGCACCATCTCGAAAACATAAGCCTAAATACAGAGATCCATAAAATCTCAGTCCTGGCACATCAAAATGTTCTTATCACTTTTAAGACACAGCCGTATTTAACATATGTAACCCCGATTTTGATAGATTTTTATTAATACGTTTTACGATGTCTATTGTTCATAAGCTTTTCAGATTTCCAACAATTAATGATTGGTCTAGGCAAGTGTCCAATTGCCCATGTGATGGCGTGTCTGCACAATCTACCATGCACGTCTTAATCTTTTGTAAATTTTATATACACCAGAGGAAACGGTGGATACTTCCGGTGCTCAGAACATTAGGCCTGAAACAATGTTGCCCAGCTTTTCTGGTTATGCAATCCCTGGGGGAAGAGCTCATAACTTTAGCAGTAACATCGTTTTTAAAGTCCGTTTTTAAATGTAGGAAGACTATTTTTTATGTAAGAATTTGCATTGTAAAATTCATTCTTTTTGAGGTTCGTCCTCTTTTATTTATTAGTTACATGTGTCTTTTGTCTTTGACTGTATTGAATTCTGAATGTGCTTTTATGATTATCTTTTTAATTGAATAAAGCTTGCTTTTACTAATTGAAAAAATACTATTGGTGTAGGTTAATTTGATGATACGCTTCAATGAGATCAAATGCAGGACTCAATCTTGAGGACCAAAATATTGAGAAAGTAAGTGCAAAATGGTAAGTTTATATTAACTAATCTTAACTCCACATCTATATACCTTCAAGATATGTATGTATCAATTCCAATCAGGTTTCCGTGCAGGGCACAGTTCTGAATCAGCCATGACCCACATAATAGATAACGCAATAAAATTCTGGACCAAAACGAAGCCTGTTTACTAATCCTGCTTGACCTATCCTCGGCCTTCGACACCGTCAAACACGACAACTTACTAGATCTCCTGAAACACAGAATGAGACTATCTGGATCGGTCCTAAACTGGTTTACCTCCTTTCTTCAAAATAGAACACAAAGATTCAAGGTCAATCAATCCTTATCCAAGCCCACCACAGTCACTGTAGGAGTACCACTGGGATCATCCCTCTCCCCTACACTTTTCAACCTGTTTATGGAACTACTCACCGAACTTCTCAGCTCCTCGAATGTCCACTATCACATGTACTCAGATGACACACAACTCTACATAAAGATCCATTCACTTGAGGACATCAAATCTCTCAATTCAATGCTCCAAAAAACGCAGACCTAGTTGGCCAAAAACCATTTAAAACTAAATACCCTCAAAACCAAATTTCTCCTAATCGCTCCCCCAGCCACTCAACCATCATCCTCGAGTGGATGAAGCACCTAACAGCACTCAACGGTTAACCTCTCATTATCGACTCAGCGAAATCGCTGGGAATAACTCTGGACAATAAGCTAAATATGCAGAAATACACCAGTGCCGAGACAAAAAGGGATACATTTTCAGATGAACACCCTGAGAAGATTGAAACCCTTCCTGCCCGCAAATGACTTCAAACAGGCAGTTCAGGCTCTAGTAATTCCTAGAGTGGAGTATGGGAGTGTCTCTCCCTGAGACCTTCCCAGATCGATGACGGCCCCTCTAAGAGCCTCAATCAACGCAGCTGCAAAGCTTCATCACAGGCTCCAAAAGAAACTGTCACATCTCCCCTGACCTTAGTGCCCTCATCTGGCTACCTTTTGAGGCCAGAATTCATTTGAAAATCTGTATGACGCACAAGGCAATACATCACAAAACCCTGAGATACCTAGCTTAGAAATTGGTGCTATCGGGTGGTAACAAAATAAGCAGGAGCTCCTATAATCTTCTACTGAAACCACAACAATTTACCAAGAAGAAAACATACGACTGGACCTTCTCAGGAATGGCTCCCAGGATTTGGAATGCCTTGCCCCCAGAAACAAGAAAGAACCCTTCCACTGCATTTTTCAAAAAAGAAGTTAAATCAATTCTCTTGGCCAAATTCACTTGAAGTATTTGTACATTCGTGTGTATATTTGCTAGTCTGTAATAGCGACTACTTTTGTATTAGTCTAACCTATATTATTTTTATGCTTGTTTCGGTCACCTATATTTGCCATGTAAAGTGCTCTGTTACCAGCAAGGGTCTTGTTCACGCAATACGAAACCTTCAAAATAAATGTACATATATGTGGAAATAAGTATAGTAAAACTTTGTTTACCCTTAGAAACTTACCTTCACAAAGCTTTTGTCTTTGATATTCTTGATACAATATTTAGCCCCTCAAAATATTTTTAACTCCATAGTTTGTTTAAAAACTGATTAAGAAAATGCCTCACCTTGCTGACTACAGGGATTGAACCCTCTTTCAACTTTATTTGGTGCATATATTTCTTTAGAGACTTGTGAGCAGAAACATACGGAAATTCAGGCACAGAGTTTCCACCATCTCTCAAGTCAATTACATACAAATTCTCAGAGAATTTCCTTTGAATTTTTGGACATAGTCTTCTTTAAGCGTGACAGGACAATTGGTATTGAGATGTTATAATATTCCCAAATCCTTTTGAGGTGGCCAACACAGAAAACTGTCTCCTTTCACTCCAACAGCATTGACCTGCGCCTGGATTCCCAGCCATATATTCCGCTTCTCTGACTCTGGGACCTGCAGGGACTGCCTCCCAAACAGCTTCTGGTGCTTCTTCACCACCTCCTCCACTAGTACCTGCAGTTCCTTGGGGCTAAATTTCTGCTTTCTCCTCCTTTCCCCTCCATCTCTCTGTGTCTCCTGGCTGGACATTGTGAGTTTGAGCTGCACAATCAGGCACTGGCTCCCTGCCTCTCCTCTGCACTCCCAGCCTCTCCAGAGTCTGTTGATTGTGTGCACCTGCCTGGGTGTGGCCACTTCCTGGTTGGGTGGGGTTTGGTTGCACAGGATTGACTGTTTCATCCAGTCATGTGTTTTCGTTTTTCGGATTCGGTAAATACCACTTCGGAATTTACTGATTCGGTAAATACCACCTCGGTATTTACCGATTCGGTAAATTCCGATTCTTGAATACCGATTGTTACCGATTCGGTAATTATTACCGAATGATTACCTACATATAACTTACCGATTCATAAATACCGATTCGGTAAAATTCGGTATTTAAGAATCGGTAAAATATATTTACCTACATATGGCCCCTGGTATTTTCAAACACTTAAGGTCCAGGGGGTCATGGGGCCCCTACCCTGCACCTTTAAATCATATTTGTTTTTTAATTTTCAGGACACAGGGACCAAGTCCACCCCTCCTGAAATGCCAGTCACAACATTTCTCTTCATGTTGTGGCCAGCCAATCAGAAAATAAGCTCCTGTGGGAGTTTGCAAGAACCTTTCATTCATGTGGGAGCAAATGCTAATAGGAAAAAAACCCTCAGCTAATCAGATTGTTCTATTATTTGAAGTTGCATGATTGTGGGACTCTCAGGAACATCCCCTGAGCCTAAGCATCCAGGAAAACAATGTTTTTGCACCTTCATTTCTCAAAATTTACACCAAATCACAAAGAGCACACTTTCTTGATCAAGATCTAGCTCTCTGCCAAAATGGTGTAGTTCAGTTCACCCTTTTACACAGTATCACTGTTCAATTTTCTACTCAAAAACTGAATAGAGAAATCGCATTTTGGGACCCCATTGTTTCGCACCCACCACTTGACAGATCGCCCAAAACATTCCAGAATGGAGCTGAGGTGGCTAAACTTTTTGGGGGGAAAGTTCCTTGGAGATTTGTCAAATGATGCCAAAGTTATTAGCTAACCAGAAAATGCTCTTCCTATGGTAACTAGGTTTTAAACTAAAAAAAACCCACTGAAATTCACCAGTTATAGCTATACCAAGTAACTATAACTCATACCTCTGAGGAGGTGGGCCCCACTGAAGCCCTCTGCCCAAATAATTTTAAATGAAGAGTCTCCCGGCCCTGGCCCACTTTGGGAGTCTAATATTTAAAATTAAAAAGAACACCGGCAGGATCGCAGCATAATAAAAATTAATATTGATTTTTTTGGACCCGGGGGGACCTCCTCGACCCTCAAGGGATGTGGAGGCAGGGTATCCCTATATTTTTTTAAGCTGTCTCAGGACTCGGGACTAAGTCCCTGAGTCCTCTTATGGGTGCAGCAACAATTTTTCTCATGTTGCAACCTCCCAATCAGAGTGCTCGCTCCTGTGGCAGTGCCTAAGGGAACCACCCCAGGCCAATTAGAATGCTCCATTTAATAATGTTGGGCTCGAGGGATTCTTGGTAGAATAGCATTGTATCTTTTGAACGCTGGCCCACAGCTATGCTTAAGCCTATTAACTATGGGTGATGGTTGCTTTCAGTTCATAGATCCATCCTAAAATAGATAATCTGATTTAACTGACTGAGCAACAGAAGGGTAAAATCGATTGTGAAGCACAATTTTGTGGTGATTCTTTTTTTTGCAGGGGGCTGGTCTTCTCAGAATCTTCCATTCAGGAGAGGACTCTAAAACCCACACTGGTACATGCTGTGAGGATGGAAGCACCTATTTTACTTTATCTATTTGCTGTGTTCTGAATCTGCCATCTAAAATCTTGTTCAGCAAAGATCTGTCAGCGTTCTGTTGTTCGCGTTTCTTTCTTCCTTTCTAACGTTCACAGGAAGGACTTATAATGAATAACGAAACGAAGCGGTTTTTCGTGACTATAAGGCAGCGCTTGGAAAGGACCCATAACTTTAAAATAGATGACATTATTATCAGTTGGGATGGCTTCTCATCCGTGAAATGTTCGGGTAAGGAGTTTTTAATTTACAACTGCTGACAATGTAATAATTTTTTAATTTAAGGACTTTATATGGACGTTTGTAAGCTCATGACACATGTCAATATATATTAGTTTGAATGCGGTATGATAGCAATCACCTCCTCATTGGGTTGTTCACTCTTTATTGTTTTCAGGAATAAACAACAAGGAGGTTATCTTTTCATAAACAGGGATACGTTTATTAGGATATAATCGCATCAAATTCGAGGTGAGGCCGGTTATGAGTTGGTCGGTTTGGTCACAAATAAAGATGGATTGGCTTAGATTGGTTTCTATCTATGCGGTTTTAAATCGGATCTTTTTGGTGGTGGAGCTCTTTACACTAAAACAAGTCAACCTCATCTCTTTTTAATCTTACTTATAACAACAGACACGGTTCTGAGATTGGGTCCTATCCTCATGTGTGTTCTCATTCTCTTTAATTTACACGTGATCTCAAACTGAAGACAAGGGTTTATTCATCTGTTGAAATTGCTTCACAGTATGAATTTTCATTGAATAGATTGTTAATACCACAAGGTTCTTGGTTGTTTTTTCCTTGGAATGTTAATCTGTGCTTGTTCAAATAGAAATGTTTTTGACATTGGATAGAAGCATTTCTCTTAGTGGAGTTAAAATTACATATTAAAAGGGCATTTACATGGTTGATGATAAACTGTGACTGTAGAATGTCACAACACATAAAAATGGTATATACATGTCTTTCTGCAGCCTTGAAAAAGCCCGGGGGTGAAACATGCGTCGGCTGCTGTTGCTCTCCATGTTTTAAGAAGTGAAAATAAAAGCTTACAGAAAGACCTGATTCAAGAATTTTCTCGAATTTTCAATCAAAAGGACATTTGATCAATGGCAAAGTGGAATATCTTGGTGGCAAAAAGTCTACTTGTGGATAATAGATATAATGATCTGGTGTATTTTGGTTAAAACATTGTTCTAGGCTTTTTAGTTCTAGTGTAAATATAACCTGGTGGGTGGGTAGTGCAACACCATTGGAGCAAATCAAATGATCTAGATAAATTAATACAAATGGATGTGCAGATCTTTAAGCAATACCCACAAAGCTTTGGGATGAATTAATAGAATAATAGTGATGTTCAACATGTTGTAAATATGTTTTTTTTAAAGTTAGATGTACTGATTTCGATGGCTTAGAAATGCGGTTTGCCACTTCAATTTCCATTTACACAAATGTGTTAATGAGACATAGCACGCTGTGAACACTATTGGTTTTAAATAAGGTAGGTTCTGCAAGTAAGGGTAGTCAGATATAATTAGTACACTGGCGTAACAAAACTTGAAGAGACCCCCCCTGTAAGGTACGTGGACCCATTAAGGTGCCCTCTGGGCAGAGTACTGTGCTGAGTGGGCCCCCTGAAACTTGGGGGTCACTGCACCATGAGGACTGCAGGGGTCTGTGTTACCCTACTGAATTAGTGCTATATTTTCATTGCCTGGGTCCCAAAGTGAGCTATTCCACTATGCCCTCTGCTCATTCCCAAGTTATCATGTGATCCATTCACGCCCCAGCATGCACCTCAGAAGGCGCACAGACCGTTAACTTTAATGGTGTCCTGACCAGCACGGAGCCAGCTCTCTTTGATTGGCCAGCCTATCTTGACATTGTATGTTCTGCCATACAGCCGTCTTTCAAATTGAGATCGGGTATCCCGCCTACACACACTGGAAGGTACACATGTCTTTACCTGGCCCTTGATACGGTTGAGTGCAACTGAGTTCATTTTTCCATCATTTCAGACTTATACCATTTACTGTTACAGGCAAAATGGTGACACCTTAAGACTCTTGCCATGTCCCATGCAATTCAGTAATGTTTTTTCTGGTTAAGGTCACTCTAGATAGTGTTTTCTTGAGGCCCTGATAACTCAGCATGTTTTCTTGTTACGTTTGATCATATATTCTAGTTAGTAGGAGGATTTTTTCCTAAACGACAAGGCTTTATTGTGCAGCATGGTGAACCTCTTGCACTTTGTATCGTTAACATCTTGTGCATGTCTTGTACAACTCCTATGTGAGCGTCGCAACGATGAGGTGTTGGTGGTGCTTGACTGACCAGGTATTGCTTTTCATTGTTAACATTCTTTATTCATGTATTTGGTTCTGCAGGTATATGATGGTAATCTAGGAACTGCTTGGTAGAAGGCGCATAGGGCAATGTCTTGCGTGTGTTCACCACCATGCCTGATGATTTATTGTCATGACCAGCTTTACTGAGGTTTCCTCCAGGCACATGATTCCTCATTGGGGTAAGGTGGAAGCCAAGGCATGGTCTTACCTCTTGGCACACTTAGTCTCTGTAAATACACTTTGTATATAAATATATTATTCATGTATGCATACTATTTGAGAATACTATTTGAGAAATGTGTTTGTATAGAGTCTAAATTCCAGGATCGAGTTCACTTGTGTTCCTGTGTCCTGAGGAGACCTTAAATGAGTATGGCCGAAACGTATCGACCATTGTTGTGGAATAGTTCCATACATATATCAATGTTTAATTAATTCAGTCTGAGGAGCAAACTAAGGGGGTTTTCCCTAGGACATTTAGGACCCTGCACCTACCTCCTGGTGGATTGTACATATTTCATAACCATCCCATATATAAGATACAAGGGAGATGGACAATGAACAATATTATCCCTAATGGTTCTTTGTAATCCTTTGCTCTGTTGCTAAAAATTCATAATGGTTTTTCCTTTATCCTGTTGTAAGAGACCCATTCAAAAGATGTTGGTTTGGAATGTTCGCAGCTACAGGGTCAGGCTGTACATAGTGAATGGGTATCAGAAATTCTATGAATGGAATGATTGAAATCTATTCCCAGTGACGATTAATTGTTTCATTGTGATTGGAGTACATGGTATTTGAATCAATCCCTACAGTATACCCCTGTTTTCTGCTTTTTAAGCTAGTGGGCCTGCAGCACTGACTGTGCCACCCACTGAAGTAGCCCTTTCAAACATGTCTCAGGTCTGCCACTGCAGCCTGTGTGTGTAGTTTTAAGCTACCATTTCGAGCTGGAATATAAACCTTTTTAATACAAATTTCACCCCTAGCCTAGGCCCTAAACAGCCCACAGGGCAGGGTTCAGTGTTTTACATGTCTTCTCTGACTTGATAGGTGGGAGGAGCAGTCACTTACCAAACTTGCACATCACAAATCCTCTTCTCGAACACACAGACAAAGGTTTTGACACTAGTCTTTTGTGCCCATAGACAAGCTGGGGCTGGGCTGATCCTGGACATTTTAAGAACCTCTTGGGGGGGGGACCTCCAGAACCTTCTCCTACTTCAAAACTGGCGCCAGGTATAAATTTGGATCGTCAGACCCAACTCTTTAGTACATCTCTAGACCTGTGGAAGACCCAAAAGGACTGCTGTGCTGCTCTCCTGCAAGACAGACTGCTACTCTGTCGGCCCATCTGATATGCTGCCCTGCTGTCTGAATGAAAGGACTGGGTCTGCATCTTGAACCCAGAACTACCAGAGTGACTCTACTGGCTAGCTGGTTGGCCTCCTGAGCTAAGCCGCAGGGAGAGAAAAGGCTCCAACCACACTGGCCCCAGCACATGGAGTCTGACCACTGTGAGTCCTACCTCCCAAATGGTGACACTCCATTCCTGGACCCTTGGGCCTGAAAGTGCTGTGCCAGCTCTCCTGTGGTCCAAGTTGAAGTGACGCAGAGCGACGCATCGCAGCTCTGCATCAGAAACGCAGCTGCGCCATGGCTCCCCAATACAGGATCTTGTATTGCAGCCAAACAACTCCTTTGAACCAAAGCTGTTTGATGCCTCCTCAATGCAGGACCTCGCAATGCAGTCCTGCAACTCCTTAGAACCCCCACTGCACAAAGCATCCTCTTTGCAGGATCTCAATTTGCAGCTCTCCAGATTTGCCACTATCTAATGCACCCACAATGCAGGACCTTGCATAGCAGCCTGCAGCCCAACTGAACCTCCGTAACCTGGATTTAAGGTACTTTGTTCTGCAGGCTGAACTTGGTCAATGTATCTGGGCCACACTCCATTGCGGTCAAACTGAACTTGTGACTTTGTCCTGAGCTGGTGCATCTAAATAACTACGGCCTGGACTTTGTAATTTTAGGCATCATTGTTTCACTTAAATGTGTTGTTTTGGTCTCAAATAATTTATTAAAATAGTCTCTATTTTTCTAAACTGATGTGGGATTTGTTTTTATTTTTGTATTTTTTTTAGTCCTCATACCCACTCCAATCTCAAAATAAGCACCTTCAACGTTACGATGACCCTGGTGCCTAGTATGCTGGAGTTTCTTCTTCAAGCAACAAACTAACAAGAGATGTTGTTTGTTGGGCCCCCATTTATGTGACTTACTTTCCCGGCCCAATGCTGTGAGAAGGTGTAATCATTGGACCGGTGGTTTACTCTGTACTAAATAAATCCCATACTGTACCCCCGGAGGTACCACCAGGTCCTCTCCTATCCACCTTCTCAAAGAAGGTCACTGAGCGCCTCCACTCCTGCCACGAGGGGATAGAGCTTTCAATCCATAATTTACAAATGTCCATTCTTGCTATTAAAATTAGGTAAAACATTAAATGCCTTTGTTTTACATTAAGACACAAGGTTTTTAGATCTTGTGGCCTTATGCCAAACATAATTAGTTCTGGCTTACCTCCACTCCAGTGCAAATCACCTCAGAAATGGTCTTCCCAACATCCAGCCAAAATGCTTCAATCTCTGGACAGGTATCAAACATATGTATGTCGTCTGCGTCAGCTCTTCCACAGCGCTTACAGTTGGAAGTACCATTTCTCTTAAATTTGGCCAATTTTTTGGGAGTCCAATATATTCTGTGAAGAGTAAAAAAGTGGTTCTTCCTTAAAGCAGCAAATTTAACTATCATGTAAAGTGTAGATATAGATACTTGCCATAACTTTTCCAACTCGACGTCCGGCAAGTATCCTTCCCATGGCTTAGAGGGATCTTTCCCCCTTTCGTTGGCAGCCGCAAGTAGATGTAAATACCACAATGCCACTTTCTTATTTCTTGCCTGCGGATCTTGTAGTTCTATTTCCATTTGGTTAAAATTTTTACTTATCCTGTCTTGTTTTTTCATCCATGATTTTCTTTGGACTATTTTAAATCTGGAGATTTTCCCTTTGGTCTTCTGATTCAAATAGTCCCAACTCAAGTTGTGTTCTTCGTCTAACAGGTGCCCCCATCTGCTTAACCCACTCCATGTTAAGGGTTCTGCAAGGGAGTCTAACATGAATTCGGGAGTGCCAGGGGAATCCCAAATGTATGACCACAGGCTATAATATGGGATACCTACAGCAGACTTAACTTCAAACCAGGTCTTAGCCGCCGCCTTGAGGCATTTTAGTCTAACCTTCTTGAAATATTTTGGGGCCCAGAATTTATACAAAAAACCTTTCTCTGAGTATTCAAGAAGCATTGCTCTATACATTCCCCCAACTAAAGTTTCACTTGGGCTAAATAACAACATTCTATTATTTTTTAGTTGAAAAACCCAACAGTAAAATTGTAATTCAGGAAGCCCTAACCCCCCTACACCAATCTTCCTTCTCAGCTTCTTCCAGGAAAGGCGCACTTCCTTATTGGCCTAAATAAAAAAGATGCTATTTTCCCTTGTAGGGACAGTATACCTTTTTTCTCAAAATTTAGGGGGATGTTGTCAAACAAAGAGGTGATTTTAGGTAGGAGGGACATTTAAACCAGGATTATGCGCCCGTAAATAGATAAAGAAATATTTTGCCATCTTTTTAACAGACAGAGGAGAGGGAGGAGACACAGGGAACATAGCAGTCGGCTGAGGTCGGTCGGGAGCGGCCCCTGAGGATATGCAGTGAAGACGGAAACGGAACGGGTCTCTTATCCAGTTTTTACTTGTCCTGTTTTTTTTAATGAAAATTAACAAAACTCGCTCATGTACAGCGGATGACGCAGCAGGGGGTCACCTCGGTGCTGCATGGCGGCAGCACGACTCAGAAGGTTCAGGGTTGTTTGGTGCACTCTTTCGAAGAGCAGAGATGCGTGCGTCAATAACAAGGGCAGAGTCAGCACAAGCAGAGTAGGGGAAGAGTGGTCGAGGCAGTGGCTGTGCAACAAGGTCGCGGGAAGTCGGCATGCATTAATGGATGTTTCCTCCGTGGGGTCTGAGGGTAAGTGTAATCCTTTGACTTGCCCTCAGAAAGCCCTAAGTGAGAGGGAACAGGTAGAGCAGCGGACTGAACTTGGGGAGAGAGGGAGACTGTCTCGCATGGGTACGAGCAACCTCCTGGGGGCAGAGAGAAACAGATATGCTCTGAGGTCACTTAAATCTATCTGGACAGTGAACTCAATAACCCCAGAGCTCGAGAAATCCTCTGAACATACTTTAAGCCTGCCAATTAAGCATGTAAAACCCCACAAGCTGCAAAAATCTAACTTAAGTAGAAAATCGGTAGATAGACCTACACTTGCTAAAAATGCTGTCGGGACTATAGCAAGAACAAAAGAGAAACAGAAACAGGATCAGAAGCAACCAAATCGCCAATTACAAAAGATCACCCCTTCATTAAAGGCATATTTTAAGGCCAGGTTAGAATTGAGGAAAGAAGGAGAAGGAGAGGTAACGAGTGGCTCAATCTGCAGTACTAATTCCACCCCTAGGAATCAATTGAACTTGTCGAGTGGGGGCGAGATAGTGATTATGGAGCCAGGGGATTTAGAAAAAAATAAAACACTGCACCATTATTCTATTCCCACAAGCAATTAATTTCTGGCCCTAGAGATGGCAGATTCAGAGCAGGGTGGGAAAGATGTAAGAACTAAAGAAGGAAGAGTAGTTCCGACTAAAGCTGAAGCCCAAACTGAAAAGGGATCAGAGGTAACAGATATCCTGCAGGGCATGTTAGGCCAGTTAGCAAGAGAGATCAAACAGCCTTTTTCAGTTTCTGAACAAAATCAGAAAGAGATTCAAGCTAGTTGCTCAAATCTAGAAGCAAAACTTGAAAGTCTAGCACAGTGCACTCAAGAACTAGAATGTAATGTTCTAAGTCTGCAGACCGCAGTTAATGAAAACACCCAAGAAATAACATACCTAAAATCGAGAGAGAAGATGTTAGCCAATAGGATGGAGAGATTAGAGAACAATGCACGAAGAAATAACATCAGAATTTTGGGGATGGCGGAGGGCACAGAAGGTACAGACATTAAGCGCTTTGTTATAGACTTGCTGAAAAGTGCGTTTCCGAAAGAAGATCGGCTTGCTAACTTACAGGCAGATATACAGCGCGTACACAGAGACCCCTTTACCTTGCGCCCAGGGTGGAAGACACCTCGGAAAATCCTGGTGAACTTTTTATCATGTACTGTAAAAGAGAGCCTTCTTAACCTGGCCCTGAGGGAGAAAACATTACAAGCAATGGGGGTTACTTTCAAGATCCGCTCAGACATCTCAAAAGAAACAGCAGACAGGCAGTGGGGGCTGGGAAATAGAATGGGGGAACTGAAATCTCATGGTGCGAATGTTCAACTAAAATTCCCCGCAACATTGAGTGTGATGTGGCAGAATAAAATACACAACATCTCAGATCCGGCAGATGTGGACGATTTTTTAACTTTGATGAAAAAGGGGAAGACCCAGGGAAAATGATGTTGGTTATTGCCTCAGGGGGTCATCTCAAATAGGTCAGGAGTAGGCCTAGTTGTAGGATGGTGAGGGTTCACGGGTGTGTGGGGCGTGCACTGAGGGTGGGGAGCAGAGGGGTAAAAATTTAAAAAAAGTTTTTTGGTCCTCGCGTTTGTACAGCAAAATAACACTGGCCAGACGTATTTGCCTCTTAAAGGAAATTGGAAAAGAACAAAACACAAAATATAATAGAATGAAGCAAAATACTGTTTTTTTTAAAGAATGAACACAAAGGGTGAAGGTCTAACGTCCTGTGAAATTCTGTGTTGGAACGTAAATGGATTGAGGGTTTGGAAGAGACGACAGGCTAGTGTGCATTATTTAAAGCAACAAAAGGCCCAGTTAATCTTGCTGCAAGAGACGCACCTCAGAAGGCAGGAGTGTGCTGGCCTTTTTTCTAAATAAAAGTGGGTGGAAAGTTATGTAGTCAGAGATCTGGCACATTGCACTAAGGGGGTGGCAATATTGGTCAGAGCGAAATCAGGAGTTGAGTTGGTTCGCCACAAAGCGGATGAGGGGGGCGTTGGATTGTGGCAGAAGTTAAAATAAGTCAGAAGTTATTCACGGTGGAAAGCTACTATGGCCCGCATATCGACGATATCTCGCATCTGGCAAATATGTTTTCTATCTTGGTCGATTTTAAAGCACCTATTATTTTAGGGGGAGATTTTAACATCCTTCTAGATAATACTCTGAATAGATCTTCCCCACGTTTACAAATTACTTCTCCGAACATGAGGGCGTACTTGGTGGATATGCTAGAAAACTATAACCTGTCTTTCGCAGAGTTAAACGTAACCATAGAGATTACACATTTCACAGTACAAAAAACAGGCATTACTCTAGGCTGGATTATTACTTCATGGACAGAAATGAAGTAGAGACTATGGTAGAAATAGAACACCTTCCCATTCACCTTTCAGACCATGCAGCAGTTTTTCACAGGTTACAATTACAAGATCTAAGGGGCTCCAGGAGATGGACAATTAATAGAAGGATTTTAGTACAAGCAGGGGTAGTCTCCAAATTGAAACAGGGCTCAGAGGAGTTCTTTTCTACTAATTTGTCATTGGCTCCCCTTAACGTGGGATGCCTATAAAGCCTGGTTACGAGGGGAACTAAAAATGATATCAGTGAATTGGGCAAGGAAGGAGAAAAGGGTATTTTTCAGCCTGAAGGAAAGGATAAGTGAATTAGAAAATATACTGAAAAGGAATGGTTTAGGCGACGGAGATAGGAAATAGACGGTTGGGGCTCTGGAGGATTTACAGCTGCAATTTATGACCAAAATGGGCAAAATGGTACAACAACAATTGGAAGTCAGTAGAGCCAGGGACATCGTGCAGGGGGAATGTTGAGGGAAACTGCTGGAATGGAAGGCAAGATTAGAGACAAACCGAAACTATGTTAAGAAGATCGAAATAGACGATTTTGGGCGCACTACTGAAGTCTGTAGTAAAATAAGGGAGGCCTTCAGGGAATTTTTTTAGGATTTATATGTAGAAGACCTCAAAGTAAATAGAGCAGAGATAGAAGCCTGGCTGCGGGAGAAGCAGCTCCCTAAATTATCCTTGGAACAGCAGGGTTATCTTTCTGGGTGGATAACAGGTGGTGAGATACTTAACGCTGTTAAGAAAATAAAGAAAGGCAAAGCAGCTGGCCCTGATACAATCCCCAGCGAAGTATATTAAGGAAATATTCACAAGATTGCTCAAGTCTGGATTAGATTGTTTAACTCCATTTTTTTGGAGGGCTTGCCTACTCCGGAGTCATGGGATTAAGCAGTTATAACGCTCATTCTGAAGCCAGGTAAAAATATCCTTAAATGTCAATCATTCCGCCCCATTTCCTTACTTAATACCGATTGTAAAATATTTACCAGTATATTGGCTGCACGGATAAATAAGGTAATTGAGGGTATAGTACATGAAGATTAAAAGGGATTTATACCCGGGAGGAATTTGAGGGAGTTAAATCATGCCTTGATTGGTACCATAGACCTAGCTACAACAAAAGGTCTTCCGCTGGCGATTGTGACGTTAGATGCCGCAAAGGCATTTGTCCGAGTCAATTGGAGTTACCTTAAGGCAGTGATGGATCATTTTGGTTTTGCTAAAGCAATGATAGGCACGCTAGAGAAGATCTATAATAGTCCAACTGCCCGTATTCTAGTGAATGACAGCCTATCAGATCCTGTGACGATAGGAAGAGGGACGAGGAAAGGCTGCCCCCTCTTGCCCATACTTTTTGATCTATATATTGAGCCATTTGATCAAAGTTTGAGGTTGAATGAAAGCATAAAATCATTTAAGTTTGAAACTTTTTCAAGGAAAATCGTGTTATACGCAGATGATTAAATGCTCTTCACCTCGGATGCTCACTCGGCTTTACCCCAACTTATGGCCGAGGCGAGAGATTTTGGCACTATTTCCGGATGTAAAATCAATTAGGAAAAAAACCGAAGTAATGGGATGGAACCAAGATGAAAGTGAAATAAGAGCTGTCACAAAAATGAGGTACTTAAGAATTTATATAACTGGGGATCTTGGGAAACTGGCAACCGTAAACTTTGACAAGATAAGTCAGGAAGCAGAAAAACTGTTAAAAAGGTGGGATTTTTCTTGTGTTGTGTCTTTACGTTCTTACTGTTTGAAGTGCTGCATAAATACTTTACACATTAGCTCTAAATTAAGCTTAACTGCTTAGTGCCAAGCTATCAGAGGGTTAAGCATGAGTTACTTTGGGATTTGCTTGTGTTTCACAGTGACAAGAATTGTGGTTGCTGCTTGATTAGGTCTCCACCCTCTCAACCAGTAACCTGATTTCCTACATGCGGGCACTGGAAACCAAAGATTCCAAAAATATTTTACAAAGCTTTTCTTGTAAGGATCCTCATTCATTTTGGGATCATTGGCTGATCTGGGTGTAATATTTATCTGATAGGTAGAGGAAGGTTACTTCTGATGCCTTTTTTATTCTTTCCAATTTGCTATTCAGATTTATTGTGCAAACTTTTTCTATATATTTTTAGGTTGTTCATCATTTCCTTGGCGTGTGAGAGTTAAATCATCCAAAGTATATTTGGACAGTTCTGCTGTTTTCTTTTCTCATTTTAGCAAGCTCTAATTCCTTGTCTACACCCAGCACCATCGATTGCCTGGAACATTTGTTGGCTACAAAAGTAAAGCCTTAATGGAATTTTGGGTCATCAATAAAAATGGCTGGTTTGTTGAACATCTTTAGTTCAAGAAGGATTATGTTGGTTTTTAGGCACTTGGTGCCACGGTTTGTCTTTTAGTCAAGATAATCTCAGGGAATGTTTCATTGCTAATTCACACTGAAAGCAAGCAAACACTTCAGCAGCAGCTTGGCCCTGAGCGGGATAATGTTATTGCATGCTTTTTGTAAAGCATAGTGTGTCATGAACTATTGATACTCTGATGAGAAAGAAAATTCCATTCAGGTATTTTTTGGCATTGCAGAGGTTCATAATGTTATATTTTTTCAAGGAAATTATGTTTGAATCACAATGTGACAAATATGCAGCTAGTATACACTCAAGCAAAATGCCAAGCAAAAGAATCACATGACCAACCGATCAATGTATGGCCAAGGGATGCTTCTAAATTTGTAGGTCTATTTTCTTCACGTAATAATCTTGAGAAGTAGAGCCCGGAGTTATGTCATCATTTTCTTTGATTAATTTCAACCCAAAGCATTAGGATACAGAGACCAGCAAAGCGAAGCCACACAACAATTGCTTATATGATAAAACTATATATCCTTAGAAAGATTTACGTCCCGCAAAGCACTACATATAAAAAAGCAACAATCTACAATATCCGTTTGAGAACAATTATCCCAGTAAGCTGTGTGTAAAATTGGGCAATCTAATGAGAAAGTAGTTATATTAACAACTGTAATTTCCATTTAGTTTTAAAGTTCCCCATATCAAAAACTAATTCCTACATGACTACCAACAGCCCCTGAACTTCTGTAAGTCCTTTGGAGGATGGCTTGATTGTGGCTACTAGAATCACCTACACATTAAGGGGCTGGAAGAGGACAGACCTCAAATTTGTCCTGAGGAGTAGGAACTCTCTTCATTTCTGTCATCACTTCTCTGTTCCATCATATCTGTTGGAAGGGTCCTTCATGACACAGGGTTGCACTTATGCCTGTCTTATCACTACAAGAGAAGGTTCTTCCCTATAAGATCCACTTTGCCCAGGGTAATGTTGTATGGCACTTCAAAATGGAGAAAGAAGATTTCCCATGAAAACAAAAACATTTCTTTGTCAGAACACACAATAAAAATATTACATTGCTGACCTTCTTGCATGTACCAGGTATTCAAGCTAGTTCTAGTAATTGGAAATTATGTGACACCACATAAACTTGCGCCTCAGCATGGAGGTTTTCAGCTCCATCCTGGCCAGAAACAGAAGGCTGGTGCCAATTAATGTGGCAGTTTTTCATCAACCATGCTCTATCTCATCTCTGAGGTCTATCTAAGCTCTCTGCAAATGCTCTGCAGAGACAGCAAAATGGGATTTTTAGGCCCTGCTGTGCCGAAGCTGTCCACAGAGTTGACAAGTATACACTTTCCACACCCATCCATCAATACAGCTCATCAGAACACCACTTTTCCAACCCATCAGTACAGATCTCCTAATTGTTCAGCAAGGTTTATCCCAGAATAGAGATGAACTACCCCTTCTATCCATTGCTGGTGAGTTTCATCTTGTACCTAACCATGACAGCTGGGTGGGCTGGGGAGACTCTGAGGATATTGCCTTAGGATGTTGTTACCTACAGAAAGAAAATCTTGGGGGCATATTATCAAGAAACAGCGTTAAAATTATTGCCGCTTTAGCGGCAGAAAACTGCCGCTAAAGCGGCGATAGTGGGCTTGATAATATGCCCTTGAGAATTCCCATAGAAGCCCATGTTCTGGTGTGAACATGGGCTTCTTTTGGAATTCTCTGCGGCATATTATCAAGCCCATTATTGCCGCTTTAACGGCAGTTTTCTGCCGCTAAAGCGGCGATAATTTTAACGCCGTGCTTGATAATATGCCCCTACGTGTGTAAGTGGAAGGTAAAGTGGAGAGTAAAAAGACTGCTCAGCTCAACTCCGGCAAACAAAGCAGAACACTCTGGGAGACAGACATAACATAAGAGAGGAAGGAAACTTGCGAATCAGGGCATCTGCCACCACATTGTATGTGCCCCTGATGTGTTGACCCAAAATTGCCTGGAGATGTTGTCCCGCCCAAACACAGGACACATGATTCAAAGACTGACTGTGAGTACTGCCCTGATGATTCATGTAAGCCACAGTCACGGTGTTGTCGGACCACACCAGAAAATTGCAACCCAACAGATGACCCTAGAAGTACCGAAGGACTCTCTCCACAGCAGACAGTTCATTTCACTTTGAGGAGTGCCTGTTCTCTGATGCCTGCCAATGACCCGTCATGGTCCACTGACCCAAAGTCGCACCCAACGCACTGGCATCGGTCATCAGGACCACCGGCGGTGTGGGCTGCAACCACATGCCCCGGGAGAGGTTGCAAGTGTTCAACCACCTCTGCAGGCTGCACACCATATCCAGAGATACCAGGACCTCCAAGGAAATATTGTGAACAGGGAAATGAACAAAGTGGTGAAGATGCCACAGCAAGGGACGAAGATGTAACCTGGCCCGCAGTACCGTGAACACCGAGGCTGCCATGTGCCCCTGCACCTCCAGCCAATGAAGCAGCAGATCTGAGGGCTGAGACAACAGAGCACCCAACAAAGTTTGCAGATGCTCAATCCGTGAGGAAGGCGGAAATACTTTGCCGAGAACAGAGTCAAAGTCCGCCCCTATAAAAGACATCCGGGTGGCAGGTTGAAGATAGCATTTCAGAAAATTCAGGAGAAACTTGTGACACTCCAGTCTATGTATGGTCAAAGTCAGATGTTGAGACATCACCAGGGTAGAGGGGACCTGCAGCAGCCAGTTCTCCAGGTACAGAAACACAGAGACCCGTTGGAGGTGAAGGTCAGCCATCAGGGAAGCAACCACATTGGTAAAAACGCTGGGCGACGAATGCAGGCCGAAAAGGAGGACGCAAAACTGACGATGACAACCCTGCAGGGAGAACCTCAGAAATCTCTGGAACCCCAATTCCATAGGTACATGCAGATACGCATCCTGAATATCCAAGGTAGTCATCACATAGCCGGCCTGAATCAATTGGATCAAACGCAACAGGGTCTCCATCTTGAAGGGGATCTTCCAGACAAACCTGTTCAGGAGCCTGATGTTGATCAAATTATGGAAGCCCCAACCACTGACCTCTGGTAGAATGCAAGCAGGACCTTGGAAGGTGGCATAGTCAGGAACGCTGACCCCTAGGCCCGGCATCTGGATGAGGCTTCCTATGAAACTGCCCCTGGAAACCCTTCCCGGGGCATTTTGGTTCCTGAATGTATTCCTCTGCTGGCGAGAAGCTTGACGAAAAGACTTTGTTGAGGAAGAGAAAGTCTCCTTATGCTGCTGCTGCCTCCAAAAAGAAAAGGATTGCTTCCGCTCCTTGAAAACCAGATGCAACTTCTCCTCAAGGTCTTATCAAAATGATGAGGAGTAGTAAACGGCAACTTCAAAGCAATGGAACGATGAGCAAGATGGTATCCCGCATAAGCCTTCTTCAAAGAGGAGTTAATCTTATCCACACCATCCTTCAGGACATCACCCTCAGCCATGGACGGATGTCCCACCAGATTGGCCACAATAGAGTCAACATGAATGGACTCTGGAATATTATTCTCCATGTCTCTCAAGGGGTCCAGCTTAGACATGAAGCGAGGCATCAGGATGCGGTCAGGATCCTTTAAAAGAATGTCCATCACAAACGGATGTGTTTGGATGTGCTGGCAACCGCCTCATCTGGAAAACCCATATTGTCACTTACATAGGAAAAAATGTCTGGCAACATATCCTTAGAGATATATTTCCCTTTATGGTCCACAGAGACCAATGAGGACTCATCAGAAGAATCATATGAAGATGTCAGATTAGAGGTCGTTCCCCTCTCCAGAGCGAACACCAGCCATCTTCTTAGTTGGCTTCATAGTAGACAATGTCACCAAAATTAACTTCCTCAGCCGGTCGTGATCACCCCTTTTACTTTTCTTCAAGGGAGGGGCTGGATCCCTACTCCCTCTGGAGGAAGAGGATCAAGAAAGCAGAGAGCAATGCCTGTTTTTATTAGAATGCGTTTCCATTCCACCCCATAGCAAAAATTATGGAACAACTACAGTGGAGTGGACTCATAAATACAGCAATCCAGAAGCAGAAAAAACGCATCTAACTAGCCCCAGTGTGTGATTTGACAGGGCAGCCACATAACCTGCTGTCAAATGCCACGCAGCATGGAAAAAATGCAGCAGCAGAGCAACCCACATCATCTTCCAGGTCTAGGGAGCCCGCCGGCACACATGACGCTGACCCATCAGGCCACCGTAGGGCAGACAAGAAGTCGGACTTCTCGGCAAGGGGCTCCAGCCACGCTAAATGCTGCAGAAGGCCAAGCAGGCATCGTCAACCCGCACTGCGGCTCCTTCAATTACCAGGAGTCCGCGATGCAAACAAACGGAGACCAGGCACCCCGGGAATCGGCCTCCGCAGCAAGGGGCATACACAGATAGGGAGACACCAAGGAAAGGTGACTGGGAGCCCAACCAAGCCCAACAAGCAGGGCTCCTGGCAGCGCATCATACTTACGCCATCCAGTTGGCCACAACCCGCATCCTGACATCCAGCAGGTCCATCGACGGTCCCCAGGCACTTCCAGAGCCCAGCAAAAGGAGAAGCCAGTGTAGTGTAGTTCCTATTTTCCTTATAGGCTCTGCGCATTGGAATAATATACACTATAGTTGTGGCATTAGACTTAGGTCAGTATGCCTCTATCGAGTACATTAAACTTAATTACTTTGTGTGCCAGCTAACTCAGAGGCCACTGGAAACTCCTTCAATAAACAAGAAGGGAGTAGCTTCTGGCAACCGCATAAACATGACAACATTGTTTCCCTTAGAATCGGAACATGTCTCAGAATCGTGGAAACAACAGATAACAGTTTCACTCAGTCAATCGTGCATGCTTAGTTTCTTCAGAGTTACATAGAAATAGATAGACGGGCTGTAGTAATAAAAGTGACAAGACCAGTAGAAGTTCAACTGTCACTTTATTCAAGCCATCCGCTCTCTCTGGCGTGAGCAGGTTGTCAACATTCTAAGGAGAGCTTCGGGAGATACCAAGGTAAGAGGGACGGAGGGGGTGGACGGAAGGTACCAAGGTGGGGAGAAGAAGGGAAGATACAACACATCTCCTTACCCAACATAACAAATGAACATGGAGGGAGCATTACCTAGCTACTCTGTCCCCACTCCAAACTTGACCATCCTCCAATTCCACCACATTCTTCCCCCTCCCTTTGACATTCTGAGAAGGAAAATATTTACTCTGTCCCGCTTTAACCCTTGTGGGTTTCTTTATCAGCACAGCATCATTAACCAAAGGTTCCAACTCCTTCACACCATGTTTCTTATCATACCAGCCTTTGTAGCGGGATTGATGTTGCTGCACTTTAATCTGACTTTCAGACCTGTCATAGACAACCTTCTTACCCCCTTCTAGCCAGAGAGGGTTCAACTTGGTGCCTGGTTCTCTCCCTCTTAACATTACAAAGGGAGAGATTCCTGTTACAAGGTTGGGTGCAGTGTGGTAAGCCCACAAACAGTTTTTAAGCGAATCATTTACGTTGAATCCATTAGACATTGCCAGTTGAATATGTTCCTTAATCATACGGTTCATCCTTTCTACTAAGCCATTAGCCTTAGGGCAGTAGAGGGCCGTTTTCTCATGCTTGATGTTGTGTTCCTTTAGGAAGGTCATCATTTCGTCTGATGTAAACTGCACCCCATTGTCAGTTACTAAAATAGATGGAATTCCTTCAAATGAGAACACAGATTCCAAAAATGCCACAAGATTCTTGGTCGTGGTGGAAGGGGTGAATTTGACATTGACCCAATGGGAGGTGTAGTCCACCAGTACAAACATGAACCTTCTCAGTGGGCCTAGTGCATCCATGGGGCCAATTATGTCCATGGCCAGTTTAGTCCATGGAACAACTGGTACCTCCACCGGTGAAAGAGGGACCTTACGTAAGGACTTGGATTTATCACTCTTTGCACAACTAAAGCAGTCTTTTACCTTTAACTCCACTCTAGAATCCATCCTTGGGAACCAAAAGCTGTTCCTTACTTTGCTTTTGGTGATACTTCTCCCCAAATGGCCTTCATGGGCAAGGTCTACTATTCTGTCTCTCAAAGTCTCGGGTGGCACAATTTTGGAATTGCGGTAGATTCTGTTCTCCTGAATGGTAAGCTCATTCCTGACTTCCCAGAAATCTTTCAACTCTTCTACCACATCCCCACATTTATCTGGCCACCCCTTTATGATTAAATCCTTTAGTGCCTTCATTATTGGATCTTTACTCATTTTGTTATTCCATTCTTCTTTGGAAAAGGAAGGTAGATGAATCGAGAGAATGGGGGTATCCAAAAGGTCTTCCTCGATGTCTGTTTCTACAGGGGACCTGGATAAATAGTCTGCAAGGACGTTGTCCTTCCCCAGCAAGTATTCAATTCTGAAACTAAATTTCTCCAGCCCCAAGACCCATTTGGCTATCCTGGGTGACTCACAGAGGGATTTTTTGGCTGAAAAAATGTGCGTTAGGGGTTTGTGGTCCGTGCGGACTGTAAATTTACTGCCCCACAGGAAAAACTTGAAATGGTTGATGGCCCAGTAGCAGGCCAATGCCTCCCTCTCAATTACGGAGTAATTCCGTTCAGGTGGACTCAAAGTACGGGAGGCGAAGGCAATGATGGTTTCTCCCCCCTCCCCTTTTTGAGATAGGGTGGCTCCAAGCCCTTTGTTGGATGCATCCGTGCATAGGATGGTCCTCTTCCTATGGTCAAACGGTCCCAATGCACGTGAACCCACAATCTCTTTTTTCAGGGCATTTACAGAGTGAGAATGTATCTCTTCCCATATGAATTCCCTTTTTTTCTTTAATAGTTCCTGTAGGGACTCGCATTTTTCTGAAAACTTGGGTATGAACTTGGCCATATACTCCACCAACCCTAAAAAGGATTTGAGCTCCTCCTTGTTTGTGGGGAGAGGAGCATTTTCCACTGCTTGAACTAAGCTCATTTTGGGTTTTATCCCTTCAAACGAAAGATTGTGTCCCAGATAGTCTACCTCCATGACTTTGATCTTGCATTTTTCCTTTTTAACAGATAACCCTGCATTCGATAACCTGGAACATACTTTTCTGAAAATGATGTCATGCTCCTCCTCATCGGCACCATAGACTAGAACATCGTCTTGAAAACACATGCAGTTAGGGATGTCCTCCAATACCTTTTGCATAATTTTTTGGAAGACAGCAGCCGCCGATGCAAGGCCAAAAGGCATCCTTAGGAACATATAGGTGCCAAATGGTGTAGAAAATGCAGTCAGAGGTCTAGACTCAGGGTGAAGGTCCACTTGGTAATATGCCATTGAAAGGTCTATGACTGAAAAGAACTTGGCCTTCCCCATGATACTCAACATTTCATTGATGTTGGGAAGCGGGAACCGTTTGACCCAGATGTTTTCGTTGAGACTGCGTAAGTCGATGCAAAGGCGAATGCCCTGTCCATTGGCCTTAGACGCTATCACAATGGGGGACACCCACTCCGAAGCATCAATGGGTATAATGACACCTAACTGGCAGAGTTTATCGAGTTCTTCTTTGAGAGGCTGTCTTAACAGTAAAGGAACTTGGCGAGTCTTATGTACCACAGGTTTCGCCCCCTGTCTGATCTTTATTTTATGCTGAAAGTGTTTCAAAATCCCCAGCTCATTGGAGAATAGGTGGGGGAATTCGTCACATAGGGGTGACTCCCCCGTGGCACCTTTGACTACGTTGACTTGTTCCTTACCATTAGGATCCAGAATTACCCCTAGTTCTCTCTGGTGACGCCACCCAAGGAGGTTAGAACCCGAGCTGACCAGGTAGATCTTGCCCACCGTGGATCTCCCTTTGAAATTTATTTCGGTCTCCACCATGCCTACCAATGGAATAGGGTCTTTGGTATACCCCTGGGGTGTGATGTCAGGTTTAGAAATTTGCATACCTGGATCCCCTTTAATTTTCATGTAATCTTCCATGTTTAATAGGGTGAATGGAGAGCATGAGTCTGCGAACATTTCAATACATGTGTCGTTAATTGTAACGCTGCATTTAGGGTATTCAAAAGGGATACTACCACACGTACTTTTTACTTGGAATGTAAATCTAGGCTGCTCAACGTTGGTTTCATTGACGGCTTTGACTTGGGTGCTGTCACTGTCCCTGCACACCCTGGCTAAATGTCCTCTTCTGTTACACTTCTTACAGTGGGCATTGCGAGCTGTGCAATTGGGATTGTTGGCCAAATGATTGCTGCTCCCACATCTGTATTTTAGCATGGTAACCTCATACACATCAAGGTCCTCTTCTTCCTCCAACTCCGGTTCTGGGAGAGTCTCATATACCTTGCGACCATGTACCCCCATGTTGTGTAGGAGAATATGCTGCTTCCGTAAGGCAGAAAATCTTTCCCCCCCCATGGCAATCAAATATGACTCAAACAGCTTTGTCCATTCCTTCCAATGGATATCAGGATCGCCACATTCATTGAGAAATGAGGGAGGTTGACATATTCCCTGGGTACCCAAAGTGAAGGGAGAAAATGACCCCCCCAACTAGCAGGAAGAGGTGAACTTGAGGAGTAGAATATCTGGTAAGGTGCCTGGAAAAATAAGATGGTAGCTCCAGGGAGTTCAATTCAGCTTACTAGGACCAGGAACCTCTATAACATTGAAAGAATGGCTGCCAGTATCTAACCTTCAAATATCTGGCTATTTCCGCAAGGCACTCCGCCCAAAAGTACAGTTCCAAAGAAGCACAGTAATGCCTTACAGGGCTGGGGCAAAGTACTGTATGGGTAACCGCCGAGTACCATCAACTAGTTGGCCCAGGAGGAGGAAGTCACAGAATGCCCAACCTGAGCAGAGGTTAACGTAAGGTAAAAAGTACCCGAGCCGGACCGACAACCAGGTGGCCCAGAAAGGGAGAGGACTCTTCCGTCCCTATTGCTACCTCTTCCTGACTGGAATTAACCCCAAAAACGGAAGGAACTTGCTGGAACCACCACTTGACGTACCTCGGTGCTCCAGTCATTCATCGGCTGCTGATCTCCAGGATGTCGCTGCCGTTCCTGCCATCACCGGATACGAGCACAGCGCCTGCAGCTTAATAAAACCTGACGAAAACAGCCAGGAGCGACAGGACCCAGCGGAACACTTCTGCTTCCCGCCCTCTTGTGGGCGTGTGGAGGCGCGTCGACAGTCAGCCCCCCCGACAGCTGAGGGAGCGCAGGAGTCCACAGAGAACTGTCGCGGAAGAGTGGCCAGAGGAAACCTGACGAAAACTTGCAGGGAGCGACAGGACCCAGCGGAGCACTTTTGCTTCCCGCCCTCTTGTGGGCGTGTGGAGGCGCGTAGATCGTCAGTCCCCCGGAAGCTGAGGGAGCGCTAGAGTCCACCAGGGAAGCGCCGCAGAAGAATGGCCAGGTAAGGTGCCCCACAGGAGGCTTGTGACGCTGCAGTGCCGGTAATCACAGTCTGCCAGCCATCCAGAAACGCCAACCAGCCACAGACCTCGCTGGTGAGGAGAATCCTGACTATGCCGGCTCACTTGAGCAGAGCCCACGGAACACCAGCGATGCGCCTATGATGGGTGGTAGAGGACTTGTGCCGTTACCCGAACGGAACCCACGGAACACCAGCGATGCGCCTACAGTGGGCGGTAGAGGCGTGGACACTCGCGTCTACTATCGAGGAACCCTGCCATTCAGCAGACGCCAACCAGCCACAGTCTTCGTTGGTGCGGAGAGTACATTCATGCGAAAGGAGTCGGGAACAGCCACAGCAACTTGCCAAGTCCGCTGACACCAGCAACGCCAGCTCGTAGACTGTCCCCCTTCAAAATACAGAATCCAGCAGGCACACCTCGTCCCGCACCGTTTGAGAGCTACACGGAAAGGGGAGATGACTTGTCCTGCCCCCCTCACAGGGTCGTCGCCAGTGTAGTAATAAAAGTGACAAGACCAGTAGAAGTTCAACTGTCACTTTATTCAAGCCATCCGCTCTCTCTGGCGTGAGCAGGTTGTCAACATTCTAAGGAGAGCTTCGGGAGATACCAAGGTAAGAGGGACGGAGGGGGTGGACGGAAGGTACCAAGGTGGGGAGAAGAAGGGAAGATACAACACGGGCGTTTCAATAAAATGATTTATTGAACAGTCTTGTTTCTCGTGTAAGAGATATGAGCTGTTACAATCGCAAGACAGTATGCGTGATATAATACGTACAGCGTAAGCAGTAAGAAGAAATAATACTGCAACACCATTGTCTTCTAGCTATGACATATATTCTTATACACATGCATAAATACCATAGGCTAAAAAGTGGATACTCGTTTGATACTTCTAAATCGTTCTACCCCAGTGTACCTAACCTAAGTGTAGTACAAGGTAAGAAGTAGGTGCTGTATTCTATAGTACGGTATGCTATAGCTTTGCATATGCCAAGAGTCCCTCTATGTTCTAGTCAGCTCCATACCTTAGAATGAGAGAGGTGGGAATCTCTTTCCGGGTCTCAAACTCTAACACCCCGCAAAGGGAGTCAGAACACTGGAAGCTGGATTCTCTGCGAGCAGGGATGACAGCGTCTGGTCAGTGCGCCAGGCGGGGACTCGAATTCTTCTGAACTTGCCGTGGCGAGCCGTATCGAGCTGTGCAGCCGAGCCGTGGTTTGCCATGGTAAGGGAAGGTATATTTATACCTGGAAGGTGCTTAGGAATGTTAGCAGTGATGTAAAGTCGGGCAGAGGAAGACGTCATGAAGGAACCCCTAAGGAATAGTAGTTCATGCATAATAGATGAGTTCTTGGAGAAATCAATAATCCTAGCTAGGGAAAGTCCCAAAGGCTTTAGGGTCTGGATTCTAAGAACTCGTTGTGACATTGGGATGGACGGATGTAGGTTACCATGCCTGTATTTGAATAGCATGTTTAATGCCTAAATAGGGACAGGGATTCTATGCCTAAATAAGGGCAATGCGAATTGTGCCCATATAAGGACACGATTTAGGAAAACCTATGTACGGACATCTAAATCGAAACACAAGACCCACTCCACTTTCGAATGAACGATAATACTAAATGCTAAACATGAAATGCTAAACATTTAAAGCTGAGTACCGCATGTTGCTAAAAACATTTGTAAAAACATAATAAAAAACTTTTGCTAGACATGATATGCAAAGGTGCTGTACAAATTAAAGCAATGTTACATTCTAAGCATATGTTTACAGCCAAGACGCTTCGGCATTCGTTCGCGCTTAATAAATGGCTATCCTATCCTATCCTACAGTGAATGCTAATTGAATGAACATAAATATATACATATGATGAAATGGTTCATAATGACATGGGAAAAGTTCAAAGCCATGTACCATTTCATGTCATGGTACATAAATGAAATTGTGGTGAATAAAGATGACAATGTGTTTAAGAAAAGCACAGGTAGTGGTGTTCCACAAGGGAAATATCTGCACCTTCAGTTTAGTGTTCAATCATTGTTCATTTAAAGCGTGAAAAAGTGCAACAACGGGTGCCCCAGCCTAAAAGAGCCTACCACCAAACGGCTCTAATAGCATGGAAAACAAGGGTTTCCGAGCAACTTATAATAACAATATTAGGGTTACTGTGGCACACCTACATATATTTAATAAATCTCAAAAAAGTGGAGATCAGGTTTATAAGCAATATAGGGTACAGTTTTCCCTAATCTTCTTTCCTACTCAACAGAATCTATTGACAAGGATTTCAAAACATTGATTTGACACCATCCAATTCAAGTGTGGAACTGTAAATCTTTATTCTTTCTTTTGTTCTCGTTCATGAAGATTATTCATTATTTTTCATAAAATATTCTCAGCACATTATTGCCAACACGTGTTTCGTCTTGTCCAAAGACTTTATCAAGGCCATTAAAAAATGCGGGTAAACATCCAAAGGTACTGTAAACTTTAGCCCATTACGATCTATGAGGCTAAGTGAATCGACTGAAGAATGGTTCCTGAATAGCAGGTCTAAAACTCTCTAATAAGCATACACATGGTAAGTAAAGCGCCAAAATTCGAATTCCAGATAATTATCAAAATTAGTAGGTGCAGATATGATAGACTGCTACCTATCACCTGAGTAAGACAATTCGTTAGCGAAGCGCCAAAGTACGGCTTCCAGCGTGTTTAGCGGTTCCTAGGTGCAAAAGTGGTAAAATGCCACCAAAGAAACGGGAATACGAGAGTAAACAAGAAACGCCGATCCGCGTAACAGTGCTGATACACTGTTACGCGGATCGGCGTTTCTTGTTTACTCTCGTATTCCCGTCACTTTTGTCGACTCCCTCAAGAGTTCAAGAACAGCCCAGGGTTATTCTCAGCAAGAGTAAAAGAGACGCTAGGTCCCCATTATTGAGAAAGCTGTCAAGTACCTACTTTCAGGAGCTATGTTTTGACAAAAGAAACCATTTGAAATGCCTAATGTGGTTTTATATTTTTTACGCACAATGTTATTCATTAATGCTGTACCGTGTGCATTTTGCACTGCAAATGTCTTAGAACAAGTGTTCAGGTGTCTGTAATCCAAAACTAGATGATATGTATTGCCTGGTTTGGAGACAGGAAACAAAGGATTGTTCATTGATGAGGTGCATGTTTCAATCACCCCTTGGTATTCAAGTTGATCTAAGATCTCCCTGACCTGTTTTTTTTTAGCTTCTTGCTTAATTGGGTACTGCCATTGTGCAGTAGGTTTATTTTTTAACTGTATCTTGGGGTGAGGTGAGTCCTCATCCCATCCTACATGATTTTTGTATAATGCTGGGGCCTGGGCAACTGCCCATTTCCTGGCATATGTATATTTTAGGTGTATTGGAACATGGTTGGAGAAGGCTGTCATAATGATGTCTTCGCCATGTGGGCACTCCGTGACAAATTCTGGTGGCCAGTCCTATTCTGCTAGTATCATAACCCCTTGAAAGTTACTTCCAAATGAGTGCTCTCACTTTACTTGGTATGTCTCCCTCCATCCAGAGTGTTATTTCATATAACCTTTGTGGAGTGCTAACCCTGGTATCTACAGTCTCAACTGCGATGTACTCATTCAAGTCCACTATCTCCAGAAGTTCCTTCAGGTTCTGGCGAGCTATTGTTACTTCTGCATCACTGTCCAGCATTGTCTGAGCCCATTCTCCGTTCTTGAGTTGTGTTTCAGAATTTTAGGCATGTCTGATCTTCAGACCTGTTACCTTCTTCTGAGTGAATTGAGGTTTTGTTTTGTTTTTCTGATCGCCTTTGGACTTCACGCGTTCTTCTTTGTGATCTGACCGTCCTCTTCATTCGGATGTCTGTAACGATATCTGAAAGGTACGAAAAGAACATGTATCAGTATCTTGATACCTGTCAGGTTTTCTCAAATTATCCCTTTTCGCTTATACCTCCTTTCAGAGGGCTCCTTTTGAGGAGACCTACCTCTGGATTGAGAACGTTTCTCTTTTGAATGTTGTTTGCTATTTTCCCACTTCTTTTTAGAAGATGTAGGATTGTGTTTAATAGAGTCCTTCTCAGGACCTTCAGACAGTTGTGGTTTAACTGTGTAATTCTATTAATACCTTTATTTGATTAAGTAATTCCTCTTCTGACATTGCTTCAATGTCAGGATGAGGTGTGTAGCCGGCTAAAATCGGCCATGTTGCTCCTGGTCTACCTAGTGGACCGAGTCTGGTAATGTGACTGTAATGTTTTAGGGCGCCTTTGAACCAGAGATTATGCTCCTGGTATGTGAGTGGAATTTCAACACCCTCAAAAGGAATATATTCCTCAGGTGGTTCATCTTCTTTATAGAAGTGAAACACTTTTGTTACTGGATTTGATTCTGGGAATACTATCCATGAATAGAATACCTCTGTCTGGAAAGATTCATGTGCCTCTATCACAAAAACTACTCTACCACCTCTTGGTGTTAGGCCGTGTTTTATAAGTTTTAGAGTGATGGCTCTTCTTACATTTGGATGGATGTTTACAACACCCTCATCGGTTTCATTTAAACCTGTAAGATTAAAAGCTGTTACTACTTGGTCAGCCGCAGCTCCACCGGCCACGGTATTATTATCCCCGTTTTGGGACATTGTTTTTGAAAAATGTAGAAAGAGTTTCAGGGAAACATAGATAAGGTGCATAATAGTTTGGAACACTGTATCCTTCAACGTTGAACAAACCAAACAGCTAATACATAGGATTTTCGTCCTACTCAGCTATGGCGGATATTAACCCTACCCACTCCAGACGTCTTATGGAGTATGTGAGTAGGGGTCTCTGAGAAAAGCACGACTGAGTTACTTCAGTATCTAACGTTAAATTAGTGCCTTACCAAACCCGTTGGGCGCCATGTAGTGTAGTTCCTATTTCCCTTACTGGCTCTGCGCATTGGAATAATATACACTATAGTTGTGGCATAGGACTGAGGTCAGTATGCCTCTATCGAGTACATTAAACTTAATTACTTTGTGTGCCAGCTAACTCAGAGGCCACTAGAAACTCCTTGAATAAACAAGAAGGCAGTCATTTCTGGCAACAGCATAAACGACACAACTTTGCTTTCCTTAGAATCGGAACATGTCTCAGAATTGTGGAAACAACAGATAACAGTTTCACTCAGTCAATCGTGCATGCTTAGTTTCTTCAGAGTTACACAGAAATAGATAGACGGGCGTTTCAATAAAAGGATTTATTGAACAGTCTTGTTTCTCGTGTAAGAGATATGAGCTGTTACAATCGCAAGACAGTATGCGAGGTATAATACGTACAGCGTAAGCAGTAAGAAGAAATAATACTGCAACGCCATTGTTTTCTAGCTATGACATATATTCATATACACATACATAAATAACATAGGCTAAAAAGTGGATACTCGTTTGATACTTCTAAATCTAGTGTACCTAACCTAAGTGTAGTACAAGGTAAGAAGTAGGTGCTGTATTCTGTAGTATGGTATGCTATAGTTTTGCATATGCCAAGAGTCCCTCTAGGTTCTAGTCAGCACCATACCTTAGAATGAGAGACGTGGGAATCTCTTTCCGGGTCTCAAACTCTAACACCCCGCGAAGGGAGTCAGAACACTGGAAGCTGGATTCTCTGCGAGCAGGCGGAGACTCGAATTCTTCCGAACTTGCCGTGGCAAGCCGGATCGAGCTGTGCAGCCAAGCCGTAGTTTCCCATGGTAAGGGAAGGTATAGTTATACCTGGAAGGTGCTTAGAAATGTTAGCATTGACGTAAGTCGGGCAGAGGAAGACGTCATGAATGAACCCCTAAGGAATAGTAGTTCATGCATAATAGGTTAGTTCTTGGAGAAATCAATAATCCTAGCGAGGGAAAGTCCCAAAGGCTTAAGGGTCTGGTTTCTAAGAACTCGTTGTGACGTTGGGATGGACGGATGTAGCTGACGATGCCTGTATTTGGATAGCATGGCTAATGCCTAAATAAGGACTGGGATTCTATGCCTAAATAAGGGCAATGCGAATTGTGCCTATATAAGGATATGATTTAGGAAAACCTATGTACGGACATCTAAATCGAAACACAACACCAGGAGACAACACCGTGGAGGCAAAAGCCCGGTAGTCACCTCAGCATCCCCTGTTTCATTCATTGATAGGAAACAAAACAGCGTCTGAGCAGTATACTTCTGTGGCTGCTCATAACTGGCCCCTATATATGTAATCCTATAGGGCAATTCAAAACGTGAAGGGCGCTCCAACAAGGCAACAGCTAAATGGAGATGATGCTAAGAACTTATATGTTACTGTCTTTTTTTGTAGTTATTACAATAATTCTGGAGAGACAGCTAGTATTGTATCTAGTTCAGACCCAAAAATAAAGCACCAACTCCTTGATACCCGTCCTGCGCAGTATTCTCTGTAGGGTGCGCGTGCATGCACCTTAAATAATTTGAGCGCGCAATTATGATTGCGGAGTGCGTGCACTTCACATATCACACGTGAGACTGCAGCTGCTGATTTCATTCTTTAAAAAAGTGAGCAGCTCGAAAAAGAGCAGCGATGATAATCTCATTTGGAGGAGGAGCAGACCACATTGGAAGATAAGAGAGGCAGTTTCATTTTCCTTTTCCATGTCCCTGCCTGTAGGCTGCAGAGGGTCACAAATTATGTTGCAAGTGAGTTTTAGAGGTTCATACACTAATTTAAAGTATGCTCTAGACATTCTTTATGTTTACCTGTGGAAAGCTGGTGCTGCAGAGATGGCTTCTGCTGTTCTTAGCCTACCCATTCCACTCCTGGGGTGATAATTAGAAAGAACAAGCGTTTGCAATGCAATGGTCCTCTCATTTACACAAGTTTAAGCTATTGGCATTGTAAATGACAATGCCTTTTTTTAAAAAAAACATAAATAAATGGCATTGTCATTTACAATGCCAATATGTTATAATGTTATGTTATAATGGACTTATACCACACACAAATACTCAAGAGTGTCCTGGCGCGCAAGATAACAGTGATCCGATGAAACAGAGCTTTAACACGACTACGGGAAGAGGAAAGTTTTCAATTGTTTTTTAAAAAATCTGGGATCCTGAATATTCTGTAGTTCCTGGGGCAAGGCATTAATGCCATGGCTACTTTGACAGACAGAGACTGGCCCCCCAGCTATGTTCTGCGGAAACGTGGGATCACCATCCGTCGGTGGGTGGCTGAACGTAACGATCTATTCGGGACATAGAAAGCAAATCGCTTCCTGATATACATAGGTCCAAGATCGTGTAGCGCTCTGTGCGCCAGGGTGAGAGCTTTAAATTTCACTCACTGAGCCACAGACAGCCAATGCAAATCGCGTAAGTACTGTTTTACGCTAGATCTTCCAGAGATGTTAAACAGAAGTCTAGCAGTGGCATTCTGTATAGTCTGTAGTTTTTTTAGAAGGTATCCCGGAATCCCCACCTACAGAGCATTGGCAAAGTCAAGATGGGAGAGGATGAGAGCACGAATGACCATTTCCTTAGCCGACCTCGGCAGCAAATGGAGGAATCTTCTTAAAGACTTGAGGGTGCCAAAACATACTCCAGTGAGTTTCTTAATTTACTCCGTAAACGGTAAGTCCTCTTCAAACCAGACCCCCAAATTATTTGCTGGAGCACCCTCAGAATTAGGATGAGGGAAGTCAGGAGGCCATAAAGATTCTCTAAAGGCGGGCGGGAACCGACCATATAATGGGACCTCAGACCTGCCCTCGTTGCATTTCAGTTGGGCGTAAGCCAACCACCTAAACACAGCAGAGAGATAGCTTAAACTCACGTAAATGTGAGACCTATTGCATTGCAAATGCTTGTTGTGATTAGCTGTGTTTCTACTGTCTGCCACCCCTTGTCACATGGATGCTGTGCGCTTGAGCCTAGACTTCCTGTTCGTCCTATGTCCAGCAGAAGTTTTTACATTACCTGTCAGAGCCGGGATGCTCAGTTGTACTGTGACTCTTGCAGGCAGGCGCTATATCTCTCCGCGAGGTAATGGTTAAACAACTTCTTTGTTTATAAATTAGCTCCCATCTCTTGCTAAGGTGTGTTTTGTGCAAATAAGGTATCCGTCCAGCAAAGGACATTTAGCCGGGACAAGCAGTTTTTGTGAGATAACTAGAGGGAAGCGATGCTAGACGGTTTGAGCTGTATTTTTAACATTACTTTTGACTTCTGCAGAAATGCACACCAGCACTGGGCATATAATCTGCAGGTCCACAGAATGCCTGTGCATTAAGGGGGCTTTGCCAGAGACCGTTACTAGTCATCAGCGCAGGATGCGCCCGGGTGCAATAACAAATTGCCGCTCCTAGAGGTCTTAGTAGGGGCAGGCACCAGCACTATGTAAACAATGTTGCAGTACCATAGGCCACTACTAGACTTTCCTGGAGAGGGAGACGCTCATGCGGTGTGAACTATGGTGCACTAGCACAGTCTGTTGTTGCTAGAGGTCACTGTATAAGCTAGCTATACAGAGGTCCCTGTATAGCTACACTTCCGCGCTGGGTGACCTATGGTGCAGTACCACAGGCTTTTACTTCAGGCCCCAGAAGTCTGGCAGCAGCATTATACGTAGGGGAGGGGATGTGGCGTAATGACCAGAGCTGCACACTTTGGAACTCGGGAACCAGATTTGAGTCGGTTCAATGTCTTATGATACTGGAAAATCACGTAACCTCCTCGTGCCTTAAAAAAAAAAAAATTACCTTGTGTAATGTAACTGATGCTTAGGTAAAGCACTCCAACATCTTAGGGTCGCGTTTACGGTTATAAAATTGCATTTTAAAAAAGGGGATCACTGCAGTCCATTCCTAGAAGTCTCTGGTGCTGGGTGCACTACCGCAGGCCGTTACTAGAGGTCCCTGTAGAGCCAGGCTCTAGTGCTGGGTGCACTACTGCAGGCCATTACTTGAGGTCCCTGTAGAACCAGCCTCTAGTGGAGGGTTAATTCGTTTGCACTACCGCAGGAGGTTACTAGAAGTCCATGGAGTGCCAGGTTCCAGCTCTGGGAGTCGGGGTGTAGGAACCATAGACTGTTTCTAGAAATCTCCGTACACAAACAACCGCGGCAGGTGCTCAGTTCACGTAGCCATATTGACATTACATTTTAGGCGAGTTCTTAAAGATGCAAATTTTATTAATTTTAAGGTTAACCAAGCGTATATTCTCCCTTTATAAAAATTTTCACAAATTATCAGTTTAAAAGAAATAATGATAATGAGGGTCCCTATTAAAATAGCTCTTCGGGTATTTGAAGACGACGGCTTGCTCCCTTTTTTCCCATGCATTTCTAGTGCATTATAAGCTTTGTAAAATAGAACAACAGGTCCGACAGGGACTCAGACCTGAAAGAGAGTCAAAGGTTAGACGCCGCGGAATGCTCCAGCGTACTTCTGTTTTACCCAACAAGATCTTCTGTAATAGAAAAGTTCCAGAAAAAGTACAGCGATCAATCGGAATTAATGCTAAATGTAAAAACTGCAAGAGAATCCTCACTACATACGTCGCACAGATAAAAATAAAATGCGCACCAATGTCCTTTGCCCCGGGAATCCCACACCTTTTAAAACGTGCACCAGTGTCCTCTAACCGTGTCCGTACACATTACGCGCAGCCAGTTCGGCAAGTCCCAATTAGCCAGTCTCATTAAACCGGAAATAGTCTCCGAAGCAGCAATTAACACAAAAAAGGAGGGGCACGGAGCAGTGGCGGACACCAAAACTGGGATAATAACAGTGGGAGCACAACACACGTACATTAAACACTGTAATTCAGGAGTGGGTAACAGTGGAGTACACCGAAAGTGGATGCATCAAACACTGCAATACAGAATATGAAACCAGCGGGGAAAAAAAAGTTCCAAGGCAAACACTTCATTCCACGAATGAAACTAAAATGGCCACGAAAGTGGACTTAAACTGTAGTTAGGCGGAGCTGCTTCCGGATTAAACGGAAGTGACGCATCGCCTCTACAGCCAATAATAAGCCCTGTAACAAAAACAATGCCAGTGTAAACAAATGGCAAGCGGCAGGAGAAATTCCCCTGCAAA
Source organism: Triturus cristatus (assembly GCF_964204655.1). Classification (NCBI taxonomy): domain Eukaryota; kingdom Metazoa; phylum Chordata; class Amphibia; order Caudata; family Salamandridae; genus Triturus; species Triturus cristatus. Next base: position 964,606,993 of record NC_140590.1, read on the forward strand.
AGGTGGAGTTTCACCTCTGATAGAGATTACTTGATGTCTCGGAGAGACAGCGCAAGTGCGCTGCCTAGGTGAGACCTAAAAAAGATCAGCCAGCTAGCTTGCTCTTCTTGCCTCAGTGCACATGCCCCTCTGTCTCAGCAATTATAGCTCTTTTACAACCTAAGACCTGAAATGTTTGCCATCCAAATCATGCAGCAAACATCGCCTAACATATGATGAAGTCTCTTCAAAATATGAAAAATGTACCTTCCTTTAACACGCAGAAGCTAGACAATAATATATCACATTAAAGCATTTCACTATGAAAGTGAGCGTTTTTAAACATAAACTTAGAAGCATTGTTGCCTCTTTCTCAGCCACGGCTGTTGCTGATAAGAGCAGTGAAGGTGGTGAGGCGGGGGTGTTGACGCATGATGAAGAGGTAAAATTAAATAAATAATTATTTTTCCCTCGTCATCGCCCATCAAAATCCACCCCACCGAGCCTCACCGCTCTACCTGCACTGCCCGCGGCTGCTCTTCCTCACCCTGGCAACAAGTTTGTGAACTAAGAGGAAAGTAATTTGCCATGTACACCCACATTTTTATAAACAGCAACATCATAGACTATTAAATCAAATAAAATTGTCGCCTCATATTCTGAACTAACCGATTTGAAAGTGCTTTTGCATGCGATAATGAAGAAAATGGAAGACTGCTGAAATTTTTGCCCAATGTCACACTGTTTGGTTAAGGAGAGAGCCGGGATTCATCTCAGCTTTTTTGGTCTCACTTTCAATAAATCAGCCACTAAATGGATATCTACTACCCAGATATACGTGTGGCTGTCTGCTGCCATCAAGTAGCAGGGTTCTGAAACGAATAATTACCCACACATGACCACCCTTGGAAGCAATTGTATTGTAGTGTGGTCCTGAAAAAGGCGGTAGGACGATTTTCTTGATCACACCGAAATGTGCGTCGACCGTTTTTTGGAAGAGTTATCCCAGCCCACAACATATCAACAGATAAAAATCAAAAGTGTTTTTCTCCATTGTTATCTGTTAAGTGTATGTGTAGTTTTCTGGGATATGGTATGAATTTAATGTATGATAAGTAGCGATTCTGGATGTGTATAGGAGTGAGTGGATTGTTGCGTGGGGCATTTTTGTATTTTTGTATCTTTGACTTTATGGAAAAAACAATAATACTTTCTTTATGCGATAAATAGGATTTGTTGCTGTACATAAAAGAATAGTTAAAATGTACTTGTAGACTTTCTTATGAGATGTGGTGTCCTTTGAGATTAATGAATATGAGGAAATTTAAGAAAGCAGAATGAATATGTTTTGGAAAAAGATATTGTATATGTAGTATAATTTACTTTTGGGATCAGAACCGATAGCACTTGTTAGGCGCATGAGAAGAAATACAGGTCAAGAGAGTAACTTTCTTGACTAGAGACAGGCGTGCTGTGCAGGTTTATAAACCCGTTCAATTAATGCTATTAAGGACACGTGAGCACATACCTCTCAAGGCCCAAACTAGATCCCCATGTACCTCTCACATGCATGGTTGGATTCTTGGCGCACACAGCCTTGGCTGCAGTGCACAGACACCTTACACTGCCACACAGAGAGGAAAAAAGTCGAGGGAACATTGGTCCTGGATACTTTTTAGAAGCTGTAAAAAGGTTCTCCATTATATTACAAGGTGGGATGACCAGTGTTTGTTGGTTTCTCTATGAAAGACTGATAACCTTTGCAGTCATCATCATATGACTGAGATACAAGGATAAGTAGGCCTCTCCAGCTATGTGTATCCATTGTTAGCAGGCATAGGGTACCGTGTGGACGCGTCTACTTCACAGCCCTGTGCATCCGTATTTATTTTACATATGTACATTTTCTGGATTCCGTCTGAGGCACACACCACAACTGCCTGACAAGGTTCCATAGATTTTGCATGATTTAAAGCAAGAAGGAAGGTAAAACATAAGAGTTACCCAGACCCAATAGTTTACCTGAGTTTGCTCAAACCCAGGCCGAGTATTTTATCGTGGACACCAGCTCTTAATGTTTCTGCTCACAGGCAGTTGAAAAGTATCCCTGTGAGATTGTCACTTCACAACTTGTTGAGCATCACATGATTTACGATGAACACAATCTGTGAAAGTACCTATGTGTAGGACATTAATAATGTAGAATAAACCCTATTGACAGGAAGTCTGTTGGGTAATTTCTGGATCCCGATTGGCATTTACAGTGCACAGATAATAATTCTGATTTTTTTCTGCAACATTGTGCAAAAAAATCACATTGCATGCATTCCACGCCGATTATAAGCGTTTCCCTCACTGTTTACTGGCATACATTATTAAAATTATTACATCAGCACACGTATCGCCACTGTAAGCATTTCCTATTACTAAGTGTCTCTGGCGCAATGTAAGTGTTACAAAATGCGTGTCTCTTCTCTGCAGACAAAAGAATCAATGCTGTATCCACCATAATCAACATTTACAATCTGGATTCCAAAAGTCACATCATGGAAAAAATGAGTGGCGGCGTCGAGAGTCAAAGTTGACTAATGCAGCTTGCAGAAAACAGTAACAAAGGGGTCTCCAGGCAAGGAAGAAATGTGTTTACGGAATAATTAGAGGAAAGAGAGGTAGAAGCAAACGAAATATATGAAACAAAAGTTGTACTGTATGTTTATTAACGAGTTCGAGAGTACTAAAACTCACAAAGTGAGAAAAATAAACTATCCGATCCCTGTCTTGTGGCTCGGGCTTTGTGCCCCGCCTGGTTTCGATGGGGAAGAAAACAGATGTATGGAATGGAGACTGGGCGAGGCGAATGTGCCCGTTAGATGGATTAAGCGCTAAAGGAAGCGACCATGTGGCTTATTTTCGAACACGTGGCCCCCGCAGACAGATGATAATTATTATTAAATACCAGATGCATGTAGGAACATAGCTACCAAAAACCATTCAGGAAACATCTCACGCAGCCCATTAAAGGCGTCCGCCTGAGGAGATTGTAGAGACAGGATGAGGGTGGGAATCTCCATGGAAACCTTTTTATATTTTCTTTTCATGTCTTCAGGTGGGTGAGGTGAGCCTGCATCCACACGTGGGCCCATAGGTTCAGGACAGCCTGCGTTGACAGACACGCTGTATTTACATCCAGTGCACGTTAACCCGCCCCTGGAGGCGTAAGTGTCACCTTGAGTGTTTCAAATGTATCTTTTGAGATATTCCCCTGAAAATAAAATATGGCTATCGCCTTTCCCTCTTTTCTCAATAAGTGACATAGCAGACATATGTGTACAGTTATACACACGTGCAGAACAATAAATCACAAATGTGCTGCATCAAAAGCAAACTCTGCCGCAAAATAAAACGGATTCCATTAAGCAGAAAGCGTTGCCAAGATGTCAGTGATTGATCTGTCATTCATTTATAATCTTTCACTTTCCCTTTGGTGGTAGACTTTGTGCATTTTCTGTGTACCGAATGTTGGACTTGGTCCTCTCTGCAGATTACCCCCAAACATTTTGCCTTCACCCCTGCTGTTTTCGGAATCAGTTTATTTTAGCATTTAGGACTCTGTGCACTTTACCACTGCTAAACAGTGTTAAGGTGCTTGCGCTCTCTCCTTGAATGTGGCTTGCACCCTATCGGCACATTTAATTTACTTATAAGACCCTAGTACAGTGCTACAGGTACGCAAGGCCTGTACATTAAATGCTACTAGTGGGCCTTCAACGCTTATTGTGCCATTCATTGGCATAGCCCTTTAAAACATATCTCAAGCTTGCCATTGCAGCCTGTGTGCAGGATAAGCAGCCAATTTGCCCTGGAAATGTAAACATTTTGCCAGACCTAAACATTCCTGAGCCACAGATATCCTGGGGTCCAGGCAAGGCAGGAGGAAACCAGAACAGTCTGTGAGGTTAAAACTCCAGACGTTTCTTCCGCTTCAAAGCTGACACCAAGTATAAATAGTAGACCCTCTAGCCAACTCTTCAGTACACTCGTGGACCTGCTAAGATTTCAAAAGGACTGCCTTGCACACCAGTGGACTGCCCTTCTATTTGAGGACTTTTTCAATGGGACTAACCTGGTCCCTATATTCCGCCCGCATTCCATCATGGTCACGCTGAACTTGTGACTGTGTGCCGGTGTAGGGTGACCAGATACCCACTGTTAGTGCTTTCTGCTTCTTGGAGCTATTTTGACTTAAACCTTTAAAATTGCATATTTCTAGTTCTACTGACTGGACATTTGTCATTTATGTCACATTTTATTTATACAATTTTACTCTATGTTTCTAAATTGTTCTGGGCTATCACTTGTGTTGCGTTTTTTACTTTATTGCTGTATGTGTGCTCCATGAATACTTCACACAGTATCTCTAAGTTAAGCCTAACTTATTTTGAGCCAAGTTAACAGAGGGCTGAGCACATGTTAATTTAGTGACTTTTGTGGTTCAACCTGACAAGGATTGTGATTGTTGCCTGAGTGGGGATTCTACCACCCTCAGCCAATAGCCCAATTTCTCACACAGAGTTACTGAAATAATTTTCTGCTGACTTTAGATGTGCAACAGTTTTCCGTTTGACATGTCTGTTTAATCTATATATCATATATGTGTGACATATTGTCCCAGAAGTGTTACTTTTAGTGATAAACCTAGATGTGTGATTTCCCACAAGTTTACTGTAGTTCTGCTGTGAAACAACAGGACCTTTTTATGTTTTCCTCACAACTTTAAAGCCAAATTAATTTATATATTTTTTCAAATGACCTTTTTTGCGGACTTCCTTTTAATGAATTTTTGATACTATTATCTTGAAAACATAGGGGCAGATTTGCGCCACTTTTGCGTCACTTTTCCCATGTTAAAAGTGACGCAAAAGTGGCGCAAGGGGCTTGTAAATAAGCCCCACAGTTTTTAACTCTTGGATTTTGCTATTGATATAGTGTTTTTTCAACCCAAAATGAAGACCCTGGAGAGGAAAAGTCACTGTACTTATTTCACAGAGAGTACACATTTCTTCTTCCTGTCCTTCTAACTCCACCTTCCTGTTGGGTGACTGCCTGGTCGCTTTTTAATTTGGATACTGAAGTAAACCATCACTGCATCACTCCTGAGTATCTAAGAACACCAGGTGAGTTCTTGTTCATTTGTAAAATACTTCTGCTCACTTGTTTGAGGTTTCAGTCACTGGTACAACAATTCACATTTTTACAATTTGTAACTAATTACATTTGTTACTTTTTGATGGAGGGGATGGATGTCTGCTAGTGTTTGATGGAAGTTCAGTGGAAGGGCAGGGCCCTTTTAGTACCTCATCAGAATGTATGCACTGGGGACTCTGGACTGCTGGTTTGTACAATTCTTATAGCAGCATTTAGGGCTGTGTCCACTACCACTTCTGTTTTGACCCAAGGAAGTGTATAATACAGTATGTTCTAAAAAATTGATCATACAGCATTTTTACATCCCTTAATTTTGAATAGATCACCTATATTAACCGTCACATTTTAAAAGCATTACATTGCCTCATATATTGTCGCACAAGTTTCAAAGAGGCTCCTCCATGAAATAAATGAAAAACTAATGTTCCATGGACACTCTAATAAAAATGGCAATTTCAAAACAGGACAAGGTTATTCACTTAGTCTGTAAATATATTGTTAGATCACAGTCTATTTGCTATATTTAAAATTAATTCCCTATTATATTTTATCTTGTCCAATCCAAGACTTGTTTCAACTGAAGGACAAATAGAAGGGGAGAAATAAGACAACCATGCCTTGTTACTTGTGACAAAGATACATTTAAATGAAGCTATGGATTCATATAATGTGAACAAAAAAAGCATTTTGCTCCTTATGCAATTAACCTGCTTTGCTGAGCATGTTCTAGAAATATGTCTCCTATGTTCTTCCGTATCTACATGATCCCTCTCACCAGAATTCTTCGACATAACATATCACTTGCATGCGTATATTGTATCCACATTATACATGGCCCACTAATAAAAGCTGGCTCTAGTTTCTCCTGATACATTTTTTGAATCCTCCTATTTTAAGAATACCTTACCATTGCTTTTGCTTACAGTACAAAAGGTAATCATTTTGGATTTGGCCTAACACCCAGGATTAAGAGTCTGATTTAGAATGGGGCTGGTAATGGGGAATTTACCAGCTTTAACAAGAGGAAGGAGGTAAATCGACAATATATAACGTGTTTTACTGGCGTGCCAGAGGCTTCTCCACCAAAATGACTCCATTCAGTACATGAGGATAAAATCTATTTGGGAAAGCCTCACATTGAAAATCCACCAATGCCATAATTGCTGATGGGACATATGAGCCATGAAATGTACACTCCAATTGTTGTACACTATCAGTGACCAAATTTCAAGGTTCACTAATATTCTGAGCTTTGGGGTTTGAAGCATCTTATGGATACCAAAATCACTTTTTCTATGAAAATTTGCCACCAATTCAGAAGCAGTCTTTCATTGAGTTACCTCTGAATGAATGTTTGATTACCTCCTATGTTAGATGGAGGTAGCCTCCATCTAACCCCTCCCTGCCAATATAGTGATACGCCTGCCAAATTTATTTGTGGAAGTACCTTAAGTTTGCCCACAGCGGAGACTGCCCTGTCTCCACCGTGGCCTAACTTCTCTGATGGCCTTGGTGAGTAAGGGCCATCAGCACAATGGCTACTTTTCCACCCATCCAATTTTGATTGGCAGACATGTAGTCATTTTTTACTGTTGCTTACCGCCAGGCAAGAAACAGTAAAATCGTTATAACGCTCCCCTTCCCGTAGGAAAAGAGGGGAGCATTATATTGTTACTTTTCATGAAGAAAATCCAGTTTCTGGGTTTTTGAATTGAAAATAAAAATAAAATACTCTGTGCAACAGGGCTGTGTCAAAGAAAGTTAAAAATGGAAACAGCCATGCCATCAATCAAGAGTAACAATCGAGATAGGGCTATCTGACCCTTGAATAGACACATGGTGCTTCCTTTTCTGAAAGCACAAGAAGAGTGTGTCTGTTACACGTTTCATCAAACAAATGACGTGAAGGCAACATGTTCTAAAAACTCTGCCCTACTCATTGTCAGTCTACAGTTAAATGTCTGTAATCCAAAACTAGCCTGAAAGAGATGGATATCACTTTCAAACTCATTTCATGTCATTGCTCAGAGGAAGCATTGTTGAGGAATTAAGCTGGTCCAGCGACAAAAAGAAAATGGTTCATTTTTAAGTGACAGACATTCACCTTGTACAATACAAGGCACAAAAACACTTTCAGAGACGAGCACCGTAATTATAAAAAAAGCTGCCGTGCTATTGCACTTGCGCAGAATAATTCACCAGCATTATAATACCTGTTGAAACATAAGTTATCTAGGATAATACGATGGGCTGATTACTTCCAAGATCCATTCGTTTCTGAAGATCGGATTACTTCACATTGGTAATGAAAAGGATATCTTTTAAAAACTGTGCTGATTTATTTCCTCATAATTCTGGGGCCTAGATTAATCATGCGGGTCTATACTCTACAAAACAACGCGTGCTGCATTTTACAACTTTATTTTCTATGAGAGGCACAATGTTTACTCTGCATAGAACCATGTTGCAAAGATTTTGCTGTGGTATAACGCAAAGAGCAAAAGCAGCATTGTGTTGTGCTACACTTTAAAAAGTGATGCAAATAGTGTTGATAGATTTCTAGATTTTTTCCAAGAAGATGTAACGGGGCGCAACAGGTGTTTGCGCCCGCTTTGTGCACCCCCCAGGGCACTTTTGTATTACACAAGCATTTGTGGCCCCTTCTGTAATACAGATAGTGCTGGTGCACATGTAGCACCAGCGCTATTGGGAAAGGGTGTTCCCTCATTTGCATGGGGGCATGGCACCAGGAAAATGAGGGAATCTCTTTGTCTCTGCTCCATATTACTGACGTTGGTGCAGAGGTACACGTGCGTCTAGGAGACGCACTGAAAATGCCGCATAGGAAGGTAGCGGATTTTCAGTGTGCCTCCTAAAGGCAGCACACTGGAGGAGAGAGACATCTCCTTGCAGGAGGGTGCTGTCACTCACTGCACCCGCCTGCAAGTGCATCTCTCTCCCCTATAGAAAGTGCAGGATGGTTGCCACTTGCACAGAGAAACAAAGAGCAGCTGTAGCTTTTAAACAGCTGCTCCGTATTTCTCTTGAATGTACTGCCCTGGGAGGAGTGCAAGTTCGCCGCTTCCCCGGGGGCAGCGCATTCTTCCTAATAGGGCGCATTTTCCCTGTCTGCACCTGGCACTCCCGCTTTAAGGTGCACCATGGCGCAAACAGGAAAGATGCACCAGGGCACAAACAGGAAAGGTGCGCCCTATCTATAATAGGACCCATGAGGTGGAATAGTTGTTTGGGCAGCTGCCTGTTTTTCTTCTCAGTGCACCGATCCTCCCTCTCTCTTCTTAGAGATGGGGCCGTAATCAGCAACTCTGGGATGTGAATTCATGCTTTTGTAGTGCCTACATGGTAGTTTCAGATTTTGTGACCTGGCTTTGGCATGGACTATTTTTCTTCTGCAGGGGTCGAGAAGGCAAGAGTGACATTCCCTGAATGTAAACAAGTGAACTCATTATTGAGGTTCTCTCCAAAACAGTGTAGCCATGCTCTAAGCAAATTATTGTTTTTTTGTACCAGACACAGTCGGGTGTCCACTTGTGCAGTGCTTAATCACAGGCTGCTCTCCGGTTGACAAGACAGACATGCAATGGATGATTTTATACACAGGATCACATCCCAGACCAGGCCTTGGCAATTTCATTCCGAATCTTAGTGTTTCCTGCCTGGAAAAAACTGTGGGGCGACTGTATGCGCCTCAAACACCAGGCTCCACAGATTTGCTATTCAGTTTTCAGGCAGATTTTGGTGCCTGGCTTTCTTTCTCTTTGACTCCCTTACTCCCTCTCTGTTTGTGAATATATATATATATATTATATGTTACTCACTGGCAATCACCAGTAGGTAGTTATAGATAGGACCTAGTTTTAATAGGAAAAGCATTTTTTGACTTGCCTATAACTTTGGCTTCCACTGACCAATCTCCATGAAAATTTCCAACAAAGTGTCAAGGTAGGTTTTGATTCTCTTGGAAAGTTTGGGGGTGATCCGTACAGTGGGGACCATGAATTTGGGGTGTGAAATAAGGGTGCATTTGTAATGTTAATTCCCATAGGAACCTTTAGCCACAGCTACAGCCCGAACCTCTGAACGGACTTACACCAAATTTGGCAGGGAGGTAGAAGTTGTTTCAAAGAAGTGCCCTTTGCTTATTTGGTGTAAATCCGTTCAGTAGTTGTTGAGGAATGTAAGTTTAAAATTATAGTGATATCTCTGGCCACAGATATTTTGCTGTGGTTTTGCGATTAATGGTGAATGCACACACCAATGGGAACGCTCTGAATGGCTGGACGAAACCTGAACAGAAAGTTGCACTCGCCATTTTATTGCTTGGGAACGGGTTCTGAGGCTGAAAATTTCTGATAAAGCTAACATAAGGGGTCAGAGTAGGGGTACTCTGACCCCATGTTTGAGAAATTGGGTTGTTAGTGACACAAGCTATGTGTCCAAAATTGATTATTTTAATCATGCACAATAGTCGCGACCACGCCATGAAACCTCATCGCGGCCCCCCGTGTACCATCATGGGGACATCGCGTCTAACAACATCATCGCGAATATTGGTGGAAAAAAAAAAAAATATCAGTGAATCATTAATATGCACTGTTATAGAGATATTGAGATTTTGAGATTTTAATAAATGTTTTTATAGAGTTATTTATATAGTGAGTTATCTACTGTGGTGGTTAGAATCAGTTATATAGTTATTACTTTAGAATGTGGTGGCGGCTATTAAATTGTTGCTTTCCGCTTGCCACTTTCACGGCGTAACTGCGGTGTTCCCAACAACCAATATCATCGCGATCTCCGGAGTCAATGCGAAAAAATAAAATTGGTTTTAGGGATGGTTTTATAGAAACTCTCTACAAAAACATGACTTTAGAGAATACTATAAGAAATCCCGTGTGTGTAATATACTTTAGTATGTGTGGATATATGTGTTGTAGACTTTATGGAAAAGGCGCGATCGCTGCAGTTAATAACATCAATAAAACGACGTCCCGAATAATCATGACAACAGAAAATAGGTCTTAAAGACGGATTTTAAGAAAAAGGAGTACAAAAACATGAGTTTAAACATGTTTTAAAAGAGGTATGTAAATAGTAATATGTGCAGGGTAATGTTCAGAATGGATTTTTTTACATATTATATTTGGATGAGTTGGTGCTCATTGTATGTCTGCTTTTATTTTCCATTTTCCCAACGTGCCCGTGGGGATCACGATGTCATCGCGAAGATCCCCATAAAGTAAAGGAAAAGAAAAAACTTCACAATATTTCGGGTACTAGGGTGGCTCTGACAAGAGCCGTTGCATTGGTTGTGTGCATATGGCTGCTATACATAAGACCGGATGCAGAGTTTCAGGTTACTTACAAGCACCCTGTTGCCTTCATCTGTAAAGTACACTTCACAATTTCTATAAATTCCATGCATGTCAAAACGCAGATTGCTGTTATAGATACATCCCATGAGATGGTCTCTGAGGAATGCAGAAACAGTTTTATTAACATGTTTCCTGGCTTTGTCAATCTGTTGACAGAATTGATTTGACCACTTCCATTTCTGTCTTTGGCATATATATTTGTACACAGAGACCGTGTGAGGGAAAAGCAATATCAGTTCTGCAAAGGTTTCTTTCATCCAGCCCTACCAAAAAAACAATGGTTACAGGGACGTTATAGATAGGATTTAGCATTTAAAAACCTTAGAAATTCACTAAAAAAACAAAAGTTTACAAGAGAGTTATAGTTATTAAATAGATTATAAAAAAACCTTAGAAATTCACTGAAAAAAAAACAAAGGGTACAGGGACGTTATGGTTAGGCTGATATTTCACTTGTACAAAACCAGAGAAATTCAGCAGTTATAGTTTGCTGAACTAACTATAACTCACACCCCCGCAATGCACTGCTTATGACCTCACATATTACATCACTCATGTTATGGTGAGTGACAGCACTGATGATATCACTGATGGCATCTCAAATGACATCACTGATGACATCATCCACAGAATCTCTGACACACCAACTCACATCCCAATATAACCTTTCATCCACCCACTCCAATGTCCACACTAACATTTTCAAATTCATTGACACACCCATACCACTACTTAAACACCCACTCACTGATTCATAGGTCTACACACACATCCACTCAGTTACCGAAAGCCACTCATACACCAACTCACTCACTAATACAGCCACTGATATTGCCACTCATACACCCACACATCTACTCACACTGTCAGTCACTCATAGAGCTACTCACACACCTACTCACTCACCTATAGAGTCAATCACACAGCCATTTACTCACCTGTACAGTTATACACATACCCGTTCACTTATTTATACAGATATTAACATATACTCACTCACCCATACAGCCCCTCGCAAATGCAATCACTAACCCATACAGCCATTATCATAATACCTCACTCACACATACAGTCACTCATATACTCCAACACTTAGCTATACTGCCTTTCACATATGCAGTTCCTCACCCATATACCACACCCAGTCACTTATACAGCCCTTCACTTACATCCTCACTAACCAATACAGCCACTGACTCACCACTCACTCATCCATGCAGGCAGTCACACATCCCCTCATCCACCAACACAGACACTCATACACCCATGCAAGTACTCAGACAACCAATCAATCACCTATACAGCCACTCATGTACTCACTCACCAAACCATACAGCCACTTAGACACCAGCTAACACACTGATACAGACATTCTGACTCATACATTCATTGATACACCTAATCACTCACTTATACAGTCAGCCACACACCCACTGAATCATCCATCCAGGCACTCATACACCCACTGATTCATCAATACACCTTGGTTCAAACACCTGTTTAATATTCTGAAGACCTGCCCCAGTGGGCGTATCCAGGCGCACTGCCTGCTGGTCTAGGTAGTGTTGAGCGGGACATTTACCAACTGACTGGGGTCTTTTAAATATGTTTATTGTGCAGTGCACCAACTACTCACTGGAGTTTGATGTGAAAACACTACAGAGACCAGCAGACAGTGTGCCTGGACACGCCCACTGGGGCAGGTCTTCAGAATATTAAACAGGTGTTTGAACCGGTTGGCGCCTGCCAAAGAGACTTAGCCTGTGACGAAGTGCTGGAGGAGCATGAAACGCGTCGGCTGTTGAATGGTGGTGATATGCCCTGACAACCATGCTGTAGCTTGCACCAAAATAAACGTGAAGTTTAACCTACCTGTGAGAGGCTTCTTTGAGGGGACAACTCTCTTTTTGTGGTATTGAAATGGCCAGTCCTGCTGTGAAGAAGCCCTGCCGCACAGCAGCGGACCATGCTGACGCCAACCGGCGGGCAGCAGTAATGGACAAGAAAGAGCATGGTACAAGTCCAATGGTGCAGCCTGGATTGAGTGGGACATTTACCAACCCACTGGGGTCTTTTAAATATGATTATTGTGCAGCGCACCAACTACTCACTGGAGTTTGATGTTAAAACACTACCGAGACTAGCAGGCAGTGCATCTGGACACACCCACTGGGGCAGGTCTTCAGAATATAAACAGGTGTTTGAACCGGTTGGTACCTGCAAAAGAGACTTAGTCTGTGACAAAGTGCTGGAGGAGCACGAAACGCGTCGGCTGTTGAATAGTGGTGATGTGCCCTGACAACCATGCTGTAGCTTGCACCAAAATAAACGCAAAGTTTAACCTACCTGTGAGAGGCTTCTTTGAGGGGACAACTCTCTTTTTGTGATATATTTATATATATATCTATATATTTATATATATATTCGCTTCAAGATGTCTCCGCTTTCTGGCAAAAAACACTCGGACACTCCAGCATGCTGAATAAAGTTCTTTTTAATGACAAGAAAAACAATGCATTTCGGCTTGCGCCTTGATCACGCTCTTAGTGCACAAAGTCATCACTCGTGATTTCTCCACTTCCTTACATACAATAGAAGAAGGACTACACCAATACAAAGTGTCTATTACAATATCAGCTGTGTCGGCCATTTTGTAACAATGTTATAAAGCGCAATGCCTCATACAACTAATATATACTGTACAAGTGGAAAATTTGTTAAATCTTTTCAAATTCATGATTTCAATGAAGCGATAACAAAAGATAATCATCTTGCAAAACCTGCAATAATATATATATATAGTATTAAAAAACATCAGGTTTAGATGGTACAGATTGCAAATTTGTGGTGCATAAATTTGGTACGTATGCGATAGAAACACACTAAATCTTTGTTATATTGCGCATCACGCCCTTGTGGGCAACACACATAGTGTGGACAATACCTGCAATAATCTATTACAATGTTAATATAATGCTGATTTGGATGGTCCAGATCACAGATTGTCCGTGCATAAATTGAATACATATGCAACAAAAACACAATAAGCCTTCGCTGTGTTTAATCCGGCATCACACCCTAGTGGAAAACCATATTGTGTCAACTATCTCTATTTTCACAATATATCTCTTGAATAATATTCTTCTGAAACATTATCCTCAATTATGCCCCAGTGGGCAAAAATCAACAATAAAACCAACATTATTGTCACCACACAGATTGAATCTAAATCATGGTAGGCAAAATTAGTTTCCACTCAATTTGTTGCCACAGTCGAAGTGCCATACCTACAAAAAAAAAGTGAAATGATTAAAATCACTAAAACCAGAAAGCTGCTCTTAAATCTACATTCATCATGAATTCAAACATTCAAATGGATTGCTAGTTCTTCACTAGAATTTAAACCAATAGATGCCATGGTTTCGAAGTCAATAATGTACAGAGATTCCAATTTGCATAACAGGAGTTCCCGATTACTTCCCCGGACTGCCATTGTTACTGCATCAATCACCACCATTTTTAGCAAGTTTTCATCCTGTAAATGCCAGTCATGAAAATGACAGGCCACTGGATATTGTCTGTTGTTATGGCTCATGGCCGTATATGCTCCAGTACTCTCTTTTTTGCATGATGCACCCTATATATAACTTATTACAAGGGGTAAATCATTGCATATACGCAGTACATAGAATTGCACGTCAGAGGTTTTTTAATTAGGAACTCTCTTCTTGAATTCGGTATGGCAAGTTTTACACAATCATTACTCTTGCTGCATGATTTGCAATTTCTACAACATTTGAAACCCAGCCGACCCCTGTCAGTCCCTTCCACAGTGCTTGAGACATGATTATGGCTCAAATCAATATGTAATGAGCGACTCTTTATGAAGGTGATTTGTCGGTTACTACTAAGGTTCCTTTTTAAATTATCATCTGTTAATAACACATGCCAGTGTTTGTTAAAAATTCTTCGAACCTCATGTGCCTGTCCAGAAAAAGTCGTTATAAATCTCATAGTACCAACATGCCCCTCTTGTCTCACTGGGTGTAAAAGCTAATTTCTGGTAACTTTACCCACTCTGCTGCTAGCTTCAGAGATGGTTTTCTGGCTATAACCTTGTTCACTGAAGCATTTGTACATGATGTCTCTTTCAGTTTTAAATGCTGCTTCAGTACTACAGTTGCGTTTTTCACGCAATAATTCCCCATAGGGGATACTGTAGATGAGATTCCGGGGATGTGAGCTATTGGCACTGAGCATACTGTTTCCTGACGTTTGTTTACGTAAATGTTTGGTTTCTAATACCTCACCCTTCACATCCAGTTTTACATCTAAAAATGTAATAGAATTTTTGCTGATGTGTCCAGTGAAGGTTAAACTAAATGTATTTATGTTGTTCACAACACATCTGGCTGAATCAATGTCCCCACTCCAAATGAAAAAATATCATCAATAAAGCACAGCCACAAGACTACATTGTTCTTAAATACCATCATGCGTGCAGCCACCTGCTCCTCCCACCAGCCCATGAATAAATTTGCTTAACTGGGGGCAAAGCAAGTGCCCATCGCCGTGCCCTGTGACTGCCTGTAGATGGAATCATCAAAAATAAAGAAATTGTTAGTTAAACAAAATTGAATCATGTCTATTATCATTGCAGAGTGGTAAAACAAGGAAATCGATCGTGTCTTAAAAAAAGTATGATGGTTTGCAAGCCCAGTTCATGTTGGATACTTGTATATAGGCTACTTACATCAAGGGTGACAAGCATGTAATTTTCTTCCCAGTGTATGCCATCAATGATTGTAAGGAAATAGGTGGTATCTTTAAGGTATGCAGGGAGAGCTAAAACAAAAGGTCTAAGGTAGTGGTCAATAAACCTAGAAGTATTTTCTAGTAGTGAGCCCATGGAGGAGACTATAGATCTCCCCGGCGGGTTGAGTGCATCTTTGTGCAGTTTGGGGAGTAGGTAGAGTATAGGAATTTTCGGATGGGCGCATTTCAAATAGTTGCATTCCTCCCATTCTAACAATCCTCTCTCTCTCCATTCCACCAACATTTCCCAAATCTGGTATTAGCTCTAGATATCTCATTCATATCAGAGGCGCAATAGCAGTTGATATCGCTCAATTGTCTCAACCCTTCCGTTAGATAACTCTGTTTGTCCAAAACCACCACATTCCCACCTTTGTCTGACTGGCGGATCACGATAGATGTGTCAGCCTTCAGATTATCTATAACAATTATTTGATCACCAGTAAGATTCTTCTTGCAATTAGGGATTTTCTTGTGTTGAATTTTTTTCAGATCTTTTAAAATTCCCTGTTCAAACACTTCAATTGCTTCACACTGGATATTCGGTAAGAATACGGATTTAGGTTTGAACTTGCTCCCCGGATTCCTGCCCAATTCAATATCACAATCATATAGGTCAAGCAATACATTATCTTCAGACACTTCGTTCCCACCCAAGGTAGAAAGTGTATGAAGTACCTCAATATCATCTATATTCAAGTTACTCAATAGCTCAGATGTAACCCCTGCCACATGTTTCAGAAGAATATTATTCAAGAGATACATTGTGAAAATAGAGATAGTTGACACAATATGGTTGCCCACTAGGGCGTGATGCCGTGTTAAGCACAGTGAAGGCTTATTGTGTTTTTGTTGCTTATGTATTCAATCTATGCACGGACAATCTGTGATCTGGACCATCCTAACCTGCATTATTATAATAACATTTTTACAGGTATTGTCCACAATATGTGTGTTGCCCACTAGGGCATGATTGAAAATATAGCAAAGATTGAGTGTGTCTCTATCGCATATGTATCAAATTCATGCACTGCAAATTTGCAATCTGTACCATCTAAACCTGATGTTTTTTAATACTATTATTTATATATTATTGCAGGTTTTGCAAGATGATTATCTTTTGCCATCGCTGCATTTCAATCATGAATTTGAAAAGATTTAACACATTTTTCACTTGTACAGTATATATTACTTGTGTGAGGCATTGTGCTTTATTACATCGTTACAAAATGGCTGCCACAGCTGATATTGTAACAGACACTTTGTATGGGTGTAGTCCTTCTTCTGAGTGTGTAAGTAAGTAGATAAATCCTGAGGGGCAGATTTATGTTTCCTGGCGCATCCCTGCAAATCAGCAGGAATGCGCCAGGAAAGATGCATCACGCAAGTTTACCCTTGCGCCACCACAGATGCGCCGCATTTACAATGCAGCGCATCGTGGAGCAAGGATAAACAGATGCGTGACGCATCTGATGGCGTAAGGGCGGCGCATTGGTGGAGTCGTGTCGCAAGCATGACGCAACTCCAGCAATGTTTAGGGGCTGCCCATACCTTACATGCTGCATCATGCCTTACGCCTACTTCAAGCAGGCGCAAGGTTTTGACGCAGCAGCGTCGGAAAAGTGACTGAGTGAAATCTTGCAGATTTCACTGCGTCACTTTTCCGAGGCTTTTTCCGCTGGAACGCCCACCCTGCATACATTAAACCTGACGCAGGTTTAATGTGGCGCAGGGCTTTACACCGTGATGCATCTCCATAGATGCGTCACGATGTAAATAGGGCGCAACGTGGCACAGGGTTTACGCCGCCGCTGCATTACAAAAGTGACGCAACGGCGGCGTAAAAGTGGCGCAAGTCTAACATAAATCTGCCCTTGAGTGTTCAAGGCACAAGCCGAAACGCGTTGTTTTTCTTGTCATTAAAAGAACATTATTCAGCATGCTGGAGTGTCTGAGTGTTTTCTGCCAGTAAGCGGAGACATCTTGATGCGAATATTTGGGGCCTTTGGTAGCCTGAACTCAGACCGCCCGTGACAGTCCGAGTGGTATTTTAAAAAAAAAATGTATTTTATTTTACAGAGTTTTATATAGCGTGAACTTGACCCGAAGGTATCGGGTATCAGAGCGCATTACATAGCACCAGTTGCGTTACATGAGGACACATTCATTTTTTTTTTGTTAGGCACGGGGGAGATTAATTGATTTGCCCAGAATCACAGGATGTTCCGTGTCGTTGCCGAGACTCGAATCCGGTTCCCCAGATTCGAGGTCGACTGCCCTAGTCATTTGGCCAACTCCTCTCCCCATTCCAACTGGAACTGATGTGGTGATATATATATATATATAGATATTCACTGAAAAAGCCATGGGTTTCAGGGATGTTATAGATAGTTGCACATTTCACTCGTATAAAACCATAGAAATTCGGATGTTATAGTTAGTAGAGCTAACTATAACTCGCGCCCCCGCAATGCACTGCTGATGATGTCACATATTACATCACTCATGACATGGTCAGTGACATCACTGATGACATCACTGATGGCATCTCAAATGACATCACTGATGACATCACTGATGACATCATCCAGTGAATGTGTGTTTTTGTAAACTTTAAATATATTTTATATATGTTAATGCCAAGGTGTATTGAAGAATGAGTTGGTGTATAAGTGTCTGGGTGGAGGATTTAATATGTGTGTGACTGACTGTATAAGTTAGTGATTAAATGTCTCTTCATGAATGCATGAGTTAGTGACTAAACTGTGTGAATGTCTTTATCAGTCTCTCAGTTGTTGTATAAGCTGCTGCATGGGTTGATGATTAGGTACATGACTGTCTATATGGCTTACCTATTGGTAGCATAACTAATAGTATGGGTGGCTCAGTGTTTGTGTGTGTAGGTGGGTGGGCGGTGTGTAACTTTCTGCCAACATGTGTGAGTGGCTAATTTACTAGGTGTATGGGTTCAATAGTGCATTTGGAAATAGCTGTTTTGATGAGTGTGTGGTGTGTGTGTGTATCACTGTGTTGGAGAGTGAAAGTATATCTCACTGGTATATGTGTGTGAGTAACTACATATGTGAAAGGCAGTATATGTGAGTGTTGGAGTATATACATGACTCTATGTGATAGTGAGTAATTGTGAGAGTGGCTGTATAAATGAGTGTGTGCTTGTGTCAGTGATTGTATAAGAGAGTTAGTATATGTTACTATTTGTATGAATAGGTTAGATACTGAATGTATAACTGTATAGGTGAGTAAACGGCAGTGTTATAGATTCTTTACATGACTAGCTACATGTGTCAATAACTCTATGGATGAGTGACGGTTTATGATTGTTTGTATAGGTGTATGAGTACATATAATAGTGCTATATTGATGAGTGACTGCATGTATGAGTTACTATATGGGTGAGTGAATGAATGTGTGTGTATAACTAGGAAGTAGTCTGTGGGTATATAGTAACTGCTATTGATTTGTCTATGGTTTAGAAAATAGTAGTCAGTATTTTAGAGTGGGTGTATCAAAGGTTATATTAGGGTGTGAGGAGGTGCATCATATTATCACGTGGATGATGTCATCAGTGATGTCATCAGTGATGTCATTTGAGATGTCATCAGTGATGTCATCATTGATGTCACTGACCATGTCATGAGTGGTGTAATATGTGACTTCATCAGCAGTGCATTGCGGGGGCGCGAGTTATAGTTAGCTCTACTAACTATAACGTCTGAATTTCTATGGTTTTGTACAAGTGAAATGTGCAACTAACGATAACGTCCCTGAAACCTATGTTTTTTGGGTGAATTTCAAAGGTTTTTTAAATGCTACTTTGTAAATATAAGGTCCCTGAAACCTATGTTTTTTTTAGTGAATTTCAAAGGTTTTGTAAATGCTAATTTCTAATTATAATGTTCATTAAACCTATGGTTTTTTCAGTGATTTTAAATTATCATTCCATTTTCAACCTGGCGAAAACACCAGTTTTCCAGTAATAGCTTCTGCAAAAAAAAACTGCCACAAATGAGACCAACAACTAACGCAAATAATATGCAGAGTAGGCTTTCCTGTACAAAAATAACATGAAAACACCACTTCCCGATATTTTCAACGAGCAGCCAAATCTGCGGTGCGATCCAAATACAGGCGATAAGCTGCGTTAGCAGTAGGAATACACCATCTGCCTTTTACTGGTGTAAATTAGGACGACTACCTACAGTGTGAAAGGGAGTGCAGCCCAGAATCACATCTGAAGACCAACACGTGTCATAGAGCTACTTATCATGCACCTCCGACACCCAAGAAGGCCACAAAACCCACTGCCACCACCCTCACGACCTCCCCCCGGACCACCCCTCCCTACTACCACAAGGCAGTGCAAAACAGGACAGTGGACCTTCCAAAAATGGCATTGCCCCTCAGCCACACAATAGCTGAATGTTGCGAGATGTTGTAACCAAACATGTGTGAAGGACGCAAGTCACTCACCAATACTAATGCCCACAAAACCAAGTGTAGTGGTGATGTGCTGGACAGACCTCACTATGCAGAGCACAAACCTCTCCATGTGTACATATACTGCTGGTGTTTTTTTAGTGTTGTGGACAGTGGACACAACCATGCTACCTCAGGCAGTGGGGAAGATCTCAGTCATGTACCTGTATAGATGTCCCCTGTAAGCAGAAGCGCAGTGTGCTGGTCCAACATACGCCACTCCAGCGTTGAAGTGTGAATAAATAGGCCGTGACTCTGGGCGTGGTTCACTTGTGTGAAAGCCAACGCGTCTGCCAGAGCAGCGGTCCTCACCCTGCCACGTAGTTGCCTCCATATCCGCCAGCCTCCTCGACACAGGCCCCCTGCGAACACAGCGGCACAGCACCGCAGACTTATGTCTGTACAGATTACTGCCCTCGAACTACACTGCGGACAGCAGGGCTCACAATTTAGATGGAGTGGCGATTGCAGATGATGCAGTCCAGTAGGCAAGAGACATTCCTCCCAGTGCAGCCCGCCAACACCATGCATCATCGCTGGCTGTGTACACGCTAAGCGCCCGAGGTACCACTACCTTAGTGCACCACAACTCAAAGCCACGTGGCCTTATTAAGGCAGAATTCATTAGACAAAAGACATTCCTCCCAGTGCGGCCCGCCAACACCATGCATCATCGCTGGCTGCGCACACGCTGAGTGCCACACCTACCACTAAATCTATACAGCTCAAGTCAACGCCACCTGGCTGTGGTCCCTTCCTGACCACTGCCTCCGGTCTACACTGTGATCAGCAGGGCTCATAATTCAAGATTAGTCCCGATGCAAATTGTGTAAGAGACTATAATCGGTTAAGAAAACAAAATGCTCCCAATCTGTGCAGCTAAAGTCAACGGCACATGGCTGTGGGCCTTTGTTGACCGCTGCCTCCGGCCTACACTGTGTTCAGCAGGGCCCACAATTCAAATTCAGTTTTGATTCATTAATTTCAGAG
Organism: Triturus cristatus; assembly: GCF_964204655.1. NCBI lineage: Eukaryota > Metazoa > Chordata > Amphibia > Caudata > Salamandridae > Triturus > Triturus cristatus. The sequence continues at coordinate 964,627,875 of NC_140590.1, forward strand.
TTCAGTAGGCAACTAACTATAACGTCCCCGAAACCTACACGTCGACAATGTATTCCATACATATTTCTTCTTTTGTTACCTACACTGTGGTCAGCAGAGCTCACAATTTACATTGAGACATGATTTATTAATTGCAGACAGAATTGTACTCTATGTCCTCGGATTTTGTCAAGAGAAAGTGACAAAAAGCATTCCTCAATGTCTGTGCTGACTACTGCCTTCCATCTACATTGCGGACTGCAGGGCTCACAATTCAGTTTGAGTTGCGATTGCAGATGACCTAGTCCAGTAGGCAACAGACATTGCTACCAGTGCGGCCCGCCCTGACCAGGCATCATCGCAGGCTGCGCACACGCTGAATGCTTCTAATGCCCCTATCTCAGTGCAGCACAACTCATGGACCCTTTATGATACAATATTTTGTGTATAATTTCACATCTGGTCCCCCTACCTCAGTATTCCACAAGTCATGAACCCTTTGCAATAGAATCTTTTGTGTATAATTTTACATCTGGCGCCCCTACCTTAGTGCAGCACAAATCATTGACCCTTTACGATTGAATCTCTGTGTCTGATACAATGATTACTGTTCTACTTGTTGCTAGCACCAACCATTCCCAGAGGGCTGGCTTACACTCACCCCACACGCATCCAGCACAGACGTCACTGGACATGTGACCCTGGTAATAAAAAGGAGTCTAGCGCACGTGCCCGTACCCAGTTCCACTATCTATCTGTGTCAGTGTGTTCATTATGTATGCAACATGCTGCCCCTGGGCCCTACTACATTACATTGTGCTCTGGACAGCGTATGCAACCGCTTTACCTTTGACAGTGGGAGAAAACGTTGGTTATGTAACTTTGTCTCGGTCATTGTACAAGTACGTACGTAGAGACTGAATGATTAGAGTACTGCAAGGAGAGTGTATAGTGAATTTATAAGTGCGTGGGGATTGGCGGAGTGATTTTATAAGTACATATGTTGGCGCAGCTTAACTCCGACAACGAGCTTGTCTCTAATTGGCTACCCTCCATGTCCCAAAAACTGAATTTTGGACCTTGCATGGCCCAGTATTGCTACAGCTGCAATACTCCACTGAATGTGCAATAAACATTCACATCCACACAGATGTGTCATGTCCACCATCTTTCTTGTGTGCAACTATGGATGAATGTAGGGTCAGTGATTCCCCGCACCTTCCATGTTGGCCATGTTGTGGGACTTGGCTCACAGAGTGACACATTGACGCTTGCGACCCGGGTGATGGCAGCACTACAACAAGAACACCGGGCATCAGTTGATTCCTCATACAGCTCTCTAGTCATTCTTCACAGCCTCACGCAGGACTGGCATACTCCAGGCCAGCCCACTCTGCTTACATTTATAGGGAACAACAACAACACTAGATGGCCCAGATTTTCATTGTAGTGATCTTCTGGTCACAGGTCTAGTTGTCAGTATGCCACAGCCACTCCCTCACGGCTGGTATACACCCACACCACACACATCCAGCACAGGTATCTCAGGACACGTGACCTTATCAATAAAAAAGACCGGGCACACGTGCTCTATGCCATTTTAGAGTTGCTCTCACCGCATGCACTGTGAAGGTCCATCCCAGTTTTCCAGACACCTCATGTAGGCCTAAGCCACCGAACAGGGAGGCCTACCACCATGTGCGTGGCCTCACTGGTCACTGAGTGGGTGTGCAACCTGCGAAGATTATAGGTGCACTAGTATGTCCTCTGCAGTGGCAAAATCAAGACGCACCACCAAATGTGAGACCTGTTGGCCTGCAGAGAAGGACTGCATGATGTGGAGGGTGCCCTCTCCCCGAAAAGGTGAGCAGTGAGGCCTGGGTGTGCAGCGGTGGGCAAATACGTCTGGGCGGTGGGTGTGCAGCGGCTGTCATACACTTTTGGCCAGTGGGAGTGGATGGGGTGCAGCAGCCAGGGTGTTCAGCAGCGAGTAGACACCTCTGGACAGTGGAAGTGGATGGGGTACACTAGCCTGGATATACAAAGGCAGGACAGTGATTTAGGCATGTGCAGTTGTATGTACTCATCCATTACTGATTCCATACTATGTTTCAGATGACTAAGCTTGAGGGCTGCCCTATATCCCGGCATGTGTTTGGAGGCACAACGGTAGCAGAAAGTTGAGTTGTGAGGATTTTCTTCACAGTGTCAACACTCACACTCCCTCTCCATCTCTTCCTTTCTGTCACCCACACCCTTTCTCTCTCTCACACTTTCTATCTCTTCCTTTCTCTCTCTCACTCTCTATCTCTCTTTTCTTTGTCTCTTCCTCTTTCTCTCATTCTTTCTTTCTCTCTCTTCCTCTCTCTCACTCTTTCTCCCTCTCTCTTCCTCTCTCTCACACTGTTTCTCTCTTTGTCTCTTCCTTGTATCTCACTCTTTCTCTCTTTCTCTTTCTCTCTCTCACTCTTTTTCTTTTTCTCTGTCTTCCTCTCTCTCACTCTTTTTTCTTTCTTTCTCGCTCTCTTCCTCTCTCTCACTCTTTCTCTCTTTCTCTCTCTCTCTCTCCTTTGCTGGACGCATGATGCACCATCTTAGCTTTCTTTTTGTCTTGCAGGTTGTGATTCACAAATTGCACACTTGTATGTACTCATCCATTACTGATTCCATACTGTGTTTCAGATGACTAAGCTTGAGGGCTGCCCTATATCCCGACACGTGGTTGGAGACACATCAGTGGCAGAAAGGTGCACTGTGAGGATTTTCTCCACAGTGTAAACACTCCCTCTTCCTCTCCATCTCTTCCTTTCTGTCACTCACACTCTATCATTCTTTCTCTGTCTCTTCCTCTCGCTCTCATTCTTTCTTTCTCTCTCTTCCTCTCTCTCACTCTTTCTCTCTCTTCCTCTCTCTCACATTGTTTCTCTCTTTCTCTCTTCCTTGTATCTCCCTCTTCCTCTCTTTCACTCTCTCACTCTTTTTCGCTTTCTCTGTCTTCCCCTCTCTCTCTCTCTCTCCTTTGCTGGACGCATGACACACCATCTTATCTTTCTTTTTGTCTTGCAGGCTGTGATTCACAAATTGTGCACTTGTATGTACTCATCGATTACTGATTCCATACTATGTTTCAGATGACTAAGCTTGAGGGCTGCCCTATATCCTGGCATGTGGTTGGGGACACACCGGTGGCAGAAAGGTGAGCTGTGAAGTTTTTCTCTCTCTCTTTTCCTTGTATCTTACTCTTTCTCTCTTTCCCTCTCTCACTCTTTCTCTTTCTCTGACTTCCTCTCTCTCTCACTCTTTCTCTGTCTTCCTCTCTCCCACTCTTTCTCTCTCTCTCTTCCTCTCTCTCACACTGTTTCTCTCGTTCTCTCTTCCTTGTATCTCACTCTTTCTCTCTCTCACTCTCTCTCTTTCTCTCTTTCTTTTTCTTCCTCTCTCTTACTTTCTTTGTTTTTCTCTTTCTCCCTCACTCTGTCTCTCTTTCTCCTTTGCTGGACGCATGACGCACCATCTTATCTTTCTTTTTGTCTTGCAGGCTGTGATTCACAAATGGTCCAGCGATGACACGACATAGCTGTACATAGTTTTATTTGTTGTTGTTTTGTTTTAATATTTTTTTTTATATATAAATCCATACATGTGTTAGATTCTTATTTGTCCAACTTCACAAGCATCTTCATATTTAAAATTTTAGAACTTTACCCAATTTGTGGGGGGTGGGGGTGGGGGTGAGGGAGGATGGCAGACAAGGGGCAGCTGCTGGGGGGTGTCAGAGCAGTGTTGGGTGTCCGACCTGCATGATCATATGGCTCCATTGTATCTGTTGTCAGAGACTTGCGAGCCGGCGGGCAGGCTCGTAGATGAAAAGCTGCAAGATGACTGATTGGCTCGTAGAGAGAAAGCTGCAGCACATCGGTTCGCAGAGGGAGAGCTACAGGCAGGCTCGCAGAGGAAAAGCTGCGGGCCGACTGGTTTAGGGAAAGGTGCGGGCCATCGGCTTTCAAAGGGATAGCTGCGGAATAGTGATGTGGGGAGAGGGAGCATGAAGAGTGTAACTCGCAGAGAGAGACCTGCAATATATTTCAAGTCTTGACTTCACAGATACAACTGCGGGCCTGAGAACTCGCACCCAAAGAGCTGTGAGCCGACAAGTGGTTCACAGAGGGAGACTTACGAGCTCAAGAATGTTGTTGGAGGTATGCTATTGATGGTGGGAAAGGGTGCGTTACCTGCTGATGTAGGGAGACGCAGCGTGAAAGCGGTATCTCGCACAGACAGAGCTCCGGTATATTAAATTGCCCCCCGGACCTTTCTTTTATATTTTCACTCGATGCGAGGCACAAGATGGCTGCTAACACTTCCTGGTTTGAAGTGTTAGCAGCCAATCAGAGGCAAGCTCGTGCTCGGGAGTTAGGCACTGTCCAGATATGTATATATTTTTTCCTTTAATATCTCAAAAACTACGGATTTACACCATTTCAACAAAAGCACGCTTTCTGGACCAAGACCTTTCTCCCTGCCAAATTTGGCGTAATTAGGTTCAGCAGTTTGACCTGTAGCCTTGTCTAAAGTTTCTTTTGGAAAATTCATTGTGAAATCACTTTTTTGGACCCCTAAACTAGATACGAACTAATCAAAAAAGAGAATCTTTCTGGAAAATATAGTAAAGATTCGTCAAATGACACCAAAGTTATAAGCACATGGAGGGCTCCAGGAGGGTGTTCGTGCAACCCCTCTCCCAACATGAGTGAAGCCCCGGGGCTGCAGGGACCCCAGCTGGCCCCCGCAGGCCCACCGAGCCCCCCTTTTATTTTTTAAGAAATGCCCTGGGACCTAGCCCACCCCGGGGTCTCATTAAAATAAAACTTGGGAACCCACGACCCCAGCGCGAACTGCGCCGATATTTAATTAAAAAAAATACTTTCTTTGGCCCTGAGGGTCCTTCTGGGACCCCCTAAGCAGGCCTAGGGGGTCAGGGTGTTTCTACCCTGCCCCCTTCTCTTGTTTTATACCTTTTTCTCTCTGTTTTCTGGTGACTCGCTTCTACCGAGTCACAAGATGGCTGCCAACACATCCTGGTTTGGAGTGTTGACAGCCAATCACAGTGAAGCTTGTGAACGGGACTTAGGCTCCACCCAGATATTGAAACTTTTATTTTTCTAATTTTTCAGCAACTACTGAATGGATTTACACCATTTAAAAAAAAGGTCGCTTTCTGATCCAAGCATTACCTTTTTGCCAAATTTGGGGTAATTCCGTTCAGTAGTTATGGCTCTAGCCTTGCACAAAGTTTCCTATGGGAAATTGATTTTTTGACTCTTATTCTTTGAATTTCTCAAAACTACTGAACGTATTTACACCATTTAAAAAAAAGTCACTTTCTGAACCAAACGCTACCTTGTTGCCAAATTTGGGGTAATTCCGTTCAGCAGTTCGGACTGTAGCTCGTCGCAAAATTTCCTATGGAAATTAACATGGGGTAAACGCGTTTTGGAACCCCCCTTTTTTCTCAATCCCGACTTGACAAATCAGCCGCAAACTTTAAAGATAGGAGCTGACCTAGATAGACTTTATTTTGGAAGAATTTTGCAAAGATTCGTCAAACAACGCCAAAGTTAGCAAATCAAAAAATGCTTTTCCTATGGAAACTAGGTTGTAACTATAACTACCTACTGGCGACAGGTAGGTTTTATATATATATATATATATTTTAACACTCATAAACTTTTTTAAAACACTCACAGTCACTGGATGAGGTCATCAGTGATGTCATTTGAGATGTCATGCGTGATGTTACTGACCATGTCATGACTGATGTAATATGTAAGGTCATAAGCAGTGCATTGGTGCATTGCGGAGGCACTCAGCTAACTATAACTGCTGAATTTCTCTGGTTTTGTATGAGTGAAGTATCAGCCTAACTATAACGTCACTGTAACCTTTTTTTCCCAATGAATATATGTATATAAATAAATACATATATCTATATACACATACATACTTAATATATATATATATATAACCAACCTACTGATTTGCTAATAACTTTGCCGTCGTTTGACGAATCTTCCAGAAATTCCCTAAAAAAACGCCTATCCAGGTCAGCTCCTATCCTGAAACTTTGGGGGTGATTCGTCAAGCAGGGGCTGAGAAAAAAGGGGGGTCCCAAAATGCATTTTCTCCATGCTAATATCCATAGGAAATTTTGAGACCGGCTACAGCCCGAACTGCTGAACTTACTTACCCCAAATTTGGCAAAAAGGTAGAACTTGGTTCAGAAAGCGACCTTTTCTTTTTAAATGGTGTAAATCCGTTGAGTAGTTGCTGAGAAATTCAAAAAATTAAAGTTTCGATATCTAGGGCAGCAGGGGAGTCGCAAACCCTCCTGACCACGCGCTTCATTCTAATTGGCTGCCACAACCACAAGCTTCATTCTAATTGGCTGTCAGCACTCCAAACCAGGAAGTGTGACTCGGTAGAAGCGAGTCACCAGAAAACAGAGAAACAAAGACATAAAACAAGAGAAGGGGGCATGGTAGCAACCCCCTGACCCCCTAGGCCTGCTCAGGGGGTCCCAGAAGGACCCCCAGGACCCAAAAAAGCTTTTTTTAAAAAAACATTTTTTGCGCAATTCGTGCTGGGGTCGCGAATTCTGCCGAAATTGTGAAAAAACAATGAAGCACGGGTTCCCGCATTTTATTTTAATGAGGACCCCTAGGGACTAGGGTGTTGGGGGCACGCAGCCCCAGGGACTACCATGTCTGCGGGGCTTCACTCATGTTGTGAGGGGTGCGCATGGCCCACCTCCTGGAGCCCGTGATGGTCATGGGGACTGCCACCCCCCAGGGCCAGCTCCTGCAGTGTCCTGGGGTGCCCACCCCTGGGGACAGTGCTGTTTGCTATGATAGGGAGGTTTCCGCCCTGTCATAGCAAACTTGCTTTGGATTTTGGAAGCGAGAGCTGGGGAACCTGCCCCGCTTCCAAAATCCAAAGCTGACTGCTTTTCCACACGGTGAGGTGTATATCAGCAGCTCCACGTGTGGAAAAGCAATGCCGGCTCCTGCAGATGCAGGGAGCCGGCAGGACCGTGGGGGCATTTGGGCTCCCCCCACGGTCCCCAACGGTGAGGCCAGGCCCTGGGGGATGGGGTCCTCGGGACGGAATTGGCCACGAGAGGGGGGCCGACGCGGTCCTCTTCTTTTTTTAAAAAATAATGAACATGTCGGCATGCTTCGGGGGATGGGTTCACCGAGGCGAATGTAAATTAGTGAAAGTGGACGTTTTTTGTAGTTGCGACTAGCGCGGCTGTCAGCGCGGCCCCCCGTGTGAAAGCGATGGGTGCGTGGCTCTTAGCACGGCACTCGAGTACTTCTTAAGTCTTTCAAACACCGATGGGTTTATTCTCAAGGACACATCGCCGAGTTAATGGCACTTTTTCGCAACCAAAATGGTGACAAATTTAACGCACCATTCACAAGCTGGAGCACACAGCCATATCACCAGTTTACCAGCGATAGCAGCCTCAAAAAGCATCCTCACGGATGACCCCGGCAAATATTGCTAATGAGATGGAGAGTAGGCGTTCCTGTACAAAGAGCAATGAGCACATCATTTCGCAAGTTTCTCAGCCACCAGCAAGATCGTCGACGAGAGTACACAACAGGTGATATGGTGCGTTAGTAGCAGGAAGTTTACACCTGCTCTGAGCTGGTGTAAAGTCAGACTACAACCTAAAAGATGAAAGGAAGCCCAGCCCAGAGCCACACCTGAATGACAACAGATGCTATGGAGCCAACGATCATGCAGCTCGGACACCCAAAACTGCTCCGACACTCCCTGCCACCAGCTCCTTGTCCACCATACCCCCCTCACCCTCCCCACAAACAAATGTGACAGCAACATTAGGAATTCTGGAATGTAAGAAATTGGCTGATGTCACACAATTAGAATTAAGAACATGCATGTGAGGTTGGACAAATAAGAATCACAGTCATGTATGGATTTACATATAAAACATTTTATTTAAACAAAACAACAACAAATAAAACTAGGTACAGCCATAGAGAGTCATCCCTGAACCATTTGTGAATCACAGCCTACAAGACAAAAACCAAAATAAGATTGTGCGTCATGCGTCCATCAAAGGTGAGAGAGAGAGAGAGAGAGAGAGAGAGAGAGAGAGAGAGAGAGAGAGAGAGGAAGAGTGAGAGAGAGGAAGAGAGAGAGAAAGAAAGAAGGAAAGAAAGAGAGAGAGAGAGAGAGAGGAAGACAGAGAAAGAGAGAAAGAGTGAGAGAGAGAGGAAGAGAGAGAGAAAGAGAGAAAGAGTGGGATACAAGGAAGAGAGAAAGAGAGAAACAGTGTAATAAAGAGGAAGAGAGCAAGAGAAAGTGAGACAGAGAGGAAGAGAGATAGAAAGAGAAAGAATGAGAGAGAGAGGAAGAGACAGAGAAAGAGTTTGAGAGAGAGAAATAAAAAGATAGAGAGTGAGAGAGAAAGAGTATGAGTGACAGAAAGGAAGAGATGGAGAGTGAGTTTTGACACTGTGGAGAAAATCCTCACAGCTCACCTTTCTGCCACCGGTGTGTCTCAAACCACATGCCGGGATATAGGGCAGCCCTCAAGCTCAGTCACCTGAAACATAGTATGGAATCAGTAATGGCAGAGTACATACAACTGCGCACACCTAAATCGCTGTCCCGCCTTTGTGTATCCAGGCAACTGTACCCCACCCACCTCCACTGCCCAGAGGTGTCTGCCTGCTGCTGCGCACCCACGTTGCTGCATCCTATCCATTTCCACTGCCCAGAGGTGTCTGCCCGCTGCTGTACACCCAGGCTGCTGCACCCATCCACTCCCACTGTCCATAGGTGTTTGCCTGCAGCTGCGCACCCAGGCTGCTGCACCCCATCCACTCCCACTGCCCAGAGGTGTCTGACAGCCGCTGCGCATCCAGGCTGCTGCACCCCATCCACTCGCACTGCCTGAAGGTGACTGCCCGCCGCTGCACAAACAAGCCTCTCTGCTCACCTTTTGCCACCGGCGTGTGTCGAAGAGGGTCTACCACGTGCCGAAGCAACCTCCTCACCCATTGTGTACATGCGGTGAAGCCAAGCTCACAATTCAGGGTGAGTGTTGATTGCAGGATGGCCACGCATCATCGCAGGCCTGCTAGACAAAAAGCAAGATAAGATTGTGCGTCATACATCCATCAAAGGAGAGAGAGAGAGAGAAAGAGTGAGAGAGATTAAGAGAGAGAAAGAAAGGGTGAGACGAAGACAGAGAGAAAGAGTGAGAGAGAGAGGATGAGAGAGACAAACAGTGAGAGAGAGGAAGAGAGAGAGAAAGAGAGAAACAGTGTGAGAAAGAGGAAGAGAGAAACAGAGGAAGAGTGAGAGAGAGAGAAAGAGAGAGAGAAAGAGTGAGAGAGGAAGAGAGAGAGAGAAAGAGAGAAACAGTGTGAGAGAGAGGAAGAGAGAGAGAAAGAGTGTGAGGGAGAGAAAGGAAGAGATATAGAGGGACAGTGAGTGCCCACACCGTGGACAAAACCCTCACAGCTTACCTTTCCACCACCAGTGTGTCTCCAACCACATGCCAGGACATAGTGGAGCCCTCAAGCTTACTCATCTGAAACGTAGTATGGAATCAGTAATGGCACAGTACATACAACTGCGCATGCCTAAATCTCTGTCCCACCTCTGCGCACCCAGACTGCTGCACCCAGGCTGCTGCACCCCATCCACTTCCACTGCCCAGAGGTGTCTGCCCGCTGCTGCGCAGCCATGCTGCTGCATCCTATCCACTTCCACTGCCCGGAGGTGACTGCCCGCCGCTGCGCACCCAGGCTGCTGCACCCCATGCACTACCACTACCAAGAGGTGACCGCCCGCCGCTGCGCAAACAAGCCTCTCTGCTCACCTTTCGCAACCAGCGTTTAGAATAGAGGGCATACCATGTGCCGCTGCAAACCCCAAGCCCGGGGCCCGCGGACAGGGCACCTTTCATATCATGCAGCCCCGCTCCGCAGGCCACCAGGTCTCACATTTGGTGCTGAGTCTTGATTTTGCCATGGCAGAGGACATACCAATGCACTCGTTTTTTCATCGCAGGTTGCACACCCGCTCAGCCCTTGCGGTGCCATTAACTCAGTGACCAGCGAGACAACGCCACGTGGCGGTAGCCCTGCACTGTGTGATGGCTCAGGCCTACACTGCGGTCCAGCAGGGTACACAAAACCTGAGCTGTCCAGACCTCCAGGACACACCCGCTCAGTAGTTATGGTACCGGTGGTAAACAGACATAATATCGAATTCAAAATATCGACAGGACAGAATATCGAGTTTTTAATATAGAATGGACAGAATATCGAATTGCGAAAATATAGTGGTGAAGAATATCGAAATTCAGGTAAGAAATAAAATATCGATTTAAATAATATAGAAGTAAGTAATATCGACAGTCATAATATAGTTGTTAAAAATATCTACTTTTTTTATAGTGTTTTAAGTGTTAGTATATGTGTTAAAAGTATGTATAAATTTTGGAATGTATGTTTGAACATTTTTAAAGTAATGAATTTTATGTTATTTAATTTTTTTGTAATTTAATTCCATAGCGGGTTGTGGGTTTTTAGGGGATTAGGGTGGGAAGTAATTTAATTATAGTACATTAAATAATAATTTTTAGGAATTATTAATTATTTTTAATTTAATTTTGCGTTTTACTTCTGTAGCGGGTTGTGGGTTTATAGGGGAATAGGGTGGGAAGTAATTTAATTGTTATTAGGTAATGATTAATTTGTATTGAAAATTAATTGGTTGTTGATTAATTATTAATTGGTAAATAATTTTTATTAATTGGTAATTAATTAGTATGAATTGTTTAATTGATAATTATGTTAATTGTATTAATTTATTATTTGTAGCGGGTTGTGGGTTTATAGGGGAATATGGTGGGAATTAATTTAATTGTAAATAATTAATTATTGAAATAATTTTTGTATATTGCTAATTAATTTATTCTTAATTAATGATTAATTGGTATTAATTGGTATTAATTTTATTTATTAATTTTTGGTATTGAAAATTAATTGGTTGTTAATTAATTATTAATAGGTTATTAATTTAAAAAAAAACATTGGCATTTATAATAAAGTAATTATTAAATATTGTTTTATTGGTAATTAATTTTAATATTTTTATTTGGTATTAATAATGTATTTATTTTTAATAAAATATTAAATTATTATTTTCCCTACTATTGCACTCACTGGAGTGGGAATAGTAATTTTTACCCCTACGCTATCCAACGCTTTCCCTACTATTGCACTCACTGGAGTGGGAATAATAATTTTTACCCCTACGGTATCCAACGCTTACCCTAGAGTTGCACTCACTGGAGTGGGAATAGTAAATTTTACCCTCCCGCTATCCAACGCTTTCCCTACTGTTGCACTCTCTGGAGTGGGAATAGTAATTTTTACCCCTACGCTATCCAACGCTTTCCCTACTGTTGCACTCTTTGGAGTGGGAATAATAATTTTTACCCCTACGCTATCCAACGCTTTCCCTACTGTTGCACTCTCTGGAGTGGGAATAGTAATTTTTACCCCTACGCTATCCAACGCTTACCCTACAGTTGCACTCACTGGAGTGGGAATAGTAATTTTTACTCCTACGCTATCCAACACTTTCCCTACTGTTGCACTCTTTGGAGTGGGAATAGTAATTTTTACCCCTACGCTATCCAACGCTTTCCCTACTGTTGCACTCTCTGGAGTGGGAATAGTAATTTTTACCCCTACGCTATCCAACGCTTTCCCTACTGTTGCACTCTTTGGAGTGGGAATAGTAATTTTTACCCCTACGCTATCCAACGCTTTCCCTACTGTTGCACTCTCTGAAGTGGGAATAGTAATTTTTACCCCAACGCTATCTAACGCTTTCATTACTGTTGCACTCTCTGGAGTGGGAATAGTAATTTTTAGCCCTACTCTATCCAACACTTTCCCTACTGTTGCACTCTTTGGAGTGGGAATAGTAATTTTTACCCCTACGCTATGTAATGCTTTCCCTACTGTTGAACTCACTGGAGTGGGAATAGTAAATGTTACCCTCCCGCTATCCAACGCTTTCCCTACTGTTGCACTCTCTGGAGTGTGAATATTAATTTTTACCCCTACGCTATCCAATGCTTTCCCTATTATTGCACTGTATGGAGTGGGAATACTAATTTTTACCCTCCCGCTATCCAACGTTTTCACTACTATTAACTTACTGGAGTGGTAATTGTAAATTTTACCCGCCCGCTATCCACGCAAAAAATATTGCATTTTTTTAATTAATATTACGTTAATATATATGTATTATTATTATTTTTTTACTTACAATAATGATTTATTAATTTTAAAGTAATTTAAGTATTTTTAAGTATGTTTCAGTTAATTACATGTTTTATTTAATTAATTTTACATTAATTTTAAGACATTTACAATAATTCGATATTGTGACTAACTATATTTTTTACAACGATATTTTGGATTCTATATTTTTGTACTTACCTGTTTGGAGATAGGGCTTCGATATTTTGGCATTCTATATTTTTCCTTCGATATTTTGGCAATTCGATATTCTTCTTCTCGATATTTCGTCAGTGATCCGGTACCCGTACCTCAATGAACCGAAAGTCACTGTCCCGTGCCGGTGTGTCTGTGCCTGCCGCATTGTATCCGGTGCAAGCAACTCTAGAATTAACCCTGGGCGTAGTTTGCATAGTCGCGATACGCGAAGTGCACTTTGCACTATGCACGCTACGCGTAGCTACGCGAACTGCGTAGTGCGGTGGGGAAATAGTGTTCGCAATGATTGCACATTGCCGGATGCTTGTCCGCACTGCGCAATCATTGCGAACGGCATCATGCACAGTGCAAGCGGTCGTTTTCTGCCACTCGAGTAGATTTGTACTCGAGCGGCAACTTTCTCAATGTGGACTGGTAGTTTCTCATTATGAGCTTACGAGAACACTCGCAATGAGAAACCTGACCTCCCCGCGTTGAGAATCTCGCTGGGATGTTTATTTTCCACGCTCGCGATCGGCAACTTGATGTTGCCGATCGCGAACGAGGAAAAAGTCTCACCGGGATGTTAATTTTGCTTGCTCGCGATCGCCAACTTGACATTAAGGACCACGAGCGAGCAAAAAATGCCCGCTACGCTATGCGTTTTTGCACTGTGCTACGTGCAATTCGCGTAACGTGTAGTTGCGCAAACTATGCACACTCCGCGAGCGTAGCGTAGTTTTCCGCCCAGGCCTATCTAAAATGGCATAGAGCATGTGCGCCCGGTCTTTTTATTGGCAGGGTCACGTGTCCTGTGATGTCTGTGCTGGATGGGTGTGGTGTGGGTGAATACCAGCTGTGAGAGAGTGGCTGTGGCATACTGACAACTAGGCCTGTGACCAGCAGATCACTGCAATGAAAACCTGGGCCATGTAGCGTTGTTGTCCTTCCCTGTAAGCGTAAGCGGAGTGGGCTGGCCTAGCGTATGCCAGTCCTGTGTGAGGCTGTGAAGAATGATTCCGGAGCTATGGGCGTGGCTCCGTAATGAGCTGTATGAGGAATCAACTGATGTGGGTGTCCATGTTGTAGTGCTGCTGTCACCTGGGTCACAAGCGCCAATGTGTCACTCTGTGAGCCAAGTCCCACAACATGGCCAACATGGAAGGTACGGGGAATCACTGACGCTACATTCATCCATAGTTCCACACATGAAAGATTGTAGCCACCATGACACATCTGTGTGGATATGAATGTTTATTGACCATTCAGTGGAGTGTTGCAGCTGTAGCAATACAGGGCCATGGAAAGTTCAAGTTTCAGTTTTTGGCACATGGAGGGCAGCCAATAAGAGCCAAGCTCGTGTTCGGGGTTAGGCTGTGCCAACATATGTAGTTATACAATCACTCCGCCAATCTCCAAGCTATTATAAATTCACTATACACTCTCCTTGCAGAACTCTAATGATCCAGTCTCTACATACGTACTTGTACAATGACCAAGATAAAGTTACATAACCGAAGTTTTCCCCCACTGCCAGAGGTATCATGGTTGCATACGCTGTCCACTGCACAATGTAATGTGGTAGGGCCCAGGGGCAGCATCTTGCATACATAAGGAACACACAGACACAGATAGATAGTGGAACTGGGCATGGTCACATGCGCTCAACTCGATGCGTGTGGAGTGAGTGTAAGCCAGCCCTTCGGGTTGGTTGGTGCTGGTAACAAGTACAACAGTAATCATCGGATCACACATAGAGGTTCAATCATAAAGGGTCCATGACTTGTGCTGCACTAAGTTAGGGGCAGTAGATGTGAAATAATATACAACAGATTCTATCGTGAAGGTTTCATGACTTGTGGTACACTGAGGTAGGGGCAGCAGATCTGAAATCATACACAAAATATTCTATAATAGAAGGTCCATGAGTTGTGGTGCACTGAGGTAGGGGCATCAGAAGCATTCCGCGTGTGCACAGCTAGTGATGATGCGTGGTCCGGGAGGGCTGCACTAGTAGCAATGTCTGTTGCCTACTGGACTGCGTCATCTGCAATCACCACTCCATCTGAATTGTGAGCCCTGCTGTCCGCAGTGTAGCTCGGAGGCAGTTGTCTGTACAGACATAAGTCTGTGATGCTGTGCCACTGTGTTCGCAGGGGGCCTGTGTCGAGGAGGCCGGTGGATATGGCGGCAGCCTCGTGGCAGGGTGAGGGCCGCTGCTCCGGCCTATTTATTCACACATCTATGTTGGAGTGGCATATGTTGAACCAGCCCACTGCGCTTCGGCTTACAGGGGACAACGATACAGGTACATGACCAAGATCTTCCCCACTGCCTGAGGTAATATGGTTGCGTCCACTGCCCACAACACTGCAAGCATCAGCAGTATATGTACACATGGAGAGGTTTGTGTTCTGCATAGTGAGGTCTGTCCAGCACATCACCGCTACACTTGGTATTGTGTGCATTATTATTGGTGGGTGACTAGCGTCCTTCACACATGTTTGGTTGCTACAGCTCCCAACATTCAGCAATTGTGTGGCTGAAGGGCCATGCCGTTTTTGGAAAGTCCACTGTCCTGTTGTGCGCTGCATCGGTGAGAGTAGGGGGGGATGGTCCAGGGGGAGGTCCTGAGGGTGGTGGCAGTGGGGTTTGTGGCCTTCTTGGGGGTCGGAGGTGCATGATCAGTAGCTCTATGACATGTGTTGGTCTTCAGATGTGATTCTGGGCTGGGCTCCCTTTCACACTGTAGGTAGTCATCCTACTTTACACCAATAAAAGGCAGATGTTACATTCCTACTGCTAACGCAGCTTATCGCCTGTTTTTGGATCTCACCGCAGATTTGGCTGCTTGGTGAAAATATCAGGAAGTGGTGTTTTTGTGTTATTTTTGCACAGGAATACCTACTCTGCATATTGTTAGCATTAGTTGTTGCTCTCATTTGTGGAGATTTTTTTTTGCGGAAGCTATTGCTGGAAAACTGGCGATATCAGCTGTTTTCACCAGGTTCAGAATGGAATGATAATTTAAAATCACTGAAAAAACTATAGGTTTAATGAACATTATAATTAGAAATTAGCATTTAAAAAACCTTAGAAATTCACTGAAAATTGATAGGTTTCAGGGACGTTATAGTTAGAAATTAGCATTTAAAAAACCTTAGAAATTCACTGAAAAAAACGTTGTGTTCAGGGACGTTATAGTTAGTTGGACATTTCACTCGTACAGAACCAGAGAAATTCGAACGTTATAGGGGCATATTATCAAGGCCAGGCGATAAACTTATCACCGCTTTAGCGTCCGTTTTCGGGCGTAAAGTGGCAATAACTTTATCGCCTTATCAGCAAGGACACGCTAGCACGTGTTTTGCTGACTTAGCCCCTGTTTCCAGCACGCCTAATTTTGCATCGCTAATGAGATGCAAAGTAGGCGTGGCTGTGAAACCAACCAAGGAAAATATCGCGAAGGCAGCTTCGCGATATTATCAAGGAAGGGTAGCGATTTTTTAAATCGCGTTAAGTATGCCTTAACACAGGAATTTAATGTCTGTTAAATTCCTGACTAAGGCTTACTTAACATGGGGGTGGATTGTGTGGCTAAGATCACTGTCCCCTATCATCAAGGGTATCGCCGTTTTCCATGGAACATCGCTTGAAAACCAGCGATGTTCCATGGAAAACATCGCTATTGCTAGGATAATTATCGACATTGCCCTGAGCATTGGTAATACAGCGTTAGCATGGTGATAATTATCTGCGATAGCCAGCGTTAAACATTTTAATGCTAAGAGCAGCCAGCGATAATTATACTATAACTATAACTCGCGCCCCCTCAATGCACTGCTGATGACATCACATATTACATCACTCATGACATGGTCAGTGACCTCACCGATGACATCACTGATGACATCTCAAATGACATCACTGATGACATCACTGATGACATCATCCACGTGATAATTTGATGCACCTCATCACACCCTAATATAACCTTTGATATACCCACTCTAAAATACAGACTACCATTTTCGAAACCATCGACAAATCAATAGCAGTAACTATATACTTACTGACTAATTCCTAGCTATACACACACATTCATTCATTCACCCATACAGTTACTCATACATGCAGTCACTCATCAATACAGCACTATTATATGTACTCATACACCTATACAAACTCATCCATAGAGTTATTGACACACCTAGCTAGACATGTAAAGAATCAATAACACTACCATTTACTCACCTATACAGTTATACATTCACTATCTAACCTATTCATAGAGATACTAACATTAACCTACTCTCTTATACAATCACTGACACAAGCACACACTCATTTATACTGCCACTCTCACAATTACTCACTATCACATATAGTCATTTATATACTCCAACACTCACTTATACTGCCTTTAACAGATGTAGTTACTCACACATATACCAGTGAGACATACATTTACTCACTAACCCACTGATACACACACTCACTCACCTATACAGCTATTTCCACATGCACTAGTGAACCCATACACCCAGTAAATTATCCACTCACACATGTAGACAGAAAGTCACACACCACCCACCCACCCACACACAAACACTGAGGTACCCATACAGATACTCATGCAACCAATAAGTAAACCATATAGACAGTCATGTACCTAATCATCAACCCATGCAGCAGCTTACACAACAACTGAGAGACTGATACAGACATTCACACAGTTTAGTCACTAACCCATGCATTCAGTAAGACACATTTAATCACTAACTTATACTGTCAGTCACACACATATGACATTCTCCACCCCCCCCATTCTACACCAACTCATTCTTCAATACACCTTGGCATTAACATATATAAAATATGTTTTAACATTACAGAAACCCACATTCACTGGATGATGTCATCATTGATGTCATTTGAGATGTCATCAGTGATGTCATCAGTGATGTCACTGACCATATCATGAGTGATGTAATATGTGATGTCATCAGCAGTGCATTGTGGGGGTGCGAGTTATTGTTAGCTCTACTAACTATAACGTTCGAATTTCTCTGGTTTTGTATGAGTGAAATGTCCAACTAACTATAACGTCCCTGAAACCTAAGTTTTTTTCAGTGAATTTCTAGGGTTTTTTTAAATGCTAATTTCTAATACTAACGTCCCTTAAACCTATGGCTTTTTCAGTGAGAATATATATATATATATATATATATATATATATATATATATATATATATATATATATATATATATATATATATATATATATATATATATATATATCTATACACACTCCTGCCTCTGTCTACATTGTTACCTGGAATGTGGGGCTGAAGCGGTGTTTGGGGACCCGAGGAGACACTGCGAGACTAATTTAAGCAGGAATTTGGCATCTTCTCACACCATTGTTCGCCCTGCACCCCGCCATTCTACTGGGACTGTACATTCCTCCCTGCAGCACCTACCTGGATCACAGGTGTTTCCTGGAACCTTCAGTTTCTATGTATTGTGGGTTGGTGAGCAAGTACTACGGAAAGGGGGCGGAGCGGGTCCCTACCAATGGGAAAGTGGCTGGACTTTAAAAGATTGGTGTTTCAAATGCCTCCTGAACACTAAGGCATCTGAAGAAGGCCGACTGTGGCCGAAATGCATTATGCTGCCTCAACTAGATTAAAGGTGTTTCCAAATTGTCCCCCATGTGGCCTCCGCTCTTTCCTTGGGAGGAGGTGTGTTGGATATTGTTCACGTCTGCCAGTGACGTGATACGGAGGCCCCCGCTCCACAAGTTGGTCACGGACATTGCTGGTGGCTGCTTCGGAAGGTTTTGTATGTGCTCCGAGGTATCGGAAGATCTGCAGCCCGCCTCTACATCTTGGAGCATTAGATGGCGGTGATACGTATGGCGGGATGTATTAACACTCCTGCCTCTGCCTACATTGTTACCTGGAATGTGGGGCTGAAGCGGCGTTTGGGGACCCGAGGAGACACTGCAAGATTAATTTAAGCAGGAATTTGGCATCTTGTCACACCGTTGTTCGCCCTGAACCCCGCCATTCCACTGGGACTGTACATCCCCCCTGCAGCACCTACCTGGATCACAGGTGCATCCTGGAACCTGCAGTTTCTATGAATTGTGAGTTGGTGAGCAAGTACTATGGAAAGGGGGCGGAGCGGGTCCCTTCCAATGGGAAAGTGGCTGGACTTTTAAATTTAGGTGTTTCAAATGCCTCCTGAACACCAAGGCAGGAGGTGTGTTGGATATATATATATATCTACATATACATTATACATTATATATCTATATATAAACATTATATATATATAAATATAGATTTATATATATATATATATATATACACACACACATATATATACACACACACACACACATATATATATATATATATAGATATATATATTACCTACTGGCGGTCGCCAGTAGGTAGTTATAGTTAGGACCAGCTTTTTCCATACTGGCTCCTCTGATGTGGAATTCACTCCCCCTGGAAATCAAAACACTGCCCTCCCTTGACCTCTTTAGGAAGTCATTGAAAACCTGGCTCTTTATCAATGCTTACCAGTAGGCTCTGTTTCTTTTCGCTCACAGTCTTTATTTGGATTAGGCGCCTTGACGCCCATTGGGCATAGCTGCGCAATATAAATAATGTTTCATTCATTCATTCAAATCTGCAACATTCTATTTTGAATAACTTTGGCGCCGGTCGACGAATCCTCGCGAATTTTTCAAAATAGGTGGGGCGCTACGCTCCGCTCCTACCCTGAAAGTCTCGGGGGGATTCGTCAAGCGGGGGCTGAGATAAAAGGGGGTCCCAAAACGCGTTTTTCCCATGCATTTTTCCATAGGACCTTTAGACAGAGCTACAGCCCGAACGGCTGAACAGAATTTAATGAAATTTGGCAGAGAGGTAGTCCCCAGGTCAAGGAAGTGCCTTTTGTAGGTTTGGTGTAAATCTGTTCAGTAGATTCTGAGAAAATAGCCTTTAAATCAATATATATATCTGAGCCAGCTTACGGTGCGCTTCTGATTGGCCGCTAGATCTTAGTAAACATTCGAATCGGTCGAAACCAGGAAGCGGCGGCCGCCATTTTCTCTCTCGCACTCTGAGGGGGGGAGGAAAAACAAAGTGTAAAAACATGTAAAGGGGCTGTTTAGACAGCGCCCAAGCACCTAACCATGTTGGGGGTGTCCCCAACGATCCCCCAAGTGAAAAAAGGCAATTTTATTTTTTTTCAAAATTTCGCCGATTACGCTTACCGCACGCGTACGGTAGCAAATAATAAAAAAAAAAAAAATAATCAAATTCTCCCCACCCCGTGTGCCAATGGTGCCCGTAGGGCACCATTTGTGCATGGCTTATGTAAATCAAACAAAACATATATTTTACCTGTCACAACGATGCTCATCATATGTTTCCTCCATGTGTGCACGGTGCGCGAAGCGCATCGTGCGTTCATGGCTCATCTAGCGTAACGTGGACACGCGGTGCGCGAAGCGCACCGCGTGCTCACTGTGCGCGCACGGTGCGCGAAGCGCACCGTGCGCGCACGGAACGAACTGCGTTAAGTGGGCGCGCACGGCACAAATGGCGTAAAGTAACTTAGCATTTAAAAAACCGTACAAATTCACTGAAAAAACCATAGGTTTCACACACGTTATAGTTAGGAATTAGCATTTAAAAAACCTTGCAAATTCACTGAAAAAACCATAGGTTTCACACATGTTATAGTTAGCTGGACATTTTACTGATAAAAAACCAATGAAATTCCCCCATTATAGTTACTGTAGGCAACTATAACTCACGCGACCGTAATCCTCTGCTGATGACATATGTGTCTTTATGAAAAAAAAATATTTGTAATATATGTATAGCTAAAATTTAATGGAAGAAGACATGGGCAAATAAGTGTCTAAATACAGTATTAGCATCAGCAGAGGATTGCGGTCGCGTGAGTTATAGTTGCCTACAGTAACTATAACGGGGGAATTTCATTGGTTTTTTATCAGTAAAATGTCCAGCTAACTATAACATGTGTGAAACCTATGGTTTTTTCAGTGAATATATATATATATATATATATATATACATATATATATATTTTTTTTTTTTCACTGACGTTATAGTTAGGCTGACATTTAACTCATACAAAAGCAGAGAATTTCAGCCGTTATAGTTAGCTGGGCTAACTCTAACTTACAACCCGCAATGCACTACTGATGACATCAAATATTATATCATTCATGACATGGGCAGTGACATCACTGATGACATCACAGATTACATCATCCAGTGATTGAGTGTTTTTTTAAGTTTAAGAATGATATATATATATATATATATATACATATATATTTATACGCCAAGGTTTATTGATGAATGAGTGGGTTTATGAGTGTCTGAATAGATGATTTAGTGAGTTTGTGACTGACTATCGGACTGTTTAATTAAGTGATCAAACGTGTCTTAGTGAAAGCATGGGTGAATGACTAATCTGTGTGAATGTCTGTATCAGTCTGTCAGTTGGTGTGTAAGTGGCTGCATGGGTTAGTGAGTAGCTACATGAGTGTCAATATGGGTTAATGATTGGTTGTCTGAGTAGCTGTATGGGTGCCTGAGGGTCTGTGTGGGTGGGTGGAGGTGGGTGGAGGGGGTGTGACTCCCTGCATGGATGTGTGAGAGGGTGATTCACTGGGTGTATGGTTTCATGAGTGCATCTGCGAGAGGCTATATGGGTGAGTGAGTATGTGTAGGGCTGTGTTGGTGAGTGAATGGATGTCTCAGTGGTACAAGTGTGAGTAACTACATATGTGAATGGCAGTATATGTAAATGTAAATGTAAATGTCAAGGTACTTATAGAGCGCACTGTCACCAGACGGCCACCATGCAGTGTCGCCTTTTGCGGTTTCCTGGCGCTGATGCTCATACCGCTGTGGAACCCCTCCTGGCTTTCCCTGTGAAGTGTCCACTCCTGGGCACCCCCAGGGTGAAGCCAGGCATCCTTAGCACTGTTGGGGCCGGTGTGGAGGCTAAGCAAGCTATTGCCCAGAGTTGCAGCGTGGGGCCCGTGATTAGAATAGGCACCGAGGCGAGAATAGACAGGTCCGAGGAAATTGAGCCCGAGCCCCGCCGAGGCGGGAATCAAACCCTGGTCCCTGGCCAGAACTCTGCTTCAGGGTCTGCCGCTCTAACCATTGAGCCACACTCCTCCACAACATATGTGAGTGTTAGAGTATATAAGTGAGTATATGTAGGAGTGAGTGATTGTGAGAGTGGCTGTATGGATGAGTGTGTGCATGTGTCAGTGATTGTAGAAGAGGGTAAGTATGTATTAGTATCTGTATTAGTATCTGTATGAATAAGTGAGGTGGTGTGTCTATAACTGTATAGGTGAGTAAATGGAAGTGTGATTTATTATTTGGGTGACTGACTAGGTGTGTGAGTAACTCTATGGGTGAGTGGTGGTGTGTGAGTATCTGTATGGGTATATGAGTGCATATATAAGTGGCTGTATTGATGAGAGACTGCATGAATGAGTGACTGTATGGGTGAGTGAGTAGATGTGGGTGTAGACCTATGACTCAATGAGTGGGTATATAATAGCTGGTATTGGTGCGTCTATGGTTTCAAAAATGGTAGTCTATATTTTAGAGTGGGTGTATGAAAGGTTATATTAGGGTGTGAGGAGGGGCCTCAGATATTAAGAGGATGATGTCATCAGTGATGTCATGAGTGATCTGATTTGAAATGTCATGAGTGATGTCATCAGCAATGTCACTGACCATGTCATGAGTTACATACTATGGGACATCATCAGCAGTGCATTGTGGGGGTGCGAGTTATAGTTAGCCCAGCTAACTAGAACGGCTACATTTCTCTGCTTTTGTACGAGTGAAATGTCAGCCTAAACATAACGTCCCTGAAACCTGTGGTTTTTTCAGTGAATATATATATAGATATAGATATATAGATATATATAGATATATAGATATATATAGATATATATAACCTACTGTCAGTCGCCAGTAGGTAGTTATAGTTAGGACCTATTATCCATAGGAAATCCACAACATTCTATTTGAAATAACTTTGACGCTGGTTGACGAATCTTCGCGAAATTCTCACAACTGGTGGGGTGCTCCGGTCCGCTCCTATACTGAAAGTCTCGGGGTGATTCGTCAAGCGGGGGCAGAGAAAAAGGGATGCCCCAAAACTTATTTTCCATAGGAACCTTTAATCGCAGCTGCAGCCTGAACTGCTGAACGGAATTACACCAAATTCGGCAAAGAGGTAGCCCTTGGTTCACACTCATGCCTTTTGGTTAAATGGTGTAAATCCGTTCAGTAGTTGCTGAGAAAATCTAAAGTAAAATCATAGATATATCTGGGCAGCGCCTAACCACACATCTCATCGTGAGATCTGATTGGATGTCAGCACTTCATCCAAGAAGTGTTGGCAACCATCTTGGGACCAATATACATGATAGCACCTCATTAAAAAGCATTGCCGTTAATAGAAGGTTTTAAGACTTTAGTTACATTATAAATCATTTGTTGATGGTACCATACTCATTTTAGGAATTGTGGTGTGTTCTAAGGTGATTTTTCCATGTGAAAAAGCCTTCTGCTGGGATATCATGAATCATGTTTGAGAGAAAACTATTTTCTCATGCTTTTCCCACAGAGATTTGGAAGGAGTTCTATAAGCTAAACTGAGTGCATATTTTCTGTAAATTCACATTTTCTTTCTCAGTCATGTTAGAGTGAAGTCTGACATTCTCAGTAAAACATGTACATCCAACAAGGGCAGAGACTGTCAGTTAAATCATTTGTGTTCTACTGCAGCTTCCCAGAGTGTCCTAAAGAACAACTAGAGCGCTAACAGTCCTACTTATGACAAATGTATGGCACACCTGAAGCCATCTTGATTGGAATAAAGTGGTAACTCATAAAACATTTAATTTAAAAAGGAACAAAATGAGGGGGTTCATTTTGCCATAGAAAGTATGATTAGTGCTGCAGAAAGAAAAATGAGGGCACATTTTGAGTGACTTCTCAAATCCTCTTCTATTTCATGAAACATGCACTTTCAATACCAGCAGCAGACTTCCCTGGTAAGCAGGAGCTTTACTACAGTGATCTAATGAGCAACTAGAGTGCTAACATTCTGAATTTATGGCAAATGTGTGACACATCTGAATGCCTTATTGATGGAATCAAAGGAAAAAACTGAAAGTATTTCCTACTGAGGAGACTGTAGTAAATGAGGAAATTAGGAAACTTCATAAGAAATAAGTCTCCCAAGATGGCCACCAGAGACAAAAGAGCCCAAATGTAGCACAAATATCACCCAGATGTAGCCCAAGTATAGCCCAATGACAGAATGTCCCAGTGTTCTAAAGAACAACTAGAGCGCTAACACTCTTACTTATGGCAAAAGTATGGCACACCTGAAGCCCTCTTGATTGGAATAAAGTGATAACACTTAAAACATTTAATTTGCAAAGGAACAAAATGAGGGGGTTCATTTTGCCATTGCAATTATGATTAGTGCTGCAGAAAGAAACATTAGGGCACATTTTGACTTCTCAAATCCTCTTCTATTTCATAAAAAATTCTGACATGCAGACTGAAACATGCACTTTGAATACCAGCAGCAGACTTCCCTGGTGAGCAGTAGCTTTACAACAGTGATCTAATGAGCAACTAGAGTGCTAACATTCAGAATTTATGGCAAATGTGTGACACATCTGAATGCCTTCTTGATGGAACCAAAGTAAACAAGCATTGAAAATGCAATAGGTCTCGCCCTCGTTTAAGTTAAAGCAATTCTGTTTGTAATTAGGTGGCTTTTTAGCTTTGATTGTATTAGTGTTTTTCAAACTTTCATGTACATAACATGCATATGTATGCATATATATATATGTATATGTATGCATGCATTTTTATTTGTATTTATATAGATATGCAGATTATATATATATTTATATATGTATGTATATATATAAATACACATACATATATATAAGAGGTAGAGAGAGGTAGAGAGGTAGAGGTGCAAAGGTAGAGAGGTAAAGGTAGAGAGGTAGAGGTAGAGGTAGAGAGGTAGAGGTAGAGAGTAGTAGAGAGAGAGGTAGAGAGAGGTAGAGAGGTAGAGAGTAGAGGATGAGTAATAGAGAGTAGAGAGTGAGTAGTAGAGAGTAGTAGAGAGTAGTAGAGTGAGTAGTAGAGAGTGAGTAGTAGAGAGTAGTAGAGAGTTGGTAGTAGAGAGTGAGTAGTAGAGAGTAGTAGAGAGTAGTAGAGAGTGATTAGTAGAGTGAGTAGTAGATCCCTTGCTGATTTGAAGGTGCGTCTGACGGACCCTTGCTCCTGGACTCTTGGCCTTGGGCTGTTGTACTGTTTTTGAGCCCACTGTTCGCCGGACCCGCTTCGCGGGTCCCGCTTCATTGGAATTGCCGCTGGGGAATCTGTGGAGAGGCTGTTTAGTCTGTGTTGTGCTGGGGCTCTTGGGCAGGGCTGCGATCGTTTCTGCAGGGACTCCGTCTCCCAGGAGTCCCTGCCTGGCCTATTGAGAACACCTGGCCCGCTCTCCCTGTCAGCCCCGCCCCCTGCGCACAGAGTGTGTTAAAGAGCCTGCCTGCCTCTTACCTGCGGGATCCCTTGCTGATTTGAAGGTGCGTCTGACGGACCCTTGCTCCTGGACTCTTGGCCTTGGGCTGTTGTACTGTTTTTGAGCCCACTGTTCGCCGGACCCGCTTCGCGGGTCCCGCTTCATTGGAATTGCCGCTGGGGAATCTGTGGAGAGGCTGTGCAGTCTGTGTTGTGCTGGGGCTCTTGGGCAGGGCTGCGAGCGTTTCTGCAGGGACTCCGTCTCTCAGGAGTCCCTGCCTGGCCGATTGAGAACACCTGGCCCGCTCTCCCTGTCAGCCCCGCCCCCTGCGCGTCACGTCTGATCTATAACAGTGGAGCTTACTTCCGCTGCGCGGGAGCGCGCGGGAGCGTCCCGGGAGAAGCCCGGGACAAGGGCGGGACCGTCTGTGGCTGTCAGGGGCTGAAGGAGGCTGGGCTGGGCCCGCTCTCTGACATTGCGCCCTCTGACCACTTGTTACAGTACGTTCCCTGTATCTAGAGACCTCTGGTGTTTGTTTATATAGTATTGTTCTTTTTAAAGCTCGTTGGCTGCAAAGTATGTCTTCTCCTTCAAATACCACTGCCCAGATCTCTACTCAGGCCGAGGTGGGGTCAGCCACTTTGGGTCCTCTAGACAAATACTTTAGTCGGGTAACCCTAGATATTGACAAAGAGATCGCTTTGGCGGAGAGGCGTGCCGAGCGTAGGTTATCTATTGAACTCCTTAAAATTCCTTTGGAGAAACGGCCACCTCAGGGTTTCCCGCCATTGGTTCCTCCCCTGTCATCCCTAACCCTGCCAGCTGTACTGGAAACGCCTTACGCCTTTCCCCCTTTACCAGAGTTGTTGGCTGGTTCGTCTGTGGGTCACGATGTGCCCACTTTGCCTTCTACCTCGTCCATTATACTAACTGGTTTACCTACAGGGCAGGTGACCACTGCCCAACCGAGTGTGTTAACTCACGTGGCTAAAACTAAACCAAGTAATAAAAGAAGTGCTGCCCCGAAGAAGTGCTATCTTCCTAAACATCCGAAAAAAACAAAGAAGGTTGGAATATGTCTACGCCCTTCCTGCGAGTCTATTAGGGCTGGCTCTGGTGGGGTTAAGATTGTCAAAGACGGAGTTGTTTCGGCTAGTCCTGTATCTAACACGAATGACCCCTCAGCGATGGTGTTGACTGAGACCTTATCTTCTGCTCCACCCCTGCTCCACGAGTTGGAGAGGCTGATGAGGTCTCTCTTGACTCCTATTGAGGAACGAGTTAAAAAATTGGCTGATCGGTTAGATCATTTCGAACAGGCTACTCTAGATAACTTTTTTTCCACCAAATCCCTAATCAAGTCCCACCCTAGGATGGGGGATAGTATCAATCTTCCGAAACCAAATGGTCAGGCAAATGGTGTGTCCATCGCTGAGCCTCCTCCCCCCGTAGTCAGCATTGCAAGTAGGCCTCAGTCGAAGGGATATATCCCCAAGACTAATTTAGATTTGTCGGACCGTCCAAGTAGTAATGCCACTAAAAAAAACAAGCTGCCTGATACTGTGGCTATAGGTAATAAAGATAGCTCCAAAAGTGGCAATCCTGTATCTAATGGTTCCCAACCCTCACCAAGCATTTCAACACCTCGTCTTGGTGTTCCTGCTAGGGGTAACAATGACAGTTCCAAAACTAATAACACTGTATTGAATAGTTCCCAACTACCACCAAGTATTCCAACATCCGGTCCTGCTGCTCCTGCCATTATCCTGCCTAACACCCTCCCGATGAAGGCACCCCGTAGGATACCTTCTATGAATCTCACTCCAGATTCTTATACTTTCATGGCTGTCCTTACTAATGTACCACCTTTGTTGGCCGGGCAAAGAGAATCCTTCCAGATGCTAAAAAACAAGGTAATGCACTGGTTAAAGGTAAATAGACCACTGCCCGGGGAAGTGGACGGGCTGATTATTGGAGTGAGAAGGACAGACTGGATAGGTTGTACTCCTAAGCACTTGGGGGGGGAGTGTATAGTTGTTAATTTTCAAGATCCTAGGGTGGCACGTCTGATCACAAAGCAAAATTGGGGCACAAGCAGTGGTGGAATTGGTGTTGTTGATCTCACATTTTTTTATCCAAGACCAACAGGTGTTCAATTTGGTATGATCAGTGAACTAGGTTGCTATAACAATCTCCCCTCCCCAGGGTTTGTTCCTTTCACTGTACCCATACAACGGGGCAACTTTTATAATGGACCAACGTACAATCGTTTTGAAGTGATGAAAGATCCGGGGTGGGTTTATTGACCAAATTCCGATTATTCCACGAACAGTAGGGAAGGTATGACCCGTTGGGATATATGTGGGAAGCCTGTGTTAACTGTTTTGACTAAAAATGTGGAACCAAATGAAATGAGAACTGGTTGGGAGACTGTGATTTTGGAGGAAATATGTGGGGAGAGTATTTCATTTTCTGGGGACTCTGAAAATGAGGAACTAATTACACTTAGCACTGTTGGCACCCAGGAGGTTGATCACAACACTGAGGATACCACCCGAGAGAGGGAGGGATATGACGGAATCTTAACAAACGACTTTGGGATGTCCTGTGTAGGAGCAGTACCCATAGACGGCCCCAGTCTAGGGAAGTTTTTTTCATGGAACATCGCGGGGCTGAGTAGCAAGTTGATGTCCCAAAACTGGATGGATTTCGTCAATGGCTTTGAAGTTTGTTTATTCCAGGAGACATGGGCTTGTGACCTTATATTTCTTCCTGGTTACTTAAATGTTTCAATCCCGGCCAGTAGAGGCGCTCGGGGTTGACCGATGGGAGGCCTTACAATCTGGATAAGGCAATGTCTTCAAATAACAATCAAAGTGGTGGATTTGGGTTGTAAGGACATCCAAATGCTAAGAATAGCCTCGGAAAAGTGGGGAGGGATAGATATATACAACATCTATGCCAGGGGCAGTACCACTAGGAGTTCACCCATTCTAGAGGCTTTGTCCACTTTTTTGGAATCGCAGTCCCTGGGTAACAAAGTTGTAGTAGCTGGTGACCTAAATAGGACTTTCGAACCATTGGATAGTTCGGATGATCCCCTAGGGCAAGAGGAGGATACGCATTGGAGTGTTCCGACTTTAAATCTGGCTCCTGTTAAGCGGTGGACGAAAGATATATTACAACTGAATGCCATTTGCCTGGAACATGGGTTGAGAGCCCTAAATGGGAGGACGAAGGGCGATAGGGAAGGTGCCTGTACATTCGACAATGGTCATAACCAAAGTCGGATAGACTATGTCCTTTGCAGCCTCAATTTGTGGCAGTTGGTATGTGACATGAAAATCGAGGGTAGACTGGAAAGTGACCACAATCCCCTCTGTGTGACCCATAACTGGTGGATGGCCATATCAGGGAACCCTCAATTAAGTGACGGCCCAATGCCTATCATGGCTAATGACATGCGCAGACTTAACTGGCCGAGTGTATTGGCGAATGCAGAATCTATGGACTTTATAAGTTCTGAGGTGGATACTGCAATCGCTGCTATGGAGGCTGCAAACCCCGTAATCCCAGGTTCTAGGGAAATAACGGACATACACAATAAACTCTTTTCCCTTTTAAAACCGCATTTCTTGAGGTCCCGCAAGATAAATAGGAAACAACCACCCAAACCAGCTAGGTGGTTCAATCATCAGTGCAGGGAAGCCAGGCTAAGCTTGGGAAGAGCAATCAGGAATAGGGACAGGGCAGCGATTAGCGAGGCTAGGAAGCACTACAAGGTTAGCGTATCACTAGCAAAAAAAACATGGGACGAAAAGTATTGGGTAGAACTAAAGGAGGCCTCGGGGGCTAAGGATTCCAGGTTATTTTGGAATATTGTCAAGTGGGGTAGAGGTGGAACTCCAAATAAACCTGACAATAATGTCGCTGAGGGTGCCTGGGTGGATTATTTCAAACCCCAATATGCTGAGATTACCGAGTTTAAGGATGTGGAAGTAATTTCAGCTGTATTCCCCACTGGGAATTTATTTTCCCTTAAAGAAACTGAAGTTGCAATATGCTCTGCTCAAGGGGGAAGGGCCCCGGGTCTAGATGGGATACCCTCTGATGTTTTTATAAACGATAAGGCAAGGTGGGCTAGGTATGTATTCCTTTTGGGAAATGATATTGCGAAGGGAACGGCAGTCCCAGAGTTATGGAAGGGAGCAAATATTATACCCATATATAAAAAAGGGGATCGGTCCCTCCCGGCGAATTATAGGCCGATAAGTTTGATTGCCACTATCCAAAAAGTGGTAGGGAGAATGGTGGTAAATCGACTAATGGACTGGGTAGATGAGAACAACGCCCTGTCCCCTTATCAGGCTGGTTTTCGGCGGGCTACAAGCACAGTCGACCAGGTGTTTTGCTTTGCTCTGCTGCAGTGGGGGACGGTGGTGCTCGGCGAGGGCAGCCTGTATGTTGCCTTTGTCGACTTGCGGGCTGCCTTCGACCTGGTACCGAGGAGAAAGCTCTGGGCAGTTCTGAGCGAAATAGGCCTTCCGGCTGAGTTACTCACTCTGATAATGAGGCTGCATGAGTGTAGTTTCGCCAAAGTTCAGTGGGGTATGAATGGTGAATCATCTGCCGACTTTCCGATTGAACGCGGAGTATGACAGGGGTGTGCTATGGCCCCCCTGCTTTTTTCCCTATTTATTAACGGAATTGTGGCTCGGATGCTGGATGCCAGTGTCGATGCACCCTCGTTGGCAGGCCTCAGGGTTCCGATCCTGATGTTCGCCGACGATACGCTGATTTTGTCTAAAACACCGGCTGGCTTGCAGCGAGCTTTAAACATCTTCGATCTTTTCTGTGGGGAACATGGCCTGGAAGTTAACGTGGGCAAGACCAAGCTGATGGCCTTCTCACCAAAACGTAGACCCCGGCCTAAAATACTTCTGAACAACTGTGAGCTTGAGGTGGTTACTGTATTTACCTACCTTGGGGTGCAGATAGCAAACAATCTAAAATGGTCTCAACATATAGAAAAGGCGGTCCTGAGGCATCAACAGATTTCGGGGGCACTTCGGGTGGAACACAAAAAGTCTAAATCAAAGCCTATAAAACCAGTCCTGGCAGTATATGATGCCAAGGCTATTGGGTCTGCCCTATATGGGGCTGAGCTGTGGGGTTTCGAGAGGCTTTTCCCCTTGCAAATATCGGAGAATAGGTTCCTTAGGGGAATCACGGGTCTCCCTCAGAGTACACCATTAATCCCGCTTGGTCTTGATTTAGGGAGAAGATCAGTTAGTGACCGAGCGCGATTGCGCCCGATTCTCTATTGGAGACGCCTCTGGACTATCCCAGAGATACGGCATTATGCAGAGGGGTTCCTTGCCATAATTAAAGCTGACACCTTTCATAAAATAGTCTGGTTAAAAAATCTTAGGACTGCTCTAGGTGACCTCGGCCTCTCCAATCTATGGGATAATCCATCTGGGGAACCCTTTCCAAGTAAAAACATAATTAAAAGCTTATATTGGGACTGGATAGATGGCAGACTCTGGAGTAGAACGAGATCAGACACAATGGCGGGGCGTTTCTTAGAAATCAAACTGTGTCATGTATTGGAACTATACTGGGACAGTATTACTAACCCAGGGGATAGGAAGCTTTTCTTCCAGTTAAGATCAGGTGCCCTTCCTCTGAGATCACTGACGGGTAGGTGGAGGAGTTCAACCACCTCGTGCTGCCCGGTTTGTGGTGCAACTGAGGAAAATATAGGTCACTTTCTATTCCTGTGTAAAGCTTATGCCACCCCGAGAAGAGTTTGGTTAGCTCCTGTTTGTAGAAATCTAGGGACAACCAGGGGTGTTGAGGCGCTACGAATTATTTGCACCACCACTGATATGCCTATTGTTCTGGGTACAGCAAAGTATCTGGGGTGGGCATGGTCCATTAGACGGAGGGCAATTTCTATTAATGTAATATAACTGGGGTAACAAGTAATCTCTGTGTAAATGTACACCAAAGATTTTTATTGTTTATGTATGCACAACTGTTTTAACAGTATGTATAAATAGGAACATTTTTAATGTGATGTATTTTAAATGTATGTTTGTGCTTTTATGTGTATATTCCTCGAATAAAGCTTTGAATACAATACGAGTAGAAGAAAGTAGTAGAGAGTGAGTAGTAGAGAGTAGTAGGGAATGAGTAGTAGAGAGTAGTAGAGAGTGAGTAGTAGAGTGTGAGTAGTAGAGGGTAGTAGTGTGAGTAGTAGAGAGTGAGTAGCAGAGAGAGAGTAGTAGAGCGTGAGTAGTAGAGTGAGTAGTAGAGAGGAGTAGAGAGAGAGTAGTAGAGAGTGAGTAGTAGAGAGTAGTAGAGAGTGGGCAGTAGAGAGTGAGTAGTAGAGTGAGTAGTAGAGTGAGTAGTAGAGAGTAGTAGAGAGTAGTAGAGAGAGAGGAGTAGAGAGTAGTAGAGAGTGAGTAGTAGAGAGTAGTAGAAAGTGAGTAGAAGAGAGTGAGTAGTAGAGAGAGAGTAGTAAGGAATCGTAGAGTAGTAGAGAGTGAGTAGTAGAGAGTAGTGGAGTAGTAGAGAGTGAGTAGAAGCGAGTAGTAGAGAGTGAGTAGTAGAGTGAGTAGTAGGGAGTAGTAGAGAATGAGTAGTACAGTGAGTAGTAGAGAGCAGTGGAGAGCGAGTAGTAGAGAGCAAGTAGTAGAGAGTGTGCAGTAGAGAGTGAGTAGTAGAGTAGTAGAGAGTGAGTGGTAGAGAGTAGTAGAGAGTAGTAGGGTGAGTAATAGAGAGTAGTAGAGAGTGAGTAGTAGAGAGTGAGTAGTAGAGAGTACTAGTAGTGAGTAGTAGAGAGTAGTAAAGAGTGAGTAGTATATAGTGAGTAGTAGAGAGTAGTACCGAGTGAGTAGTAGAGAGTGAGTAGTTTAATTTAAAAGCAACACAATGAGGGGGTCATTTTGCCATAGAAATTATGATTAGTGTTAAAACAAGAAAAATTAGGGCACATTTTGAGTGATTTCTCAAATCCTCTTCTATTTCATTAAAAAATTCTGATATGCAGACTGAAACATGCACTTTCAATACCAGCAGCAGACTTCCGTGATGAACAGTAGCTTTACTACAGTGATCTAATAAGCAACTAGAGTGCTAACATTCCGAATTTATGGCAAATGTGTGACACATCTGAATGTCTTCTTGATGGAATCAAAGTAAAAAACTGTAAGTATTTCCTACTGAGGAGACTGTAGTAAATGAGGAAATTAGGAAACTTCATAACAAATAAGTCTCCCAAGATGGCCACCAGAGACAAAAGAGCCCAAATGTAGCACAAATATCACCCAGATGTTGCCCAAGTATAGCCCAATGACAGAATGTCCCAGAGTGTTCTAAAGAACAACTAGAGAGCTAACAGTCTAATTCATGACAAAGTATGGCACACCTGAAGCCATCTTGTTTGGAATAAAGTGGTAACACTTAAAACATTTAATTTGAAAAGGAACAAAATGAGGGGGTTCATTTTGCCATAGAAATTATGATTAGTGCTGCAAAAAGAAAAATTAGGGCACATTTTTACTTCTCAAATCCTCTTCTATTTCATTAAAAAAATTCTGGCATGCAGACTGAAACATGCACTTTGAATACCAGCAGCAGACTTCCCTGGTGAGCAGTAGCTTTACTACAGTGATCTAATGAGCAGCTAGAGTGCTAACATTCAGAATTTATGGCAAATGTGTGACACATCTGAATGCCTTCTTGATGGAACCAAAGTAAACAAGCATTGAAAATGCAATATGTCTCGCCCTCGTTTAAGTTAAAGCAGTTCTGTCTGTAATTAGGTGGCTTTTTAGCTTTGCTTGTATTAGTGTTTTTCAAACTTTCATCTACATAATATGCATATGTATGCATATATGTATATGTATATGTATGGATGCATTTATATTTGTATTTATATAGATATGCAGATCATATATATGTTCATGGATGTATGTATATATAAATATATACACATACATATATAAATGCATATGCATATATATGCATATATATATGTGCAGATGTGTGCGTGTAGAGAGAGGTAGAGTGAGGTAGAGAGGTAGAGGTGTATAGGTAGAGGTAGAGAGGTAGAGGTAGAGAGTAGTAGAGAGAGAGGTAGAGAGAGGTAGAGAGAGGTAGAGAGTAGAGTGAGTAATAGAGAGTAGAGAGTGAGTAGTAGAGAGTAGTAGAGAGTAGTAGAGATAATAGCAGAGAGTGACTAGTAGAGAGTAGTAGAGTGAGTAGTAGAGAGTGAGTAGTAGAGAGTGAGTAGTAGCTAGTAGTAGAGAGTGAGTAGTAGAGAGTTGTAGAGAGTGAGTAGTAGAGAGTGAGCAGTAGAGAGATAGAGTAGTAGAGAGTAGTAGAGTAGTAGAGAGTGAGTAGTAGAGAGTAGTGGAGTAGTAGAGAGTGAGTAGTTGTTAGAAATGAGGGGAATCTGGTTGGCACAGGCAAGGACCAGCGACAAGCAGGGACCCTCTACTTCTAGTCAGGGCGAAGGATGACTCCTTAGAATAAGCACTGCTCACCCTCTAGGTGCGTGGCGTGAGCTGTCAAGGCTAAACCTCAAGGCGTACACGGTTAAGCATTTGCAATTATACACACAGTAAACTCTTTGCATGCACCACAAACGGACACCAAGCAGGTTGTATACAAAAATAAGGCTTTTATATATTTTCAGCAGATTTAGTACAAGACCCAGTAACGGGGAAACGGTGGGGCCACTATCTCTATGATACGGAAAGTTCTCTTTATACGGAAAGTTCTTATGCGGGCAACAAGGTGAACTGTGGGCCTGAGCGCACTTCGCTCTGAGTCGGCAACCGGGAGGCACGCGTCAGACGGCAGGGAAAACAGAACGTTGCGGACCCTGGATCCGATGCGAGCTCGCGGTCGAGTTCGTAAGTACAGTACCTTTGTTTCTTTTTGTGAAGGCGGTTGCGGGACACTCAGCGGCTCTTCAGAAGGGCGAGGCGGCGTCCGGGGCTTCCACGCTTCACGAGGGGGGTCTGGTCCTTCAGGCTCACAGCAAGAGCGGGGTGTTACAGGTTGGCAAGTGAGCAAAGCGGGGCAGCCGGGCACGCTTTCTACGTCCGGGCAGTCCGAGGCTTGAAGATGCTCACAACGCCGATTCCGGTGGGAGGGGTGAAGGTGCGCAGCGGGCCTCCGGCGAGCGAGGTGATAGGGGCAGCCCAGCACGGCGTAGGGAGAGCGGCTCAGATCGAGCGAGGCTCTTCCCAAGGCAGGGGCGGCTAAGCAGTCCGGTCACGGCTCAAGGAGGGGCTGGGGGGCACGAGAGTCACGGCTCCAGCGAGGGAAGGAACACCACAGTTCAGCGGTGGGCGAGTGAAGGTCAGGTTGAGCCCAATGGTCCTGTGGCTCAGTTCAGGGGGCAAGCTCGCTTCCAAGCCCTTGGAGATCGTTTTGAAAAGCACAAGTTTCTTGAAAATAAAAATAAAGCAAAGTCTCTAGTAAAAGGTTCCTCTTCTCTCCTTTGGCAGCAAGGTCACCACTGCAGGCCAGTCCCCCAGGATAGGGACAGTCTTCCTCCTTACAGCTTTCCTGGCACCTCCTCCTCAGGCAGAGATTCTTCTTGGTTCAAAGCGGATCTGATTTCTTAGGAGCAGGGCTCCTACATTTATACTGCATTTCTTTTGTTCTCCCAGGCCAGGGGGGCCCTTGCCTAGTTC
Organism: Triturus cristatus; assembly: GCF_964204655.1. Classification (NCBI taxonomy): domain Eukaryota; kingdom Metazoa; phylum Chordata; class Amphibia; order Caudata; family Salamandridae; genus Triturus; species Triturus cristatus. Next base: position 964,662,772 of record NC_140590.1, read on the forward strand.
AGTCCAGTTCTGGAGCAATTTGTTGAGGCGATGCAGGCTTCTTCTTTCAGAGTGCAGGGCAGGGTGATCAGACGCTCCACAGGGGGCGGAGCCGGCATTGTGGTGGCAGAGCACTGTCCTATTCAGAGTCCAGGTGTACTCCTCTCACCCATCTACCTGTCAATCTTTCTATTCACCACCAGGCTACCTAACCCTGCCCACCTGGGTTCCCCCAGCCCTGTCACTCACGCAAGCCAGACAGCAGATACACATCATGCAGAGGCGGGCTGAAATGGTTAGACAAGCAAAGGCCAACTTTCTAAAAGTGGCATTTGCAAACACAGAATATTAAAATAAACCTTACGAAAAGATGTACCTTATTATTCCGAGTTCAGGCATACTAAACTCGATCTTCTACCATGTTCCCTGGGACGGTTAGGATCAAATGATGGAACAATCTTAACCGTCCGTTCTGGCCTATGAGAACAGGGTAGCCTTACAACAGTGAACCACGAAAATGGCGGTCATTCACTATTAGGACATGCCACACACATCAGGGCTTGTCCTACCTTAGGCTTACAATGCACCCTGCCCTTGGGCCTACCAGAGGGGTGACTAACATGAAGTTAAGGGAAGGTTCAGGGACTGGCAAGTGTGGGCACTTGCAAGTCAGCATGTCAGTACCAGACTGCACGCGGGTTCTGCAATGGCAGACCCTAGACACATTTTACCAGGCCGCTTCTGTGGGTGGCACAACCAGTGTTGCAAGCCCACCAGTGGTATTTGTATCTACATGCCCTGGCACTCCTGGTGCGCTTTACTGGGGTCTGACAGTAAACCAAATAAGCCAATCATGGAATCCAACCAACAAATACATTTTACATAGGGGGAGCATATGCACGTTAGCACTGAACAGCAGTGGTAAAGTGCCCAAAGTCATAAAACAGCCAACAACAGGTCAGAAAAAATGCAGGAGGAAGGCAAAAAGTTTAGGGATGACCCTGCAAAAAGGGCAAAGTCCAACAGTAGTAGAGAGTAGTGGAGAGCGAGTAGTAGAGAGAGTAGTAGAGAGTGAGAAGTAGAGAGAGTAGTAGAGTAGCAGAGAGTGAGTAGTAGAGTGAGTAGTAGAGAGTAGTTGAGAGCGAGTAGTAGAGAGTGAGTAGTGGAGAGTGAGCAGTAGAGTGTAGTAGAGAGAGAGTAGTAGAGAGTGAGTAGTAGAAAGTAGTAGTGTGAGTAGTAGAGAGAGAGTTGTAGAGAGTGAGTAGTAGAGTAGTAGAGAGTGAGTGGTAGAGTGTAGTAGAGAGTAGTAGAGTGAGTAGTAGAGAGTAGTAGAGAGTGAGTAGTAGAGAGAGTAGTAGAGAGTAGTAGAGTAGTAGAGAGTGAGTAGTAGAGAGTGAGTAGTAGAGAGTGAGTAGTAGAGAGTAGTAGAGAGCGAGTAGTAGAGAGTGAGTAGTGGAGAGTGAGTAGTAGAGAGTAGTAGAGAGTGAGTAGTAGAGTGAGTAGTAGAGTAAGTAGTAGAGAGTGAGTAGTAGAGAGTGAATAATAGAGAGTGAGTAGTAGAGAGAGAGTAGTAGAGAGTAGTAGAGTGAGAGTGAGTAGTAGAGAGAGTAGTAGAGAGTGAGTAGTAGAGAGTAGTAGAGTAGTAGAGAGTGAGTAGTAGAGAGTAGTAGAGCTGCTGGCCTGGTTCTCTGGCTCTTAAGCAGCTCTGCTGACCTAGTTCTCTCCCTCTAAAGCAGCTCTGCTGACCTGGTCTCTATGGCTCTACAGCAGCTCTGCTGACCTGGTTCTCTCGCTCTAGAGCAGCTCTGCTGACCTAGTTCTTAGACTCTACAGCAGCTTTGCTGACCTGGTTCTCTGGCTCTACAACAGCTCTGCTGACCTGGTTCTCTGGCTCTAAAGCAGCTCTGCTGACCCAGTTCTATGGCTCTAAAGCAGTTCTGCTGACCTGGTTCTCTGACTCTAGAGCAGCTCTCCTGAACTGGTCCCTTGGCTCTAAAGCAGCTCTGCTGACCTGGTTCTCTCCCTCTAAAGCAGCTCTGTGACCTGGTTCTCTCGCTTTAAAGCAGCTCTGCTGACCTGGTTTCTCTGGTTCTACAGCAGCTCTGCTGACCTGGTTCTCTGGCTCTTGAGCAGCTCTGCTGACCTGGTTCTTAGGCTCTAGAGCGGCTCTGCTGACCTGGTTCTCTGGCTCTAAAGCAGCTCTGCTGACCTGGTTCTATGGCTCTAAAACAGCTCTGCCGACCTGGTTCTCTGGCTCTAGAGCATCTCTGCTGACCTTTTTCTCTCCCTCTAAATCAGCCTTGCTGACCTGGTTCTCTGCCTCTAGAGCAGCTCTGCTGACCTGGTTCTATGGCTCTAAAGCAGCTCTGCTGACCTGGTTTCTCTGGCTCTACAGCAGCTCTGCTTATCTGGTTCTCTGCCTCTAGAGCAGCTCTGCGGAACTGGTTCTATGGCTCTAAAGCAGCTCTGCTGACCTGGTTAGCGCCCTCTAGAGCAGCTCTGCTGACCTGGTTCTCTGGCTCTAGAGCAACTCTGCTGACCTGATTCTCTGGCTCTAAAGCAGCTCTGTGACCTGGTTCTCTCACTCTAAAGCAGCTCTACTGACCTGGTTTCTCTAGCTCTACAGCAGCTCTGCTGACCTGGTTCTCTGGCTCTAGAGCAGCTCTGCTGACCTAGTTCTCTGGCTCTAAAGCGGCTCTGCTGACATGGTTCTATGACTCTAAAGCAGCTCTGCTGACTTGGTTCTCTGGCTCTAGAGCAGCTCTGCTGATCTGGTTCTCTGGATCTAAAGCAACTCTGCTGATCTGGTTCTCTCCCTCTAAATCTGAATTGCTGACCTGGTTCTCTGCCTCTAAAGCAGATCTGCTGACCTGGTTCTATGGCTCTAAAGCAGCTCTGCTGACCTGGTTCTCTGGCTCTAGAGCAGCTCTGCTGACCTGGTTCTCTGAATCTCGAGCAGCTCTGCTGACCTGGTTCTCTCCCTCTAAAGCAGTTCTGCTCACCTCATTTCTCTGGCTTTACAGCAGCTCTGCTGACCTGGTTCTCTGCCTCTAGAGCAGATCTGCTGACCTGGTTCTATGGCTCTAAAGCAACTCTGCTGACCTGGTTCTCTCCTTCTAGAGCAGCTCTGCTGACCTGGTTCTCTGGCTCTAGAGCAGCTCTGCTGACCTGGTTCTCTGAATCTCGAGCAGCTCTGCTGACCTGGTTCTCTCCCTCTAAAGCAGTTCTGCTCACCTCGTTTCTCTGGCTTTACAGCAGCTCTGCTGGCCTGGTTCTCTGCCTCTAGAGCAGCTCTGCTGACCTGGTTCTCTGACTCTAAAGCAGCTCTGCTGACCTGGTTCTATGGCTCTAAAGCAGCTCTGCTGACCTGGTTCTCTCCCTCTAAAGGGCTCTGCTGACCTGGTTCTCTGGCTCTAAAGCAGTTCTGCTGACCTGGTTCTCTGCCTCTAGAGCAGCTCTGCTGACCTGGTTCTATGGCTCTAAAGCAGCTCTGCTGAGATGGTTCTCTGGGTCTAAAGCAGTTCTGCTGACCTGGTTCTCTCCCTCTAAAGCAGCTCTGCTGACCTGGTTTCTCTGGCTCTACAGCAGCTCTGCTGACCTGGTTCTCAGCCTCTAGAGCATCTCTGCTGACCTGGGTCTCTGGCTCTAGGTCACCTGGGTCTCTGGTTCTAGAGCAGCTCTGCTGACCTGCTTCTTAGGCTCTAGAGCAGCTCTGCTGACCTGGTTCTCTGGCTCTGCAATGGTTCTGCTGACCTGGTTTCTCTGGCTCTACAGCAGCTCTGCTGACCTGGTTCTCTGCACTCACGATGCACGCACCCGACTTCGCGAAAATATATTTAAAATTAATATGTTTATTATAAGTAAAAAATGTATTATTTTTATGAATATCTTAGATAATCTCTTGCCCTAATATTTATATTAAAGACACATACAAATCTTTTTGGAACATAATTTATTTTTGCGGGAGTCATGCACCCAGTGCGCCCCAGCGTGTTTATGATGTCACGCGGGACCCACCACCGCGCAACCATCTCGTACCATATTGGGCATGTGTTGTGAATGCGCGGGAGCCGCGGACTGGTCGCATACCAATCGCGCACATCACGTAATATTAAATGTATATGATGTAACTGAAAAATACGCAGCCGTCGGACACCGTACGCGGTTCCTTCACGACTTTTCTAAAATGGCGGCATGAATCTGCGCACTCACCGTGATGTGTACATTTTGAGTGCGCGACCCCCGAAAAAAATTTGGAAAAGAAAATAATATAAACATTAAAATAAAAAATGCAAACAAAAAAATTAATCGATATTTCAGTTTTAATTTTTTTAATTTTTTTTTTGCCATTTTCAGAAAAATATATAATGTTATTTAATGAATAAAATATTTATAAATAAACTGTTAAAAAACTGTAGAAAATCAGTGCAAAAAATAGGTATTACTACTATCACACTTAAAAATTAGCATTTAAAAAACCTTTGAAATTCACTGAAAAAAAACATAGGTTTCAGAGACGTTATAGTTAGAAATTAGCATTTAAAAAAGCTTTGAAATTCACTGAAAAAACCATAGGTTTCAGAGACGTTAGAGTTAGAAATTAGCATTTAAAAAACCTTAAAAATTCACAGAAAAAAACCATAGGTTTCAGGGGTGTTATAGTTAGCTGACCATTTCACTCATACAAAACAATAGAAATTCCTCCGTTACATAGTTAGTTCTGCCAACTATAACTCGCGCGACCGCAATGCACTGCTGATGATGTCACATATTGCATCATTCATGACATGGTCAGGGACATCACTGATGACATCACTGATGGCATCTCAAATGACATCACTGATGACATCACTGATGACATCATCCACGTGACAATCTGATACACCTCATCATACACTAGTATAACCTTTCATCACTCACTGTAAAATACAGAGTATCATATTTGAAACCATTGACACACCAATACCAGTTACTACATTCCCACTCACTGATTACTAAGTTTTGTACGAGTGAAATGGCCAGCTAACTATAACACCCCTGTTTTTTTCTGTGAATATATATATATATATAGCGTATTTGTAGTACCGAATTTGATTGTAGTAGATGTCAGGAAGAATCTTTTCAGAGATTTCTAGCTCGTGGATATATTAAGACTGATTTGGAAGCTGCATTAGCTAAAGCTAATACTACAAACCGCAATGATTATCTTGAGTCGATAATCAGGACAGCTACCCATAAATCTACTTCTAAGATTGATATTGATTGTAACGAGCCAAGCTCTATTCGGTTCATTACCACCTTTAGTAATCAGGACAAGGAGTTAAGAAAATTGATCTACAAAAACTGGCCCATAGTGAGAACGGATCTCACTATGTCACAACTAGTGCCTGATTTACCCCAGATTACCTTCAGGAGAGCACCCTCTATGAGGGATGCCCTGGTGAGGACTAGTCCTGAGGTTACCAACACAAATACATGGCTGTCTAACCGAAAGGGTTTTTTTAAGTGCAGTTCGTGCCGAGCGTGCAAGGTTGGCATTAATACTTGCGAATTCATGAGCGCATGTGATCAGATTCCAATTACTTTTAAAGGTTTTTTCACGTGTAAAACTGATCATGCAGTTTATGTACTTGAATGCTCTTGAAATTTAAAGTATATTGGTAGCACCAAATTACAGGCATCAGCTCGGATTCTACAACATTTAAGAGCCATTGTCAATTCTGATTCAAGCTACCCTGTTGCCCGTCATTTTAAATTAGTTCACCAGAATAATTTGAACAATTTAAAATACTTTGTGATCGATGCAGTACCTAAATTACCTAGAGGGGGCAATAGGGAAAAGCATCTTAGGCAATTAGAAACCCAATACATTATTTTATTAGACACTAAGATGCAGAATGGCCTTAACACAGGGGAAGACATGCATAATTTCCTATGAATAATATTCTGAGGCAAACTCTTCTCTGTGTAATCTCTTATTGCACTTTATGTAGTAGTCTTCTTGGTGATCTGATTTTATTATTCTAACACCTATATTTGGCCTGTGTTTTTTACCTATTTGTACCCTTTGGGGTGTATTTGGGTTTTTCTCTATGGTCCTTGTGTTATGGGTTTTTTCTGAATGATTTTAGAAGTGCTTCCATATGTATTATATTATGCAACCCCAGTTGTAGTGAGGATTTTATTCAGTTTGCTACTTATTTCATCTGGTTATATCCCCTTTCCTGTCTCCTAATTGCTTTTGCTGCTAAAATGCTGTGCTATTTGCACATGTTTTGCCTATTTGCCTATTTGCACAGATGCACTTGCATTTTATCTCCAGTATAGTTGTTTTTATCAGATATCATCTGCAGTATGGCCAATTGAATATTTTAGGACTATTCCTCTAATTCGGCCTGAATTCTATAATAACCTTTTTTTTGCACTTGCAACAATTCGACCTATGCCATATATGCCTTGCGATATTTGCACTGATGCACTTGCACCTTATTTCTGATATAGCCGAATTATTATATTAGGCCAGAATGATCAAATATGCTTTGCGATATTTATCGTATATGCTATGCGTTATTTGCACCAATGTACTTGCACTTTATATAACTGAATTGGTTTTATTTTCATGCTTGCAAATGTGTATTTATGTGTATATTCATGTGTACATTTATGTCATTTTGTAGTTATGAGATGGAAATGCAAAAAAAGAAAGGGGTTTGTGTCAGATTGTTTACATCGAATTTACTTCATCTGTGTCATGGGGTTTTGAAGGTTATACTTGATGAGGATGTTCCGCATTGACTTCTCTATATTTAATTCATTATTTTGTTCTCTGTATTAACTGTTTTTATTTGGTTGTCCCTCCCGTTATGTTAGGAATCAATCCCAATTTGATTGGGTATATTCTTCGTTATTATTTTGCTGTTTTAAGGAAATGCGTGCATAAAATATATATCAGGGTGTATTTAGCTTTTCAACCACTATGGTAGTACTGGTTTCGACATTGTCATTCATTTTTGGAAATATGTATAGTTATAGTATTTCTTCCATGATCACCCTGTTGTAGTTTGAAGTTTGTTTTTCTGTGTGCCGCTATTCCATTGGTTCCAACGTGAGGGAGGTTACGACATTACACTATATATTTGATGATTGGTTCTTTAGGTGTCATGTGATCAAGGCCGTGGTAACGCGGCCAAAACGTGTCATGCCGATCGACTTGAAAGAATAAACCTGCACTGAATATATTCTTCAGCGTGTTGTGGTCTGTACCTGTTTCCAGTTATCAGCTGGAGTTTGGGAACTCTTCGTTGTATGTTGGTGGGATAAAGCAGGGACCTAGCTGTGGATTAAAAGAAAATCACTTTTGCTACAAAATCCCGGGTGGATTTACAAATCTAAGGAGGGAGGCACCCGTCGCCACCCTTAATGGGCATTTTTTTGCCCCAGTGTCCACCACCTCCATGGGGCATATGTTAAATGTGACGCGGGGGCTACATGGAGCCTCTGGGTGCTGGGGACCACCACCTCCCCAGGGCTATAAATCAAATGAATGTTGGGCCGCTCAGACCCCCCCAGATCACCGGGCAGCACCATCTCCTGGGGCTTCTGTTAAATTGGATACGAGAGACATGTGGTCAGGGAAAGAAATGAAACAGAGTGCTTTTGCACACAGGGAGTTGCATTTACAACAGCTCCCTTCATGTCAGAGTAATGCCAGCTCTTGCAGGAGGCAGGGAGCTTGCTGGACCTCGGGCCTTTGAGTCTCCCCCTGCGGTCCTAGGGAAATAGAGCAGAGCATGGCAGAATAAAGTTGAGAAATGAGCAGAAAGAGGCAGAATGATGGTCAGCAATGAGCCAAAAGAAGCAACATAAAGGTAAGAAATGAGCAGAAAGAGGAAAAATAAAGGTCAGAAACTAGCAGGAAGAGACAGAATAAAGATCAGAAACGAGCAGCAAGAGGCAGAATAAAGGTGAGAACTGAGCAGAAAGAGGCAGAATAAAGCTCAGAAATGAGCAGAAAGAGGCAGAATAAAGGTGAGAACCGAGCAGAAAGAGGCAGAATAAACGTCAGAAATGAGCAGGCAGAGGCAAAATAAAGGTCAGGGGCGAGCAGAAAGAGGCAAAATAAAGGGCAGAATGAGCAGAAGGTGGTAAAATAGAGGTCAGAAACGAACAGCAAGAGGCTAAATAGAGGTCATAAATGAGCAGCAAGAGCAGAATAAAGGTCAGGAGTGAGCAGAAAATAGCACTAGAAAGGTCAGAAACAAACAGAAAGAGGCATAGGAAAGGTCAGAAACAAGCAGCAAGAGGCAAAATAGAGGTCAGAAATGAGCATCAAGAGGCAGAATAAAGGTCAGGAGTGAGCTGAAAGAGGCAACATAATGCACAGAATGAGCAGAAAGAGATAAATAGAGGGCAGGCTGAAGGAGACACAAGGCAGAAAAATGAGGAGAAAATAAGCAGAGGATGCACAAAACCAAAGGCAGCAGAGGGTTGCTGACTGCAGGCATGTTGGACAGGAGGACCATCACAGAGGGAGCAGGAATGAGGACCTGGTCTCGTGTGCCCCCATTATTGTTTACCACATACCCCCTGACAGACCCACTACTATACTCCCACACCCATGCCCAGACCCACTCCTACTCAGGCTCCACTCAGATACTCACATACCCACTGACAGACACACTCAGACACTCATGTGCCCACTCATAATTCCATTCAAGCACTCATTCATCTACTCACAGACCCACTGAGAGACTCAAACACATACTCATAGACCCAGACACTCATGCACCCGCTCACAGATCCACTCAGACACTCATGCACCTACTCACAGACCTACTCATACTCAGTGACCCAATCACAGACCCACTCAGACTCGCTCACCCACTGACAGACAAACTCAGATACTTATGCACCCATTCACAGATCCATTCTCACAGAACAACTGAGAATCAAACACACATACTCACAGACCTACTCAGATACTCACACACTCATGCACCCACTCACAGACCCTCTCAGAGAATCACACACCCACTCACAGACCCAATCAGACACTCATGCACCCACTCACAGGTCTACTCAGACACTCACACACCCACTCACAGATCCACTCAGACAATCATGTTCCCATTCACAGACATTCGCAGAGACTCCAGCACACACAGCTCCACTGAGAGACTCACTCACTCACTCACCCAGTCAGAGACTCCCACACCCTTTCCCCTACCTATGCAGTCACTCACACACCCACTCTCAAAGGTTACGGGTTACAGTTAGGAAATAAAATTGATAATCACAAAAAAACAAAGGTTTAGGGACATTATAGTTAGGAAATGGAATTTAAAAACATGCAGATATTCACTGACAAAACCAAATGTTACTGGGATGTTATAGTTAGGTTCAGATTTAATTTGAGCAAAACCATAGATAATTCAGCAGTTATAGTTACCTGAGCTAACAATAACTTACACTCCCACAATGCGCTGCTTATGACCTCACATATTATATCACTTAGGACATGGCCATTGACATCACTGATGACATCATCTACCAATTCACTCAAACACCCACTAACACATCCATTCAGTCTCTCATATACCTACTCACACATGCACACAACCATCACACACCATTTCAGAGAGCCATATAACTACTCATATACACACTCACTCATACAGCAACTCACACAACCACTTACTCACTCATGCAGCCACTCACATATCCATACAACCACTCACACACCCACACACCCACTCACAGACACATATAGCCACTCACTCACCCATACATCCACTTACACACCCAGTCACACACCCGGGCAGCCGCTTATACAGCCACTCACTCACCCATACAGACAGACACTCACTCACTCACTCACTCACTCACTCACTCACTCACTCACTCACTCACTCACTCACTCACTCACTCACACAGCTGCTAACAGAGCTACTCACTCACCCATACCACCACTTACACATCCATTCACTCATCCACAAAACCACATACATACTCATTCACACATCGATATCAGTACTCATGTGCCCACTCATTCACCTACACAGCCAGATACCTACTGCACAAAACAGCCACTTTCACACCCACTCACATAACCATACACCCACTAAAATGGCCACTCGCTTACCCTCACATCCACATACGCAACCAGTCTCTTACTCATAGAGCCATTCACACAGCCACTTCATCACCCATAGAGCCACTCACACATACTGAACCAGCCATAGAGCCACTCACACAGCCACTCAGTCACTGGTATAGCCACTTACACACACACACACACACACACCCACACGCACACACACACACACACACACACACTCACCCACCTATACAGTCACATGGTAACTCATCCAGCCATCCAGCCCTACAGCCACTCACATACCCACTCATTCACCAGTACAGCCACTCACCCATAAAGCTACTCACACACCCATTTATTTACTCATATAGCTACTCATACATGCACTCACACACCCATATTCATCTACTGAGACACCCACCACCACACTGATACAGACAGTCACAGTGCCACTCACATCACATGTATTCAAAACAGTATCACTCATTAGTAGTACAAAAGGAATAATAATTTAATGTTACAGGAAGGAGATGAGTTGGCTTAACCTTTTTTTCAGAAGCTTTTGTTAAGACATGTCAAATGGTGCCAAAGTTATTAGCAAAACAAAAACTTCTATACAAAATAATCACATGGGCAGCCCTATAGATATATATGTTCACTGAAAAAACCAAAGGTTACAGGGAAGTTATAGTTAGGATATAAACTTTAAAAAACCTTAGAAACGCACTGCATCAAACCAAGGTTACAGGGATGTTATAGTCAAATGACATCACTGATGACATCATCCAGTGAGTGTAATTATTTTCATAAGAGTTTATGATTGTTAAACATACATACTAAGGTGCTACAAAAGTTAAATTACTATACTAGGTGCACTACTAATGAGTGATACTAATTCTAATGTATATCATGTAAGTGGCTGTGTGACTGTGTGCATGCATGTGTGAATGGTTGGGTGTGTGAGTTGCTCAATGGATGAGTCAGTGTTGTGTGAGTACTTGTATGGGTTTGCAAATGGGGATGTGAGTGGCTACGTGGGTGTGTTAGTGGGTGTATGAGAGGTTGTATTGGGGAGTGAGTTGGTGTGTGAGTGGTTCTGTGGATGATGTCATCAGTGATGTCATTTGAGATGTCATCAGTGTTGTCACTGACCATTTCATGAGTGATGTAATACGTGAGTTCATAAGCAATGCGTTGCGAAGGAGGTAAGATACAGTTAGCTCATGTAACTATAACTGCTGAATTTCACTGGTTTTGTACGAGTGAAATCAGAACCTAACTATAATGTCCCTGTAACCTTTGTTTTTTTAGTGAATATACATATGTACATATAGATATACATAAACATATATATAAATGTGAACAAGGGCGAGTGACACCCGAAACGCGTCTTCAAAGGATTCAACAGCTGGAATAAACATTTTGCTGCTTTAAATCTGTGGTTCGTTTGCTCCTTGGTGGCTGGGTCGGCAAAAAGGAAGCTGCGAGCAGACTAAGGATCAGGTGTGTATATGTACTCACGCGCCCAGCCTACACAGGAATGCCAATGGGGCGAAAAAATGAGCGCGTGTGGAAGGGATTCGGGATGGACTAAACCCCGTTCTGATTGTGCTGGTGTGTTGGTGTCTTTTTTCGGCTTGGTTTGATTAACGCAGCATTGTGCAGAGAAACCAACTCACCTGACTGGGTATGTACAAGACTCCACACCAACATCAGTGCAACTGCTTTTTAAAAAGTGAATAATATCGCTGAACTTTCTGAGCATTATGAGGACTTCCATAAGGTACTTTCTAATGCGATGCAGTGCACTATGGGATTTGTATTTTCTCACTAAGTCACGTGACCCAAGAACTTTTAAGCACGCACGAGCGCACTGGGCAATTAGATCGTCACACTTCCACCTGTGAACAAGGCCAATGTATGGTTGAAACGTTAGGTAATGGAAGTACGCTGTGCCGCGAGATGCCGAAATAAAAGCCTCTTCACCAGTAATGGACCTCAAGTTTTTGTGTTACCCATGGTGCTTGATGGGCTGCTCCAGGCCCATTGTATTGAGGTCGCCCTGAAGGGTCGGGGGCTCCGGATATGGAGAAAGCTGTGTGAATATTTAAAGAGGAGCATGACCCACTCACGCGCCCAGCCTACACAGGAATGCCAATGGGGCGAAAAAATGAGCGCGTGTGGAAGGGATTCGGGATGGACTAAACCCCGTTCTGATCGTGCTGGTGTGTTGGTGTCTTTTTTCGGCTTGGTTTGATTAACGCAGCATTGTGCAGAGAAACCAACTCACCTGACTGGGTATGTACAAGACTCCACACCAACATCAGTGCAACTGCTTTTTAAAAAGTGAATAATATCGCTGAACTTTCTGAGCATTATGAGGACTTCCATAAGGTACTTTCTAATGCGATGCAGTGCACTATGGGATTTGTATTTTCTCACTAAGTCACGTGACCCAAGAACTTTTAAGCACGCACGAGCGCACTGGGCAATTAGATCGTCACACTTCCACCTGTGAACAAGGCCAATGTATGGTTGAAACGTTAGGTAATGGAAGTACGCTGTGCCGCGAGATGCCGAAATAAAAGCCTCTTCACCAGTAATGGACCTCAAGTTTTTGTGTTACCCAAGGTGCTTGATGGGCTGCTCCAGGCCCATTGTATTGAGGTCGCCCTGAAGGGTCGGGGGCTCCGGATATGGAGAAAGCTGTGTGAATATATATATATATATATATATATATATATATATATATATATATATATATATATATATATATATATATATATATATATATATATATATATATATATATATATTTATATATATATATATATATATATATATATATATATATATATGTCACTAAATTGATCCTTGGAGTTCACTTCATTTTCCTGGGTACAAGTGGGAGCAGGTCCAGTCCTTCAGATCTCCTAATAGAAGACCTAAAGGACTGAAAGGTTATTCTGGTCTTCCACAGGTTCAGTAATGTTCTGAAAAAGGTGCCTTGGGGTGTCCCAATTATGCCTTACAATAGGTTATTGGTGTGGGTGATAGAATATAGTGTGTGGAATTGTGAGCATCCAGCCTTTGCATCAGCATTCCCAGCACCAGCAAAAAATACATGTCAAGATGGCAGCCTTGTGGCTCAGTCAAAGTGCAGTGATGGGCGTACCAAATATATCCATTCAAATTTGTGAGTAAAGTTTTTCTTTTTACATTGTGTTCTGAAAATGGGACAGAGGTTAGGGTAAAAGATAGCAGAAATTTCTAACTGTGGCACAACATCTAACAATCTGCACTCACTTCAAATGTAGCATACTCTGAATTTTTCACGGGCTGGTCCTGTACATTATTTTTATTGAGATTATATCAAAAAAATAGCATGTGACTTTACTCTCAGCAAATCCCACGATTGTGTTTATTCAGTGCTTACATCTTGTAAAAGATTTAGAAGAACAGCAAGGCTGTGTTTAATCCTGAGCACATGTTAGAAGCTTTGGCTGCATTAGGCATTGTTTAAAAACCACAGTGTGGAGGCCTTTCACTTGGTGATGCTGTCTCCTATTTCATTGTTTTTAGGTTTTGTATGTTATTTCGCGTTAGTATTCTAGTAGGGAACAGCGAGTAGGCCTACTCAGTATGCCCATTATTCTTGTTCCACAGAGAGTGTATTTTGGAGCAGTGTATGTTTGTGGCAGTACTGCAAACTGATCATGTGCAGATTGATACTTGAGGTAGAGGCTAAGTTGTATTACCTACATTTCTAAACATGGAGGTGAGGAGCACACTGGTTCTAATTCTGGTCTTGACACTGGGTGAAAACAATTTCAGATTTTTTGCAAATGATCAGTAGCGACTCCTCGAGGGAGTGCTGCGGGGCGGTGGGGCGGGGCGGTGGAGGGGCAGGGTGGGGGGTAGTAAACTCTTGAATTGGGACGAACGGTGTTGAGCAAAGAAATAAATAAATAAAACGAATTACATTGGGCGCTGCATCCATTGAGGGACAAATTATCAAAAGGGAAGTATGTACAGAGTTTCTATACCTAACTCCACATATAGGTACCTTGCATATGTATATATCTTCAAGGAACACAGATGTAGAGTTAAGAATAGTAAAATCTATATTTTGCTCTCTGCACTTACCTTTCAATATGTTATCCTTTTCTATTTTTTCCATGATATTAGTGTGCTACTGTGAGAAAATGGATTATTAGTTGTGCTGGCTGGTAGTCCACCACAAGAAATATTGTCACTACTCTTGTTAGGTCCAGTAAAGGTTTCGATTATTTAAACCTGAGTTCGCCCCATGGTAGCTATGGAACAGAGCAGACAGATGAAATTTAAGAAAATGTTAAACCATTTAGAACTATCAAAACAGTTAAAAAGCTGAAAACACAATACAATAAAATTCTAACTCCCAATTATAAAAATAGATAATATTTAAATGAACAGTATGACACTAAAAGTATAAAAATTCAATCAGGGGAACTGCAGATAAGAATTTTCAAAGTTTAAAATAAAAATATTGCCAAAAAGCAGAAAGCGCCAACCATGGGCAACTTGTTACCCTAGACTCGGACAAGGGTAAGGTTTAAGGCAGTTCGTGATGGAATGCACATTGGATACAGGGACCAGGTTGGTCTCAGTCAGAGTTACCTTTGGGCTTAAAAACGTCTATAGAGAAAAGGTATTGTCAACAATTTCACAGTGCAAGCTGCAAGTTGGAACCAAAATGAGGCTCAAAGATGGAGGTTAGCTAAAGCGCGTGGGTCCCAGTGTGGCTGTTGATGAAAGTGGGAATACTTCAAGTGGACAAAGTCCATGCTCAAGAGGAACTCAATGTTGATCAGTTTCTGCTGTGTGTCAGTCCTGGCGAAGCCATCTCTGTTCGACTCAGAACATTTTATTGAACTTGGTTTCCCTTCATCAGTGCAAACCAGCAAGCTGCGGTTGACCGGCCATGACAAGCCCCAAGCCTTGCAGTTGGGAGGGGCAGTACACTCTAACAATAGCCATGGGTTGCAGAACCTCAGGAACAATGCTTGAGGGTCAGGATTCACTCCAACAGAAGCCAAAAGCAGGATCCAGTGCAGGTCCAGTTGAAGCTGGTCAGCTGGGCTCTTTCAGGAAAGTGGGCTTCTTGCAGCTTTTGTGTATCTGTCTCTTAAGAGGAGGTCAGACATCTGATCTTTGGAGTCAACATCTTTGTCCTGAGCCAACTGGGAAAAGATACAACTATTATAGTTCTCCTCATAGCTCTCAACAGCGGTTGCAGTCTTCCTTCTATCTTCCACAAGTCCAGCAGTATTCTGAAGAAATTGCACATGGGTGCCAAATGTATTGGCACTAGCTTGTGGGTGGTGACAAATTATGTCTCCTCCTTAACAATAGGTAAAAGGTTTCCAGCGGGAGCCCACTTTTGCAGCAGTTTCTGGTTGCCTGGAAGTAAACAATTCCACACTAACCTTTTTGTCCAAAATACTTTTTGCTTTGGGCAGGAAACAGATTACTGTCTAAAAGGTCTAATCCTTAACAGTAATGTAAAATCTAACTCTACCATTACACTGGATTTTAAATTATTATAAAATGAGCCCTTGAACCATTTTTCTAGCTACTACCAAATTAAATTTAGCAATAATTAAACCTGTAATAGTGTAAACCAGTGAAATCCTCTAGGAGAGCCAGCTTTGCCACAATGAAAAGCTACTGTGGAGGGTTTTCACTGTCAGGATAAGTAAAATATCAAACACAAATGCCTTAATGTTAAAAATCATGCACCTTGCTCAGTGGGCATCTGAGGGCTACCTGACTTATAGGTATCATAATGGAAGGTTTAGGCATACCAAATGGTTCTTGTGGACAGGCTAAAATGGTAGTTTAAAACCTGCACCACCAAACTGCAGTGGCAAACATTGAGATGTTTTACCTTTTCACTTTAGTGTTGGCACAATAAGTGCTGTAGTCCACTTGTGACATTTTACTTACAAGCCCTGGGTCCATGGGGTACCATTTACTAGAGACAAATAGGTAAGTTAAATATGCAAACCGAATAATTAGCCAATTCCAACATGTTTAGTCAGAGCACATGCACTCGTGCCGGGTTGGCTGAGCCCAAATGCAAAGAGTCCAAAAACCTGTAATAAAATCTAGTACAACCAATTGAGTGACCACGCAAAAAGGGGCATTTTCTTACAGCTATGATATTTTTTGTGCTTGATATTCACAAATACAATCTTCTTTCACACACTCTCTATGGCCAAGAGGATTTAGTGCTTTTCAGAAATTTCTCCACAAATTTGAGATTTCTCCCTTTCCATGCCACTCAGAAAAGGCCCTTCATCCAGCCTTTTCTAAGGCTAAAGTTAGCTATATAATTTGGGAAAGCTTGTGGATTGTCCTCACATTTCTGGAGCACACATCATCTCATTTTGTCAAACAAACTGCTGTAAAAATTTATACCAATGTTAGAACTCTGTTATAATGACAGCCCATTGCTTAATTTGATCCGGTGGTTTTCAGTGCTCGGCACCAGCACTTAATTGTGGGCACCGGTGCTTATGACAGTCTGCCACATGGGAGCGCTGTCTGCCTAATTGAGGTATGAGCATAACAAAAGCTTTTTATTCATTCAATATACATTAACAATGACTGATACCTGCCACCCACGCCATTCTTATAGATTTGGGGGCCTGGAATTGTATTGTCACACTTGTAAGAGTGTAATGGTTAGTAGTCATGTTGATACTGTCATTGGCAGTGCTGTCAGGGAGATTGGATGGTGCAGGCAGCAATGTCCTCTCGATGAGGGCACTGGCACCTATTTTTTCACTAATTTAGCACTGGACAGCCCCAAACAGTTCTCAACAGTCTTACTGTTATCGATTGTATAATCAACATTCTATTCACGAAATGGAAAGAAAATATAAAAATTCCTATCCCAATCATTTTCCATTTGTAATAGTGGGCTGATTCGAAACAATCAATGTCTGAAGGTGGTTGACCCAACATTCAGTTTCTGTGTATGTGTGCATGTGATGATTGCATGACCTCCGGCAATAACAAACTCTGTCTACATCTAGACCTAAAAGCCATTTGGATGTGCATTCTATATTTTCCCAGAAGATAGGGTTGTAGCACTGGGCCTGCTGTTACCAATTGAAGCCAACATAATTACTCAATTTACTAGAAATTAAGAGTTTGAGGCCTAGAAGAGGGAATATCATGCAAAACCTGGTACTACCAGGCTGTTTGTGAGTGTATGTGTGTATTGTGCACTCCTCAAAGATACTACTACTACTCTATTTTTTACTGTGATGCATGCAACACTGAATCATATGCTGCCAACCATACGTATGATAAAAAAGGGCCAAGTACCACTATGTTTATGGTCACTGGATTTCTTTTTGTAATTACCTATTGTATATTGGGGTGAAATGGTCAATGTTTAAATCGCAACATGCCACAATTTTATGTTGGAATCTATAGTATAGCAGGAACTCTGAATGCATTTTGTAGAAAAAACATACAAGTAGTACGTAAACACATAAAGCTTTGGAAACACCCTTCTTGTATCATTGTTTCCTTTGTATAGAGTGGCCCATGAAGAGGGGACTTTGTCCTGAAATGCATTGGGCATTACAATTCCAATTGAAATCAGCAGTGTATTTATCACTGTATAATATTTGTTGAGTTCATGGTTGCTGGGTCATAAGGACAGGAGTGGTCTTTGTATTAGCAACAGGTTTAATTCATTTTTTTAATGTCTGAACAAAGATGAACAGAGAAAACGTTATAAGTTGGAAAATTTTGATTTATGTTGTATGATAAAATCATACGCAGTGCACATTGAGTCCAAGGTACTAGTTGTACTTGGCTCCTTTTTTTACTACCACTGTTTGCCACATGTTTTTCCCAAATTACAGCCAGCAACTGCTCACTGTGAGTGAAAAAACAGGCGGTTTTACCTGATGCCATTCTGCACACAATACAATTTCTTACTGGTGGTTGGTGAGCAGGAAATTAGCAAAATTATCACTCTATAATTCGGTATGATGGGCCTAAACATTTGTGATATGATATCCAACACGGTTGTGCAGGTAAGACACAGATTTATTAGCTGTCAGCCATCCACCTCAGGCAGCAACTGCTGCCCGCAGAATCCCCCGCCCCCATCATTACCAGATATTCCTTCTTACAATATAAAAGCAATACTACGAAGAAGAAAATGATAAACTATAAACTAAAAATGAGATGAAACACAAGAACTAGAAATTAACAAAACAGGAAGAATGTAAAAGCTCAGCCTTTAACAATACTGTGGCAGGGAACCATACAGCTCGTGAGATATCCTAAGGTTAACATCCTAATCACAACAGAAAGAATATAAAATCATAGCATATAACATTACTGTAGCGGCAATCCACAATGTTCACTGGATGCCCTGAAATTAGTACAAACAGGGTTCCAGCACAACATTGGTTACTAAATCACATAATCCTTATATCGCACAGGAAGTTTCTGTTCTTGACTGTACCTTCAGCCAAGGTATCATTACAATTACATCTGGCAGCAATGGCATCACTGTTCAGATCAGACCTTCCTGCTGAACATCTCCATCCTTGATTACCACATCCTGACTACCACCCAAACTGTCATGCACCACAGAGGTCTTATTTTCAGGAATTACGGAAACCTTACTCTTACTCCAAAGCTTTTCTCCCGCCACCACAATCACATGATCACAAACTTCCACAATCCTTTTGGTAATAGAAAATTCAGACCAACCCTTCCTCACAAAGCCAGGTCTCTTGATGCGAACCAAGTCACCTACCTTGATCAATACGGTCCTCCCCCTAACTTTCACATCCTCCTTACCAGCCAATGCCTTTCAACATCCAACACCTTTCCTAAAACATCACTGTTCAGCGTCTTCCAATTCATCCAATCTCTATTCATATTTCTTCCAGCTACCTCCCCTCTCTGAGGGCGAAAGGGGACACACCAGTCACACTATGCGGGGTTGTTCTATATGCACAAAACATGTCTTTCATAACCTTCTTCCTATTTTAGTTATTCACCAAGGCCAACTGCAACTGATCTTTTACCACACAATCAAACCTCTCTACCAAGCCATTGCTCCTAGGATGGTAAAGAGATGTCCTAATTTGGCGAATACCATTCCTTTGAAGAAATTCACTCATTTCCAAAGACAAAAATTGAGTTCTGTTGTTGGTGACCAATTCCTCGGGATAACCTTCTCTGGCAAAAAGATCAACAAGGGAATCCAAAACAACAGAAGTGTAAATACTTTCAACCATCTTTACTTCAGGCCACCTAGACAAGTAATCAATGAGTACCAAAGCAAATTTGGGTGTACTTCCCAATACTCCAAATGGCCCAGAAACATCTAAGGCTAACTTGTTCCAAGGCATGGATGGTGGCTCCACAGATATAACGAGTGACGGTACAGTAACCTGAGACTTATCAATGATGACACAGGCATTCCAATACTTAACAAAATGTTCCACCATTCTATTCATACCAGGCCACCAGAAGTCTTCACTGGTCTTACGTTTGAGTGCCCTAATACCTTTGTGACTGTTATGCGCAGGTGTAAAACCTTCCCCCTCAGACCTTCTGGAACAACATTAGACCCCCTCTACGTAAAATACCATTGACCACGGACAATTAATTACTCGCCTTCTCAAAAGCAATAAGATCTTCATGCAACTCCTTGATTTTGGGCCACCCTTGAACCATATACTTTATAACCTTGGCCAAAACATCATCCTTTTCCAATATTTCCATCCACTCCTTTTCACACAACGCTCCCTCCAACACCTTATCCACAGAACTCATCATATAAACCATCATCAAATCTTTATCCTCATGATTGTTCACCCCACTACCATCCTGTACCAGTAATCTTGATAAACAGTCCACTGCAAAATTATTTTCACCTG
Organism: Triturus cristatus; assembly: GCF_964204655.1. Lineage (NCBI taxonomy): Eukaryota > Metazoa > Chordata > Amphibia > Caudata > Salamandridae > Triturus > Triturus cristatus. The sequence continues at coordinate 964,682,812 of NC_140590.1, forward strand.
AGACATGTTTCAACCTTTATTGAAACTCTTCCATGCGATACTGCCATTTGGCAATGCGGGAGGTAGCTCTTCCTCCACCTCAAGTACAAAATAAATCCACTAAAGGCTTGTGGTTGGTTTATAAAATGAATTCTCTTCCCCACAAGTAAGTCTTAAAATACTCTGCTCCCCCAGCACATGGCCAGGGCCTCACTATCAATAGTTGAATAAGTGGCTTCAGCCCCACATAGAGTCCTGGACGCAAAAGCTATGTTTTCCTCACTCCCATTGGTATGCTTCTGCAACAATACTGCCCCCAACCCACACTGCTTGAATCCATCATCAGAATACTCAAATCCTCTGTGTTGAAGGACTTCAAAGGACGTGCTGAAACTATGCTTCTTTTGATTTCCCCAAAAACACTTTCACATTCACTTGACCATTCATATCTCACACTCTTCTTAAGAAGGTTAGGTAACACTTCAGTCTTATTAGCAAATTGCGGTACAAATTTGGCATAAAACTCAACTAATCCTAAAAAGGACCTGAGTTGATCCTTGGCCTATGGTGATGGTGCATCTTCAATGGCCCTCACAATCTACAATTTAGGTTTCAACCCATTGGCAGATATATATTGCCTTAAATAGTCAACACCAGACTGGGCAAATTTGCACTTTTCTTTCCAATCCCACATTCCTCTTAGGTGAAAATCTTTTGCTCAAAGTCTGAATTATCGATACATATTCATCTACAACCGGTGCAGCATCACCCTCCCCACTTGGAAGTACATGTACAGTTTCAATCTGTAATGTTTTTAAGATTGCTCTACCCTCGTGACCCAAATTATATACCAACAACGCCTTCATCTTCTTGGACGTGAAAGTATCCCCATCTATCACATCCAGATATGCATCAAAAGCTTTGTGCCACTGCAGCCAGTTTAATGTTGGAGAGCCTGGATATGCTAAGGAATGGAGGTGGCGGAGATATTCCCTCAATGACACCGTTGTGCACGCAAGGTGAGTTGCAGCCACCAATGAATGCTTAATTAATAAAAACAAGTCTGGCATTGGAAGAAGTGAAATACTATGCAGATTAATTTTGTGTAGCGAACAAATAAAAAAACCAAGAAGCAATGGTGATGATGTGCCTGTCACCGCATTCGTAACATGGATAGATGGGTTCATCAAGGAATTCAATCTAGTGGTGTCAATAGTGCAGAAAATGAAAGGTGTGCCTATCACCGGCTTGTGCTAATGAACCATAGCGCATGGGAATGACAGGCAATTGCAATGGGTGTGCCTATCACCGTAATCATGCACTCAGCAATAAGTAATTGCCACACTGATATACTTATTGTCTGACGCACAGTATGACAGGCAATGGTAATAGGTGTGCCTGTCACCAAAATCGTGAATGTAATACTTTAAAGATGGCCGCCGCACCTTCAGCGGCAGCATCCGTTCACAGCGTGTAGGGCTTCTTATGCGCGAGAGAAACACTGACATGTAGGGTGACATGCGCACCAATCGCGTGCTCACCTGCTGCTTTGACGCGCTCCAATTGCGTTCTCCTCTGCCAAATGTCAGCACACCGGATGCCCAATTCTGCGCCTGCAATGCCGAAGGACACAGCACAGAACACAAAAACTCGCAGGTGCTGTTAGTCAAAAGAGATCTGAGCCTTTCAGGAGTTCCTGAGGATCGCCAGTGTCGCCGGTGCTGACACGCTGGACCACAGGAGTCAACGCTTCACAGAACTGTCTGGAGCACCAGGGACACTGCAGGATGGACAGGTTGACTGCTCACTCGTCACCACTTAAATGATGTCCAACACGGTTGTGCAGGTAAGACACAGATTTATTCGCCGTCAGCCATCCACCTCAGGCAGCAACTGCCTCCCACAGAATCCCCCGCCCCCAACATTCCTTTTTTTTTTTTTTTTGAAAAAGTTTTATTAAGCAATAATTCGGTTACAAGTACGGGCCTACAACCACCCGGGCCGGCCGCTAGGTACAGTAGGAAATCTACACATATCAAAGCTACAATCAGTTCCCAGGGCACTGCCCTGCAGTGGCTCCAGATAGTTCTCGAGGAACAGGAAGCGTAAGTCCAACAATCACAAAAACAACAAAAAAAAAACAAAAAAAAAAAAAACAAACAATACACAACAAAAGGCGAGTTATGAGGGAAACCAGTGCGGGTCAGGCTCCCCCCGGGAAACTCCAGTCAGGACAAGTGAGCAAACCGCTAAAGAGAGGAGTACCGGGAGGCCGGGGACGGAGGGGGGGGGGGGAGGGGGTCAAGGAAGATGAACGTCCACGTGTAGTTGTTCCAGAAGGCGCCAGGAGCCATCAAGGGTCAGGGGGACATGGCGATATCAGTATCTACCCGGGGGGGCGTACAGATGCCTCCGCGAAACGCGTTCCATTGCCCCCAAATTCTACCCCATGCCCCCGGCTTGCCACGGGCCACATACACAGTCTTTTCCCTAAACATACACCAGTCCATATTCTCCTTCCATACTGACACGGTGGGCGGCCGTTGAGCGCCCCAAAGTTGCGCTATGTCCCTCTTGGCAATCATGTTCCCTAGGGCCGCCCACCGAGTCTGAGCCGCGCTGTAGTCATTGGGCTCCCACACATTCAGGACACAGCGACGCACCTCCGGCAGCAGCACAACCCCGGTGACCTGTCCCATAACCGTGTGGACCCGGCGCCAGTAGTCCGCCACCTCGCGGCACTCCCAAAGGATATGAAGAAAGGTGGCGCTGAGCCCACAGCCTCGCTTACAGAGCCCGTCGCCGGAAAATCCCATCGAGACCAAGCGCGGACCCGTCACATACACCCGGTGGAGAATCTTGAGCTGTACCAACCGAAGACGAGCCGGAATGGCAACCTCCTTGGGGGACGACAGTGCAGACTGCCAATCTTCGTCGTCCAATTCCACCCCGTCCCCAGTCCAAGCCTCCCGAAGGCGAACAAGAAGGTCCGCCCGGTGATTAATTAATTTTTTATAAATTAAAGAAATAGTACTATCAGGGACATGTCCATCAAGTACGCGGTCCTCGAGGGGCGAGGAAACAGGGATCTTGGTCCCCTCCCCGAAGACCGAGAGCAGGGCGTGTCGAACCTGGGCGTAGCGGAAAAACTCCCTGTCGGTCAGCTCGTATTCGGCCTGGAGCACCGCGAAAGTCTTTACCGCGCCCTTGTGCCACAGGTCTCCCACTTTGCTGATACCAATCGTGTCCCACTGGTCAAACCCCTTCGTGGTCCACAAGCTACCCAGGCGGTCGGAAGCAAACAGGGGAGTAGCACATGTTAATCGCTCATTCCAGCCCATGGCCGCAGTGGCAGCCCTCCAGGTCCGCACCGCAATCTTAGTAGGACCCGTAAGGGTCCGGCCAGCCAGGCGGGAATAAAGTGCCCTGTTGTAGTTCCCGCCGGGAAGCAGGAACTTGTCCATCTCATACGCCGGATTCAAGCCGGGCGCATACGTGGCGTGGTTAATGGCAGATAGCTGCGAGGCCCAGTAGTACCTGCGAATGTCAGGAAGCGCGATGCCCCCGTCATACCAGGGGAGAGTGAGCTTGGCAAGAGCAATACGCGCCCGCCCGTCCCACACCAGTCTCCTCTGCAGGCTCTCCACCTCCCGAAAGTAGGCCACTGGGATAACATCGAAGGAGTTCTGGAGTGCATAGAGGAACCTGGGAAGGGACATCATTTTAAACAGCGCGGCCCGACCCAGCGGGGACAGGGGGAGCCTGCACCACCGGGCCGCGTCCTCCCGCAGCCGCCGAAGTGGACGCAGGAGATTCTGCTCATAGCGAGCCACCGGGTCCAGCGAAACGTATATCCCCAAGTACTTAAAGCCGCTCAGAGATATCTGAATCGGGAGCCGAGGCGGCAGTAGAGGAGGACCCCCAGAGATGGGATAAACGCAGGATTTAGACCAATTGATCGTGAGACCCGAATTGCTCCCAAAGGAGGTCAGAACGTCAAAGAGGACGGTAAGTGACTGCCGCGGTGAGGTGAGATACAGGAGAATGTCGTCCGCATACAGCGAGACCCGATCTTCGAAGCCCGGGCCCCACCGGATCCCTCTAAGCGAGGGCTCCCAACGGAGCCAGGCAGCGAGCGGCTCCAGGGCGAGAGCAAAAAGCAACGGGGACAACGGGCACCCCTGCCTCGTGCCCCTGCCGAGGGCAAAGGGCCGAGAGACCCGCCCATTCACCACCACTTGAGCCATGGGTCCCGTGTAAAGGAGCCTCACCCAGCCAATAAATCCCTCTCCAAAGCCGAATTTATCCAAGACGGCCCAGAGGAATGGCCACTCAATAGTATCAAAGGCCATCGTGGCATCCAAAGAAACCAGCACGGCCGGTTCGGAGAGGAGCTCCGCCCTGGCAAGGGCACCGTGAAGACGCCGCAAGTTAAGAGCGGTGTTGCGGTGCGGGATAAAGCCGCATTGGTCCGGATGAATAAGGTCGCACACGACACTCAACAATCGATTGGCCAGGACTTTCGCCAGGATTTTGGGCTCCGCATTGAGCAGTGAAATGGGCCGGTAAGAAGTACAGCGGTCTCGCGGCTTGCCCTCCTTGGGGATAACGACTATAGTGGCCAAGCGCTGGTCGGCCGGAAGGGAACCCGCCGCGAGAGAGTCGCGGAACATGCGGCTGAGGAAGGGCGCAAGCTTATCAGGACGCAATTTGTATAGTTCAATGGGCAAACCGTTAGGACCCATAGCCTTGCCCGAGCGAAGGGAACGGATCGCGGTCGCTATTTCATCCGACGACAAGGGAGCGTCCAGCCGCTCCCGGTCCTCAACGGACAGGCCGGGCAGAGCAATATCTCTCAGTAGGAGGCGAGAGTCATCCTCATCCCTGTCAGTCACCGGGGAGTACACCGCCCGGAGGTGGTCAGCGAAACATTCCACAATCTCATCCGGCTCAGTCACACACACCCCGTCAGCAGCACGCAACTCGGGGACCACACGATTCACTCTCTCCTTTTTGTCCAGCCACGCGATCAACTTTCCCGCCTTGTCCCCCGCGTCATACAATCGGCCCTGCTGCTCCCTATACATAGTTTTGGCCGCGTCAGTGACCAGGGACCTATATTCGAACTGTTTCAGGCTAAGGGCATGTAGCCCGTCCGGAGTAACATTCGCCTCCAGGGCCGACTCCAACCCCGAGATGTCAGTCTCCAGCTTCACCACCGCCTCGCTCCTAACCTTCTTGGCCACCACTATCTGGACGAGGGCGTGTCCGCGTATCACAGTTTTAAAGGCTTCCCAAAGGGACAACGCAGACGACACCGACCCCTCGTTTTCACTGAAGTATTGGTCCATGGCCCTAACCAGGCTGTCACGAGTCGCAGGGTCCCGCAGGTACCAAGGGTTAATAGGAGCTACCCGCCCCGCAGACCGCGACCCGGTGTCAAAGAGAAGCCACAGCGGAGAATGGTCGGAGATACCACGCGCCAAGTGTCTGACCTCTCGAATCCGACCAGTCTGCGCCGCGGGCATAAGGAAGTAGTCCAGCCTAGAGAGACTCCCATGCGCCCCCGAATGAAAGGTGAACTGACACTGGGTCGGATGCATTAGTCTCCAACTATCCACCAAGCCGAAGTTCTCCAACATCCCACCCAGCCACGACTGGGCAGCGGGGAGGGTCCTCGGTGGGTGACGATCCAGTTCACCCGAAACCACAGAGTTAAAGTCCCCGCCCATGAGCAGGAGGCCGTCCGGAAGGTCAAGCAGCATTCGACCCAAGTCAGTAAAGGTGGAGTTCTGGAGACCCGGGGGGACGTAGGCCGAAACCAGGGTAAGGGGCTGCCCCTCCCACCTCCCAATCAAACACACATAGCGCCCTCTGTCATCCGAGACTATCCTCGTGATCTCCACCGGAAGGGAGGTTCGCAGGAGAATGCCCACCCCCCTGGAGCCTGTTGTGAAACCAGAATGGGCAACGAGGCGGTATCCCCCCCTGTTCATCGCATGGCAGACATTGCCGACCAAGTGCGTCTCCTGGAGAAACACCACATCAGGAGTCACACGGCGCAAATATTGCAGTACAACACCCCGCTTAATACGATCCCCCAACCCATTGACGTTCCATGACATAAGCCTCAACCCGTCTCCCCCCATCCCCTCCAATAGATCAAGAGGCCCCCAGCGCCCCCAACATTCCTATTCAATTCTAGACCCCACAAATTGTTTGCCACTCTTGGTGTGCTATGATTGGTTGCCAATGGGAGCCTGGAGAGACTTAATATAGTATGTGGCGACCTGGTTGCTTCTCTTGCTGGGACTGACTGGTGTGACACTTAATTTTTGTGGAAAAGTCATCACCCAAGCCTGAGTCCTGTGAAAAATAACATAGTGACAAAAGTAAGGCTGTAAGACACTGAGAGAAGGGCAAGACAATTGAAAGTGACTGTCATTGGAAATAACCAGTGTGTGTCCCTGAACACAAAGAATACCCAGAGAGGCTAGTCTTTGAACATTTGAGCAAAGGTACTTTCTAACACAAGTACTGAAGCAATCAATAATTTTCAACACTGAACCCAAGGATTAATAGTAAAATGTAAGGCAAAAAATGTATATAATGAAATGTCTGTCTCCCAACAGCTAGCGTGAAATGCAGCTTTCAAGGATGGACAGAGTGAGTATGAGGTGAGAGACGATTCAAGGCATGGGCACAGGGTGAATTTCCCAGGCCCCCGTTCTTCCAAGGCTCCCCTGCCAAAGTGGTTGGGGCAGTCAGAAGTACTGCAGCAAAACAGTCCTCTTAAAAAGCAGATTCTCATTCAATTTTACAGGCCTCACAGAAGCATTGTGCAGCATTAACCCTTACACTCTCAGGCAGTTGGTGACTAATACATTTTAAAATACTCTTTCTGTCTGTGTCCCTCTCCTTACTTCACCTCACCATTCGCAACATACCCCTCTCTATTTAACTCTTGCTCTCTTTTTTCTCTCTACTAATCTCTACATCTTTACATCTCCACTACTCTACATTTCTAGGTACCTCTAAGTGCATCTCTATGTACATGCATGACAGTTTGTTGAGCCTCTCTCTGCCTCACCTATGGGTAACTCACCTGTCTCTTAATATGCCGCTATCAACTCTACCTCACTCTCTCAACCTCATGTCTCTCTGGCTCTCTCTTCATCATTCTTTGTGTCTTCCTCTGCATCTTTACTCTTTCTCCACCTCAGCACTCTCTAACTCACTCCCCTCCCTGCATCTAACTGCTGTATTCATCCCACCTCCTAAATCTCTCCTCCATCTACTTCACCTCTCCCATACTTCTCCTCTCTTTCTGAGCCGTCTCTCTATCACACACTCACTATCTCACCTCTCTTACCTCATTCACCTTGATATCTATCATCACTTACCCCATGTCTCTATACCCCACATCTCTTTTTCTCTCATCATTACCCAACCTCTCACCATTTGTATGCCCCTCGCCTCTCCACCTCCTCTCTCTGTCTTTGCACCTGTTCATTATACCTCTTCTCTCTCACTGCCTTATTCCTTCCCCACCTCTCTTTCTTCACAATGTTTTCTCTATCATCACCATTGTTTGATCCATTTGCCCTTTCTACCTCACCGTTCTCTCTATAACTTGCGCCTTTCTGTCCTTTCTCACTACCTCACCTCTACCGCACTACCTGTCCACTCCCTGCCTCTACCCTTACCTCTCTGTAAATCCCTTCTTTACCTACCTTTCTACCTTACATTCCCCTCAGTGTGCCCCGCAACTGTCTCTTCCCTACATTGTCTTTTCCCTAGATGTCGGTTTCTTTACCTCACTCTAGAATGTTACCTCTCTCTCCACCTCTGTTCCCTACCTCACTCTTCCTCTTTTTACTACTCTGTATCTTTATTTCTGGCTATCTCACCTTGCTCTCTTTACCTTGTGCCTCTCCATGCCTCACCTATCTCCCTACCTCCTTTTTGTCCTATCTTCTTTCCCCTCTATTTCACCTCTCTTGCTGTGCCATTCTCTTCTATCTTTCTGCCCTCTTTTTCATGCCTTCCCATTTGGCAGTCAGAGGCCACTGTCTAGTCAGTGCAGGGATTAAATAGAAAGAGGAGAGAAGGGGCAAACCAGTAGAGGACAATTAAGCTCTCCTTAATTTACCAGATTTTCTTTGAGAGCACTACTTTGATTGTCACTGTTGGAGCATTTTGAAATGGGATGTATTTGTAATTATGAATATCCTCCAATGAAAGCTACATTTCAAGCGCTATGAGGATATTTTTAACTTTTGTATTGCACACTAGACCACTAAACATCACCACTAAGTCACTGTAATAAATTGGTTACTGGTTGAGGGGGCTGAAACCCCACTCAAGCAGTAACCACAACCATTGTTAGGTAGAGGCATAAGCAAACCGCAAAGTAACCTGCGCTCAGCCCTTTGCCAGCTTGGCACAGAGTGGTTACGATTAACTTGAAGAAATTAAGCAGCACTTCAAACAGTAATAAAGTGAAAACACAATATAAGAACAATTCCGCACCACTTTAGAAAAATAACGTAAATGTTAATAAATAAAATAAGACCAAAACAAAAGAAATCCAATCAGTCGACCTTGTGCTATGCAATTTAAAAGATTTCAGTGAATATAGTACCAAATATCACAAAGCGCCAACTCTCGATATCTGGTCATGCTGGAGTGGGAGAAAGATACACGTTCAGTGATGGAACACAGGTCAACTACAGGGATCCATTTAGGTCTGTTTAACAAGAGCACCTTAAATCATGGTTTGTGGAGAGTTGTGAGGTAACCCACCGGGGATGCATTGCGCAGCTGATGCAATGGGTCGGTTCCAAGGAGTGGTGAGGCTGCAATGCAAGTTTTTGCATCCTTTTCGAGGATCCCGTCGACGAGGTCTTGTGATGTGAAGTCCAGCATTGAAGATGCGCCGCACAGTCGAGGCGAAGCACTGGTTCCGAATAGCTGTGAGACTGCAATGCGAGAACCTTCACAGGAGAGGCAATGCATCGATTCTGCTCGGGATTGCACCGCTCCACAGAGGAGATGTGTTGGTTCCGCTGGGTTCACAGATGGACAGTGAGATCACCTTCAGGCTAACTCCCACGGGTCCAGGACTGGGGTGGCACCGCTTGGCAGGGTAGGACTCACAGGCAGCAGAGTCCAGGTACTGGGTTCAAGATTGATTAATCCTTCCGCCCCTGAGGCTCTAGTCTGGAGACAAGCCAAATAGCCCTTGGAGTCCCTTTGGAGTCTTGGGTTCAACAAATGCAGGTCCAGTCCTACTCACCCAGGCAAGAGGGCGACAAGCAGCAGATCATCTCAGCAAAGCAGCAGATCAGTTCAGCAGGGCAGCATCCCTTAAGAGCAGCAGTTCAGCAGAGTGGAAGTCCTTTCTGTACACAGCAGTCCTTCGTCCTGTCAGAGAATTCACAGGTCCAGAAGTGTACTGACGAGTTGGTGTCTGGGGTCCAATATTTATATCTGGGCCTTCCTTTTAAGTAAGAGAAACTTCTAGCCTGCCTTCCCTGTCCTGGTGCCAATATAACTACAGGGAGTAAGCAGCCCTTTGTTTGGAGGCAGGACACAGTCTATTCAAGTGTAAATAGGACTGTTCCCAGTTCCACCCCCCCCATCCTGACCGTGATGGCCCATTCAGGCGCACATAAGCTCTCCATTGTGCCTGGCTACACCAAGTCATGTGACCCAGAGAGAGGCTGCAGGCATTAAACGGCTAAGGTAGGAAAATGGCAACTTTCTAAAAGTAGCATTTTCAAAATTGAAAATTAAAGTCTGACTTCGCCATGAGAGAGGATTTTTCCTTACAATTCCAGAGACACCAAACATGAACTGATTACCTGTTGCCATTATGAAATTGTCATTTATTAAATGTAATAAGTTAACTCCAATGTTAGCATATGGGAGAGGTATGCCTTGCAGTAGTGAAACATTAATTTAAGATTTTTTTTACTACCATTGCATGTAAAACTTAAAAGTACATGTCCTAGTTTTTAAATGCACTGCACCCTGCCCTCAAGGTAAGTTACATGTACAAAAGGAAGGTTTTGGCCTGGCAAAAGGTTTGTATTGCCAAGTCGACATGGAAGTTTAAAAACTGAACACACAGGGTGCAATGGCAAATCTGAGACATGAATAACGTGCTATTTAGGTGGGTGACACAATCAGTGCTGCAGGGCCACTAGTAGCATTTAATTTACAGGCCCTGGGCATAGGTAGTGTCACCCTTACCAGTGGCTTACAAGCAATTTAAATATGCTAGTTGGGTATAAGCCAATTATTATCACGTTGTTTTAAGGAGAGAGTGCAAGCACATTAGCACTGGTTAGCAGTGAGAAAGTGCACATAGTCCTAAAGACAGCAAAAACAAAGACAGCTAACAGGAGGATGGAAGGCAAAAAGTTAAGGGGGAAATCACACCAAGGATGCCAGATCTGACAGTCACCATTTTAGTTTTTTTCCTGTATATGGAAGAACCAGCTGGTTAGATACTGAATTCTATGGCAAATATAATTGTGGCAAGGCAAAACAATCAAGCTCCAAGTGCAACATATGGCTTTACCAAGGCTTGATGAAGCATTCTTTTGATGCACGCTGGCTGGCAAAAGTAGAGCAACTTCCGTTTTTAGCTGTTTTCTTCAAGAGTTTCTGAAAGCTTAACTTTTAATTCAATGTAATTTAGAATCAAGAGGACTTATTTGCAGAAAGTGGCCCCAAAATGCTGAAAATGGCACTCTATGAGGTATCATGCACAGTTGTATGTGAATTCAGAGAAAAACTATTTCATTGGACACCATTACTGAGAAGCCGGTTCACCTAAATTCATTTATTGACATTTTGAACATGAATTGTACTAACTATTTAATAGAAACTAATTCATAGAATGTCTTTTTGCTCAAAATTCTCTTTAGCAGGCTTACTCTTTAAGGTGTAAATACAATGGTTGCAGGCCTTACTTTCAGAAACAGTTTTGTAGCCAGCATTTATTTCAGTGCTTTACTTCAGGGGAGATTATTTCAGCGTTATATATTTTACGTTGTTAAGCCTTGGAAACTTTTAATTCGATGACCTCTCACCACCCCTAAACACCACACACCTGTGTACCCTGAAAGCCACTCACTTTACCTACACTACACCCATTACTGGACCCTAAAAGCCCTTTCTCCCTTAAACTACATCCATATCAGAAACTTAAAAACCTCTCACTACACCTGAACAATTATACCCCTCGCTACCCCTAAACTCCACTGATCCCTGAACCTTAAAAGCCCTTTCAACTCCTAAACCCCACCTGTCCTTAACCCCTTAAAACCCTTCACCACCCCAAAATCCACCCAGCCGTTAACCCTAAAAAAAAAAACCTCAAAGCCCTTCAACACCACCCATCAGTTCCTGAAGCCTAAAAACCCTTTCTACATTTAAACTTCACATATCCCTGAACCCTCAAAACATCTCACCCCCCTAAACGCCACCCAATTCTGAATCCTAAAAACTCCTCACCATCCCTAACCCCTACCCATCACTGAGCCTTAAAAACCCTCACTAGCCTAAACTCCGCCCATCCATGAGCCCTAAAAAAAGCTCACTATTCCTAAACTCCACTCATCCGTGAACCCTAAAAATCCCTCACCACCCCAATCTCAATCTATTTCTGATTCCTAATAAACCCTCCCCTCCCCTCCCCTATATTCCACTCATCCCTGAACCCCCAAAAAACATTTCTATGCCTGAACTCCTCCCATTCCTGACCCTTTAAAACCCCTCATCACCCCTAAACATTTATCATCCCTAAACGGCAAAAACCCTCACTAGTCAAAAACTCCACCAATGTTTTTTGTAATTTTGGATTTTTCCTTCAAATTATCTTTCTTTTTGTTACTTTAAATTTTCGATTTGTGTTTGCTTAAAATTGGTTTTCCTTAAAATTGGCTTTCCATCCTTTGGTTTACTCCAATGTGGTTTCTCAGTTTTCATTTTTCCATTAATACACATACATCACCCACATGAGTGACCATATGATAAATGGGTGCATTGGCGTAGGACACAGCTGTGTATGCACCTTTATGTGATTCAACTACCTAAAGTGCATACATTGAATGCAGTATATCCCGAGTAAGTGCATGAGCTGCAAACAGCACAGCACAGACACAGCAAACTAGGGGCCCGATTCACAGAACTAACTTAAGACAAAATCCTAAACTTACTACCATTTTCGTATTCACAGAATTTTGGTATTCACAGAAGACACTTACTCACTTCGGTATTCACAGAAGTTAGGAGTCCTAACTTTAGGACCCCTAAATGCCTTCTGTGAATACCGAAAGTCTTAAAATTAGGATTTTTCTCAGTTTAGGAGTCCTAAAGTTAGGACTCCTAACTTTACTACTACTAAACTGAGACAAATCCTAATTTTAAGGCTTTCGGTATTCACAGAAGGCATTTAGGAGCCCTAATGTTAGGAGTCCTAACTTTACTACTACTAAATTGAGAAAAATCCTTATTTTAAGACTTTCGGTATTCACAGAAGGCATTTAGGAGTCCTAAAGTTAGGAGTCCTAACTATACTACTACTAAACTGAGAAAAATCCTAATTTTAAGGCTTTCGGTATTCACAGAAGGCATTTAGGAGTCCTAAAGTTAGGAGTCCTAACTTTACTACTACTAAATTGAGAACAATCCTTATTTTAAGACTTTTGGTATTCACAGAAGGCATTTGGGAGTCCTAAAGTTAGAAGTCCTAACCGTACTACTACTAAACTAAGAAAAATCCTAATTTTAAGGCTTTCGGTATTCACAGAAGGCATTTAGAAGTCCTAAAGTTAGGACTCCTAACTTCTGTCAATACCGAAATGAGTAAGTGCCTTCTGTGAATACCAAAATGGTAGTAAGTTTAGGATTTTGTCTTAAGTTAGTTCTGTGAATCGGGCCCATAGTTTGTCGCTAAGTTTCCAAGGTATGTTTGCCTGCAACTAATGCACAAACTCAGAGAAATTACAAATTGTATGTGATTTACACAGCACACTCACAGAGATGCCCTGCACAAGTGCACACAGTAATAATTCGTCACCTGAAGGAGGTACATGAGAATGAATGCTTGGGGGCTTTTATACAAACCCATTGCACAGCCGGTTCATTACTTATTTGGAAGCACTTGTGGCGCAGTTTGTCTGCTCCTATTTACAAGGCCACGTAAACTAACCCTGCGTGGTTTTTCATGGTCTTGTAAATATGGCTCCCTTTCATGCATTACTCAGCGCGAAAGGGGTGTTCCATGGGTGTTCCTACGCAACATCCATGGAACCTGACGCATTCCCAGATTTACAAGGTTTTGTGCACCTGGGAATGTGTCAGATTCCTACCCTGTGTAACAAGGAGAAATACCTTTATTTCTCCTCATTTTTACTTTTTCCATGTGTGCTGCATTCTGCAGACACATAGAAAGAGGAACACACCTATTGTGATTGCTTTAGTGCAGGAATGTGGCCTTCCTGCACAAAAACAATCACCTCTACAATGTGGAGACCCTTGCACCATAGCGCAAGGGTGTCTGCGTATGCGCATGGCAGCCCATTGCGCACCAGCGCAGGAAAAGGGACAGGAATGCGCCCTATCTTGTGGATAGACACATCCCTGCTCTTTTCTTTTCACACGTTGCTGTGCGTCAAAATAATGCAAATGAGGCCCTTAATTCCGAAAGAGAACTAATTACTAGATCATTTGAGGAATTAAAAAGCAGGACTATTTAGTGATTGGAAAGGTTCAGTAAGCCACAAAATAGATACAAAGGGACAAATTTACAAGCCTCTTACGCCAGATTTGCACCGCCGTTGCGTCACTTTTGTGACGCAGCGGCGGCGCAAAGCCAGCGCCATGCTGCGGACTATTTACATCGTGATGCATCTAGGGAGATGCATCACGTTGTAAAGCCCTGCGCCACATGTGGGCGTTCCTACACAGGGGGGGGGGGCGTTCTGGTGCAGGAACGCCTCCGAAAAGTGGCTGAGTGAAATCTACAAGATTTCACTCAGTCACTTTTACGGCCATGCTGCGTTGAAACCCTGCGCCTGCTTGAAGCAGGCGTAAGGATTGACGCAGCATGTTAGGGATAGGGGCACCCCGAGCCTTGCTGGAGCTGCGTCGCGCTTGCGACACGCATCTGCCCATCCGTGCGCCACGGTGCACCGCATTTACAATGCGGCGCATCAGTGGTGTCGCACGGGTGGGCAGATGCGTTGCAACTCTTCTGGCGCATCCCTGCTGATTAGCAGAGATGCGCCAGAAGTAGTAAATTTGCCCCAAAATGTTCAGCTACCTTTCAATGTGTGTTTTGAAATGCTGCGTGCATGTGTTATCTAAGAAAACACAGACGGCGCGGAATTCATGCTAAATTTATCGAGAGGAATGTTACAGGCCATTTGCTGCCGGTGCCCACAGGCTGGGCGATGACAGTGCCTCCGAGGCTCACAGTTCGGAGCCAACCCCTCATGAGTGTCTGCATCAACTCGCTGACTTGAAATTGTTTATACGGTTCGGTCAAGTGGAAGGAAAACAGCAGCCCTTGAATAAGCAGATAACGTTTCACTGTCTGTCACTCTTCATCTGAGGATGCGCCGATTGTCGTGCGGGACGGCAAGCATTCGAGAAATCCTTTAGAAAACTTTTTTTTTTTAAACCTCTGGCACGTGTGAGCTGTGAGCAGACAAGCTGATGCTTGCTTGACATCCTTGAAAAATAAAAAATCGGAACTTGAATGGTACCGGAAAGAGAAGAGAATTTAGCAAAGCATATAGATGCTTTTTCATGGCATGCTTTTTTCTCTAAGCGTCATCTCGCACTCCTAACTGCTTTGGTTTCAGTGCTAAACCCATGAGATCCACATCACTCAGCACTTATGTTATGAGGCAGCAGCACCCTTGTATCCTTTCTGTGGCCCAGATTCATAAACCTTTATTCAAAGAATGTGCTCACTCTAGAAAATTCAGCAGTCGGTCACACACAAGTTAAGATTCTTAAGTGCAACAAAACTACTCACAAAAAATGTTTTCCAAATCTGCACTATATTAAAAAACAAATCGGCATAACACAAACTCTGACAAAATGTGATGCGCGTGCCATTGAGGTTCTTACTACGTTCCCATCTGTCAACAGGCAGCCCTCGGTATGGCCCTCTCAAAGACATTATCCCTAAATGGTGGACGTCTCCTGTACAGGACTGACAGGTAGGGCCCATTCCACACCAGGAGTATAGGGCATTTTTCAATGGAGTTGCCTGGTGCGTTGCTCTACAAATGGCAAAGCCTGGCTTCTTCCCCCAAAAAAGTAATTGTGAACATCGGGGCAGATTTACGAGGAAGTGCCGCAGCGCGGCAATGCAAGCCCTTTGGCTGCGCCACGCTGCGGCACTTCCAAAGCACAGGAATGCAACATATTTACAATAATATGTCGCATTCCTGTGATCTCCCCTGCGCTGGGGCACAAACAGCTGCCATGAGCCAGCGCAGGCACCCTTGCACCATGGTGCAAGGATGTCTGAGTCCTGGGGAGATTGTTTTTGTGCAGGAAGGGGCCCCTTTCCGCACAAAAACAATCACTACAGGCATGTTCCCCTTTCAATGCGTGCTGTAGAATGCAGCACGCATTGAAAGAGGAAAAAACGAGAAAAGAAAACATTTCTCCTCGTTGCGCCTCCCCAGGTGAGGTGTAGAATTCACACGCATGTCCAGGTTTACGAGGAATCGTAAATCTAGAAATGTGTCTGGTTCCATCAACACCCACAGCAACACCCATGGAACGCCCCTTTCACGCAAAGTGCTGCGTGTAAAGGGGCCGTATTTACAAGGACAGTAAAAGTCCTGCAGGGTGGCTTTTCCTGTCCTTGTAAATATGGGGCAGAGAAATGCGCTGTCAGTGCGTCACAAAAAATGACGTACTGGCAGCGCAAGTGGCTTGTATATCTGCCCCATCGTTTTTGAAATGAACGAAAAAAAGGCAGGAGAGTAGAACTCCTATCGATTAACCAATGATATATCCTCAGAAGCCAAATGAAAGAGGATCGAGGATAAGGGTTGTGAATAAAAATAATGTCATCCAGTTATGTGTTTTAAATAAACATGGATGCTTACTGTCACAAGCATGTATAGAAAATAATTGTAATTTATAATGGTTGATCACCAAGATCGCTGCAATGGAGGTGCCCTATAAAATGATGAATATAAAGTACCTTCAGCTGCTTAAGTCAGTCTAGTTACGTTTTTATGCAACATATGAGGCCTACTCTTATGCAATGTTTACGCATATTTCAGTCCTAGGTGTGACATGATGGGTGACTGGGGGAAAACAAACATGTGACAGTAACAGACAACAAATCCATGCCACAGTTCGCTCAATTTTCAAAAGGTGGCGAGTAATCTGAACAATGTCCGTCACCACACCTCGACTGATTTTTTTTTTCTTCAATATGAGAGGTATTACAACATTAGGGCAATTGAAATAGACTCATTAGTTTAGGAAAATCTCCACTAGAGTTAATCCAAAAAGACTAACATCCATATCCATATAGGCCTAGGTCCAACCACCAAAGGTGCACTCGCCTAGAAACTTCTAATCAGTGAAGCCCCTTTTCTGTCAGGAGGAGACAGCAAGCAACAGCATACACCGTTTAGGCACAGGGTGCCTACTAAGTGAGAGAGGGATAAAGATCTGACATATTCACTCCCCGTAACCAGACACTTCATAGAAGGGTTGATAGTGATGGACATGTTCTTGACCAATGGGGATAATGTAGGGCAGCAGCTATGAATGTTTTTAAGTCACTTATGCCCCATTGCAGAAAGGGAAAATCTGCAAACCAGTCTCATCCCTAAGTAGCAGTTCAGACAGCCGTGCTAGCATGTGAACCCACAATATAAGACATCAAGGATTTCTAGATGTGGGGCATGGCTTCCGCACGGTGCAAGATGGCCACACTCTAGGTGAGCTTTGCTGGCTGAGCTCAACATGCAACATGATCCAGCCGAAATTGGGGGCATCTATCCCTGCTACTGAGCCACGGCACTGCACGAACACCAGCGGCATCGAAAAGGCGATGATAATTCCGTCACCCAGCAACATCGGGCGCGGCTGCTGACCAGGAGTGAGCTGGGGCCCTTACTGGAGGCCCACGCACTGAGTGGAGGAAACTGGTCACAGACTGTGTGGCGCTGAGAATCCGCTGCACTGCAAACACGAACCCGCCTATTGAAGTGCTCCGATATTGGATCCGGAGACTGAAGACCTGAAATGCTGCCTTGGCCCAAACGGTGCGATCCCGAGACGAGGCAGGGCATGCCCACAGAGCATGCGGGAGGGCCGAGCCGCAATAGGTGGTGAGTGGGGTCTGTGCGGGCCTGGCCACAGTTGAGGACGGGCTGGTCTTGCCCTTTCTCTCTCCGGTGCTTGGCCATCTGGACTCTTGCAGCGGCCTGTGAATGCCTAGCCGCCTGGTGGACCTGTGAGAACTCTGCTGCGTTGCATCGTTGCAAAACCTCGTGCTTGGGGGGCTGAAATTTCTTCACGTTGAGGTGTGAGATGGCCCTCGGTCCAGGTTTGCTGTGCGGCCAGCGTGCCCGACTCTGGCTAATGCGGGCCCCGCGAGGCCCAGTTGCGGCGACTACGGGATGATTGGCCTCTGCCCACTAACGCTCTCAAGGCCTCTAGCTTACAATCACCACACATAATGCCAGCGACCTCGTCCTGAGAGAATATATCCAGAAGCTTGGGGGCTGCATGCCATAAACCATCTGGGCCCTGTGCATGGACTCAATGCAAAGTATTTGACTCACATTCACTGGGCAGACCGTGCCCTTGGCCTTGGCCAGATTGGACCCATCGCCTGGCCCAGCTGCTGAAAGCTGATGATCACTAGGGCACTGCGCTCTGGAACGCCGAGATACTGGGCCTGCAAACACTGCGCATTCCGCAACCCTGGCCTCAAGCACCCAAGACTCTGCTCCAAAGGCCAATTGCTTCATGCCTCGGAATACCATAGCTGTGCTGGCAAACGCATAGGGCACCAGGAGGACTGCTGGACAGTGTCGGTGAGAAGGGGCAACAAGGTACACCTCCCCCAAGCCCCTGGAAACTGAAGACTGGCTGATCTACACACTCGCGAACATGGAGAAATCAGAGGCCAGACAGCCCATGATCAGCTTTGAGGGAACGTGCCGTGCTAAACAAGCTGAACCCGAAGTGGAGAAAAATGCTGCATCGCACCCCCCAGAAGATTGTGCATCAGAAGTCCAACATCAGGACCGGAGAGCCATATTGTTAGACATAAAATACAGCTTGAGGAACATTGATGCCAAGCTAGAAATGCTTTCTTACGACCTGGACAGGGTAAAAAACAGGGTGGACGCACACGACACCCAGCTGGACCACGCTGAAACCAGAATATCTGAAACTGAAGACAACCTAGCTACTACTACTGAACGCATGTTACAAATGGACATGGTACTGGATCTAATTAAACAAAAGAATGAAGATCTTAAAGCCCACTCAAGACGTAACAATCTCCGCGTGGTGGGCATTCCTGAATCCACAGATATCTCCAGGATGGAAGGCTTCATGGAAATAATGCTGCAGGACCTCTTCGGCTCAGATCTGTCGCCGGTTTTTATTGTACAAAGAGCTCATAGACCGCTAGGACCACGACCTCCACCGAGGGCTCCCCCACGCCCCATTGTGGCGCGCTAGTTGAATTACAAAGATCGCGACACTATCCTGTGACAAGCCAGTGAGCGGGGCCACTTCCAGGACAAAGGAGATGCCATATACTTTTTTTCCAAATTTCACCTTAGCGGTGCAGGCAGCTCGTCATGAGTTTCTGCCGGCAAAACAACTTTTGCAAAAGACCAATATCAAATGCGCCATGCTCTACCCCGCTAAGCTCAAGGATTACCAGATGTGGTTCATCCTCAATGGGCATCATCAGTTAGGTGCGGGAAAGTAAGTGTTGCACTTCTGGATGTGTCCACTTGAATCAAGGAGTTGAAAAACAAATTATAAAATATTATGGCTATCGTTATACATGTCCCTTTTTGCAGGGTTATCCCCAAACCTTTTGCCTTGCTCCTGTATTTTTATATTTCATTTACCTGTAACTCCCTTGTACAGTGATATCCTATATACACAAGGTCTGTAAATTAAATGCTATTAGTCGGCCTGTAGCGCTGCTTGTGACACCCACAAAAGTAGCCTTTCACATGAGTTTCAGACCTCTACCACTGCAGGGCCTGCATACGCAGTTTACATACTAGGCCTTTAAAGTTACTTGCCAAGTATAGAACTCCCCTTTTACTACACATTGGTCACCCCTAAGGTCAGCCCTATTTAGCCCTAAGGGCAGGGTGCTGTGTAGGTAAAAGGTAGGACATGTGCCTTGATTGTGTGGCATGTCCTGATACAGAACAAACAGCCTATTTAGTTTCTCGGTGCTGTGAGGCCTACTCCTCTCATAGGTTTGCATTGGGAATTCCCTGATATGATTTTTAGTGGAAATTTCTCATCTGAAAGGATTAGTGTTGCTATGTTTGAAATAGTGGTGATAAATCCTGCTTATTGGTGAAGATGGATGTTTCATTACTAGTTTAGAAATGCCCTTTTTTTGAAAGTGAGCATTTCTATGTGCTTATGACTCTTTGTGCTTTGCAGCATGACTCCAATGAACATCTAGGGTAGAGTGCCAGCTGGGCTAGTTCATACTTTCCAAACAGCCATCACACAGGAAGGCTTAGGGAGTAAGAGGGTTGCATCTGCATTTTGAATGGTCTTCCTGGGCTGGGAGAGTGAGGGGCGTTGACACCTTACATTTGTATAGGTTGTGTCCTACCCTCACACAAAGGGCTCATTTACCTCCACCGATGTCTGTCATCCAAAGGATAGCTGGTTTCCTATTTTCCGCAGAAATGAGGGACTGAGGGAGGTCTCTCACGCTGGGAGCGGGTTGAAATCCTTGCCTTCTAGAAGCGTGACCACCTAAGACCAGTAGACATCTCCCATGTGATATACCCCTCGTAGTCCAGAGAAGGCACCATGAAATATACTGTGCTGCTGGGTGGAGGCCTGCGAGGTCCACTGTACATATTTAGCCCCGCGGGCCAGCCCCACCGCTCTGTGTGCACTGGGCCTATGTTCACTATCCGGATTGAGCTGGGAGGAGACTTTGTCTTGGGTACAGCAGCTGCACATACCTGGGGGCATCTTGATTTTTGCCATATGAGGGGAGACATCGACGGAGGCCCCTGTTTCTCACCAATCACTGTACCCTAGTAGTAGGGGCAGAGGTTGTCCTGTGGCGTATGTGGTGCATCAGCAAGCCATCTGTTCGTTTACAGCCAGGCTCTGTAGGATTACCATAATCCTGCTAAGAGGAGTGCAGGGGTTCTGGCCTGTATGAGGTTATTGTTGCTGATCTGTTTATGGTGTCATCCTGTACCGATGGTGATACCTGATGAACTGGGTGTTTCGCAATAACCTAAGTGCTGCATTTATGTCAGGATGTAATGATGTATATTTGGATGGTTGCATTTTACAGGAATGCACAATAGAGGTGATTCATGTTTCATTATGACCCAGCGGAAGCGGTGTAAATTTTGTGGGCAAAAGCATGAGTTACCCACCACACCGTAATCTCACAGGTACACAATTTGTAACATCACAGAGTTTTGTCCATAGAAACTCTACAGACATTCACAACCCATAACATCCTCCGACTGATCTTTGTATGACCTAATAGGAATTCAGGTAATTAGTAACCCTGGGCGTAGTTCGCGAAGTAGCACTACGCGAAGCTACGCAAAGTGCACTTCGCGAGCTACGCGTAGCACTTTGAGAACTGCGTAGTACCCTGTTCGCACTGTGCAAGATGTCGTTTTCAATGATTGCACAGTGCGGACAAGCAACCGGCACTGTGCAATCATTGAAAACGGCATCTTGCACAGTGCGAGCTGTAGTTTTCTGCTGCTCGAGTAGATTTTTACTCGAGCAGCAGCTTTCTCAACGCGGACTGGTAGTTTCTCATCGCAAGCGGTCGCGAGCATACGCGACCACTCGCAATGAGAAACATGACCTCCTAGCGTTGAGAATCTCGCCGGGAGGTTTATTTTCCACGCTCGCGGTCGCCAACTTGACGTTGAGGACCGCGAGAAAGTAAAAAATTACCGCTGCACTACGCAACACTACGCTACGCGTGTTTGCACTGTGCTACGTGCAATTTGCATAGTGCGAAGTAGCTCAAACTTCACAAACTACGCGAGCGTAGCGTAGTGCTTTGCCCAGGCTTAGTAATTAGAGACAGAAAATCACTCCTTCATGAGGACCTATAACAAAGAAGTGTCTTTCTGACAACAATATTCTCACAATGTCAATGAAATTATCAATAAGTAAGAACAAACAAATGAAATAGTTATAAAGAAACTTTTATCTAAATTTCAAGGTGAATGGTCAAACCACAAAAATACATTAGAATCCTTTAATAACAGTTAGTCAACTGTAGACAGGTAAAATCACAAAACATCGCAGTTTCAGAAGAAATACAACCAAATTCAAAACCTGGTGATAGGGTAAGAAGGAGAGAGAGAGAAAAATACACATTGCAATTACGGTATGCAATTTAAGATCATACAAACCAAAAACTCGGTTGTAGATTTAACAGGACCAGGAAATGAGATGGACCAAATAGAACACAAGAGCACAGCTTGCGAAAGCTAGAGCCATCAACCCTTCAGCCAAAGGGTTCTCTCCTTGACTTTACCGGCCGGTAAAGTGCAGAGGGAAACAGGAGAGTTCAGTTCAGGGAAATCAGTGTTCAGTCTAACAGCATGTCGGGCTCAGGTGTTGCAAGGAAATAGCCGCACACGTACTTTTCCCACAGGGCAAATTATACCTCCAAACGTTCAAGGTTCCTGCTCACAAAGTAACTTTTGCTCAGTTCACATGATTTCTATTGGTCAAAATCCATGACTCAATCGTGGTGTGATCTTTCTCTATCCCAAAATTGGCCAGAACCACACGTAATATCTTTGTTCACTGTTTCTAAGAATGTGCAATTTCATTTCCCCTCAGAAATAGGAAAATAACTTGTAGCTTATCATGTCCGCTCCACATGATCTCTCCTGAGCTTGCAACAAGGTTGTCACAATTTTTTTTATCAAAAGAGAGAATGTCCATTATTCAAAGTGTAGGAAAGAAACTCCAAAGATAATACTCGTAGCTATAATGCAATCAGGTCAGCATTTTTAGTCTATTCAGAGGAAATGATTGAAGGACAAAATAAATTTTTGAGGCCTACAATGGAAAGTTAAATCACCATTTTCTTAAGAAGAACACTTATTTCGCGAACATTTAGAGAAATAGAAATGCATAAGAAATTATTATTAGTACACCATTTCATTATACTTATTGTCTATTTATGATATAATTAATATTCAAACAAGCATTTTCTTTCAGATTTATGTGCTAGAAGAACATAGCAGATATCATTTTACTTGAGCATTTTCATACACATATTTTGTTTAAAAAAGTATGGACTTCATTATTACATTTCTCAACTATATTATCCGTCTTTGCACATTTTTAGTTTTTCTCTCTCTGCCATGAACAATTATTCTCAAACCAGTTTGGCGACCCTTCTGCAAACTTTTATGGTGCAGTTTTAAACTTTCATGAGTTTCATGAGAGTCCGACCCTTCTTCATGCTTTTATGATACAGTTTTAAACTTTCCTGTATTTCACAAGACACTCTGTTAGTTATGTTTCTTTAGTATATATTAGAATCATACCCATTGAGCTGGAATTGATTGAGCAAACAATCACAAAAATAATCATGATCCATCAATTGCATGCTGCATTTTAAGTTCATAGGGATATGTCATTTTATGCCTTGTATATAGTCAGAATAACGAATATCATATAATGTGATGGTATAATATGCACAGTAATGTTGTCTTCCATAATGTTTTGGTGACATGTGCAACATATAAGTATTTATCTTATTGCACTAAGTGTGATTGTATGTCAATTATCTAGTTGGCAAAGTACTTAGTGGTTCCTGTTGTGTTGGCCTATGTTTATATGCAATACAGAAACCTATTTTTATATAATACTGTGGGAAGTCTCTTTTGTGATGTATTTATTGTGTCACTGGTGTGTGTGTGTTGTGCAAATGCTTTACACATTGCCTCTGTGATAAGCCTGACTGCTCTGCCAAGCTACCAAGGGAGTGAGCAGGGATTATCTTGGGAATGTAACACCTTTACCCTGACTAAAGTAGTGGTATCTGCCGGGCTTAGGTGCATACCCTAGCCAACCAGAAACCCCATTACTAGCAACTACGCTTTGGAGAATTCTTGAATAACCAGGACCAAAGGGCCATCTGGAAGGAGTGAGTCACAGTTAGTCAGAATGTGTGTAAGTGTGTAATTACAAGAACCTTCATGTCTATTTAGCTGCTAGGGATTTATGACTAACTTAGAACTGTCAATTTTTCTTACAGAAGTACAGGAGTATAATGGAGTGAATTGAGTCCCCAGTCCTATAAGTTAAAAAAGTTAAATATCATCTAGCACTGCTAAAATGGTATTATGAACTGATGTGCAGGGTGGACCTGCCATATGTCATGATCTAGAGTAA
Organism: Triturus cristatus; assembly: GCF_964204655.1. Taxonomy (NCBI): domain Eukaryota; kingdom Metazoa; phylum Chordata; class Amphibia; order Caudata; family Salamandridae; genus Triturus; species Triturus cristatus. Next base: position 964,706,482 of record NC_140590.1, read on the forward strand.
TGATGTGCTATAATACAATACATCAGCCAAGTACGTTTTTGGGTTTAAGGATAAAATATTAGTATTGAAAAGCATATACCGACATTCAGAGAATCTTATCAGAAGAAACGGATCACCCAAAACATTTTTTAAACACTAATATCTTGAACATCACTGAATAGATTTATACTATACCAAGCAAAGTTTTACTTTCATGCAAAATTTGATCAGTTCTGTTCAGCCTTTTGAGAGCATCGGAGAGAAAGATTCCTGTTGGAGGTAAAATGGGAACAATCACTTTTTCAAAGCCCCTTTTCCACCTTCCTTGACAGATCTGCATAACATTGACCATACTGAACCCAGGTCAGATGGAATTTTTTCATTAGAGATTGTGTGAAGATTTGCTAAACACCATCAACGTTATTATGAACACAATAATATATTTTCAAATATGTATTTGGTATTGGTTTGGGTGCTTTTATTTTATAGCACTAAATGAAGTGATATAAAGCACATATTTCACATCCAACCAGAGAATAGAGCAGCTACCTTATGGCACTTTATGAAGTATGTATTTTACCATCGTAATGAGCGCTCCAAAACAACTGTGTAGAGCATAGGCAACTTATTTTGCACATATATGGTAGTAGTGCTTTCATGAAACAACTAAAAAGTAATATGAGGCTCCTTGCAATAAGTTTAACCACTGGCAATCGCTTGGGGTTGCACTCCAATCCATCGTTCTTTTGCTCACCATGCCACCTCAATTTGAACCCAGCCATATGCAAATCAGTGTTGACCGGAACCACAACACAACCAACCCAGGATCAGTTGTGCACTATTTATGGCTTCACCAGGCGGTACAGATCAGTTTCAGTGAAAAGTGAGCATGGTACCCACTTCTGGGACTACATATCCCGCTTAGGGTGGTACATGAAAGACACAAAAGGTGATGGGAGGATGCTTGCAACAAGTATAACCACTGGCAATCTCTTTGGGTAGCACTCCAACCCATTGTTCTGTTGCTCACCATGCCACCTCAATTTGGATCCAGCCATATACAAATCAGTCTTGACTCATGGGAACGGTCCTCCCTGAACTGGACCACAAGAAACCCAGATTAGGTTTCGCTCTAGTTATGGTCAAATCAGTCGGGTACAGTTTGGTTCCAGTAACATAGTCTGCATAGGATCCCCATCTGGACATACCCATGCCATTTAGGGTGGTAGATGAAACACACAAAAGGTGATGAGAAGCTGCTTGCAATAAATTTAACCACTGTCAAATGCTCAGCGTAACACTCCAACCCATTGTTCTTTAGCACAACATGCTTCCTCAGTGTGGACCCAGCCATTTGCAAATCAGTCATGCCCTGTTTCTCATGGGAACAGTCCGCACTGAACTGCCAAGCCAGGTCCTCCTAGAACCGGAACACAAGCAACCCAGAACCAGTTTCACCCTAGTTATTGGCTCAACAGCTAGGTACAGCTTGGTTCCAGTGACAAAGTAAGCATGGGATCCACATCTGGGCATACCCATGCCATTTAGGGCGGTACATGAAGCACACAAAAGGTGATGACATGCTCCTTGTAAGAAGACTGACCACTGGAAATCACTTGGGTAGCACTCCAACCCGTTGAGACATACTGGCTTTGCTATTGTTTTAGCTGATGCTACACAGCAGAAGTAAAAAGCAAAACGTTTTGCTGTGGCGTGAGTGCATTGTTTATTGATCCAAGATGGCAGACATCATTTGGAACAAATAATAAAATTAATGTGATAATTAAAAAATCGAATTGTGGTAGTTCTAAAGTGTTTTATTTGTGTGCAAAAGTGAGAAATCAGCAAAGGGCAAATGAGAGGCTCTCCAAAAAGAAAATATTTAATAAAGCAATGTTATGGACTGTGAGATGGTAGCTGAGCAACTGGGGAGTACAGGCAAGGGAAGAACAGGGTCCTCGAGTCCAGGCAAGACTAAATCACACACAAAGTAACTAAAAAGGTGGTGGGGAAGCATTGGGCGAGCTTGGGGATAGAGATGAGGGAGCAACAGGGAGTGTATGGCTGTGGTGGGGGTTTGGGGAGGAAGCAGGATGTGAGACACAGAGAGAACCCACACACCCTTCCAGAAACCAATAGTTTCTGTCTCATATTGTTTTACATTTCCAGCAGAGGAGTCAAAGATGGCAACCAGTTCCTGAGGCACATAGATATGAACTGACAAACCTAGCCCTCTAACTTATTCTAATAACCCGACAAGAATGAACAAGCTAATACCAGAAGCTGTAGCAATACACAAAATGACAGTGATTGTTTGCTTTACAAACTTTGCATATCAGGCAAAGGGGACAATGTGAACCAAGTCTCTGCGAATACTGATACTCTGATCCAAAATGCAAATAACAGTAAGGGTTCCATTGTGACTGCTAGATAGAATAAACAGTGACAGTAGAAGGCTGTTTCAATGAATGCCATTCTCGGAGAGCAGCAAAACTCATGGAGGACTGCAGCTACTGTACAGGTGTACAGTGACAAAGCATCCTGCTCTGAGGATTGTGCACCTTCGGGTCCCCCATGGGTGACATGGCAGCGCCTTTTAGGGCTCCTCACTGTTAGATCTGGGGGTCTCTAGTTGGCAGAGGTAAGTACCTTTGTCCAAATAGGGGCCCTTGCTTCTTGTCAGGGTAAGGGTGATACACACTGTTGATAACCCCTGCTCACACCCTTGGTAGCTTGGCACGAGCAGACAGGCTTATCTCCAAGGCAATGTGTAAAGTATTTGTACCAACACTCACAGTAATATAGTGAAACACCACAAATGGATGCTACACAAGTTGTTTTAAAAAAATATAAATCACTTTATATAGGTTAGGCAGATCAAAACGACATAAAAATCACATACATACACTATCAATATCTTCTTGGAAATGTTCCCTTGTGGCAAAATTTCACTTTATAAAACGTATGGGAAATAGTCAAAACACTGGTAGGCTCAATATGGCTGTGAGCCCCTCTTTCTGGTGTGTGGAAACTCACAACAGGCACATAAGATGCTCCTTCTTGATGACGCTCCTGGCGTAGGTAGTATCACGGTGAAAACGGTGGCCTTAGCGATAACATTGCCCCCGTTGCAGCATGGAATGTGCTCTGCTTGTGCGTTCAATTCCACTGCGGGAAATCACCCTTTTACCAAAAGCGCAGGCGCGCGCCCATCACAGAATAGACACTGCCTTTGAAATCACCAGAAGGACGCTTGTCCTGAATATTGCCTTCGCTATCTTTTAAATCGCCAGAAGGACGCTTGTCCTGAAATATTGTCCCACTTCACTTGGATTCACCCCATTCATAAATGCACGGGTGCATGCCTGGCACCCACAGACTTTCACATCTTTCTACGCGGCTCGCCAGCAGCACATTCAAACACAATTCCCCTCTACGCTGGCTCCGGTTACCTTTCTGAATGCGGAGGGGGCACGACAATCAGCGCTGATCTTCCGATGGGGCAGCTCTCCCTCCTTGGGAAAGCTCCCTGGCTTCCGGTCTGGCTCCGTCCTCAATACTGAATTTGAGGAAGCCCCGGTTGCTAGGAAACACCTACGCTGTGCTTCTTCTTGACGCGGCTTCACGGGGACGAGCCGCCCGGTTGCTAGGCGATACACCGCGCTAAGTCCAATCTCAGCACGGCTTTCCCCTGACGTTGGCACTGAATGGATACAGTACTTGTGAGGCTCCCGGGCCGGCGGCGGTGATTTCTCTGTACACAGCGCTTCCCTTCTTCCTTCGGTGGTGACCTCGGCCCCTTGGTGACGGCTTTGGGTAGTGCACAGGCACGCACTCTCGAGGGCCTGGTCAGTTGTTCAGGAGGCACGGCAGACCTCACACAGAGCCCCGCTGTGTGCCGATAGCACACTGAGTAAATTACATGCAGGCAGGCAGGGCAGAGTTCACGAGGCCACAGGTAGTGTGCAGCAACACACACTCAGCGCCAACACGATGGTTCCTTCTGCAAACTTTTGTGTCTCTGAGTTTAATAACAGGAGGCCAGCTCTTCCCAGGCCCTTGGAGATAGGTGGACTTCAGAGGAGGCAAAGCACACAGCACAGCTCCTCAACAAGTAAGGGGGAAACAGCACACAGCAGACAGTCCCTTGGTCCTATTCCTCAGCAATGACAGCAACTGCAGGTCAGCTCCCAGACACTCAGCAATGGCAGCACTTTTCCTCAGTCTTCCTGGCTGTTATTCTTTGGCTGGGATTCCTCCTTGATCACAAAGTTTCCTAATCTAATCTTACAGGGGTCTCAGCTCTACTTTTATACCCCAAAAGTATTTGTCCTCCATGTGTGAGGGGTCCTGGACCCAGTCCAAACCAGTTTTTGGTGCACTCTGCCAGTGCACATCTTCTTCCTTTGTAGGTGTGGGCCAGTGCCACTAGACGCACTGCAGGAGGTGGAGCCAGCATTGTGGAAGGCAGGCACAGCCCTATTCAGACCCATGTGCCACTCCTCCCACCACTCTACATGCAGATAGGTCTATTCAGCCTAGAGCTGACTCACCCAGTCTCCTGGAGCCACCCCAGCCCCTGTCACTCACAAACCAGACAGTCAATCCACAAACAGGCAGAGGCACACAGAAAGGCTGAACAAGAAAATAGCCACTTTCTAAAAGTCTTATTTCCAAACTTAGAATTTAAAAACCATCTTTACTAAAAGATGTGTTATTAAATTCTGAGTTCAGGGATACCATATTCCATATGTCTATCTTGCTGCTATGGGAAGATATGCAGGTAAACATGTCACACAGCATTCCCCATGTTATCCTATGGGCAAGATGAATCTCTGACAGAATATCAACGTCAAAAATATCGACGTCAAAAATATCGGAGGCGGAATATCAATGTAAAAAATATCAAAGTCCTACCTACATTATGGTAAGTACAAAAATATCGGGAAATAGAAATCGTCAAAAATATCGTTGTTAAAAATATATATATATATAAGTAATGTCAAATAAAATAAATAATACATATATTTAAAATAAACATAGTTAAAAACATGTTTAAAATTATAAGTAATACATATAAGTGCCGATTCCGATCCGTTAAAAAAAATTACCGTACGACTCGTATCCGTATTTTTTTACGTACGAATCGTACAAGTCCCGTAGAACCGGTGAAGTACGATTCGTATGTAAAAAAATACATACGAATCGTATCGGGAAAAGGTCTACGAGATGTCCCTGGACAGTTTTACATACGAGTCGTAAAACTGAAGTCCGAGCGCACAAGTGCGATCCGTACCGGCGTTCCGAATACACAAGCGTATGGAAAACGTCCTGTACGGAGCGAATGTTGTACGACCCCTACCCCGGGTACACTTGTGCCCGGGGTATGAGTCGTATGGCCCCCCAGCCTCCCCCCACCTGTGTATGTCCGCACCGTAACCCCCACCCGCGTATGTCCGCACCGTACCCCAGGCGTACCCCAATACTCGCGTATGTACGGTCCGGACATACGCGGGTGGGGGGTACGGTGCGGACATACGCACCATACATACGCACTGTTGGCCTATGTACGGTGCGTACCCCAACAGCGCGTATGTACGCACTGTACATATGCAATGTTGGGGTACGCACCATACATGATGACACGTACGATGTGGTTGATGGCGTGTACGTCGCGTACCGGGCCCCCTTTTCGTCGTGCATCGCAGCGTACTTAGCTTTTCCTGCACTTTTTGGCTCCCGTAAAAAAATAGCCGTGCGGAGTGCTGTAGGTACGAATCGTACTTGCTGGTCCGTAAAACGCTGCCTGACTCCGTGCGGATGTCGCGTACGCGCTGTCCAGGATCAGAATAGTAGGTATTTTTTAGCCATACGTAATGGTATTTCTGTACGAATCGTACTTGCTGGTTTGTAAGGTGGATTTCCCGGGTACGAGTCGTACGGAGAATACGCTCCGTACGACCATTCGTACCCTGGTTTTACAGGATCGGAATCGGCACCATAATGTAAAAAAATAAATAAACATATACATATAAAATATAATATATATACTTAATAATATTTACAATTAATTATTATAACTTATAAATTGTAATTTTTTAAAAATAAATTATAAATACATACATACACATACAACAATAATATAAATACAAATATAAAAACTATATAAATAAAATAAAAAATAAAAAATTATATACTACATTAACTAAAACAGTAAATATTGAATAGCGTAGAGGTAAAAATTACTATTCCCACTCCAGAGAGTGCAAAAGTAGGGAAAGTGTTGGATAGCATAGGGATACAAATTACTATTCTAACTCCAGAGAGTGCAACAGTAGGGAAAGTGTTGGATAGCATAGGGGTTAAAATTACTATTCCAACTCCAGAGAGTGCAACAGAAGGGAAAGTGTTGGATAGCATAGGGGTTAAAATTACTATTCCAACTCCAGAGGGTGCAACAGTAGGGAAAGTGTTGGATAGCGTTGGGATAAAAATTACTATTCCAACTCCAGAGGCTGCAACAGTAGGGAAAGTGTTCGATAGCGTAGGGGTTAAAATTACTATTCCAACTCCAGAGGGTGCAACAGTAGGGAAAGTGTTGGATAGCGTAATATTATTATTATTATTGAATTCATAGGGCGCACAGCTACCCGGAGGTTTTCCGGCGCCAACGGACACACGCAGGAGGTGGAGCTGCTCTATTGGTTAAATAACCAAGTTTTCAGATCTTTTCGGAATTTGTATAAAATAGTTTCATGCTGGAGTTGTAGGGGAGAGAGTATCACAGTGAGGGAGCTAGACAGGCAAAGGATTTACCACCCATGCATACTTGTTTGATCCGAGGGACTTGGAACTTAGCCTGAGACGAGGATCGAAGAAGGCGAATAGGTAGGTAAGGGTGAACCAGAGCCCTGAGTTACTGCGGCACTGTCCCAGATTTAATCCTATGCATGTAGCAAAGGGCTTTAAATTTTGTGCAATTTTCCACCCTGAGCCAATGAAGGTCGCGGAGGGTTCCTGAGATGGATGCCTTTCTAGGTAATTGGCACAGTAACCGGTAGCAGAATTCTGGACAACTTGCAGCTTACGAATCACTTCTTTGTTGGCACCCAAGTAAAGTATGTTGCCGTAATCTAGTCTAGATACAATTAAGGCCTGTATGACCGTTCTTTGTGTGGGCCTGGGCAGCATCCAAAGTATTTTTTTCAGCCATTTTAGGATGGTAAAGCAGGTCGAAGCGACCTTGAATGCTTGCTGCCTCATAGAGAGTTGGTCATCTATGATTATACCAAGATTACGGACTGATTGAGATGGTTTAGGGAGATCACCCATTTGAAGTGGCCAATGTTGGGGGCCCCAAACATCTTTGTTTCTGCCGAGGTTGAGAACTTCAGTTTTCCCACCGTTACGTTTCAGTCAATTGGAAAGCATCTAGCCAGCTATCTTTTGTAGCCCTACCTGGAGCGATGACACATTAGATGTCTCCTTGGAGGACAAGGAGAAGATAAGCTGGGTGTCATCTGCAGAGGAGAAAATGGTTAACCCAGCTTCCTCAGCAATTGTGGCCAGTGGGCTAACATAAATGTTAAAGAGTAGAGGGCTTAGTATAGATCCCTGCGGTACTCCATGCGGGGAATCATGGGCCTTAGAACTAGCTGAAGGAGAGAAGACCTGAAAATTCATATCCGCTAGAAAGCTAGACAGCCATTTGAGTGCTGTTCCGACAATACCCCAGGAGTGTAAAGTTTGTAAAAGGGCAGAATGAGATACAGTGTCGAAAGTAACACTCAAGTCAAGCAGTATGAGTGCCATCATTTCTTCCATGTCCAGGCGCTTGCGAAGGGTTTCTCTGATGCACAGGAGCATGGATTCTGTGGAGAAGCCAGCTCTAAACCCTGATTGTGATGCATGAAGGATTTTTTGTGAGTCAGCAAACTGTGACAGCTGCTGGTTGACATGTTTTTCCAGGATTTTAGAAAAGGCTGGAAGTAGGGAAATAGAGCGGAAATTAGAAAGTTCCGCTAAATCAGCATTCACTTTTTTCAGCAGGGGTAGAACCATGGCGTGTTTCCACGCCGCTGGTACTATTGCTTCACGTAGCGATGAATTAAGCAGTTCCATGATAACATTAAGTAATGGTAGTTCCAATTTTTGAAGAATGGGGATAGGAAGTGGGTCATTGGGGGAGCCAGATCTAAGAGCGGTGAGGATGTGACTAAAAGATGGTATATCTAAGGGCAGCCAGCTTTCCAGCATCACACCAGGGGTGGCAGTGGTGGACTGTGTCATAGACGAAATGGTACTGCCCAATGTGGGTGCAATGGGCTTCGAAAGCGGCTCTGTATTCGTAGGCATGCAATTAAATTATGTGTCAATTTTTTCAACAAAGTACTCCGCCAGGTTTTCGCAGTGCGCTGTATTTAGCTCCGGAGGCATGGGTTGGCAGGATGCACCTGACAACTCTTTTACAACTTTAAATAGGACTTTAGGATTGTTGTGAGCTAAAGTGATGGTGTGATTTGCATGCGCATGCGCAGCTTTACATAGTTCATAGTAATCCTTTTTTTGCCCGTTTATAGATAAATTTTGACTCTGGTGCATAGTTCTTTCTACAACGTCATTCTAGAGCTTTACATGTGGTTTTAACTATTTTTAATTTATCAGAGAACCATGGGGCAGGAGGGCGATGATTGCTCATATTTTTGTTGGACATAGGTAGACATGCGTCAACAGAGGCTATCAACCATGAATGAATATTGTCCGTCTCCACAATCTTTGTTGGGGGATTGGCAGGAATATTGTTTAGAAGATGTTGATTAAATTGATCAATATCTACATTTTTCCAATTTCTGAAACCCACTTTGGAAGGAAAGGTAGAAGAGATTTTGCCCTGCGTCTCCAGTTTTACCCTAAAATCGACCAGGAAGTGATCTGACCAAGTAATGGAGATGGCTGTCTGGCATATGATGTTAGCTAGATTAGAAAAAATAGGGTCAGGCAAATGTCCTGCCTGGTGAGTGGGCCCAGAGTTATGAAGTAACACATTCATGGCTGCTAAATCAGCAGTCAAGGTGGAGCTGATAGTGCATGTGGGGTCATTAAAGTGGAAGTTTAAATCTCCTAAAATGGTGAAGTTCGTAGCTTCCATTAACAGGGGAGCAATGAGTTCTGGGAGCAACAATGCCCAAGGTCCAGCAGGACCCGGAGGTCGATAAATCAGGATCCCAGAGAAAGTAAATTGAGAAGTGAGCGAGAGTTTAAATGAGCTGGCTTCACAGCCTATGCAGGATAAATCCTCCCATTTGCAAGTGTAAGTATTTTTAAAGATAAGTGCAATTCCTCCTCCGATTTTATTAATACGGTCTTTCCTAAGGATTGTGTAGTTGGGGTGTAGGGCATTTGCCACCTCCGGTCCTGAACTCTCATTTAGCCATGTTTCCGTCGGGCTGTGTGTTTAATAGCAGGTCATGCACATCTTTCTTATGTTTGGGAAGTGATCTGCAGTTTAGGCTGCAAAAAGGTGAATTCTTCTGATCAGAAGAAGGCCGCCGAGGATTAAGTTTCAAGGGGCAAATAGTACTATCAGTATGTGCCCTCCTGAGTTGTGTAGCAAAAGAGAAGCCACAGCAGTGACAGTTCGAAGCCTGATTATCAGGGGTTAGGGATCTACATTTCACTTTAGGCCTGGGGCGCAGATCCAGTAGTGATTTCCGAGTATAAGCCTTTATGTTTTTAGAAAAAGAGGCGGGGTCGTGGCCAATGGTCAGGTGATCCGCAACCAGTGACATCCTGCCTCCCCTCACCTCTAGCTCGGAAGGAACTGAAGCCGCACCTACCTCCACAACAATCGGGAAAACCCGTGGTGGACCGGGGAGTAATTGAAACAAAAGGGTGTCTGAGGTGTACAGGTAAGCATTCAAGTGCCCTTGATACAATACAATTTGTGCAGTTTAAAAAAGTTTTTAAAAAGCGTCGCAAGTGAGGATTAAAAGTTAATGAAGGCTACAGAAGTGCAGCCTCTGTCAGCAGGCTTTTGCTTGCAGCGCGCGTCCGCTGAGCGAACCGTGTGCCATTGTAATTTATGCAAATGGTCAGGTGGTCGGCAACCAGCGACACCCCGCCTCCTCTCACCTCTAGCCCGGAAGTAACTGAAGCCGCGGATCCCACCACAACAATCGGGAAAACCCGTGGTGGACCAGGGAATATGCGGTACAAAAGGGTGTCTGAAGTGTACAGGTAAGCGTTCAAGTGCCCTTAATGCAATAAAATTTGTGCAGTTTAAAAAAGTTTTAAAAAAGCGTCGCAAGTGAGGATTAAAAGTTAATGAAGGATACAGAAGTGCAGCCTCTGTCAGCAGGCTTTTGCTTGCAGCGCGCGTCCGCTGCGCGAAGTGAGTGCCATTGTAATTTATGCAAATGGTCAGGAGATGAGCAACCAGCGACACCCGGCCTCCCCTCACCTCTAGCCTGGAAGTAACTGAAGCCACGCCTCCCTCCACAACAATTGGGAAAACCCGTGGTGGACCGGGGAGTATGCGGTACAAAAGGGTGTCTGAGGTGTACAGGTAAGCGTTCAAGTGCCCTAAATACAATAAAATTTGTGCAGTTTAAAAAGTTTTAAAAAAGCGTCGCAAGTGAGGATTAAAAGTTAATGAAGGATACAGAAGTGCAGCCTCTATCAGCAGGCTTTCGCTTGCAGCACGCGTCCTCGTAATTATTCCAACTCCAGAGGGTGCAACAGTAGGGAAACTGTTGGATAGCGTAGAGGTTAAAATAACTTCCTAATAATTAAAAAAACATTTTTTTATTAATAATAATTTAATTATTAAATAACAATAAATCAATTAACAATGCCAATAAATAATTACTTAAAAATAATTACCAATTAATAATTAATTAACAATTACATTGATGCTAAATACACCTAAATAATAATTATTAAAAATGAATTACCAAATAATAATTAAATGAAAAATAATTGATTTTCAATACCAAAAACCAATAATTATTAAAGAATTATTTTGCAATTAATTATTGATAAACAAAAAATTCTTGATATATACCAATAAATTATAATTCATTAAATGTAATTACCAATTATTAATTAATGAACAATAAATTAATATCCCCTAAAAAATAATTAAGTATTAAAAAGTTATTACCAATTAATAATTAATTAACAATAAATTAATTATCAACCATAAAATAAATAATTACTAAATTGCCATTAAATTACTTCCTACCCTATTGCCCTATAACCTCACAACACACTTCATTAATAATTTAATAAACTTAGGTGCCGATTCCGATCCGTTTACCGTCCGACTCGTATCCGTATTTTTTTACGTACGAATCGTACAAGTACCGTACAAACTGCGAAGTACGATTCGTACGTGAAAAATACATACGAATTACGTCGGGAAAATGGTCCGAGAGGGAGACGAAAAATTTTACGTCCGAATAGCGTCGGGAAAAGTGTCCGATAGGGAGCTGGACATTTTTACGTGCAAATCGTAAAACAGAGGTCCGAGCGCGCTAGTACGATCCGTACCGCCCGTCCGAATATGCAACCGCATGTAAAAGGCCCCGTACGGAGCGAACGCTGTAGCCTACATGTACACGAGTAAACTAGTGCCCGAATACGAGTCGTACAGCCCCCCTCGCCCCGCACATGTCAGCACCGTACCCCCGTATGTCAACACCATAGCCCAGCCCGCACCAGTACGTGCCGCACCCCAACACCGTAGCACAGCCCCGCACCTGTACGCGCTGCACCCCAACACCGTAGCACAGCCCCGCACCTGTACGCACCGTACCCCAACACCGTAGCACAGCCCGTACCTGTACGTGCCGCACCCCAACACCGTAGCACAGCCCCCACCTGTACGCGCCGCACCCCAACACCGTAGCACAGCCCCGCACCTTTACGCACCGTACCCCAACACCGTAGCACAGCCCGCACCTGTACATGCCGCACCCCAACACCATAGCACAGCCCCGCACCTGTACGCATCGTACCCCAACACCGTAGCACAGCCCGCACCTGTACGCGCTGCACCCCAACACCGTAGCATAGCCCGTACCTGTACGCACTGCACCCCAACAACATAGCACAGCCCCGCACCTGTACGCACCGTACCCCAACACCCTAGCACAGCCCGCACCTGTACGCACCGTACCCCAACACCGTAGCACAGCCCGCACCTGTACGCACTGTACCCCAACACCATAGCACAGCCCACACCTGTACGCGCCGCACCCCAACACCGTAGCACAGCCCCGCACCTGTACGCACCGTACCCCAACACCCTAGCACAGCCCGCACCTGTACACACCGTACCCCAACACCGTAGCACAGCCCGCACCTGTACGCACGGTACCCCAACACCGTAGCACAGCCCGCACCTGTATGCGCCGCACCCCAACTCCGTAGCACAGCCCCGCACCTGTACGCACCGTACCCCAACTCCCTAGCACAGCCCGCACTTGTACACACCGTACCCCAACACCGTAGCACAGCCCGCACCTGTACGCACCGTACCCCAACACCGTAGCACAGCCCACACCTGTACGCGCCGCACCCCAACACCGTACCCCAGCACCCTCACCCAGCATCGTGTATGTACGGACCGTACCTACGCGAAAAAGACTCGTACAGAACCAGGACACAGTTAAACAGCACAAGGAGGGTCAATTCGACTCGCACAAATCCACAAAACACATCAACATGACAAAATACATCTCTATGACTGACCTGCCACATCCAAACTGCCAAACAGAGGACCAAATCACAACCACCTCTTATAACACACCCACCACAAATTCAAACACAGCCACACCCAAAAATTGGACCAATAGAAAGGGCCCACACACACAACCCATGAGCCATTGCAACAGACCCACTGCTCACAGACACCACAGACAAACAACTGCACCTTACTCGCACCTTACTCACACCTAAACTACACCATCAGTTACACACCTTCACACAACCTCCTTCACAAACACCCCCTCTTCACCTTCACACACACACCCTCACATTCACACCCACACACCCACAGCCATCCACACCCACACCCCACACCATGCCCACTGACAAGAATCCAAAGTTCACTACGGCGGTGCTGGAGCTCCTTGTCAACAAAGTCATCAGAGTCGAGCCACAGCTGTTTGGAACATTGGTCAGACAGACCAGCATAGCCCAAAAAACCAGCCTGTGGCAGAGGATCGTCGATAAGGTGAATGCTGTTGCGCCCTTCCGAAGGACCAGGCATGAATGCCAAGCCAGGTGGTACGATCTGCGCAGGGCAGTCAAGAGGAAGATGAATGAGGAACACGCCCAGAGTAACATCACTGGAGGCGGGCTGCCTCGCAGACCCGTACATTACCATCCCTGGGAGGAGAAGGTGATGGCCACGCTTCCGCCGGTGGGAGTACACGGAGTCGAAGGAGTCGCAGAGCCTGGTGAGTACACAAACAACTCACGCAACATGGGGGAATGGCATCCACACCCCAACTACAACAAATGCACGCACCTACCCCCAAGCCCTCACCGCACACAACCACACCCTAAAAACCACGCTCATGCCACTAGCGTCAACTCAGAACCAGACACCAATGCCCACAGCTCATATGGCCTAGGTACATACCCATGCACCATGCCCAATGCACAGGGACTGGCAAAGTAATGACTAGGTAGCTGACACTTGGCCCTGCTGTAGGCAGCACAAGGCCCTCCTGTGACCACCGTACACTCAAACAACAACTCCACTAGCTCACATACCCAGCACAGGAACTCACACACACTGTCATGCCAGCATGCACCATGAGGGGACAGACACATCACCTGGGAGACCCAATGACAAATCACACTACACACAACAACAGGCCTGGTCACACACCCCCCTCACACAAGCACACACCCCCGGGGCAGGCATTGGATTCACCCACTCTCACAATTGACATGCACAACAAGACCAATCCATAGCCAAATAAGCATCCCAGCAAAAAAACTACTGGCAAACACTCAGGAGCACATACCAATCTGTCCCCCGCAACATACCCATCCCCAAGTGGACATTGAGAGGAATGCTAGGCACATCCAACCACCTGGAGGAACTGTGACTACTTGAATATGTATGAAACATGGATGTGGCATGAAACAGCATTAACATTGTCTCTCTCTCACACACAGGGCAACATCATCGACCTCCACCCAACAATGGGGGGGAACAATCACAGTCCCAGGCTCAGCGTGAAGATGACCCCACCGGCAGCGACGACTCTCACCACTCCGTGGATGACCCCGACCAACCTGGCCCCTCTGGTGCCCAAGCCCCTGCAGCACCTGCGTCAGGTACTTCTGTGCCAACCACCACCCCCCTTCCTGCCACATCCCAGGAGACACCCAGGAGCCCTGCTCGCACTGAACACAGCCAGTCTGACCAGGAGGGACAAGGTTCTCCGGGCACCCAGGAGGAGGCAGACGACCACGCTAATGCCATCCCTCAGGGGTCCCGTAGACCCGATGTGCTCACAACGGCAGGCCCGGCTTGTGTGGGCAGGGGTGGTGGGAGTGGAGGCAGGCGGAGGCGAGAACCTGACCAGCCAGCTGAGGGAACCGGTATAGCACACATGCGCCGCATCCTGGACACATACCGGCGTGACACCAGGGGCATCAGCCAGGTAGTGGCGACCCTCAATGAGATTAAGAACCTGCAGGCCGAGCAACATGCCAGTCAACAACAACACCAAGGATGGATGGAGGCAAGACTGGCTGAGCTCCTGGCGGTGCAAACGGACATGAGCCGTTCACTCCGTCGGATTTCCGACAACATGGGCAACCCTCCCTGTGACACCAGGCGAAGACCAGCACCAGCCACAGGGAGGGAGGAGGAGGAGGAGGATTCCTCCGACGGAGCATCACAGACATCGTCAAGGCCTGCATCTGAGGGTCCCCGGAGGAAGGTGGGTCGTCCACGGAAAAGACCGTGAGAGTCAGCGGACCATCCACATCTCCCAGGTCACCTGGCCCTCTGGCGCAACAACACCACCTCACCCAATGACATTCTCTGCCACATGGACTTGCTGGTCACAGTCTGACCAATGATGACCAACACTGTGGTCTGGACTCTGATGACTCCAACTGACAAGGATTCCATCTCCCCCTGTGAACTTTGGATTCTATGCACCCGGTAGAGCACCATACTTCATCCACCAAAAGACTTACCCCACCAAAAATAAATACTTAAGTTTGTCATGAGATGTTGATGTCATTTGACATTATTCACCAACATATGTGTGTGTAAATGTCAAACTATGCCTGAGTGTTGAACTAACTCCACACATGCATACCCTGGGAACGGAGTCTGGTACAGGACACACATGGGTCACAATGTATCATTCAATGCAGACATGGAGCACAATACTCTCCTGTGATGGCCTCAAGCTGCTGAGGGGGTCCTAGGGAAACTGTGAAGACACACCTATTTGGAAGAGTAACATTAAGGCGTAGAGGTCATGTCTCATTTGGAGGTTCCTGGGGAGGGAGTCCCGGGTATGTGTACCCAGGCGGGAGAACTATGTCCTGCATGCAGGAGTACGTTGGATCAGAAGAATGGTGGCCAGGTCAAGGTTGGATGCACGGAGATGGCACTACGGGGTCTCGGATGACAGTGGTACAAGGTTGGTTTTGGGTCAGGGTTGTGGCCTGCCTCCTGAGTGTGGGTGAGGAGTCTGAAGGTCATCCTGCAGCACACAGTGATCCATTGCAGCTATCTCTGCTGGACGGTGATGTGGCTGGGGCGCGGGATGTTGACGCTGAGGTGTGCAGATGCAGCCTGGATGTGGACAAGTGTCCCTGGATTTTGGATGTGGCTGCTCCGTAGAGGGCAGGGCAGTATTTGACACGGATGTTGTCATGGACCTGGGGGATGGTCCATGGCAAATTAGAGCAAGCAATCCATGATGCACAACATCTTGTGTGCGTGGACACTGGATGCCTGTGTGGGGCCTCTGTGGGTGGGACACAAGCAGTTGAGCCAGCTGTAAGGGGACAATCCTCAGGTGTTGACCTCAGTCCTGTACAAGTCCAGCCTCAGGTGGCTGCTGTTCTGCCATTCATCTATGGATCCCATGCAATCTTGAATATTGGAGCTGGAAATGTCTGCGTCCTTGGTGAGGGTGAGGAGCGCCTAGCTGTCAATGGCATACGAGTTGATGATGAGGGCGTGTGCGCATGTGATGGTGGATAGGGGGGTCCTGGACACATTGTAGATTGACACGCTGAAAGATGATACCTGTGCCATGTGCCTCACAACGAAAGCATACTACATGCAAAAGCCTTGAGTCCCACTCCCATGGCCTTGCAGGGGTACAGATCCAGTGGGGAGTAGGAGGGACATGACCTGGTGGGTGTGACAGGTCCTGGAAGGCGTGGCAGCGCTGTGTAGGCAGTCGGAGTTGCACACTCATCATGCAAAGGTGTTGTGTGTGGGCTCAGTGCATGCCTGAGAGCAGGCAGGAGATGTGTGGATGGACCTTGCTTGGAGGGTGGCTGCAACATCACACTGTAGTGTGATGTGGGTCATGCAAGGACATGAGGGTCGTGCAATGTGCATGTTGCATGTGCAGACGGTCCAGCCTTTGGTACCGCGTGGCCACAACTGTGGCACAGACAAGCCGAAGACAGCCAAATTAATGTGCTAAGGGAGGAGCACCTTTGATGTGTGTGTGTTGCCAAATCTCAAAACTACGTGTGCCCTTGCTGCAGTGGCTGCAACAGCAGGCGGCATGTCCTGGGAATTATGCCACAATATCCACACAAAGACTAGGATGTCAGAAAGGACTACTGCAACAGGTGTATGTCAAGGAAGGAGTAACCGGTTTGCAATGGCATACACAGAGACAAAGGATGCACAATCACCAAAGATGACTGACACCGGATCATGAAACTGAAGGCCGAGCTGCGCACAGGAAACACACCCCAGAAGGTGTTGACGGCCCGTGGGGGGGACTAACATGCCAAAATACATACACAGCCATGGACATCATGCACAATAGAGAATCAAATACATGAAGAACAGCATGCAGGTTGCTAATCTACACATAGACTCATATGCACAATCCTTGACAACCATGCCAGAGAGGCCGCATGCACAGTGGCAAGAGACCTGCATTGACAGAGATGAGGCACCTTGGAGGCTGAGGAACACCTTTATTACTCAGGCTCACACCTATGCAAAAGCATCAACATTAACAGACTCACAGGTCTATTGGATTAACATGTGGAACCTACACCGGACACCCCCTTTGCAACACAGATGCTGAAAATCCATTGTACTGGCACACAAGGGAAGTGGTTGAGCCAAACAGCCCCTGCTGCACACGGAGAGGCTTCAATTCCCCATTGAGCATCATATGGGGATGTCCCGCAATATGTCCACCCATAGCCTCCCGTATGTTTCAGAGGGAAGTTGTACACACATTGATGCCTTCATCACAAACCACAATCCCACAACAGATGACTGTCACGAAGTGTGACTATCAATTCATGTGAGTCATGCCACATGTCATGTGCCCCATGGTGAGTCGACATGTATGCATAGTAACATAACCTGCACAGGAGCAGTGCCCACACATTACAAACAACTACCACACCCAAAAAGCCTTGCTGCAATCCTTAACCAAAGGAGAACTTTCACCATGTCCGTGCATGTAACGCTGATTCAGCACATGTTGCATTACTCATGAGGAATAGCAGGAGCACAACGATGCCACGAGCAGACAGCATGCGCAAATACCTGTGGATGAGAGACACACAAGAAGTCAGGAAAAACATAGTCATCCGCATGCATGGTCATGTACTCTACATGAATAAGGTTGACACCATGCCAGTTGTCAATTGAGTGTGTCAGCTAAAATGTGTGGAATGACATCAGCACTCGAGTGACACATCAGCACACACCTCAAAGTCACTTAGCATACAGTCAGCTGGACACACACATTGCAACACATGCCACACAAGGCTCAAAGCGTGCACACTCAGACTCAGGGACTCACCATTATGAGAAGAAGTTGCGTATTGGCTGACTCCGGATGTCCTCCTCCTCCTCCTCCTCCTCACTTGCCTCGTGACCAAGGCCGTCATCCTCCACGGGTGGATGTTCCTGCTCATCGGGATCCAGGATGAGTGGCACAGCTTTCTCCACTGCCATGTTGTGCAGGAAGATTTTGCAGACCTTCACCGGTGCATATGGGAGGGACCCGCCGGTCTTGTGGAGGCACCGGAATCGGCTCTTCAGGAGGCCAAACGTCCTCTCAATCACTCGCCTGGTCTGCCCATGGGCGTTGTTGAAATGGTGATCTGCAGCTGTTCTCGGGTTGCGGAGAGGCGTCACCAGCCATGGCATGTTGGGATAGCCAGAGTCCCCTACATGGAAACATCATGTAAAGAAGTGGATCAGGAGATGCCGCCACATACTAAGATAACGCTGAATACTGGACAAACAGAGTCTACTCACCAACAAGACATGCTCGTTCGTTGTGCAGCTGCAGCATCATTTCTGGCACCCTGCTACGCCTCATGATGTAGGCATCGTGTGCTGACCCTGGAAAACGTGCACAGACATGGGAAATCACCATGTTAGTAAGACACACCACAAGGGCATTAATGGAGTGGTAATGTTTACGGTTACGGAAGGCTACCTCCTGTGCCTGTGGTGGTACCAAAGCCACATGTGTCCCATCAATGGACCCAATTACATGGGGCATCCCTCCCAGGGCATATAACTCACCCTTGATACCTGTCAACTGTTCACAAGTTGGAAAATGGATGAATTCATCCAGGTGCTCCAACATGGCTTCCAAAACATCATGCAGGACACGGCTGAACATGGTCTGAGACATGCCACCCACATCAGCAATGGTCAATTGAAACGTAGCGGTGGCAAAGAAATGTAGGGCTGCCATCACCTTCATCTTGGGGGTCAGCGCAGTCGGATAACTGTGTCGGGGTTGGAGGTGTGGTGCCAGCCTGTTTGTCAGGTCCACAATTAACCGTTGGGGGAATCGGTAGCAGTGTATGCAGTCACGTTCCCTCATGGCAGCCAAGACTGGCATTGGTCAGGGGGGAGAGGCGGTGCCCTGCAGAAAATTGGAAGGAATAACGAAGATTGAGTACATTACTACACCAATGTCAATGAACTGAGCACATGTTCAACAGCTAATACACATATGCCATATACAGAGTCTGGTCTGTGCAATACATCCTGCACACGTATGCCAGCCAGGTGCTACTCCTACCAAGAGCCAGCTACAAACATGGATTGTCAAGGTCTACATGACATGCCATGAAAGTAGCTGTGGGCCAGTGTGAGTGAACAGCCAGACACATTACAGGAGTGACATACATCCACATATGTGCATTTGAAGGATGTCATTTCATACAGACAGCTGCCGGCAAGCTAGGCGCACAGGTCACATGTAATGGAAAAAAGACAGACCACACACCTTGCCATGAAGGAGTACATGTCAAATATGATCACACAGACATTGAGACTACGCAGATATGTCCTAAGCTCTCAAGTCCCTGTTAGATGCATACAGACACATGTCACGTGTTATTCCACATGTATCCTGGTGTGCGTAATAGTGTGACATGGGCATCTACACACAGACACATGTTGGATGCAGCTACAGCAGATGCCGTTGACGGAACACCAACAGCAAGATCATGGGAACACATGACACACACATGACATAGTCACATCGTGGCACGCTGGTAGTGAGATGTCAGGTGTCATCATCTGTGTACCTGGCATCAGGGGACATTTGCGGGTGTTGGAGACTGTGCCATCCAAGTGATGCAGTGCTTGACAAGTTTGAAATACATGCACACATGTAAAAGATGTGAATGGGAAGTGCGCCACATGGTGCCCCATCACACATGACATGTGTACACAGGTCATCACAAAACTATTGGGTTAAAACATGAGGAGACATGTGCCAGCTCACTGCCTGACACACCTAGGCCCTACACATGATGCACTGCACTGACAATGACTTGATGTCCATCCTTGTGCGAGTCATACACCTCCATTCCTTTCCTGTGCGCCTCCTATCACCAGTGTAACTGTGAAACGCACCGTACAGACGCTCTGAGGGTGTTTGTACGGTCGTATCACAATATGGGGTTTGGGTAGGAGTACGCGTGTGTGCAAGGACCGTACACACGTACGTGTACACACTGGTCCTATCCCCATGGTAGTGTTGGCGTAGGCGTACGCCATAGAGATACGGCTCGTACCCGCGTATGTATGGCCCGTATCTCTATGGCGTACGCCTATGGCAACACTACCATAGTGCTACCGGCCCTACACACGCGGGTATGGCCCGTAGCACTAGGGTAGTGTTGGCGTAGACGTACGCCCAAGAGATACGGCTCGTACCCGCGTATGTACAGCCCGTATCTCTATGGCGTACGCCTACGGCAACACTACCATAGTGCTACAGGCCCTACACACGCGGGTACGGCCCATAGCACTAGGGTAGTGTTGGCGTAGGCGTACGCCATAGAGATACGGCTCGTACCCGCGTATGTACGGCCCATATCTCTATGGCGTACGCCTACAGCAACACTACCATAGTGCTAAGGGCCCTACACACGCGGGTACAGCCCGTAGCACTAGGGTAGTGTTGGCGTAGGCGTACGCCATAGAGATAAGGCTTGTACCCGCGTATGTACGGCCCGTATCTCTATGGCATACGTCTACGGCAACACTACCATAGTGCTACGGGCCCTACACACGCGGGGACGGCCCGTAGCACTAGGGTAATGTTGGCGTAGGCGTACGCCATAGAGATATGGCTCGTACCTGCGTATGTACGAGCCGTATCTCTATGGCGTATGCCTACGCCAACACTACCCTAGTGCTACGGGCCGTACCTGCGTACGTACGGCCCGTAGCACTATGGCGTACGCCTACGGCAACACTACCGAAGTGATACGGGCCCTACACATGCGGGTACGGACCGTATCACTGGAGTAGTGGTGCCCTAGGTGTACATGTGGAACGCACCGTACCTGTGTGTGGATAGTGAAATTACATAGGGGACACATGAGGGACAAGTATAAGGGCCTAAATGCATGCTGGTTGTCATGGAGACCGAGTTTCCAGTTCACATTTTTGCATCAGGTGGCCAGCAAAAGTCGGTTGGAGACAATATACTATGTTGCAAAGTGGTTGCTGACTTGACATCATGCTCAAATTTTGAACCATGCAAAGGCCCTCACTGGGGTAGGTTTAAAGGGATTGGAGGAAACGTAGGATGCAAATGAGATTGACCAATCACTCTGTACTCCTGTAAATGAAACAGCCCAGCAAGGGAGACATAAGGCAGCCAGGACCCATGAGAGAGCACTTGACTGCACAACCTTTCATTCCACACCACTGCTGCTGCTCGTGATTCCTCTGGCACCATGTCCAGGTCTGTTGAGAGGGCCCAGCCATTCACCCAAGAGGAGAATGAGGCGTTGCTGGACGTCATCCTCCCACAGTACCCCTGCCTATATGGGAGACCAGGGGAGCAGGTGAGTGCTGACTCCACTAGCTGTGACTCTGCCCCTTTTTTGTGTCTGTCACTTCTGGCATTGTGTCCAGGTGTGACAGACATGCAATGTTGTTCATGGTGGGTCCCAGGGGGGAAGGTCTTTTGTCTCCCATGCAGAGCCTGATGTGGTTCATATCTGCACTCCTCACTTGCATTGTGCTTACTGTGACAATCACTGCATGGTGCATGCCACATTCAGCCTGGCTAATCCCCTTGGGAATGTTGTTTCCATAGTCCTGATGTGATTCTGTGGTCCCCCCAGTGTGACAGGTGACTGTACCCACAGATGTGTGTGAGTTGAGTGTACCTGTGGTGATAGTGTCCAAATGATGTGTACGGCCCCTGGACATTGGTGTGTGTGTGTAAGTCCCCTGTCATGTGGGTGAGTGTCTATGTGGAGTGTTGCACCCCAGCTGCATGGAGGATGCATATGCCCTACCCATCTGATGTGAGCAGGGAGCCGTGCTGTGTGTATGACGTGCTGAGCTAGGCCCACACCTGTGACTCCCCCCAGTCAAGTGGCACATGTGCAGAGTGATGTTTGTACCCGCTGTTGCCAATGGCAGGTGATTGTCCTGTGCCTGTGTGTGTCTGTGTACTCTGCTGAGGTTGCGTCAGTGGCCTGGGGCATGTGACTGCTTTGAGGTGCTGTCCATTATCCTGGTGTTGCTTGTGATGCAAAGTGTGAGCCATTAACATTGATTCTGTCGCACCCCTCATGCTACCTGTGTACTTTAAATGCCACGTAGTGCATTTGGCCTTCCCCAGAGGATAATGTCCCTATGACAAAGGTGCAATGAGTTTGCTGCATACTATGCCCTGTTCAAACAAGCCCAATTGTTCTAATGTGTGTCTCTGTGACATGGAGCAGGTGTATTGATGTTGTCTCACTTTGTCATCCTCACAGGTAGCCACCTACGCCAAGGGGAGATTTGGAAGCGGGCCGTCAGGGCCGTGAGGTCGGTGGAGGGTCGCAGTCGGCGCCTAGCCCAGGTGAGGAAACGCTGGCAGGATATGCGGTGCTGGACTAGGAGGATCGCCCGGGTCCTGCTGGGGGACTCACCAGAGGGCAAGAACCGCGGGCGCCGGCGCCTGACCCACCAAATGAAGCGTGTCCTGGCGGTGGTCTTCCCTGACATGGATAGGCGGCTACAGGAGAAGCAGCATCAGGAAGGGGGTAGGTACATGTGTGTTTGTTGTGTGTCACCAGCTTTTGGAAGTGCTCAGTCACCTGGATACACTGCCAGGGTTTATATGTGCAGTGCATATCCTGTTCCCCAAAGTCAACTGGTCCTGTTCTTCCTCCCTTCCCCTCCTTGACATGTGTTCCCTGGTCTGTGTGTAGTCACTCTTGCACAAGGTAATCTAGGCTAGCAGTTAATCCAAGTGCCCAATGCTTGCAGCATCATGTGTGGGGGTGGTCTGTGACATGTGTTGGGACCATGCCTGTGCCCTGTCCAGTTCAGTCATTTGGGGGTCCATGATTGTTGGCACTGATGCAGACTCTCAACATAGGAGTGTGAGGCTTAAAATGAACTGCCTTGCAGCATGCATGACTGATGTTGTGGCCTCAGACATGATGTGCATGAGGGGGAGATATGCATAGGGCGGGGACGGTTGCTCCTGTTGCAGTCAGATCTATCCAGGACCATGGAGCAGTTTGGCCACTACAGTCCCCTGAGACACCTTTTCCTAGGAATCATGTGTGTCATCCAACACTGTGGACATTCTCAGTGTCTTCAGCATAGGTTGGCCTCTGTGGCATTGTACCCTGGCCTCATTTGTATTTACGTAAAGTGTGCTACATGTGTACACTGTACAGGGTGACCCAATGTGGCTTGTGCATCCTCACACTAGCCAGTGCCTGTGTGTCTGTGTACAACTATCTGATGATGGTTGTTTGTCAATAATATGTGTGGTCAGCCCCACGAGGGGTAGTTAGAGTGCAATTAGGCTTTAATGGAGCCCATTAAAGTGATCCCTGATTAAGAGGTGTAAGTCCTTCCTCTGTCTCAATCACATTGTCTCAGGTAGGGGGGGGTTTGTGCGGGCAAGGCCTACATGTCCAAAGCATATATCTCCTTGCCAGGTCTGGCCTGTGTGTGATGATAGTCAGAAATAACACTCAACAAGTATTGACCCAGTCATGTTGTGCAGGGTTTAATGTTTGTGCTTTGCAGCATGTGTCAAAAGTTAAAAGACATGGTTCCTGCTCACCCATTTTTGCCAACGGTGTGTGGTCCAGATGCTGTGCTCGACTGTCCACAGACACTAGCTTCTCTGTATAATTCGATATCAAGTTCTTTGCTGTTGTGTCATGCTCTCCATTGTTTCAAAGTGGCATGGTGGCTCAACCAACTGTGTTGTGCATGGCCTACATATGTGCATAGTATTGTAGATGTTACTCATGATGCTTTTCATGCTATGCACTGTGACCTATGTAGTTTGGACTCATGTATAATATGTATACAGGTGTCTGATTATTCCCTGTCTCTTCACCTTGCCCACAGCATCGTTGGGGGACACCGAGGGAGACACCGGCACGGACGTGGAGGAGGGATCCAGCACCGGTGCCACCAGTGCTGGGGAGTCTGGCGCAACAAGTGGCACGGAGGGCGAGGGGAGTCAGGTGGAGGACCTGTCCAGTCCCAACACCAAATATGACGCTGACGGGTCTGAGGCTGAGCTCCCAGAGGGGGCGGAGGCTGCTCCCACAGCTGAAAGCAGCAGTACATCTCTCGCCGCCCCCTCCATTCCCATCACTGCCCTGCCACTTGCTCGGGTCCCTTCTGTCCGTGCTAGGCGACCACATGTCTCCTTCGTGCCAGGCACCGCACCCCCTGCCCCTGTCTCCCCTGCTGCCGTCAATGCTGAGTCTGTGGACATCCTGCGGCAGCTGCAGGTTGGTCAGACATTGCTGCTTAATGTCCTCCATGGCCACACCAGACTGCTGATACAGATGGTGTCGTACATGGAGGGCATGTCAGCAGCGATGTCTGACCAACGGATGTTGCTGAGGTCCATGGACTCGTCACTGATGGCAGCAGTGGGTCTCCTGCAGCGCTCCGTCCCCCCCTACCCCTGCCCCATCCACACTTCCCACTCCCATGCCTGTCCCAAGCACACCCAGACATCCCCATGCACGCACCCCACCAGACACAGGCAGCACACCAACAGGGAAGGCCATGCAAACTCCTCCAGTCACGCACACACAGGGGGAAGTAGGCACACCCACTGGGTCGGGGGGCAAACGGCAGCCACGCAGCCACAGTGGGAGTCCACAGTCCTCACGACCCACTTCCTCCAAAACCACTCCCCTCAGCTCCCCTGCCCAACAGTCGGACAAAGAGTCTTTCATGGCCAGTCTGTCCCTCAGCCCCAGTGTGACACCACCCCGCAAGCGGTCGAGGAAGTCCCCAGACAGGGAAGTTGAGTCCCCCCCTGTCCACACCCTCCCCCACTGGCGCTGCAACCCATCCCTCCGACCCCCCCCTCCTTGGGGCCTGTGGTACCTTTGGGTGTAGGGGAGACGCTGGCAGACCTTGCAACCGTGTGCAGCGCCATCCTAACCACCACCTTTGGCGCTGCCCCTCCCCCTGTGGTGGAGTCGTCCATCCCTGCATCGACAACACCTACCTTTGCCCCTCCTGTCCCTGCGGTGCCTGGTCCTTCCCCCCCACATGATGCCCCCCTCCTGTGGATGGAAAGGAACTGTGAACTGTGCAGGCAAGCTAGGGGAGACGCGTCCCAATGTGTCCCCCACCCGGAATTCGCATATGGACTGGCCTATGGGCCTTGTATATAGTGTACATTTCAAATCCAATTTTTTTTTATGCTGAATAAAGCATTTTGTTTTTCATTTGCACACGAATGCTTTTCTGGTATTGCTGTTGGTGCTGCTGCTCCCTGAGTTGGGGTGGTGATAATGTGTTAGGTGTCTGGGAAATGTTGTAGTGTGCTGCTCATGGGGAGGACCCTGGTATCTGCGTGCCATCACAAGGTCTCTGCAAATAATCTTTGGTCATGAAAGCTCTTACTGTATGGTGACATTGTCCCAAGGAGTGTTCCTTCCTCTGTGGCACCTGACTTCTTCCCTGCAGGGTGTTTCCCAATTGTTGTGCTGACCTGTGTCTACAGTTCCTTGCTGTGTGAGGGATCCCTTCAACTTTGCCCATGCCTGCTCAGCAATGTCTCTGCCTGCATCATCTGTGCCATCCTTGGTAGTCACTGTACTTGTGTATGGGGTATGTTGCCATGGCTTCATGTGGACATGGTCCCTTTTCCGCACTATGCATGTGTGTACTCCCAGCCTAGCACACATGTGTTACTTGTTCTGCAGGGTATTTTGGGCACCTGACTGACAATTGTGGGCATTGTATCTGTGGGTACCGATGTTGTGGCCTCAGACATGATGTGCATGAGGGGGAGATATGCATAGTGCGGGGACGGTTGCTCCTGTTGCAGTCAGATCTATCCAGGACCATGGAGCAGTTTGGCCACTACAGTCCCCTGAGACACCTTTTCCTAGGAATCATGTGTGTCATCCAACACTGTGGACATTCTCAGTGTCTTCAGCATAGGTTGGCCTCTGTGGCATTGTACCCTGGCCTCATTTGTATTTACGTAAAGTGTGCTACATGTGTACACTGTACAGGGTGACCCAATGTAGCTTGTGCATCCTCACACTGGCCAGTGTCTGTGTGTCTGTGTACAACTATCTGATGATGGTTGTTTGTCAATAATATGTGTCGTCAGCCCCACGAGGGCTAGTTAGAGTGCAATTAGTCTTTAATGGAGCCCTTTAATGTGATCCCTGATTAAGAGGTGTAAGTCCTTCCTCTGTCTCAATCACATTGTCTCAGGTGGGGGGAGGTTTGTGCGGGCAAGGCCTACATGTCCAAAGCATATGTCTCCTTGCCAGGTCTGGCCTGTGTGTGATGATAGTCGGAACAGACACTCAACAAATATTGACCCAGTCATGTTGTGCAGGGTTTAATGTTTGTGCTTTGCAGCATGTGTCAAAAGTTAAAAGACATGGTTCCTGCTCATCCACTTTTGCCAACGTTGTGTGGTCCAGATGCTGTGCTCGACTGTCCACAGACACTAGCTTCTCTGTATAATTCGATATCAAGTTCTTTGCTGTTGTGTCATGCTCTCCATTGTTTCAAAGTGGCATGGTGGCTCAACCAACTGTGTAGTGCATGGCCTACATATGTGCCTAGTATTGTAGATGTTACTCATGATGCTTTTCATGCTATGCACTGTGACCTATGTAGTTTGGACTCATGTATAATATGTATACAGGTGTCTGATTATTTCCTGTCTCTTCACCTTGCCCACAGCATCGTTGGGGGACAACGAGGGAGACACCGGCACGGACGTGGAGGAGGGATCTAGCACCGGTGCCACCAGTGCTGGGGAGTCTGGCGCAACAAGTGGCACGGAGGGCGAGGGGAGTCAAGCGGAGGACCTGTCCAGTCCCAACACCAACTATGACGCTGACGGGTCCGAGGCTGAGCTCCCAGAGGGGGCGGAGGCTGCTCCCACAGCTGAAAGCAGCAGTACATCTCTCGCCACCCCCTCCATTCCCATCACCGCCCTCCCACTTGCTCGGGTCCCTTCTGTCCGTGCTAGGCGACCACATGTCTCCTTCGTGCCAGGCACTGCACCCCCTGCCCCTGTCTCCCCTGCTGCCGTCAATGCCGAGTCTGTGAACATCCTGCGGCAGTTGCAGGTTGGTCAGACATTGCTGCTTAATGTCCTCCATGGCCACACCAGACTGCTGACACAGATGGTGTCGTACATGGAGGGCATGTCAGCAGCGATGTCTGACCAACGGATGTTGCTGAGGTCCATGGACTCGTCACTGATGTCAGCAGTGGGTCTCCTGAAGTGCTCCGTCCCCCCTACCCCTGCCCCATCCACACTTCCCACTCCCATGCCTGTCCCAAGCACACCCAGACATCCCCATGCACGCACCCCACCAGACACAGGCAGCACACCAACAGGGAAGGCCAAGCGCACTCCTCCAGTCACGCACACACAGGGGGAAGTAGGCACACCCACTGGGTCGGGGGGCAAACGGCAGCCACACAGCCACAGTGGGAGTCCACAGTCCTCACAACCCACTTCCTCCAAAACCACTCCCCTCAGCTCCCCTGCCCAACAGTCGGACAAAGAGTCCTTCGTGGCCAGTCTGTCCCTCAGCCCCAGTGTGACACCATCCCGCAAGCGGTCGAGGAAGTCCCCAGGCAGGGAAGTTGAGTCCCCCCCCTGTCCACACCCTACCCCACTGGCGCTGCAACCCATCCCTCCGACCCCCCCCCCTCCTTGGGGCCTGTGGTGCCTTCGGGTGCAGGGGAGACGCTGGCAGACCTTGCAACCGTGTGCAGCGCCATCCTAACCACCACCTTTGGCGCTGCCCCACCCCCTGTGGTGGAGTCGTCCATCCCTGCACCCACAACACCTACCCTTGCCCCTCCTGTCCCTGCGGTGCCTGGTCCTTCCCCCCCACATGATGCCCCCTCCGTGGATGGAAAGGAACTGTGAACTGTGCAGGCAAGCTAGGGGAGACTCGTCCCAATGTGTCCCCCACCCGGAATTCGCATATGGACTGGCCTATGGACCTTGTATATAGTGTACATTTCAAATCCAATTTTTTTTTATGCTGAATAAAGCATTTTGTTTTTCATTTGCACACGAATGCTTTTCTGGCATTGCTGTTGGTGCTGCTGCTCCCTGAGTTGGGGTGGTGATAATGTGTTAGGTGTCTGGGAAATGTTCTAGTGTGCTGCTCATGGGGAGGACCCTGGTATCTGCGTGCCATCACAAGGTCTCTGCAAATAATCTTTGGTCATGTAAGCTCTTACTGTATGGTGACATTGTCCCAAGGAGTGTTCCTTCCTCTGTGGCACCTGACTTCTTCCCTGCAGGGTGTTTCCCAATTCTTGTGCTGACCTGTGTCTACAGTTCCTTGCTGTGTGAGGGATCCCTTCAACTTTGCCCATGCCTGCTCAGCAATGTCCCTGCCTGCATCGTCTGTGCCATCCTTGGTAGTCACTGTACTTGTGTATGGGGTATGTTGCCATGGCTTCATGTGGACATGGTCCCTTTTCCGCACTATGCATGTGTGTACTCCCAGCCTAGCACACATGTGTTACTTGTTCTGCAGGGTATTTGGGCACCTGACTGACAATTGTGGGTATTGTATCTGTGGGTACTCCACCCTTTTCCTTCCATGGGAGGCAACAACTTGTTGGCTGCCCCAGCACCTGTACATTCCTATCAGTCCTGGAATGTGGGTGACAGTGTGTGTTCCCTTAGGCTCTCTTAGTTGAGTGGGGTTTCACATGAGGATACAATCTTGTTGCATGATCTCAGTGTGTGTATTGTGCTGCCACCGCCAGGGGTGGGTATGCATGTGTAATTTGTCATCACACCCACATGAGGTAAGTCATGCAGTGGGGGAAGGACATCCATCCTCATGGGAGTGGGATACTGCTGTCAGTGATGTGTTGTCATGGCACTATCAACATAGTTGCACATTGTGGATGCCTTCATGCACCCATGGTGTTTTGCTAATGGGAGGATGATGTACACACCCCCATGTCTATGTCCACTGCTGGGAGGCCTCTGCACCCACCCCTCATATGTCTGGGCACTGCTGGGGGTCCTCTGCACCCACCCCTCATATGTCTGGGCACTGCTGGGAGTGATAGGCACACACCCCTCATATGTCTGGCCACTGCAGGGAGTGATAGGCACCCACCCCTCATATGTCTGGGCACTGCTGGGAGTGATAGGCACACACCCGTCATATGTCTGGGCACTGCTGGGAGTGATAGGCACACTGTTGGGAGTGATAGGCACACACCCCTCATATGTCTGGGCACTGCTGGGGGTCCTCTGCACCCACCCCTCATATGTCTGGGCACTGCTGGGAGTGATAGGCACACACCCCTCATATGTCTGGCCACTGCTGGGAGTGATAGGCACCCACCCCTCATATGTCTGGCCACTGCTGGGAGTGATAGGCACACACCCCTCATATGTCTGGGCACTGCTGGGAGTCCTCTGCACCCACCTCTCATATGTCTGGGCACTGCTGGGGGTCCTCTGCACCCACCCCTCATATGTCTGGCCACTGCTGGGAGTGATAGGCACCCACCACTCATAAGTCTGGGCACTGCTGGGAGTGATAGGCACCCACCCCTCATATGTCTGGGCACTGATGGGAGTGATAGGCACACACCGCTCATATGTCTGGGCACTGCTGGCAGTCCTCTGCACCTACCCCTCATATGTCTGGGCACTGCTGGGAGTGATGGGCACCCACCCCTCATATGTCTGGGCACTGCTGGGAGTGATAGGCACACACCCCTCATATGTCTGGGCACTGCTGGGGGTGATAGGCACCCACCCCTCATATGTCTGGGCACTGCTGGGGGTCCTCTGCACCCACCCCTCATATGTCTGGGCACTGCTGGGAGTGATAGGCACACACCCCTCATATGTCTGGGCACTGCTGGGAGTGATGGGCACCCACCCCTCATATGTCTGGGCACTGCTGGGAGTGATAGGCACACACCCCTCATATGTCTGGGCACTGCTGGGAGTGATAGGCACCCACCCCTCATATGTCTGGGCACTGCTGGGGGTCCTCTGCACCCACCCCTCATATGTCTGGGCACCGCTGGGAGTGATAGGCACACACCCCTCATATGTCTGGGCACTGCTGGGGGTCCTCTACGCCCACCCCTCATATGTCTGGGCACTGCTGGGAGTGATAGGCACCCATCCCTCATATGTCTGGGCACTGCTGGGGGTCCTCTGCACCCACCCCTCATATGTCTGGGCACTGCTGGGAGTGATGGGCACACACCCCTATGTCTCTGTCCACTGATGTGGATCGTACCACGACACCCACCCACCCGCCCACACGCTCTGAAGCCCTGGGTACGGGCCATACCACCATTGTTGGGGTGCCGTAGGGGTACAGCCCGTACCCAGGCCTGAAGAGCGTGGGTACAGGTCGCACCACTGCTGGCAGTCCTCTGCACCCACCCCTCATATGTCTGGGCACTGCTGGGAGTGATGGGCACCCACCCCTCATATGTCTGGGCACTGCTGGGAGTGATAGGCACACACCCCTCATATGTCTGGGCACTGCTGGGAGTGATAGGCACCCACCCCTCATATGTCTGGGCACTGCTGGGGGTCCTCTGCACCCACCCCTCATATGTCTGGGCACTGCTGGGAGTGATAGGCACACACCCCTCATATGTCTGGGCACTGCTGGGAGTGATGGGCACCCACCCCTCATATGTCTGGGCACTGCTGGGAGTGATAGGCACACACCCCTCATATGTCTGGGCACTGCTGGGAGTGATAGGCACCCACCCCTCATATGTCTGGGCACTGCTGGGGGTCCACTGCACCCACCCGTCATATGTCTGGGCACCGCTGGGAGTGATAGGCACAAACCCCTCATATGTCTGGGCACTGCTGGGGGTCCTCTGCACCCACCCCTCATATGCCTGGGGACTGCTGGGAGTGATGGGCACACACCCCTATGTCTCTGTCCACTGATGTGGATCGTAGCATGACACCCACCCACCCGCCCACACGCTCTGAAGCCCTGGGTACGGGCCATACCACCATTGTTGGGGTGCCATAGGGGTACAGCCCGTACCCAGGCCTGAAGAGCGTGGGTACAGGTCGCACCACACCTACCCCTACGTCACCCCAACATTGGGGGTACGGACCGTACCCAGGCCTGAAGAGCGTGGGTACGGGCCGTACCACCATTGTTGGTGTGACGTAGGGGTACGCGTGGTGCGACCCGTACCCACGCTCTTCAGGCCTGGGTACGGGCCGTACCACCATTTTTGGGGGGACGTAGGGGTAGGCGTGGTGCGACCCGTACCCACGCTCTTCAGGCCTGGGTACGGGCCGTACCACCATTGTTGGTGTGACATAGGGGTACGCGTGGTGCGACCCGTACCCACGCTCTTCAGGCCTGGGTACGGGCCGTACCACCATTGTTGGGGTGCCGTAGGGGTACGGCCCGTACCCAGTCCTGAAGAGCGTGGGTACGGGTCGCACCACGCATACCCCTACGTCACACCAACAATGGTGGTACAGCCCGTACCCAGGCCTGAAGAGCGTGGGTACGGGCCGTACCACCATTGTTGGGGTGACGTAGGGGTACGCGTGGTGCGACCCGTACCCACGCTCTTCAGGCCTGGGTACGGGCCGTACCCCCAATGTTGGGGTGACGTAGGGGTAGGCGTGGTACGACCCGTACCCACTCTCTTAAGGCCTGGGTACGGGCCGTACCCCCAATGTTAGGGTGACATAGGGGTAGGCGTGGTACGACCCATACCCACGCTCTTAAGGCCTGGGTACGGGCCGTACCCCCAATGTTGGGGTGACGTAGGGGTAGACGTGGTACGACCCTTACCCACGCTCTTAAGGCGTGGGTACGGTGCGTACCACAATTGTTGTGGTGACGGGATGCGTCCACGTCCACTTCCGTTGTGGCGGGACGCAGGCCTTGGTGGACACGCTTCCCCCCCCCCGAGTGACCAGTCCCTGGAGGTACGGTATGTACAGGGCATGTATACATTTTGCCTTGGGTGGGGGTTATGTTTCCTGACCCTGCCCCCCCCCTTTGCCCCTGGGTGTTGTTCTGACCTTCTGCGGCGTCTGCGTCGGTTCCTGTGCACCAGGTCGTAGGCTATGAGGGCCGGGATGACACGTAGGATGGGGTCCATGGCTGTCCGTCGCGTACAAGTGCTCCTTCCTCGCGTCGTCCTCAATTTCCCGGCAGTTTTTGGCTCCCGTAAAAAATGCTACGTGCGGAGTGATGTAGGCACGAATCGTACTTGCTGGTTCGTAAAACGCTGCCTGACTCCGTCCGGACGTCACGTACGCGGTGTCCCGGATCGGAATTGTGGGTATATTTTAGCCGGTCGGTGTTTTGTACGAATCGTACGGAAATGGTATTTCTGTACGAATCGTACTTGCGGGTTTGTAAGGTGGTTTTCCCGGGTACGAGTTGGACGGAGAAAACGCTCCGTACGACGGTTCGTACCTGGGTTTTACAGGATCTGAATCGGCACCTTAATATAATTACCAATTTATCAATTAATAAAAATTAATCACCAATTAATAAAAATGTATTACCAATTAATAATTATTTAACATAACAGTAATTATCAATACAAATAAATAAAAATAAATATTGCTTAATTGCAATTAAAATACTTCCCACACTATTCCCCTATAAACCCTCAACCCACTACAGAACTGAAATGCAATAAAAAAAAAAAAATTACTAATTCCAAAAAAAAATTAATTAATTTACTATAATTGAATTACTTCCCACCCTATTCCCCTATAAACCCACAACCCGCTATTGTACTAAAACGCATAATTTACTAAGTTAAAATATTACTAACTTCTAAAAATGTAAGACATATATTCTAAAACTAGTACAATAATTAACCAAAAATATAAACACAAACATATAAAATACATAATAAAATACATAACACTAATATTAATATCGATAGTAGTAACATCGATATTTTTGCTATCGATATTACTAACTTCGATATTAACATAAACAATATTTCTTACCTTCAGGTCGATATTCTGGTCGTCGATATTCTTGATTTTGATATTGTGTTTCTACGATATTTCCAACTCGATATTCTTGTAGGTCGAAATCAAAAACTCAATATTTAGACTGTTTACCGGGCAAGATAGCCTTTCAATAGTGAAAAACGAAATTGGCAGTATTTCACTATCAGGACATGTTACCCACACTAGTACATGTCCTACCTTTCACATACACTGCACCCTGCCCAGGGGGGTACCTTGGGCCTACTATAGGGGTGACCAATGTGTAAGAAAAGGGAAGGGTCAGGCCTGGCAAGGGTGTACACTGGCCAGGACAACATGGCAGTTCACAGACTGTGCACCGCCTGCCCCCACTTACATGCTAATATGGATGGCGGTGTCTCCCAGACACCGCCACCATGTTAGCAGCTTTTCCACCCGGTCGACTCTTCGAAAACCGGCGGATGGTCTTTCCATCCACCGGGGTCCCTCCCCCATGGTAATGTGGCGGGTGGAAATTCAAAGTGGGTGGAGGTTTTTAGCGGGTGGATCGCCACTGCCATACGGGCGGTGGCGATCTGCCCGCTATACTAATGACCCCCAAAATCTCCACGTGCCTAAAAAACAAAAATGAATGTGCCCTTGTGTAATGTGACTGGTGCTCATAGAGAGTGCTCCAATATCGCACTACATAATAGTTAAAAAAAAAAAAATTAAGCACGCCCTTGTGGAAGATGTATTGTGTGTGTTTGGCGCTATGTGGAGGAAGAGATTTATAAACCGCATGAGTGATAGTGCCTATACGACTTCATTATTATTTGAATTTGAATGCCCTTGAGCAATGGACAAGTTTAACCTGAAAAATGGCGTGACCCTGGGGGGAGA
Organism: Triturus cristatus; assembly: GCF_964204655.1. Lineage (NCBI taxonomy): Eukaryota > Metazoa > Chordata > Amphibia > Caudata > Salamandridae > Triturus > Triturus cristatus. The sequence goes on from NC_140590.1 coordinate 964,740,579, forward strand.
TACTGTTGATCAGTTGGCTATAGTTTGAATTGCATCCAAGATCTGGCATGGAATTTTGAACACCTGGTGCAGATCAAAGACCTTTTTGTATACAATAGTTTCTCACAAGTGGGACCCATGCGCTAGTGCATGCTCTCACAGGCTCGACTCTAAAAGGTAAGAGATTCATGAAAGCACATTGTAGGAAAAGGCACAGCCTGGTAGCAAATTGCAACTAGGGTGGCCTCCAAATAATTAAATAATGTAACTGTAAAAGCCGGGGTGCGGAGGAATAGCAGAGCAATGCAATAGCTGAGTAGAGGGGCATATGTATATGTGTGTGTGTGTGTGCGTGCGCGCACGCGTGTGTGTGACTGTGCAGTTAGGATCACGTTGCCAAAGGAAAAAATGTTGGGGGGTTGCTAAGAACTTTAGCACTGTTTGACTAATCTTCACTAAACTTTCGGAAAGAAGTTCATCCACCTCAGCTCTTTGTGGAAAGATTTGGAGTGATCCGTCAAGCGGGGGCCCGAGATAAAGGTAAGGTGCCAAAATGCATTTGCCCAAATTAGACACAGCTACAGCCAAAAAAAGGTAGATCCTGGTCCAGAAACCGTGCTTTTCATGGTTTTTTGTAATACTGTTCCAAGGATTAAGATATTTCACCCTGCAAAAGATCCACAGGACCGAGAGATCTTGAGCTTAGATCTGATTGGCTAAACCACATCAACAAAAATGTGGCAGCAGCCATTTTAGGACTTAAGTGCTGTCCTGAAAAAAAGGTGAAAAAATATAAGGGCTCAGGTAGGGATACCCTGCTCCCCCAAGGGCCATAAACAATTTTTTTTATTCTGTGATTTCGTACTTTAGAAAAAACACCCCCAGGGGTGTCAAGCTCTGCAGTAACTGATTTTCCAATTGTTTCCAGCAATTTGCGATGCAGCGCGCGCCACGAAATTCGTTTTATTTATTTAATTGTTTACTTACCTGCAATTATCCATATTCCGGTTTTTAGAACCCCCCACCCTGCCCCTCCCCCGCCCCGCCTTACCGCCCCACGGAACTCCCTCCACGGGCCGCGGCTGGGGGACACATTTAATTAGGAGGGGAGTGGGGGGTGCAGCCCCCCCCTGAGCCATTTCAGCAAATGCAGAAGCCCCCCGGCAACAATAAATAAATCAGTAAGTCTCCTTGGTCATTAAATTCATGACTCCAGGAGAGCTTACCATATTTTCATAAAGCACTCTGAGATGGAGCTTTATGGTCTTCAGCTGGAGTGCAGGGCTCTTGTGTGGTTGTTTTTATGGCTGCATTTTGGGGCTGAAAATTAAGAGAAAGGCTAAAAGATGTTTTTTCGAACACTTTATTAAAACAAATTATGACAATGTCCTTTATTTAACAATGCAATTTGTGAATTAATGAAATATACATTTGATATGATTATTGGTAAATGTTGACAAAGGCAATAGAACTGTGTGCAAAATTGGGTTGTTTGTTTAAGGGGTGTGAGCACTTCTGAAGAATCAGCCACAATCCTCATCAGGGTGAAACACAAATGGTCACTAAATTAGCCTGTGCCTAACCCTCTGGTAGCTTGGCCCACATGCATTCAGGCTTAACTTACAGGCAATGCGTAAAGTGTTAAACAGTACTAAAGTGAAAACACCAGACAAGAAAGATCCAATACTAATTTAGAACATGTTAATAAATTCTTTGAGACCAAAACAAACTAGAGATATGCAAATTTAAATATTTTAGATCAAAATAGCGTCAAAAGGAACATAGTACCAAATGAAGGTATATAGTTGGGCTGGACCAGGATAGAATCACAAGTTCAGACTGGTCATTATGGAGCGCATGCCGGGCTCAGGTCCAAGTTTGGCTCGCTGAGGATTGTATCTTATGTTCATGGTGCACGGTCTACTCGTCATTGCTTTACGAGGCTTCGCATTGTCCTTCATTGGTTCCAATGAAGCTCTGTCACAAGGCTTTGCAGGGCTTTGTGTCACTCTTTGTTGGTTATGATGAGCTGTGCAGCAATGCTTTGCAGGACTTTGTGTCGCTCAGTGTAGGTCCCTATGAAGCTTGCATCTTTGTGGCTAGGCTTTGCGTCACTTCACGCCGGATTTGGGGGAACCTTCAATTATGCCCAGAGGAGTTCTCTCTGATTTCAGTCAAGGGAGCAGGACCTGGGGAGGCACCAGTTAGGAATCAGGAACTCACTCCTGTAGAGGCCAGAAGGGCTCAGGTATGTCCATTTGCAGGTCCAGGTAGGTCAGGTGAGCTGGGCAGTTGCAGGAAGGACTCTGAAGCGTGTTGTGTCCCTGTGACTCTGAGCAGGAGGTGAATCAGCTGATCCTTGGAGTCACTCAGGTAGCCTGTGATGAATGGAGCAGGTCCACTCTTTTCTCAGACACCAGGGCAGGCCTCAGTCAGCAGGGCAGTCCTCTGGTGAAAGAGCAGTCCTTCTTCTGTACTATCCACAGGGCCAGGAGTGCACAGAAGAGTGGATCTGAGGGTCCCATTTTTGTACCTGGTGCCTACTTTAAAGTGGAAAAAACATGTGGAGATCCTCCTTTCCCCATTACAGAAGTGTCTGGAGTTTCCTGCCTCCCTTGCCCTGTCCTATATTGTCTGGGGGCACAACAGGCTAGTGTGAAGGCCTTTATGCATCTGTGAGCTCTGGCAGAGTCCTAAAGTCAACACAAATTAATTCAGCAAAACAGGAGTGGTGAAGGCAAAAGGTTTGGAGGTGACCCCACAGGGAGGGCCATTTACAAAAGTCTGACTTATATACGTTGATATTCTGACACCTTGATAAAGCCAATAGGCTGACTTTTTATATTTTGGTGTTCTGGACCTTTGACTAAGTCAGTAAATCTGCATCACTTCAAATAATCACCTTTATATTGTAACATCTCATAGTCAGCCTGCAGGGGTTGCGGACAGAGCCTGGCCAAAAGCCGGGCCCTGCACCGAACTGCACTTGTGGCATGGCCAAAGGACATGCGTGGGGTGAGTTGAATGCCAGCAAAGATTTGGGTGCAGGGCAAAGCCACAGGGCAGGCCCTGCACCAAACCGCACGCTGCACATGGCCGAAGGCTTTGCTCTGCTAGGGGTAGGGTGCTCATGGAGGGTTGGTCACAGGGTCAGGCCACACGCCAGGCACTGTGCCCAACCCTGGCCCTGAGCCCTACTTAATGCCACCAAAGGCTGTGCACAGCAGCCAAAGGCTGTGCGCACCAGGGCTTTGTGTGCCAGCAAATGGGTTGATGCACTTAATTCACTGCTAATTACCTCACATATTAAATCACTCATGACATGTTGTATGACATCATTAATAACATCAATACAACATCTGATATGACATAATTGATGACAGTACTGCACATGGTGAGGCATTAAGTTATAGTTACTTTAGGGCATGAGTTATAGTTACTAGCTATAGCCATTACTGGTTTTGTCAGTTTTTAATGGTTTGTTTTCAATTACATTTTTACCTAACTATAACGTCTCTTTAATCTAAGTTTTTTTTCAGTGAATTGCTAAAATTTTATGAAAGGTAAATAAACATGTTATTATAATTCCTAAATGTAATGTCATCTTAACCTCTGTTTATTTCCAATGAATTTCAATGTTTTTTTAATGTAAAGTAAGAAAGCCATGGAAATGTGCTGCATGATGTTAGGTGCAAGGTCTGGCCTCAGGCCACACCCTACCCCCAGCACCCCGTGAGCACCCAACCTCCTGCATTGCACAGAGTTATGCGCATGGCCTGGCTGCACCCAACCCTCCATAGACGCCTAACTTTGCACCATCGGGTTTGCCAGGGAATCGAGGATTTCTTTTTTTGTGTGAAGGGGAACTAGCGTGCCCCCTTCCTGAGCTTTGCTTTAGGACCCAGGAACCCAATCTCCCAGGGCTGATTCTCATTAAAAGGGGGGGGGGGTAGATGGCCTTCCAACCCAAGCCTACTTTAGGATCTGGGGACTCTCTCTCCCAGGGTCGCTTATATTAAAAATGAGAGGGAGCACGCAGCCCTCCTCCCTAAGCCTTCTTCTGGCCCAGAGGCCCCTTTTCCTGGGATCAAATTTTTTTAAAACAGAGTGGCATGCAGTCCATCTCTGAGATCCTCAGGAGACATAAGGCCACCCTCCCTGAACAGTACATAGCCCCAGGGATCCCATCAACCAGGGTTCAATGACTGTGGCTGTGTCCCGGGGACCCCATCCCCTGGGACACTGTTGTGTTCCCTATCTGAGAGAGTGCAGGTATGAAATATAAACTTTATTCACTGCCTGCACTCTCCTTGGCAGAAAACACATCTTTGCTCTCACTCGGGCATGAACAGAGAAAAATGCTCCTACTGCCTGAGGGGCTGCAAAGTAAATGAGCCGTCTCCCACCGGCACCACAATGGGTTCTGGCAGGGGAGCCGGTTGGGGTCACAGCACCCTTGGGGCTCCCCCTGCTGCCCCCAACATTAAAATATGTTCTTGATGCCCCAGTGGGCTCTCTGGAACCTGCTAAAAATGCTGCTTTCCAGGGCACCCAGTTTGGGTGCTGGCTAAACAGAATAGTGGCATAAAATGACAGAATGGTGATATAGGTTCATGATTAGGTTTATGATGCTCTTTAATCTATTTCTATTTTAACTGTTTTGGCAATATCTGTTGGTACACAAATTGGCCGTGAAAAAAACATTGAGAAGTATTATTCATGTTCAAGAAAGTTATAGCTTTGAGTGTATGTTTTATCTTTCTACTGGTCACCTCTCACCAATACTCCCTAGAAGCATTATCATCGCTCCCCAACCCTTAAATGAATAGCCCAAAAAACAGCATGCTTGCAGATTTTACCTAGCCATAAGTGCATTTACAATTTGATCATTCCAAAAACCTCAATGCAAGTGAAAAATTTGCCACACCTCAAAGGTACCATTAAAAAAATATTTTGTGTATTACAGCCTTTTGTTATGATATTATCTCATTAAGGGAATATGTTGCACTAGATGCATAGTGAAAAATATAGGGACTGACTTACTAAGATTTCACCCAACAGATGGCAGCAAGCATATGGCTAGGTATCACCGAGGCCTCCAGATATTCTCCCCCTTAAACCCTACACTAGCTACCTCCCAGTCCCGTCCGCCTCTCCTTAGGTAGACACTACAACCAGTTTCTTTGGGTTAGGGGCTGTAAAACCCCAGCGGTATTTATTGACACACAAAATTACAAGAACAAAACACCACATTCCCATGATTATACGCAGTAACCCATCATATTTTACAACTTTATTTACTTGATGCCTCACTTCAACAGAGAAGAGACCCTAATACATTAATGTTCCTAACCAGATCTAAAATTGTTCCTGCATATCCACAAACTGGCCTTCGAGTGAGATCATGACTTGTCCCGCTGACACATGCTCTGGAACCTACCCTCCGGAGTCAAGATGTACCTGGATGGATCCCTCCTTAGGGGAGGACGCCACCCACCTGCATCACCTCATGGGGTATGCCTGTGCAGGGGGCCCATCTACCCACTAGGATACCTACCTTTGGCCCCCCTACTTCCAACATTACCCCCCCTTGGGCTGTTCTAGCTTGGCTCCCATTACTCCTGTGCAGTGGCTGGCCAAAAGGACCTGATGCCAGCAATTGCTTCCAACCCCGGAGCCCATGCAACCTCCACTGAACTCACTGCCAGCATCCGTGGAGGGTCATGGGACAGCGCTGTTATGTTTCTCTAAAAGGGAAAGGGCTGCTTTCTATGGACCCAAACTGTCCCACCAATCATAACTTCACCCGCCCTCCCTCCCTCAATTTGTGCACGTGAACGCAGGCAACAAATCAAGCAGGTTCTCTATGAACATTTCATTACCAATTGTGACAAATAAACTCCATCCTGTAGGAAAAAACACTCACCTTTTATGCAGACATGAGAGATAGACAACAGCCAGGGCAACCTGCACAACTTACCAATCTTATTATTCAGTCGCTTCACTGAGTCATTGAGTGCTCTGACCAACTTACCATCCCTCCACTACAGCCTTATGATGATGTTGGAATATGCTAGCACAGAATGCAGAAATTTCCTTGCAAGCCAAAGAATTTCAGATATCAACAGTTTAAACAAGTCTTTTCTGCCAATGTGCACCAGATCACTGCCACAGAGATGCATTATAATGACCCCTGGGGGCGGGGGTATACCCCTTTAGCAACATATTGCCCAGTGCAGATCTCAAATGGGTCAAATGCAGCCTTTCCTGACCACAAAATGATAGGTGTAACTGGCCTAATGCGCCCTGGCAGCAAAACCACCTACAAAATAAAAGGCCTTAGTGCCCTGCATGTAATAATGGCCCAGCATCAGAAGTTCTGTAATCTCTGTCGCCTCCGTGTTGACAGGGGTCACCAAGAAATCCAGCAGCGGACTCGATCCCCATGCCATCCATCTGGGTCTCCAGATGAGAAAAGGGAGAGAAGATGAGGATTAGCTGCAGGCCTTACAACATGTGCAACCTAACATAACCCATGTAGCAATCCGAGGACCATCTGCCAATTCTTTTCACCCCCGTGCCTGTGAACCTCATTGACGCTGCAACAGTGGCTGCACCTATCCTAAAATAATGAGACCCATATTCAGTAGGAGTGCACCCTACCACCCTCAGGGCCTCGTTAATTAGTCTGCAGAACTGAAATCTGCTCAGAGGTGTCTGGGAACAGAAATATTTTGTCTCACAGTTGCACTTTTTTGTGGTAGGATTTCTAGCTTTAGATAGCTTCTTAGTCGGCTTATATCCTAGGAGTGGGTGTCATATGTCCCAGTTAGGCCTAGAAAGAAACTTCGCCTTTTTGCATGAATATGGAGCTTCACTAAAGTTGCCTTCACTTCTCACATCAACCTCAAACACACATTTGTGAAACTTTGGGTTAGTTTCCTAGGTACACCGACCTTGCTTACAGGAGTCAATTATGCAAGAACACGATTGTATTGCTTTGAGACTATGTACAAGGCCTACACATGCGTTGTGCACATGTGTTTGCTATTTTCATCCATATGGCAATGGCGATACACCTCTCTGTAGTGCACAAACAATGGCTGCCTGATCACAATCTTAGCTCAAAACAAGGATGCCTTTTTCTATAAATAAACATTCATTTCCGAGTGTACTCTGCTGATATTGAGAGGTCTCTACATGCTGATGGATGCTTTTGCCCAGCCGCTGACTAACATCTTCGTGTGGGGTGTCCATCTTGTAACTAAATCAGGTTCCTACATTATTACCTACTAGTTAATGGGGTTGGAACATCCAGCTCAGGGATTCTTGGCAGAACATACTTGCTCATACTCTAGACACACAGGTTAGGGTCAGCATAGTAGGAGAACACCAGATTGTAATATTATTTCATATGATTGCATATATACGGTGTTACAGCACAATGGAGGAACTTTTTGTTTTGTCCACTGTCCTGATACTTCTTATAAATTTAATCTGCTTCTATCTATTGATCATTGCGGCACATATATTCTATACAAGAATCACTTTGACTCACTAAACACTGAAAACGTTCCTCTGTGTATTCTTTGTATATTTCTCTAAAGAAAAGAGAGCACGAGTGTATGAGCGAATGGTTCTAGATCTGTCACCATGGTTCCTGAGAGGACAGGGTAGTCATGTTCAGTAGTTGCCAGAACTGTTCTCTCCTGTCTATGTTTAGGGGGCTTATGGTGGTACTGTGAGGTAGCAGGTCTATGGGACAACGTATCCTGCGGGGTGTATGGAATCAGTCTGGCACCATCCCTAAGTTTATGTCTTACACAAACGTGCAGTTCCTACTGATTAGTGGAAACTAAATGACATGCCGCAGGCCTACCTCTTCATTGGTCCTGGCTGGGTCACACCAACATCCCTTAAAAATTCTGCAAGAATGCTTGCCAGATCCTCATATCCTGTCAGACCTCACTGGACAACCTGGTGCAATTGACTGAGGGGCATGGGGATGATCCATAAGGTGACATTCAGCTGTCCTACCACCATTTGCAACTGATGGAAGGTGACCTTCCTAGCTCCCAAACACGCCCTCAAAGCTTGCGAAAAGTTGTTAACCTTTTTCCATGGGAGCCTCGAGACCCAGCAACAGAGTCCAACTCTATCCCCAGAAATTCAATGGTAGTTACAAGCCCTAATGTCTTGCCCATGGTCAGTTATACCCCAAACTCTCCCACCAACTTGGGGAAGGACTACAAGTCCTCTGCGCATTCCTCCATGCCAGGTGCCAGGAGCCCCCAGGAAGAGAAAGACGTCGAGGAAGTGCAACACCCAGTGATAGCCCAACCTCTACCTAAAGACTCATTCCAGGAATGTGTTAAACTTCTTAAAATAGGAGCATGAATCTGAACAACCCATAGCTATGTATTTAACGAAATAAAATCAGCCCTGACATTGAAAACCAAGCAGATGGAAATTCTGCGGATTCACAGGGAGCAAGCGGGATGACAACTCTTTGCCCGACTTTGCCAAGAGAGTCCCAGGTCCCACTTCCTGCAGCATCTGAATTACCCGGTTCAGGGAAACAAGCATACCTGACCTAGCATAAGGCGCCATCAATGTTTTAATTCACTGACTGACCCCTGGATGCTGACATATTGTGTGTCAATCTGTATTCTCCAGGCTCCTTTTTGGGGACTGCTCACAAGGGGGAGCAGATGAAGCCATTGAGAGGGACTGAATCAAAAGGCCCTGCCATCCTCCCCAGACTCATTTCTTTGAGAATCTAAGTCCTAGCCACTCCATGATTGGACCTGGGAGATTGTTGATTCCTGCAATAAGAGACGCCCACACACCACTCTGCTGGGATTCAAAAAACATCTTTGAATCCTTCATACAATGCCTGAGCTGCCGCACGTTTATTATACAGATTGATCCATGGTGAGCTTGACAACCAATTAACAGGGGAGGGAGCTTTGCCAAATTGGGAGTGATCAGTCCTGTTTCTTGCCACCTTTGTCCTTGGACTTTCTGACGAACATGAACTGTGGGTTGGATGACAATCCACACAATGATCAGCAATGCTTGAAGTTACAAGTCCCTGGGTGCTGGAAACATTCCCAACAGGAACGTTTCTTCCCTCCCCTCCTGCGCTGTTAGCCTACCTTGAGCCTGCCCAAAAAGGGCTGACTGGGGTAGAGTTAGGCGGTGGTGTTACATAAGACACAGCCAAGTGATTGCATCAATCTGATCCCAAGCTAATGTGGGAGTAGTGGCCTTAAACCTCCTGAATTCTTTATCATACTCTTTCCAGGCCACACCACCATACTCATCATGATCTTATATTATTCTATTCTGATAGCACACGAGTTGGGCACCCAAATTAGTAAAATGCTCAGCCATAATACCCTGGAAAATTGAAAAACATATCATCCAGTTCACCAGCATTTCCTCCACCCTCCTTTTGTATGGCCAATGTCCACAGTCCAGTCTGAACATTCCTTGCAGCGCTTGGCCTCCTCCTTTTCAGACCTATCCACAAGCAACTCAAACATGCCCATGCACATCCCCTTCCAAGTGTTTTCCTTCATGTCCATTGAGACATGCCTGCCCAGCTGGTCATGCTCAGACTACATGTCCTCCAGACCAATACTTGGCAATAATGTCCCCGTACTTGAAATTGCAGGTTCTTGAGTAGGGGGCCACTGTTCCCGCCACAGATCCCGTTTGAGCCAAAGTTACCTGTACCGCCAGCTGGGGGGCCCCACTAACTCCCACCGCCGGGGTTACTCCCAACTGCCCAGCCTGAACCCCATAGGGGGCTGTAGGCCATTGGTCTACAGAATTAACTGCACCCCACTAACCCTTGACACGTTAGCGGGCACTCCCTTGCACTCCTTGGCTAACCGTCCCACCAAGGTAAGTCAGCAATCGCGCTGTACCTCTCCAAATCATCACCAACTGCCACATTAGAAAGGCCACCCCCCAAAAGAGAGGTGGACAACATTCCAACCTTGGAGCGTCAAGGCAAACCACTGGCTAAGTTAGCCACCAAGACAGACTGACCTGGGCCCACCACGGGTGCAACTCCAACTGCCATAAAAATGTTCTGAACAATGCTTCCACCTGCAGCAGGCACCACTACCGCTGAGACATTACTCTGAGACACTACTTGAACAGAATGACCTGCCACTAAGGTCTGCCCAGCAGGCACCATCATCACTAGAACAGAGCCGTGAGCCCCCGCCAGACCAGAGTTAACTCCTGATGGTATGTGAGGGTCCGCCCCAGGAACCCCTGCCAATTCCTTTTCAATTCCCTGCCTATTGGCCCTCTTCTGAACCAGTGGCAATGCTGTCCTAGAAGCAACTCTTGGTCTTCTGGACCTCTCTGCCAGTGCTACAGGCATGATATGCTGCCCTGAATTCGTCTATTACCTCAAAAAAGTAAATATCTCATCCATTGCACCTATTCTATGCGCGAGTACCTCCAAATCCATCTCAGCTGTGCATGCTTGGGACCTTTCCTCGCACCATCAGGTATCCTCAGAATGACACGAGATTCCTAAACCACCACAAATTAGCATACCAAACCAGCATGCAAACAAAAATCTTAGTGTGACACCCTGTGTCCCTAAGACAGACCTTATGCAGCTAAGCTGCACCCGTGAAAAAAGCAGAGCACTACTAACTTGCCCCTCCTGGCCGGTTAGTCAGCTCAAAATAATGCCACAAGCCACAACAGGTGAATTGGCAAACAAATGAAATGGCACAAAATTGCCAACCACAACAACAACAAAATTGGCCTGCCAAGTACCAACTTGCCCAATGCCTAAGGCAAGCCTGCTGTGTCCATACAGCATGGCAGCGAACAGGAAAAAGAGCCACTCGTGCAGTTTCACAGCCCCTCTTATGGGAGAGGCTTGCCGCATCATGATGTACCACGACCTCAGAAGCATTACAAGTGCTTCCAGAGCCGCACATTCCCTCCCCCCGGCCCAGCTAATCGCCGCATGGTGAACTGCCATAATCCTGGCTTCCTTGAGTTAGTGGAGCCATTTCCATAACGCCCGCACTGTGCCCATCCCAGGAAAGGTACCATACTTATGCATTTTCTATTACTAAACACAGCCAACAGTCATTGTATTTGGTGGTCATTGTTGGCCGCAGTTTTATTACTCATTACATAAGTCATACATGGGCAACTCCCCTAGACACCTTATTGGGGCCGGGTTCATAAATCACCCTCATAGGTTATTGCATATTGGGTATCACACAATGTCAGTGGGACATTATAAACCCCCCCCGGTCATAAATCATCGGGGTATCATAAATAATTCTGCCACAATCGGTCATCATTTTGTTGTCATAAATCATTCTGCCTGATCATCATAAATCAGCAGCCATAAATCATTGGGTCATAAATCATCATGGTATCATAAATCATTCTGTCACAAACAGTTATCATTTTGTTATCATAAATCCTTCGGCCTGATCATCATAAATCATCAGCCATAAATCATTGGCTGGTCATAAATCACTTGTTTGTCTTATGCTCATTTGCACCTACTAGGGTCGTAAATCACCCTGACAGCTCACTGATTGTTCTTTGTTGTTTTCCACTCCCCTTTGCATGTGGGGGGTAGCCTTTCCTCCGGAGTTAGGCCCCAACTCGCTACCTTGCTAGTCTTTTTTATGCCCTGCCGTCTGGCAGGGACTGGGCTGCGAGTGCTCTCTTTGTTTCCTACCCCCTTTTTGTCAGGACTACTCACCCTGCTGTAAGGCATCCCAGAGTGAGTGCCCTCCTTCTACACACCGCCCTGTCGGTGTGTTTCAACAACCAAACCAATACACCTTTTGTTTCCGCCACGCCGCCAGGGATGCTTCCATCTTCCTGCAGCTCCCCCCTCCCTGTGTCTTCCGTTTTCACCTCTTTATGTGCAGCCTGACAATGCCCTTGTTTTTTTCTTGTTTGAGTGCTAGATTACCAGTCTTAGCTGAGGCTCCGGGAGGCCAATGTTTGGTAAGCTCCAAGGACATCCTTCCCCCAAACTACATGGTGTGCTCTGCTCCATCCTTGCTGTTATGTAGTGGCATGCTTGTGTCCTTTTCAGCCTTTTCCAGCACTGTCCCTGCTCACCATGGGTCACACATGAAATCAAAATTGGGAGAAAGTCAGATACCGCTTATGGAGGCGTGATACAGCATACAGTACCAAATAACATCATCTTGCATCATGCACAGCTTAGGCGAGGTTACAACATTTATTGCAATAAAAGGAGTCAGGCCTATCTTTGTTTGCACCGTACTCCTGCAGCCCCTCTCCTTTCTACGGAGACATCCACCTCGTAATACAAACAGAACGCCCTGTCCGAAGCCTGAACACACTTAGCTTCAAATAAGAAGAGAATTCTGGTAAATCTCCGAGTATAAAAAGAGCTCAGTGCGGGGAGTTTGGTCAAGTGCAAGCGTCTTTGCGGTTCGACTGCCAAACCAGTAACCATGATTATCGCCAGGCTGTGTCATTGTCAGTGTTTTCTATCACCACTTCCTATCCTAGTTTTTTTTTTTTTGTAAACAACTCCGCTTGTCATCAGCCTGCTCTGTGGGGTGGACAGGAGAATGACCAAAACTTTGCCTGGTTGCCTATCACTCGAATTGTAGGAGGTAACATCTGCGATCAGACAGGGGGGTCTGCTCACTGACTGGGGGCCAAGTGCTTAGTGCACCAGTCATGCCCCTAAGCCTCCCATGCAGCTCTTTTTTTCAAAAGTACCAAGTGAAATTAATAGTTTGAACAATTGAAAATATCACTGCCCTTCCGTCCTGCGAATTGGAGCAAGTGTCACGGGCGCCGGTCCATCTGGTAGCATGGACGACCCGGAACGCACTCTTCTCCCTGTCCCCAGAAAGCTGCCTTTGACCTTCTCTATTGAATTACCGTAAATCATTTCCCTCTCTTAGAGTTCGCCTTGGCAAAACGTTTGCTTAATATTCTTAAACTCGCACATTCAAATCTAATAATTTACGAATATATATATATTTTTTGTAACACTTTTGTAGGTGCATTTGCATCTTTAATTTATAGCCTGCAAACTTAATTGTGCATTTCATTGTAGTACTTTCAACTTGGACAGTTATGCTTTGCATACCTTGAAACTCAACTGTACTTATTTTCTACTTCGGAGGGATGAAAATCACGAGTTGACCCTACCGGGATCGCAGGAAACCTAGCATACATATTTGTAAAGCGCACGTTAACCCAAGGGTACCTTGGCGCTGAATAACAGTTGTTTATTGTTAACCACTCAATGGTACTGATGTTTTCTACCTCAGCAGGATGAACAGCTGAGGGACCCGCCGAGTTTGAACCTGTGATTCTGAGGTCAAGCACAGGCCCCTGCAGCAGATTAATTAGTACACTAAGACACCGGATCAGGTCTGTCGCTACGCTTACCCTAGGAATATACGATTTATAATACACAGATGCACAGATAATCTTTATTCAAGCGTGGCTGAGTGTGCAGCCCTCTTAGGCCAGCAACTTAGGTATGTTGTTTTCAACTATTGCCCTGCGCCTGGGGTTTCTGCCACATTCTTTTATACTTGAAGCACACGCCAAAGGGGTTTGGGTTAACATTTCTCTATCACTGATGTCTTACTCAGCCAGCTATTTGTAACGAGTCTGTCCGGGGTGAGACCCCACTCGATACCAACCACGACCCGGCATGACGTCGGGGACTTGACCTTGTTCCGTTACCTAAAGCTGCCCCCTGCAGAGACCAGTCAGAAGCAGCGCATGCTCTTGCCCCAGCTATTAATAATGGCGTTATCTCTCAGCCCAGAAGAAGCTCAGGTGACTGCTGCATGACGACCATCGCAACCGTGCTGCCAGGGGAAGGGTCGCCTTATATCCCTCCTTTCCTCTTTTCGCCCATGCACTTGGAAAAGGGGGAGGGGAGGGGGTGCCACCCCATTGGGTGATCTGAAATCTTACCGGGACCCCTATTGGTCCGGTGACCTAGCACCACTGGGTGTGTGGTTTGCTGTGTGGCGCTTCCTGGTGGCACAAACCAGTTCTGTTCCTTGTTGAGCTCTGGCGGCCACTATGGCGCCGGCCCTCGAGGACCCCTTCGGGGGCTGCCTCTGCTAAAGTTGCTGCCCTGCGTGAAACAGAGATAGCACAAATACGCCATATCTACTTCTGCCCTCTCCTTGAGCTGGAGCCCTGTGTTAGTAAATCTGCCCCATAGTGTCCAATTACAGGGATTAGGCAAACTTGGAGATCTATTAAGGTGCCAATTACGATCCGGTAAAAAAAATTCCCGTACGACTCGTATCCGGTCTTTTTACCGTACGAATCGTACAAGTGCCGTACAAACTGGCAATCAAGATTCGCATGGTAAAAAGTCCATACGAACCGCCTTGGGAATTATTCCCCACACGTCCTCGGGTCGGAAAATGTGTCCGACACGTCCCCGGACGATTTACCGTACAAACGTGAAAAGCGAAGTCCGACCGGGGAATCACGATCCGTCCCGGGCGTCCGAATGTACAACCGTATGGTTAAAAGACCGTCCGCACCGAACTCCAATAGCAACCATGGAGACGTCCAAACAGGTACCCCCCCCAGCCCCCGCATGTACGCGCCGTACCCCCCCCAGCCCCCGCATATACGCGCCGTACCCCCCCCAGCCCCCGCATGTACGCGCCGTACCCCCCCCAGCCCCCGCATGTACGCGCCGTACCCCCCCCAGCCCCCGCATGTACGCGCCGTACCCCCCAAGCCCCCGCATGTACGCACCGTACCCCCCCAGCCCCCGCATGTACGCGCTGTACCCCCCCCAGCCCCCGCATGTACGCGCCGTACCCCCCCGTGTATGTACACCCGAGTACGTGTCGAACCCCCCCGTGAATGTACACCCGAGTACGTGTCGAACTGTACGTGTCGAACCCCCCCGTGTATGTACACCCGAGTACGTGTCGAACCCCCCCGTGTATGTACACCCGAGTACGTGTCGAACTGTACGTGTCGAACCCCCCGTGTATGTACACCCGAGTACGTGTCGAACCCCCCGTGTATGTACACCCGAGTACGTGTCGAACTGTACGTGTCGAACCCCCCCGTGTATGTACACCCGAGTACGTGTCGAACCCCCCCGTGTATGTACACCCGAGTACGTGTCGAACTGTACGTGTCGAACCCCCCCGTGTATGTACACCTGAGTACGTGTCGAACCCCCCCGTGTATGTACGGTGCGTACCCCCTGGGGGTACGCACCGTACATACACGGGGGGGGGTACGACTCGAACGTACACGGGTGTACATACACGGGGGGTTCGACACGTACTCGGGTGTACATACACGGGGGGGTACGGCGCGTACATGCGGGGGCTGGGGGGGGTACGGCGCGTACATGCGGGGGCTGGGGGGGTACGGCGCGTACATGCGGGGGCTGGGGGGGGACGGCGCGTACATGCGGGGGCTGGGGGGGGTACGGCACGTACATGCGGGGGCTGGGGGGGTACGGCGCGTACATTCGGGGGCTGGGGGGGGGTACGGCGTGTACATGCGGGGGCTGGGGGGGGGGGTACGGCGCTTACCGGGCCACCTACTCTGGTCGTTTCGCGCCGTACTTCGCTTTTCCGGCACTTTTTGGGTGCCGTAAAAATATTGCCGTCCGGACTGCTGTCGGTTCGAATCGTAATTCCTGGGTCGTGAAACGCGGCCTGAGAGCGTCCCGAAGTCACGTCGGTGCATTCCCCGGATCCCATTTGTATGTATCTTTTCGTCGGTCGGTGTTTTGTACGACTCGTACGGAAATGGTGTTTCCGTGCGAATCGTACTTGCATGTTTGTAAAGTTTTACGACCGGGTACGAGTCGGACGGAAAAAAGCCTCCGTCCGACGGTTCGTACCCGGTTTTTGCCGGATCGTAATCGGCACCCAAGTGTATGTGGACAGGTGGCTATTGCTTTGAGGATATGTAGAATGTACCTTTACAGGTAGCCCATATTCTAGCATTGAAACATCTTCAGAGCAAATGCTCACCCTATTCCAACACACACTATATGCAGAGGATGACATGAAGGAAATATCAGCACTGTGCCACTGATGATGTCATCAATGAGGTGCTTTACCATACTATAAGGGATGTACTGTGCTAGCTGATGAGCAGAAGGTTAGCTTGTCTACAAAAATACTCTGAAAATGACATTTCTCCCAAGTATTCCCTTGGGTCCAGATTCACAGAGGTACTTATGTGTAGTAACTTTACGAGTGGGGAGTCTCCACACTTGTGGCGGAGTCTACTCACTCGGAGCACAATCTCTGCACGTAGAACTGCAGAGCTGAGATCCATTCCTGAGTGTGGAGGATCCGGCAGAGACTCAGCACTCGTAACTTTACTACACGTAAGTACCTTTGTGAATCGGGCACTCGGTCAGCCCCATCCGCCTGCAGCAAATACCAGCAGAACTTAGAATAGACCTTTCTTTCCAGCTATGTATTCATGTCACCATCATGCTCCTCCTGCTGTTGATCCTTTGGCAACTTTGCTGTTGAGTTTATTTTATTTAAAGTGCCTGAAGCTAAATGATGAAAGTCTAAAAAGTAAGCAATAAAAAGCAGGCAGGCTATGAAACCAAAAGATCTTTTTAAGTAAAACAATCTGATAATTTGCCACCACATCCCGGAACGTGTTAAAGAACATGCAGCTCCTTTCTGACTCTCATAACTAAATAAACAACTTTTTTCACAAAGTTTCCAATTATATACGGTGTCATAACAGTGACTCATTGCGTTTAATCGCACAATATAGTTTATCATCTCCTCTGAGCTGTTACATAAATTCTGATGAAACTATTTCAAGCCTCACAAAGCTGCGAGGCCACCGAGCCTCACTGTAGCTGCCCCTTCATTTACCCACAGCGGGAATGTGCCTGTGATCCAATGACAACACCAGTGAATGCCAAGGCCATTTATATTACTAAAGACAAGCGTTCCTGCGCGTAACAGATATGGGAGCACTGTTAGAGCAGCGCCGAGGGGTGACAGGACAGTGTTTCCAGTCATAGTTAAATAAAGCAATGCTCTTGTGGAACTGAGGAGACGCCCAATCGGTTTAGATGAATGTGTACATTTGCACATATTTTGCATGCCCCAAGATACGTCCATATAAATAAAAAAACGAGTTCTGTCTTGGTTGTCGAAGTGGCATCTGAGCTGCTCAATGGAATGCCCGATGGCCAAGCCGCACTGTTGAAAAACCTGATCCGCAGAATTGCGACGAGGGCAGGTTAGTTAGTTCCGGCTTCTTAAGATGTGCCGCGAGCCAAGCACACTTAACGACAACTGAGGTCTGTGCGACTCACGAGGTCCCAGGGCGTTTGTCATTATCTTACTTTACAGAACTGAACACAAACTCTTATTGCGGACACCTTTAAAAAGTGTTTGTGCCCGCCATTTTCCAAGAATGTGTTCTTTCGTCGACTGGTCCCGGACCCTGAGAGTATCTCGTGAAATGCTCCGACGAGAGGAAAGGCAACATTAATTGGCGGGACACTTTAGTACCTCAAACGAAAAAAAATAAAGTTTTCATTTTAGAAGGTTAAACAAGCCCGAATACGCTGTTATTCGACAGAATATCGCAATTAGATAGTTTAATAATTACGCATTCCAAGCCTCTGATTTGGCTGCAACATCTTGAAACACTTTATCTGTGAACCTTTTTTTAATTCAGCATACTGTGAAGTCTCTTTTTTCTTTAGAACTGGGTACTCCAGTTCTAAAATCCCAAACCTGAGCATTGTGGCTAAATTAAAATAAGTACACTTTATTAAGCACTCCAGTTTACATTTGAATGAGACACAGGGTAAAAAAATGATTTGCTAAACATTCAAATTGAAATTATGTGTAATTACAGGACCTATCACATTTTATTAAAAGTCTCTCACTTGAACTTCGTCAGGGCTGTAAACAACATATATGATATAAATACACGAACATAACCAAAACTACAGAAAAATAATAATGACAATTCTTTACACACACTAATGGACAATACAAGCACATAACTGGCACGATTTTCTTATACAATTTATTTTCCCTTTTTTCCCATGAACCAGCGTAGCACAAAACACAAATAGTACCAACAACGGTAATGTACCAATTTAAAAAACACATGTTTTAGGTAATTGTGTGCTATATGCATTATTAGTGTTTTTATATATGGAGGAGGGTGATATTTCCCTCAAATTCATTTTTTGTCATCCTGAAGTGGTACAGTACTGTTGTTGGTGCTGTTTGTATTTTGTATTACTCGGGTTTATGGGAAAAAAGGAATTTTGTTTTTAAAGAAAATCGTGCCAGTTATGTGTTTGTATTGTCCATTAGTGTGTGTAAAGAATTGTCATGCTTATTTTTCTGTAGTTTTGGTTATGTTCGGATATTTATAATATATATGTTGTTTACAGCCCTGACGAAGTTCAAGTGAGATAGTTTAAACGAAACGCGTTGGCTGGATGTTTCATGTATTTGGAGTTCATAGAAGGATTTGATGATTGAACATGAAAAAAGAGCAAAAATAAAATATAAAAAGGAATATTCATCGCAAACTGCTTTGATCAATCATTTGGATAAGGACTTCTCCGGTGCACCAGTCCATTTCAAGTATAACTATTGAATATACTGGTGCGGCTCCACACAGAAACTTATGCGCATGTGAGGTGGGCCAAACATGGGCAAGTGACAAAGCACTTTAGAATAAAACGTGGAGCCAGACATAACTGTGTCCTGGCCCCTATACTTCTTTTTAATGTTTATAATGGGGTGGTGAATATTTGAGTACGGATAGGTGTGATTTCCAAAAGGTGGGTGGCCAGAGGGTGACATCCCTACTATTTGCAGATGACACCCTGCTACTCACAAAATCTCCTTAGTGACATCCAGCAGCTTTTAAATCATTCTAATGTGTTTTGTACAGAGAGGGGCTTGAAATTGAATAGCTTAAAGCAAAATTTATAGTTTTTAGTTTGGCCGGAAAAAAAGTGTTTCAAGAGACAAATGATAGTGGGTAGCAATACAATTGTTCAGGTCTATTTTGATTCTCTTGGTGTGAGGGTCACAGTGAACCTAAACTGGGGGTTGCAACTGAAGAAATTGCATTCAATTCTCACTCAGCATACAGCTTGTGTAGCGAAAATTCATAGACGTGCAATTTCAAGAAGTGTAGCCCGGCCCTAGAAATCTATAACACAAAGGCCCTAGGTATAACTCTATATGGCTGTGAAATTATGGGATTTATGAGTACTCAAGTTTTAACCACAGTAGAATATATGTTTATTAAATATCCCTTAGGGTCTCCTGTAATTACTCCGATGATTCCACTATGTCTAAATTTGGGTCAAGGAAGTATTGCCCACAAAGCTGAACGTAAAATTATTTTATATTGTCATAGACTGTGGTCAACAGCAGAGTTAAGCTTATATTGTGTGGGCCGTAAAGATCAAATGTCCCCTGTATGTGTACGCAAACTCCCATGGATGAACTCTGTAAGATTGCTGCTGTGAAAATTGGGGTTGGTGAATCTTTGGCTTTCTCCAGAAGAGATGTGTCTAATTGCGAAAAATAGGTTAAAAGAAATATATTGGGAATTTGCTATAAAGCAAATATTTGCAACCAGTAGAGGTTCTTTGACAAGGGTTTTTCTTACTGTAAAGCCATGTCCGTGTTTTGAGACTACCATAGATGAAATCCCTCCCCCTCCCCCTCCCTCCCCCCAGTGGCATGCAAACTGTTTAATCAGTTTAGGTACAGGATTCTTCCGACTAACAATCGTTAACACATATTCTGTTTATTTGCCCAGCATATCAGTACCATAGAAGAAGTGGGTAGCCCTCCTCTGTAGGAAGTTAGCACTGGCCGCCATATGGAAGCATATATAATTCTCTGCAATGACATAAGCAGATAGACATTTTTTTCAACTGACAGATTCCTAATGTCAGCTTGGATCAGGTGAAGTGTACACAAGCAGCAGTAGTTTAGGAATGGCTAAGGGCTGGTACAACAAAAAAAGAAAGCTTTATTCTGAGGGGAATAAATCTACTTATGGTTGTAATATATCTTTTGTCTACCACCTTGTGATTAATGAATTGTGAGGTCTTATGTCCTAGCCAGGACGTCTGATATAGCACTTTAATGTAAATTTGCAAATCCCACAATAGGGGGAAGCAATTTCTCGCCATAAGGTACACCTTGTGCCAGAGCAACAGTAAGGCAGGACTAGTTATATTTTGGCACTTGTGATCTTAATTTCTATATAGATGTGTAACCCTATGCTGATTTTAGCTCAGCACCAAGCCCCTGCTCTTTTATCTTGATTACCCTTTTACAGTAAAGTGTATTTTATGAGCACTTGCTCTTTCTGTGGTTTACATTTGCAATTCGATCTGTATTAAGTACGATGAAAACATGTTTTTAAATGTATAGTTTCATGCATATTTAGATCCTGGTTTCTATGATAACGAAATTATTTGTAATACTTAATTGTTTCTGATCTCAGGTGACATCCATTACGATTGTGTAAGCATATTTTTACGACTTTCTTCTTAATGTTGTACTTTTATGGCCCTGAATATCGAAATAAAGTTCTTATGATGAAAGGCTGTAGCTGATGTTTGCCACGGTTTATATTTTGTTGGGCTTGTGGTTCCAAATAATTGAAATGTTAGTTGTGGTTTGCCTTGGGTAGACCTAGATAATATACATAAAAGGTCTGAAAAGTCGCTGATTGATTCTGTTTGAACACTTTGGCATAACCATGGTTCGATAAATCATCCCGAAATCTTCAGGGTAATTATCAACTGTGGAACACTGTTTTTATCTCTTGTTTTTCGAGCGACCGCAGTTTTTACTCTGCATGACCTACAGGTCCTGAACACTCTGGGGTAGATTTACAAGCCCCTTGCGCCACGTTTGCGTCACTTTTACCATGGGAAAAGTGACGCAAAAGTGGCGCAAGGGGCTTGTAAATCTGCCCATCTGTTTCCTGCACTACTTGAAATCACACCACACCTCTTGCGCATTTCATTCAAGTCAAGTCAAGTCAAATAAGCTTTAATTCGGTTTGTATAAATACAACCATATAAGCTGAGCAAATTAAAATACATAAAATAACATGACATATGATTCAACAAAATCAAGGACAGATAGTTATTCCTATACAAGCCCTAACTTAACTTGCATTGAATGGTGAGTCATAATTGATACATCCGTATATATACATATTAAAAATAGATTAGTCATTGTAATATTAGGTCATTAAAATCGATTATGTCAGTAGCTATCACCATATAGGTGGAGGAAACACTTAACATGGTAAAGTGACATTATAGCTACCTTGCAGTAATAAAATTACTGATACAAAGTCAGTTATGAGCTATATAAAACACAGTTTCCTGACCATAAAGCATTTGTTTCCCTCCACGATGGGAGACGGCATCTTGTACTAATAAGATAGACTAAATATATATGCAAAATAGGTGGCTAACATAAAATGACTTATGTATAGCAAAATGAGCTCGACTCATAATAGTAAAGTGACTTAGGCATAAAATAGATTATTTTCATAAAATGACTTATGCATAACTATAACATCAAAGCAAGGCCCAATTGACATTTATCATTAACAGATAGTTATAGATTTCCTAGCAGCTCTGCATTTTAAAATGTATAGTGCTACATGGAAACAAATGTCCCAGCTCTGAAGAGAACAGAGTAGGTTCATGGCATCTGCTGTTAAACGGATGTTATATTTTAAAAGGATCGGTTTCAGATAAAATTTCCTCAGAAATATATAAAATTTGCAAAATAACAGAAAATGGCAGCAACTTTGTTTAGAAATATTGTCACACGGGCATTTTTCGCTAGAACCAGCCCCAATCACAGGGAATGATACGAGATGGTGTACGATACCCAACCTTAAACGTACAAGAACAAATCGGTGTGATTTCCTGGTCACTTCCACCAAATATGACTGAAGGCCTTTTTTTAGATTAAGTTGCCTATAAAACACAGAAGTCTTATGAGTCTTAATCAACTTATTCCTTTCTTCTGTTTTATAAAGAAGGAATGTGTCTTTAATTTCCTTCTTAGAAGGTAATATATCACAGACTGAATCTTTAGAGATCTTAATTCCAAATAGGATATTATACCAAAAAATAATATAATTCAGCCATTGAATACGGAGATGGAAGTCCAACTTAAGACAGTCCTTAATTACGGACTGTGTGAACTCAGTTTCCTTTTTGTTCCATATTGAACGCCATAACAATAAAGGGCGTAAGGTAGCCAAATCTGATAAATAGTTAAGGCCTGTTTCTTGATGAATTAAATCAGACGAGGCTGCAACTGGGACACATAGCAGACGTTTAAGGAAGGTATTTTCGTTTATTTGCAATTGGACCATTGGAGAATGGCCCCATAAACCAGCTCCATATAGGGCCGAGGAAACGCATCTTGCGTTATATATGGTTAACATATCTTTTATTCTGTAATCCCCTATTTTTGAGGCAAAACGGAAAATGCCATTAGAATTTCTAGTCATTTTGTGACCAATGTTTCCTTGCTCGTTAGACCATTTGCCATTAGCATCAAAACTGATGCCTAAATAACAAAAGGTGTCAACCGCTTGTATCTTCGAGCCTTCAAGAAAAAAGGACCGCGATAATTTGGGTTTTCGCCCACATATCATGGTAAAAGTTTTTAGTTTATTAATCAGCAATTTTCTGTCATTAATAAAAACAGTAAAAGCATCAATTAAACGTTGTAAACCCAGAGGGGTGCGAGAAATTAGGACGGCATCATCCGCATATAACAATAAGGGCACAACAGTATTATCTATTTTGGGGGCATCAGCAGGGGTATTATTTAAAACCTCAGCAATTTGATTTATAAAAAGAGAAAATAAAAGGGGAGCCAATACACACCCTTGTCTAATGCCTCTTCGCACAGTAAAAAAAAGGGGTTCGCTCACCCATAGGTCCATAACGTACACTACAAGAGAGTTTCTCATATATCCTGGCTAGGAAAAACACAATCTCCTTTGGAGCCCCTGATTCAAGTAGTACTGACCAGAGGAGCGAATGGTCCACTAAGTCGAACGCACTGCTCAAGTCAGCAAAACATAGAAACGGATTTCCCCCTTTTACCACAGTATATTTATGGATAAGTAACTCCAAATTGACACATTGTTCAATGGTCCCAATGCCCTTCCTAAAACCATATTGGACTGGAGTCAATACATTGGATTCTTCGGCCCATATTTCCAATCTTTTTAGAAGCACCCTACTTAGCACTGTTATGGAAGAATCAAGCAATGAAATAGGGCGATAGTTGCATGCTTCAGAGCACGAACCCTTTTTGTAAAGGGGAACGATTAGAGATTCGGCCCATGATAATGGGAAATTTCCTGTGGCAGCAGCATTAAAAATTCTTGCAAGGATTGGTGCCCAGAGATCCATTTCATCCTTATATAGATCGATCGGAACACCATCCGAGCCGGGAGCCTTTCCCCCTTTGCTGTTTAACAGTCCTTCACGCACCTCCTCAACGCTAATTGTTAGTGGTAGTAGGGGCCATGTAAAATTATTTGTTAAAAGAGGAAAAGTTAAAACGATCTGTTCTGGATTAAAAAATTTTGAAAAGTGCTCAATCCATTCAGTGCAATTAACATGAGACATCAACTCAGGGATACAATCCTCCTTTAGGAAGGGGCTATTTACAATTTCCCAAAAAAGTTTAATATTGTTCAACTCGCTAGCCATGGTTAGTTTGTCCCAGGCGTCTAGTCTCAACGCCTTTTTTTGTGCTAAAATAGCTTGTTTATAATCTTTACGTAGTTTACAGACAAGAGATTGATTGCGGGGTTTAGTCCTTAATGCTAGTTTTAGATTAGATAAAATCTTGGAGCATTCAGAATCAAACCACTTCTTACCATCCTGTCTAGAACCTTTCGTGTTCCTGGTTAAGATATTTCTTATCACATTATTAATGTTGGCGAATTCCATACATAGCTTTCCAGAGGTAACCTCCTCGCTGAGGCAATAATTAATGCTATCTCTGCATTTACCAATCACGTCCCGTTGAATCTTTTGTGGGTCCAAACCAATCCACTTTAATCTCCTACTATTCGGTCTAATGGGGAGGATATCATTGATTGTATGGGTAGTGCTGGTAATTCTATTTCCCCAAGCTAACAAAACTATGGAAATACTATTGTGATCACTAACCACCTGTTCGGATATCCAAAGGTTCATATAAGGGCAGTTCTTAGAGAATAAGATATGATCTATGTTGCTACTAGCTTCCCTACCAGTGAATGTGGGACATTTGAGATGACCCTCATTTATCGTACAATCCAACAGCTCAAGATCGAATTTAGCCATTAAGGTGTTGAGGGTTAGACCATATTCACAATGGGGGACATGCAACATGTCATCCTTAGTCCCATCAGTGGTTGGATAGGTTTTCAAATAACCACAAGAATTAGTGAATGTGGTGGGACATGCTTGCATATTAAAATCACCAGCCCACAAGACTGAAGCCAATTTATTAAATGTGTTTAGAAGCCTATCCAACTCCTTTTCCAATGGCACTAAACAAGCTCCTCTATCTTTCTGGAAATTATTATTATAAAAGTTTATTAGCACCAAGTCTTTACCTTGCGGGAAAGATAATCGTAAAACTTGACTATAATTGTCAATAGTTAAATAAGTTAAAACTTTGCAACCAATCAGTTTTGTAGAAATTAGCAACATTAGACCACCCTTCGCTCTACCCATTAAGGAGGGGGTCACATTTACACAGTAAGAGGTGTACCCCTCTACTGAGATAGGTTCTGTACTCCATGCTTCCTGTAAGCACATGATATCAGTGCCACAAGTGATGAAGTCTTGCCAGAAGGGCGTCCCTAATTTATTTCTAAGACCTGCAATATTCCAGGTAATCAATGTATACCCTTTTTGAGTTAATGTACCTTCATCACTAGACAATTTTGTAGATACATCCGTGCACAAAATAGACTTAACAGAAGTACCAGCTATTGGAATAACAGGCTCATTGTCACCATTAACCCCCGATAACTTGATTGTCAAAAATGGATCCATACACAATCCTTCACTATTCTCCCTTTGTATAGGAGTCAAGTTTGGTGACCCATTCCCCCCCCCCATCGATAATCTCCACAGATTTTGTATGTCAATCGGTGTCCTCCATTGAGGTCAGACATTGAAACCTATTATATAATGGTAGTGGTGGTAACAACTGATGTGTTGCCGAAGCCATTGGCGGCCAATTGTTACTCGCATAATGGGTAATGGGTTTCATGACATAATTGTTAGCTAATGGATGTCTATAAAAATAGGCGAGTGGCAACAAAGTAGTATTAAATTCCCAGTGAGAAGGGGGGGGGGCTCTGCGTAGGACTTTATGTGTCCAAAATAATGATACAGTCCCTATTAAAGTTCTTGGTTGTGGGGCCTATCCATCCTACTCTCTGAGTGAGTAAGATCTGTTCTGCATATATGGTTGGCAAACCACAATTATTAGTTAACCAATGAAGAGTTTTGTTTTTCAGGGTCTCATTGGTCTCAAATTGCCCTTCCCGTAGCCTGGGGACATTACAAAGGACCACAACATATACGCTCCACATTCTGGAGGTAGATTCATTACTGATGGTACATTATCATTTTTATAATCTACAAGGTGGAATGTGCTCTTCAATTGATCTGGTATTTGGGACCCATGTTTCCCAGTGTCTTCCCTTGATGTTACACCCTTTTCTGTCGAAGCTTTATCTTTACCTTCGCTAGTCCCTATGTCAGGAGGGCGGCTGTTGCTATTACCTGAACTTACAGGTAAAGTACTTGGGGCACTTAGTTGTTTATCTGCCCCCCTTGGTCTTGCCTTTGTGCCCTCAGATACACACAGGACAGGGACAGGGATAGGTGTGGGCGTAATCCTATTCTGGTCAGGGTCAGGTATAGGGACAACTAATTGGGTTGAAATCGACTTAATTGAGTGTAGGATTGACTGTACATGTTGATCAATAGAATTAACCCTAGCTTCAAGGGCCCGAATATTCTCGTTAATAGGCCCTAGAAAGGTTGATACAAGTACGTCTAATCTTTCCCAAAAGCCATCAGATCTGGCCTCATTGTTGATTCCATTTGGCTGGGCACTAGTGACATCTGACTGATCTACACATGGCTCTACTACAGGTAGATTTTGTACCGCTTTGGAATGGCGACCATTACCTTTACCCTTAGGTTTAGATACCTTCTGCTCTTTATTATTTTGTCTTTGTTTATTTTTAGCCTTTTGTCCTCTTGTTTTGACTGGTGAAATAATAGCAGGAGATTGTGCAATAACAATAGGTGTCCCGACGGCACTATTACCATCAACATCAATAATATCATTGGCCAAAAGCTCCTCCTCACTCGAAACCTGCTTCTGGAGTACAGGAGTGATGGACAGTCTGCTTGCTGGGGGAGTAGAATCCAAAGTCAAAGAATGATTAGGGTTAATTAACTCCAGGTTGGTATTAGTTCCTGGAAGTTCAGGTAAACCAGCGTAGGAAATCATTAACATAGAGTCATAAGAATTGCCCAGAGTTGTAGATGCATTCTCAGGTAAAATAGGTGGGACTGATCCAATTGGAAGAGAGAGACGTCTTTCGGTAGACTCTATAGCCGAAGCAACTACCCCTATAGTCTTTTGCAGCATTCTGTCAATTGCTGTTAGACTTGGGAGAGGGTTGGTGGTTGTTTTATTATGTCTGGTGTTGGGTCGGGGGTGGGTAGAGTCATTTTTACCCATGGCAGAAAAGCGTGACAAACAAATGTACTCTGTTCGGTGGCAACTCTTACCTCCACCACGGGTGCTACAGGTCGTTACAGACAAAGGGGGTGGCCCAGCCCTGCCTCTGTCGGCCCCTGACGGCCACAGACGGCCCGCCCTCTGCCCGGGCTCAGCCCGGTGCCGCCCGCGCGCGTCCGCGAGGCGGAGGAGGCTGACCTCTTTTGAAGTCCTCCGGCGCGGGAAGCAGGCAGTGGGCGGAGTCGCTGGGTAGCCTGGGAGTTGTGGTCCACACCGCTCCGCGGCCGCGCGATGTTAGGAGCACGGGGGCGGGTGCGGCCACAGGTACGAGGCTCGTGGGCTACTCGAGTTCCTGGATACCAGGTAGGCAAGCTGTTAGATCCTGATGGCGTATTCTCCTCTAGAAATCAGCTGTGGCACGGTTATGCTCCCCCGCTCCCCAGTGGAGGCTGACCTCTTTTGAAGTCCTCCGGCGCGGGAAGCAGGCAGTGGGCGGAGTCGCTGGGTAGCCTGGGAGTTGTGGTCCACACCGCTCCGCGGCCGCGCGATGTTAGGAGCACGGCGGCGGGTGCGGCCACAGGTACGAGGCTCGTGGGCTACTCGAGTTCCTGGATACCAGGTAGGCAAGCTGTTAGATCCTGACGGCGTATTCTCCTCTAGAAATCAGCTGTGGCACGGTTATGCTCCCCAGTGGAGGCTGACCTCTTTTGAAGTCCTCCAGCGCGGGAAGCAGGCAGTGGGCGGAGTCGCTGGGTAGCCTGGGAGTTGTGGTCCACACCGCTCCGCGGTCGCGCGATGTTAGGAGCACGGCGGCGGGTGCGGCCACAGGTACGAGGCTCGTGGGCTACTCGAGTTCCTGGATACCAGGTAGGCAAGCTGTTAGATCCTGACGGCGTATTTTCCTCTAGAAATCAGCTGTGGCACGGTTATGCTCCCCCTTCATTCATTTTTGTCACATTTTAGTTTATACCTCTCCTTCAGCCAGTTTCATATTTACGCTTCTATACTTGCTTTTCTGATTGTTTCCAAAGGCCACAATGTTTTCCTGTAACAAATGCTGGACTTGTATCAGATATGATTCATGGTACTTAATTTAAATTATGACCTGAACTTTTGATGCTTCTGGACTGCCAATCAGTTTGCTCCTCTTGTTTTCTATAGCTGTTATTAGAGACCCACACATGGAGCACTCTGTGGTTGCCAGCTCCTTGCTCCATAGAGAGGTTCTTAGCCCAGTGCATTTCACGCATCCACAACTTACCTCCAGTAGATGCTGGTGCTTCTTTGAAGGCTGCAGTAGAAGCTTTTTTTAAAATCAGAAACTGTTCTCCCTTTTACCTTTGCCAGCTCCTCCCCTTCATTATAAAAGTGCAAATACAAGCCCTAGTAACATTAGAAAAGTAAAAAAAGAAATAAACAAACTGACTTATATGTCTATTTTGTCCACAGTACTGCAGCATTTGAGCTTACACTTCCCTCACAGATGAACCTGCAGCCACCAAGAGCAACTCCCATTGCAGGATGAAGGTGGTCGCCATCTGGATGAAGGACAGCTACCTCAAGTTTAACTCAGACAAGACCAAAGTCCTCATTCTGGCCTCCTCCCCCTCTGCCTGGGATGACTCCTGGTGTCCCGCAGTACTCAGAATCCCCTTGCACACCCACGGACTACGCACAAACCTCTGCATCATCCTGGACTCTTCACTCTCAGTGAACCCATTAAATCAACACTGTTTCATCCTCATGCTTCCACATGCTCCGTCTGCTTCATAAGATCTTTAAGTGGATTACTACTGAGTCCAGGAAAACAGTCACCCAGGCGCTCGTCAGCAGCAGACTACACTACAGCAACACACTCTATGCCAGCACCACCCAGAAACTAAAATCAAACCCAACAGACCATCGAGAACACCTCTGCCATACTCATCCTGAACATCCCACACCACAACCACATCACCAGCCACCTGGGAGACATTCATTGGCTACCTGTCATCAAAAGAATCACCTTCAACCTTCTCACACATGCCTACAAATCCCTCACGGGTGACTAGTCACACTTTATAAGATTACTGATTGATTGACGACTGACAAGGAAGTGGAGGGGCTGGCACAGAGAGAAACCCAAGGGGATTCCGATCAAAGATCGAGCTCAAAGCAATACTTGGAAAGATGTTCATCCCACCACCATATTGTACTGAGCGTGTGCAGCATGTTATTCTGTCTCAAGGATTTTAAGGTAGCACATTTAATACATTTCTATAGGAAAATTGTGTTGGTTTAGTGAGAGCTGTTTACTAGGTTGGTTAGCTGATTAACCTTCAGTCCATACACCTCCCTCTGATCTCAGCCTAGTGTGAATTTTCTATATGTCCCTTATGATCAGTCCAGCCATGAGACAAACATAGCTGAGAAAGATTTCATCCAAACTATTTTTGACTAAGCAATCAGCATTTTTTGAATTGACAAATTGCTCTTTGTTAAAGGGCTGCTACCTATTACTCTGTGTCAATCAGACTGAATAGCTAAATAATTACTTTGTAAGTGGAGTATCTGGTTTACGCCAGAGGTGACCATAACCAACACAATGTCGTGAAGATGGGCAGACCACAATGTGAACTTTCCTTCCTTTATTTCAATCAGTGAATCAATCATGTGTTTGTTAAGCACGACTACTCACCTGTAAGGGTCTCAAGGCGCTGGGGAGGAGGGGAGATGCAGGTTCCAGTCCATCAAGGAGGAGGTCTATCGAAGAGCCAAGTTTTGAGGTTTCTTGTAGAAATGGGGAGTGATGTTGTATGTATGAGGTGGAGCGGTAGGGCATTCCAGGCTCTGGCCACGAGGAATTAGAAGGAGCGGCCTCCCAATCTGGTCTTTCTGGTGCAAGGAACCACGGCGTAGGAGTGCTGGGCTGATCGTAGGGTTATTTGGGGTGCGTGGAAATTGAGTCGGCTTTTCAGGTATGCTGGTCCGGTATTGTGGAGGGCTTTGTGTACGTGGGTGAGGATCTTGAAGGTGATTCTAGTCTCAATGGGGAGCCAGTGGAGTGTGCGCAGGTGCTGGGAGATGTGGCAGTGTTTTGGCAGGTTGAGGACCAGTCTTGCGGCGGCATTCCGGTAGTTTTGTAGCTTGCGGGTGAGGTTTTTGTTTTTTCTGGCGTAGAGTGCGTTGCCGTAGTTGAGTCTGCTGGTGATGAGGGCGTGAGTGACGTTTTTTGTGTGATCGAGGGGGATCCATTTGAAGGTCTTATGTAGGAGGCGGAGGGTGTGGAAGCAGGAGGATGCGACGGAGTTGATCTGGCGGTCCATTTTGAGCTCGGAGTCCAGGATGATTTTGCGTGCCTGGTCCGTGGGGATGGGTGGGCTTCCAAGGGCGGGGGGCCACCAGGTGTCATTCCAGGCATCGGGTGTGGGCCCATGATGAGTATTTCTGTTTTGTCGGTGTTGAGTTGTAGGCAGCTGCTTTTCATCCATTTGGCGACAGCTTCCATGCCTTCTTGAATGTTGTGTTTGGCTGCGTTGGGTTCGTTAGATAGGGAGAGAATGAGTTGGGTGTCGTCTCCGTATGAAACAATGTTGAGTCCACAGGTTCTGACGATATAGGTGAGCGGAGTCATGTAGACCTTGAAGAGCGTTGGGCTGAGGAAGGACCCCTGGGGACTTCGCAGGTGGTTGGTGTAGTGTCTGAGAGGAAAGGAGGGAGTCTGACCCGTTGCGGTCTGCCGGAGAGCAAAGAGTGGATCCAGTCGAGGGCCTTGTCCCAGATCCCTGCGTTGTGCATATTAGGGTGTGGTGGGAGACTGTGTCAAAGGCTGCTGAGAGGTTGAGGAGGATGAGGGCCACTGTTTCTCCTTTGTCCAGTAGGGAGCGGATGTTGTCTGTTGCGGCGAGGAGGGCGGTTTTTGTGCTGTGTTTTTTGCTGAAGCTGGATTGGGACGAGTCGAGGATGTTTTGCTCTTCGGTGAAGGTGGCAAGTTGGCTGTTGATGGCTTTCTTGATGACTTTCGCTGGGAACGGGAGCAGGAAGATGGGTCTGTAGTTTTTGAGGTCGGTGGGGTCTGCCGAGGGCTTCTTCAGGAGGGGGTTGATCTCGGCTTGTTTCCAGTCGTCAGGGAAGGAGGCGTTCGCCAGGGAGCGGTTGATGGTGTGGCAGAGTATGGGTGCGATGGTGTCGCCGGCTCTGTTGAAGATGTGGTGGGCAGGGGTCCATAGGGGCCCCTGAGTGGATTGACTTCATCGTCTTCAGTGTGTCTTCAGTGGTGAGGGCTGTTCAGCTGTCAATCCTTGGCTTCAGGGTGTCGGGGGTGGCTGGTGAGGGTTCAGTGTGTTGGTTGTCTTCGTCAGAGTTGTCATAGATGTTCTTGGTTTTGTGGTGGAAGAAGGTGCTGAGTTTGTTGCAGAGGTCTTTTGAGGGAGCAATGTCAGTAGACTCGCTGGTGGGTTGGGCGAACTCCTTGATGATGTTGAAGAGTTCTTTGCTGTTGCGTGCGTGTGTGGAGATTCTGTTTTGTCTTCGATCGCTGTTTTCCTTGTGTTTCTGATGAGTTGGTGGTGAGCTTTGGTGGCGGCTTTGAAGTTGTTGTGGGCTTCAGTGGATTTGGAGTTCCTCCAGGCTTTTTCGAGGTGGCGGCAGGTGTGCCTGGACTCTCAAAGTTCAGTGGTCAACCATCTGGCTTTCTTGGCGTGTGTGTTGTTGTTCTTCTTGAGGGGGGCTATGGTGTTGGCGCTGTCGGTGATCCATCTGTGCAGAGTTCAGGCTGCAGTTTTGGGGTCATCATCTTCCGCGGTGGTTGGGGTAGAGTTGCCAAGTGAAGAGGTGAGCTGGTTGTCGGTGATTTTGGTCTAGTCTCTTCGTGGGAGCAGGTGATGGTGTCTGTGGATGGTGGGTGTTTTGAAGGTGAAGTGGATGCATCGATGGTCTGTCCTTGGGACTTCGGGGTTGTGGCTGAAAGTGATAGAGTTTCCTGTTGTGAAGAGGGGGTCGAGGGTGTGTCCTGCTGAGTGCATGGGTTCAGTCATGATCTGGTGAAGTCCAATGTTGTGGAGGTTGTCCAGGAGGGATGTGGTGTTGGGGTATAGTTTGGTTGTCGAGGTGGAAGTTGAGGTCTCCCAGCAGGATGCAGTTGGTGGATGCGATGGCTTGCGAGGAGATGAAGCCCGTGATGGAGTTGGTGAATGGTCCGCGGGATCCAGGAGGTTGGTAGATGTGGGTTCCACAGAGAGTGGTGGTAGGGCTAGCCTGTATCTTGAAGTGAAGGTGTTCCATCAGGTCTGTGGGCTCGTCGGGGAGTGTGCTCAGGCGGAGGGTGGATTTGTGGACAATGGCAACTCCTTCTCCCGGGCGGGTGGGGCAGTCCTTCTGGGAGATCTTGTATCCTTGGGGAATGGCGATGGCAATGTCCGGTCCCGAGGTGGTGTTGGTCCAGGAATCGGTGAAGAATGCTATGTCTGGGGTGGTGCAGTCTAGGAGGTCCCAGATTTCGATGGCTGTTTGTGGAGTGATCAGACATTGAGGAGGATGCATTGCAGTGCCTTTGGTTCGGTTGTGTTCTTGCGGGTGGGTTGTGCTGGGCCTGTGTTCCTGGTGGTGCTGCAGGTGTGTCGGCAGTGGTGACAGCTGAAGGGTCCGTTGGTGTCGGCTGGTGATGCTAGAATGCAGTTGTTGTTACGACCCTGGTTGAGTGCGTGGAGTGCCGCCGGGTCGTAGCGTTGGAGGTGCGGAGGTCCAGGGTTCCTGGCACTGGTCGCGGCCAGGTCGCGGCCAGTTGTGGATGGGCGCAGACGGGCTTGCCAGCTGCGTGCCTTCAGCATGCCAGCGGCGCGCCCGCTGCCCACAGACACTGACCGCGGACGCTCAGCGGCCACCATTAAGTAGGGGTCGGGGAGGGCTGGATAGCTGGGAGGCGGGAGCCGGGAGGGGAATTGGCTTGGGCTGGTCATGCTGGTCATACTGGGGGGGGGGCGCGGGGGCAGCAGCGGTGGGGAAAACGGGCACAAAAAGTGGGAAAAAGTGAAGGACAGAGATAGAAAGAGAGTGAAAGGGTGAATTGCATCATTAATGGCATGTGTATAATGCTTACATTTCTCAACAGCCCATGTCCAAATACAATATATTATGTATCTTAATTGAACCTCTTGCTCAATGTCATGTTTAGTACCCTTAAGAAGAAGCTCCATATGCAATGTCAGCATTGGGTTCTACTGAAGAACCCCAGGAATATCTTCAAGCAATGTTCTCTTTAGTAACTCATGTATCATAAGTCTTAGATCTCATAACCATAAAGGACTGCTTTGCATGTCTCTACTGTGTAAAAGTTTATTATTGGAGATTCTGTATAACCTTACTAATTAGAGTTAAATATTACTAGTTCCTATTATTTGAGAATTCAACATAAAATATATGTTCATTTTCTTCAAACCTTTGGTGTGGTCATTGAAATGTCTCCATGATAGTCACAATCAGAAATTGTCTTTCAAAATTGATTTTAGTTTTGCAGCTCTGATGTTCCTCAGACATATACTTACTTTAGCCTTCATCCTAATTTTTCAGCATCCCCCCCATTACATGGAAGGAGCTTGTTAGATGAATTCATCTGTGTCCATAGCTCAGTGCCCCATTGACGCTCTTCCTTAGAGGACTCTGTGAGCCATTAGATTCCTACTACAGCCCAGAAAATATTCCTTGTTCCCTGGTTACATCATCTAATGAATCTTCTTGGCACCATGTTTACATCATCTAATGAGTGTTCATCAATCTGCAAATACCTGATAAGCACCCCTATATCATCTGAATTCCATTGATACTACCAAGGTGACACTTTAAGTGGTTTTAAGCCAGTTGGACATCCTGACAATTCCAAAATAGACCATGTTTCTGAAGTACCTGTTGAAACTTGAATTTATAAAAGGCATGTGGGAGTTACTGTAGGAGGTCTAGCACATTTTTTGGTTGCCTAGAACAAGTTCATTGAGGTGAACTGTTCATTTGGAAGAGGGGTTGAATGGGGAGTAGGACTTATGGGGACAGACTGGGCATATCTTGGTCATTAACATTACCATTTATAGTGTGCAGGTTTGATGTGCCTGATTTTAACTTTTGTTAAATATTTTTAAAGTGCAATATCTAGAAGGAGTGAGAGAAAATCTAATTCCTAATTATGCACAAAGAGTAAAGCAAATGAAATAAGCTCTCTACCTCTAGAAAAAACTTCTAACCTTACAAAGGAAATCAAATGCGCCCCCTGACACAATACTTACAAACCTACTGCAGAGTATTTACAGAAATCGTCTTCCAGTCTGAAAAGGATGGAAAAAGAGCATTAACGAATGAAGAAGCAGCACCCAGGGAATACTGTGGATTGAACACTATGAAAGCCAATTTCTCATGCAACAACCCCATGTCATGTGCAGAATTTATTATAAGGAACTGAGGGTTGTGATTGCTGACAAGAAGTTAGGCAGGAAGCCTGTCTTTACTTAAATCCGTACAAATAGTGTTACAAATAGGGAAGCCAATGTAATGTAATACTTTCCCTCTTTAATCAGAGGAAGGGTGTGAGAAAATCCCACAAGCAGGATGAGATCTGGGAAATAGTAAAGTTGATAGTGATGAAAGTAAATATTCTGTAGAGAGAGATAATACATTAAAGAA
Source organism: Triturus cristatus (assembly GCF_964204655.1). NCBI lineage: Eukaryota > Metazoa > Chordata > Amphibia > Caudata > Salamandridae > Triturus > Triturus cristatus. Next base: position 964,775,072 of record NC_140590.1, read on the forward strand.
AATGCAAATCCATGGTGCAAAATTAATGGTTACTTCAGTTATGGATAGGAGTAAGTAGGCTTGTCTTTCAGGTGAGGCTAGGAGCAGCTATATAGTTAAAGAGAAGAAGCAACCAATCCAGTGACTAATTGACATAACAAAAACAAACAGCACAACCATCAGCATATTTGCCTCCCCAGGACACTGGTATCCCTTTCCACTATTTAAACTTTCCTTAGCCTACATTACATAATATCAGAGAGATAAGCATGGCAGGAAAACATGGCTGAGCTTCTAATGGAGGTACACACCTCTTATTAAACTCTTAGGACTCAAACTTTCACCACAGTTCTGCACATAGTAGGATAACAGAGAGGATGGCTTTCCATTTTTTCATCAGGCATCTTGGAAGTTTCATGCATTTAAAAAAACTTCCACCCAGTGCATGGGGACATGATTAGTGTAGCACTAGTAAATGGTAATATAATACCACACAAGTGAAGGGCTTTGTGCAGTGTCAGATATGACTGACGACCATTGGTATAAGAATTATGAGCAGATGTGAACTGAGAGCTAGTCTCTCTTATCCTGAGCTATCTAGCAATACGCATTTGTCTCTCCCAATTTAGCTAACCATACAATAAGTAATTACTACAATCTCTACCCCTTAATGTCTGAAGTACTGATTGAGAGGAGTGGGCATGAGTGATTACCACATGAGGTTGTAGTACCTGCATAAAAGTTAGAATCTAACATGGGCAATTCTCAAAAGGCTATTTTAAAACAAATATCACGGAATATAGTTGTAGTATAACATCTTCATGATGACTTTTAACGCTACAATGTTATGGTGGCCATAACATTTGACACTCATTAGTGACTTGGACAGTTGACTGAGACCACAAAAGAGCAATGTGACATATTTTGGCCCTGCAACACAAAACCTGCATGTTTGAGCATTCCTCTGTAATGCGCAATTTAATCAGCCAAACATTTGCTACATCCATTATCAATATGTTTCCTACATCAGGTTTGTGCACACTGTTGAGATGCATGCAGATTTACTTAATTAATGTCTACAATGCAGGGACAGGATGATACTTCAGTTAACTTACTTTTAGTTGAATATGTGTAATGCTGTTAGAGCTGACAACTTCGCAATCAGTCATTTTTGGATGACGTCAAGTCAACAACTTAAGGACTATATCTGAATCAATTATATAATGATCTAATCTGGAAGGTGAACCACAAAGCATACCCCACTTGATTTTTAACAAAAATAAAACCTGCAAAGTTGGAAAAATCTTAAGTAGTAGCACTGAATCTGTAAGTTGCAGCATCAAATCTGTTAGACCTGTCAGCCTTAGGGTTGTTTTCCCCAAACTTTTTGCCTTCCTTCTCCATTTTTGCTAATCTTGAAACATGGTAAAATTGACCTATCCTCAATTGGAATATTAATGGATTTATAAGACCCTATTAATGTGGTATTACATGTAACCAGGGCCTGTAAATTAAATACAACGAGTGAACCTAAAGGACTAAATGCACCACACACTTAAGTAGCCCTTTAAATATGTCTCAGGCCTGCGATTGCCTCTCCCATAGGCCGACATTGGAGTTACCGTATTATGTTTAATACACTGTAATTTCCCGTGGGAGCAGCTAGCCAGTTCATGTTTGGTATCTTTGGAAATGTAATGAACAATGCTAACGTATGGTGAAGTTGGATTTTAAATTACAACTGTGCAAATTCGACTTTTAGAAAGTTGGCATTTTCCTGCCTTAGCCATGTAGTGTCTCTAGCCTGTTCCTGGGTCACATGACTGGCTATAGATGACATTTGGGCTTTGTTTATTCCTTCCCGACAACCACTTAATAGAGGGATTAGGTGTGCCTGGGTGGGCCCTCAACTGTCAGGATGGGGGCGAGCTGGGCAGAGCACTACTTCCACTTGCATAGGCTTTGTTCTGTCTCCACACAAAGAGCTGGATACCTCCTGTAGACAGTTAGGGGCAGGACAGGGTAGGCAGGATGCCAGAGGACTTCAAAGGGAGATCTCTAGAAGCGTCATACCCTACTTTAAAGGCACACCTGGATATAAGTATTTTTCATATTGTCAAGGAACTTACCTCCCTGGAGCGAGTCACAGCAGTGCTGCCGGCATCTTCAGAGTATTGTGCTAAAGTAGCTCGTTTTTTTTCCCTGAAAAAATCAAGAAAATATATGCCGCCTTCCCAGAAACTAGTAGGAATTATATTTTCGCTCCCCCAAAGAGTGTAGTAGCTCTAGAGGGAAGCTTTATTCTCCAATTGCCAGCCGAAAAGGATATACTTCAGCTAATGTCAGTGGTAAAATCAAGCTCTCCGATGGACATGATCTCAACTTTCACATCAGGACAGGTTCCTAACTATTGAAAACATGCAATGGTGGTTCCGTTATTGAAGAAACCATCCCTAGATCCCGCATTTCCAGAAAATTTAAGACCAGTATCACTGCTACCGTTCTTCACTAAAATTGCAGAGAGGTTTCCTAATTCCCAACCGACTCAGTTTTTTTAGGATAAACAGGTGCTTCATGAAACTCAGTCTGGGTTCAGGGCCCTTTATAGCACTGAATCTGCCTTACTCCTGGCCTCTGAGGGGCTAAAAATAGCAGCAGACGGCAGCACTGATTTTGTGTGGCTTTTACACGGTATCCCATGGCCTTCTTTTAGAACGATTATGGGATGCCGGTGTCAGAGGCAGCACATGGGAATGGATCAAGCATTTCCTATAAGACAGATCTTTTCAAGTCCTTCAATGACCCTTTAAGTCGGAGATCTGTCCCCTGTCACAAGAAGGTCACAGGGTTCGACCCTTATCCCTATGTTGTTTAACATGTATATGCACCCATTGGCTGAAATTGTACTGAAACATGAAGTGAAGCTCGTGTCATATGCTGAGGACACACAGCTGATCATCACGTTAGAACAGGATAAGGTGGAGGCTGCATCTAAATTTAAAACTTGCTTAATTGATTTGGCTAACTGGATAAATTCCAGCTGCCTCCAATTAAATGCAGGCAAGACTGAAATCATGGCTGTTGGTAAACAGCCTTCGATCTGGTCTCAGAGCTGGAGGCCAGACGAATTAGGGCCGACTCCGGTTCCCAAAACCAAAGATCAAAAATTTGGGAGTTTACGGAACAAATATCAGCCCTGGCGGGTACGTGCTTTGGCCTCCTAAGGATGCTAAGGAAAGTCTTAGATCTCTTACCTCTGGAGGCTAAAAAGAACATTATTCAGGCTTTGATAACCTCTTGATTGGATTACTGCAATATTCTCTATCTAGGGGTCGCTAAGAGCAATATGAGAATGCTGCAGAAAGTCCAGAATGTTGCTGCCCGGATGTTACTGAACATCCCAAGGCGAACCCCGGTGGGAGCAGCCCTGAGGGAGCTGCATTGGCTTCCGGTGCAGCACAGAGTCATTTTTAAGGCTCTGTGTTTTTGCCATAGGATTCTGAATGAGAAAGTACTTTGCTAACAGCGGCCATTACTCACTCCCAACAAACGTATCTGGAATCTTAGGTCTGCAGACATGGATAAGCTGATAGTGCCTAAGTTTCATAAGGCAGGCTTAGGAGGCTGATCTTTTAGTTTTTTAGCAGCTAAAGCCTGGAATAAACTGCTGTTAGAGCTGAGGCAGTCTTCAGAAATACTGGGCGACCAGATATACACAGTTTGTGATTTGTGCTTTTTGGCACTATTTTCACTGATATCTTTGAAATCTCGTTTTCATCTTGTTTTAATAATTAAAAATTACTCTTGGTTTCTAAACTGCTGTGGGATCCTTTTGTGGTGTGTTTTCACTGTGTTCCTGTTTGATGTGTTGCACAAATACTTTGCACATTGCCTCTAAGTTAAGTCTGGCTACTCTGTGCCAAGTTACCTGAGGGTTGAGCACAGGTAAAGTTAGGGTTTGCTAGTGGTTTCACTCTGAGAAGACTTGTGGTTGCTGCTTGAGAAGGATTGCACCCCTTCATCTAGTAATCCAATGTCTTTCGGAATCACAAAAATAAAATTATTTCAAGATGCTGAATAGATGTGTTGAACATGACATAGCAGCTAATCATAGATTTTGCATTGCTAATAAGAAGACCTCTAATTAATTGTGCCAAGAATGACAACTAAGTTAAGTACTACTGAGTCCCACTTTTAAGATAGTCACAAGTTGAAGATAACTAATTTCCACTAGTAACCTTAGATAGTTTATTAATGATGTAGTTCAATCTGATGGAGTGGTATCCAGTACCTGCAATTTGCTGTGTTGGGTTAGCAAGATGCAGATCAGTGCCCATACCTTATATTTCTGGGGACTGTGAAAGATTAAAGAGTCATAGTAGGTAGTGTTGCAGTTTAGTGACCTCAGGATGAGTTACTGTGAACGTTGGTCCCTATTTGCAGATCAGTGTGATTTGTTAGCATTCCTTATCATGAAATTCCATATTGTGGTTTACTGTCACCAGAGGACATGAAAGTCCAGTGAGTTAGTACCACTTTGGTGTATTGTTGGTGGCTAGTGCTTCTTGGATGCAAAGCATTGGGTTTGAATAACCAATAAACATTGCAGCTGGTTAGTGTTTGGATCCAGCACGGTCAGTTAATGTTCCTACGGCACAGTGCGGTGTGGGGTATTAATGCCCCTATGTTGTATTGTAATGGCGTTGAAATGCTAGGATGCAACATAGTGTGGTGGGATATGCCATAGCATGCAGGTCAGTGTTTTTGGTACATCTGTTTTGGATATAGTGAAGTGTGATGTGTCGATGTGCCATGGTTCAATGAAGTTTGGTTTCTTTGTGTACATAGGATGCTGTAGAGTCTCTTGGGTGTGAACTCATGGGTTGGTGTCCTGGGCTGTCTCCAGAAGGCAGTACCTTGTATTAGATTATTCCCTCTAACATGCAGATCTGCATAACATACAAGCTATAGGATGCAATGCAGAGGGATGTGCTAGCATCCCTAAGCAGCAGTGCAGGATTGTAGATTAGTTGACATATGTTGCTCTATGGATAGTTGGCATCCCCAGAATAAAGGCAGTCTGGGTGGAAATCAAATTTGTTAATGCCCCTAGAGTGCAGAATGGTTGGCTAGTAGCCCCAGGGTACAATTCAGACTTGTATGAATTTGTGATTGTTATGCAGTGCGTTATATTAAATAATGGTTATTGAAGTGATATCATGGTCCTTGGATCGAGCTCAGGGGGGTCTTTTCCTAAAGATGTTGTTTAGTGTGGGTGGTTAGTGCCACTAATGTGAAGTACAGCTCCTTAGGGCTGTGTGATAATTTGTGTTAGAGTATGGTTAGGAGGACATTAGATCAAGTGTAGTTCAGTGAAGTATAGTCCATTGATATTCCTAAGTTGCAAGGTAAAGCAGCAAAGTCTCTCCAGAAAGTGAGCGACCCCTGACCCTCCTGGTAGGTCGCTCCCCCTCCACGCAGCTCTGACTGTGTGCCCCTGCTGCCGCTGCCACTGCCGCTGGTAAGTGCCCTCCGTCCGTTTGCTTTCTGTGCCTCCTTGGACCCTGTTTTCTGATCTGTGCCACTCGTTCTCCCCCCTTTTTGTGCCCCATTTTGCTTCTGTGCCACTGTCTCCCCCCTTCGCGCCCCACTTTCTGCTCTGTACCACTCGTTTTTCCCCCCTTTTTTGCCCCACTTTGCCTTCTGTACCACGGTTTCCCCGCCGCTGGGCCCCTGCAGCCCCGCCCCCTGCCCACTCGTTGCTTCCGCCTCCTGCCTCCCAGCTGCTCCTCCCTCCCACCTCCCCATATATCCACCTCCCCATATATGCCAGACGCTGTGCGGTGAGGTGAGTGACCCCTGACCCTCCTGGGAGGTCGCTCCCCCTCCACGCAGCTCTGACTGTGTGCCCCTGCTGACGCTGCCACTGCCGCTGGTAAGTGCCCACCACCCGTTTGCTTTCTGTGCCACTGTCTCCCCCTCCTTGGACCCCATTTTCTGCTCTGTGCCACTCGTTCTCCCCCCTTTTTGTGCCCCATTTTGCTTCTGTGCCACTTTCTCCCCCTCTTCGCGCCCGCTCTCTGCTCTGTACCACTCATTTCCCCCCCCCTCTTTTTGCCCCACTTTGCCTTCTGTACCACTGTTTCCCTGACGCTGTGCCCCCATCGCTGCTCCCGCCTCATGCCCCCCAGCTGCTCCTCCCTCCCACCTCTCCATATATGCCGGACTCTGCATGGCCGCGCCTAAGGCAAGCCTGTCTGCGCCCGTCTGTGCCTGGAGCGCGTCCAGCACCAGAACCCCTGGACCCCGCGAACGCCACGACACCAGACTCCGCTACGACGCCAGCACCCTCCACGCACTCAACTCCGGTCGAAACCACACCTGCTTCCAGGCTGCCCCGAAACGGACCCACAAGCCCTTCTCCTGCCGCAGCTTCACCTGCGACAGAGCCACCAAATCTCCAAGGACTGGACCCAACCACCTCCGCTGCATACTCCTCAACACCCGCTCCGCACACAAACACGCCGTCGAGCTCTGGAATCTGCTCGACACCTCTGCCCCAGACGTGGCCTTCCTGACCGAGACCTGCTGGAACGACTCCTCGGCGCCCGACATCGCCATAGACATTCCGGACGGCTACAAGATCACCCGCAGGGATCGCGCCAACGGAATCGGAGGAGGAATAGCCATCGTTCACAAGTCCACCCTCAAGGTCGCCACCCACGCAGGCGACACCCTCAACACCGCCGAACACCTGCACTTCCGGATCCACACCGACCCCAACACCACCCTCAGAGGAACACTCATCTACAGACCCCCAGACCCCGGGCTCAGTTCAGCGACTCCGTCGCCGACCTCGCCAGCACCCACACACTCGCCTCCACGGACTACATCCTCCTCAGGGACCTGAACTTCGACCACACCATCGAACTCCACTGGACCGACCACCGCTGCATCCATTTCACCTTCAAGAAACCAACCACGCACCACCGCACCTAACAGCTGCCTTGCCGCTGCTGGAGCAAAGTCACCGAAGACCAGCTGATCACCACCCTCACCCAGAACCCACCCACTGACCTCACTAACCCAGACGCCGCAGCCCACAACCTCAGACAGTGGATCGACGACTGCACCAACACCCTCGCCCCACTCAAGAAACCCTCCGACATCCACGCCAGCAAGAGAGCCACCTGACGAGCTCCAGACCTCCAAACGCGCATGCCGGAAACTGGAGAAGATATGGCTCCACAAACACACACCGTACAACCACATAGCCCACTAGGACGCCACCCGCAGACATCACCACCTCATCAGAATAGCCAAGAGATCCTCCTTCAAAGACCGCCTGGATAACAACGCGCACGACAGCAAAGAGCTCTTCAGCATCGTAAAGGAACTCTCCAACCCCAGCGCCAACGCCAACGACATCCTGCCCTCACAAGAACTGTGCGACTCCCTAGCCATCTTCTTCCACCGCAAGATCGCTGACATTCACGACAGCTTCAACACCACGACCGCCCGACCACACCAGACTCCACCTCCCCTGCGAACACCACCAGCGCCAACCGCCTGACATCCTGGTCCAACGTCAATGACGACAAGACACGCAAGGTCATGAACTCCATCCACTCAAAGGATATCCGTCAGACCCATGCCCACACCACGTATTCAGACGCAGCCATCGCACCCCAACTACGGAAGGTCATCAACATCTCCTTCGAAACAGCAACATTCCCGGAAAGCTGCAAGCATGCCAAAATCAATGCCCTCCTCAAGAAGCCCAAGGCGGACCCCAAGGACCTGAAGAACTTCCGGCCCATCTCCTTGCTCCCGTTCCCGGCGAAGGTCATCGAGAAAATCGTCAACATGCAATTGGCCCGCCACCTGGAAGACAACAACATCTTGGACCCATCCCAATCCGGATTCAGAGGAAACCACAGCACCGAGACAGCCCTCATCGCCGCCACAGACGACATCAGGCGCCAACTAGACAACGGCGAAACATCAGCCCTCATCCTCCTAGACCTGTCAGCCGCCTTCGACACGGTCTGCCATTGCACTATAAAGACACGCCTCCCAGAAGCCGGAATCCAAGAGAAGGCCCTTGACTGGACCACGTCCTTCCTCTCTGGCAGAACCCAGAGCGTCCGCCTCCCACCCTTCCGATCCGAAGCCACCGACATCATCTGCGGCGTCCTCCAGGGCTCATCCCTCAGCCCAACGCTGTTCAACGTCTACATGGCCCCCCTCGCACAAGTGGCCCACCATCACGACCTCAACATCATCTCCTACGCCGATGACACCCAGCTCATCCGTTCCCTCACCAAGGACCCACACACTGCCAAAACCAACCTCCATGAGGGAATGAAGGCCGTCGCCGTCTGGATGAGGAGCAGCCTTCTTAAGCTGAACTCGCAGAAGACGGAGGTCCTCATCCTCAGACCCACCCCCTCAGCCTGGGACGACTCTTGGTGGCCGACCACAATGGGAACAGCACCAACACCCACCGACCATGCACGCAACCTAGGATTCATCCTCGACTCCTCCTTCTCCATGTCTAAGCAGGTCAACGCCTTCTCCTCCTCCTGCTACAACACCCTCCGCATGCTCCACAGGATCTACAAGTGGATCCCGACCGAAACAAGAAGAACAGTGACACAGGCCCTCGTCAGCAGCAGACTGGACTATGGCAACGCACTATACGCAGGAATCCCAGCCAAACACCTACGACGACTACAACGCATCCAAAACGCCACAGCCCGACTGATCGTCAATGTCCCCCGCCACAGCCACATCACCCCCCACCTGAGAGACCTACACTGGCTCGCCGTCAACAAGAGGATCACCTTCAAGCTCCTCACCCACGCACACAAAGCACTCCACAATGCCGGACCAGCCTACCTGAACACCACACTCAGATTCTACACCCCCACTCGCCAGCTCCGCTTCACCAGCCTCGCCCTCGCTGCTGTCGCCCGCATCCAACGAACGACCTCTGGCGGCAGATCCTTCTCCTACCTCGCCACCAAGACCTGGAACACCCTCCCTACCCACCTACGGCAGACCCAAGACCTACTAGCCTTCAGAAGACTCCTCAAGACCTGGCTTTTCGAGCAGTGGCGGCAACCCTCCCCCCCCACCTCAGCGCCTTGAGACCCTCACGGGTAAGTAGCGCGCTTTACAAGTACTCTGATTGATTGATTGAAAGTAGTGCAGTAAATGAATGTCCCTGAAATGCTGTGCAGCGCGTTCGTATCACAGTCTAGCAGCGTCTTCTAGTGATTTGGACTGCAGCTCAGTGTAGTGTGAGGCATTAGGGTGCATATGTATTCTTGGAATGCTTGGTGGGTTAAAGTCGTACGATGTAGTGGCATATTGCAGGTTTGCAGCATTCTTAGGATGCAGGAACATTTTATTTTATTATATGCCAAATATTATGTGGCCCAGTTAGATAATGGATTGTAATATAGAAGGTTGGTGTTTTTTCATGCAGTGCAGGGTGGTGTATGCATTTTTTATAGAATGTAATGCTTTTTAGTGGGCAGTTTCACTATGCTGTGAATTGTAGGGGGTCAGTTCTCCTAGGATAGGGTAACGTTAGTTAAAACCATAGGCTAATCGGTACAGTGGTAATTAATAGCAGGGTGCTGTACTGTCATTCTCTGAGTCTAAGATACTAATAAGTGTCTTCAGAGTGTTCCTAGGATGGAGAGCTGTGTTATGCTTTAGTGTACATAGAATGCAGTGTAGCATGTTGGTTTAGTATCTTTAGGATAGCAGGCCATGTGGTAGGATATTCTCAATTGGATGCAATGAGGTCAGATAGAATAGTATCCCTTGAGTGCTGTTATTTGTGATGAGTTAGTGTTCCTTAGTGGAATAATTCTGTGGATGTAATGTGGTGGTTTAGTGCCTGATGTGTGCAGTGCTGTATGGTGGCGCTGGTATACAGTGCAACTTGATCGATTTGTTTCTCCAGGATGCTTTTACGTGGGTTAATATCTTCAGAATGCAATGGAGAACATTATTACTCCAATGACGTAGTGCAGCATTAGGGTTTAATGTTGTTAGATTGCAATGTAATGTAGCATGTCAGTGTACATTGATTTGTAAATGTTCCTACGGGTTCAAATGATATATATATTTCTCTATTGTACAGCACAGTGTTGTAGTTTAATGTTGCCGGGTGTAAGCAGCACTCTGGTGAGTGAGTGTTACTAGGATGCACCATAGTGGGCAGACTAGTGTTTCGAAGAGTGAGGATGAATGGGAGGTTGGTGGCCATGGGATATTCCATATTAGTGTGATAGTTTCCCTGGTATTCATCAAGGTGTGATGGAAAGGATCACTTATTAGTATCATCAAGTGCTTTAGGTTAGATTTTCAGATTAATTTCTATAGAATTTCTTTTCATTGAGTCCAGTGGCGGCTCCTCCACTAAGGCGGAGGAGCATTGCCCCACTCCTCGTTGAGCAGTGGAAAATAAAAGTAAAATGATAATAACAAGAAGTTATTATCATTTTATTTTTCTGTGTGGGACACCAGCCAGGTCAGGTAGGGAGGGTCTGGGCTCCCCGCAGTCAGAGGGAGCAGGAGGGGTTTGCACTCCCTCCCTAAGTATGCAAAATGGCTTGGTCGGCCGCTGTGGCAGGCCAACAGTCAGGTGCATTTGGCCTGTTCACCACTGGGCCAGGGGCGGCCTTAGGCATGTTCAAGCTGTGCACCTGCACAGGGCCACCAAACCCCAGGGGCCACCGCGAGGAATCAGATACAATACATATTCGTGGCGGCCCCTGGCAGGGATTTGGCACATGAACGACTGAGGCGTGCTAAATCCAATGTGATGCACGCTGAATGGTTGTTCTTATACTCTTTTCTTTTCTAACCCAGTCTCGTCTTTGTGTGGGGTCGGCCTTGTTTCGGGCTCTTCTGGTAGGTCTTGTGCTTGTTTAGAACTTTTTTTCCAGGAGAATCGAGCTTGTTTTAATAGTGCAGATCTGGCACCTCCGGAGGCTCGCATGCGCGCGCATGCGCAGTGCCCGCGAGTCCTGCAGCGAAGGGGTTACAGAAGCACCACGCATCACTGGCGGCAGGAGGGGTGGCAGCACCCATGCCCGGCGTGCAGCAAGCAGCACCGAGACCGGCCGAGGCCATGCGCCGGCACGCCTAGAGACCCTGGGCAAGAAAGGCCGCCTTGCAGAGGATAGCATGCCAGTGTGCAACCTTTGGTGCCAGCTGCGAGGTGAGCAGCCCGAGGGTCAGGGCATGGGGAGTGAGGAGGTCAGCGTGTGCCACTGCAGAGTGAACCCGAGGGAAGGTGAGCCATTGGACGAGGGTGTGGGGATCCCTGGGGAGGAGGGCAGATCAGGCGTAGGAATGTATCACAGCCCGTGGGGGTGAGGAGCCGGGGTCGTGGGGAAGGTTGGGTGAGGATGTTATTGTAGATGGTGTGTGCTTTGGGTCTGGGTGGAGGTAAGCCATGTGAGGTGGCGAGCTGGAGGTATTCTTGTGGTCATGGGAAGGGAGGGCATGATGAATCGTGAGAGAGAGCCTCTCTCACGATTCATCTCTGAGAGGGCGCGGGTCGGAGAGGTGGTCACCGTGCACCAGGGGTAGGGAGTGGTACAGATCGGCGCTGTATGTTGAGGGAATAGTGAGTCAGGAGTGCAGGGGCGGTGTTTACTTGTGGCTGAGGGGAGGCATGGTGACTTTTGGAGGTGTAACTTGGGAGGCACGCTCGTATTGGGGGGAAGAGGAGAGCAGGGTACGAGGTGTTAGACGTAATGTTAAGGATTCATTAAAATGATTACAATTACTTATCAACAATCATGAAAACAGAGTATGAAGCTGATACTTGTGATCTAATGAGTGGATCTGCCTGCACAAATCTTTTAAAACATCGAATGTACTTGGCATTTGGTTATGTCTGTTTATATGGTGTTGAGGCAGACATGAAATGCAAGCACCTATGGATGGACGCCTGGAATAGGATGGCAGTGCCTACCCATGTTAACTCAATCTAATGCCCTTTTGCAGAGACCTTGGTAGGAGACTGGCTTCTTGATCATTTCTTTAATTACATTCCAGTGCTTGTCATGTGACTAGCATAGAAAACTAGTTTAACTAGTCCTCAGTTTGCAATTGGTGAAGCAGCCTTCTCTGTCCATACTAGGGGCATAGTTACCATTGGTTCAGCAAGTACAGTGGTACTGAGACCCAAAACCCTCAGGGGCCCATTGAACCCTGATAATTGCTATATTTTACTTCCTGAGCAGCAGCCAAAGGGGCCGTTTTCCTTGCTTATGCCACGGCCCATGGGGTCGTTGGTACGCTGTGCTAGTGATTCGTACGTCTGCTTGAAAGTTGTCTCCTGACTGGATGTTCCTTGCACATTAATTTTGCTTCAGTGAACCTCTAGTGCCTTTTCATAGCCTTAGGACTCACTGTAATTAATCCTTGTTTAATAGGTGCTCTGAAAGTGAGCAGAAGTGGTTGCTGGAATATGGCACTATACAAGAAACCTTAATTAAATATATTGTATTTTGTCTTTTGACAATGTGGTAAAGTGGACGAGTCTTTGGTTACCTGTAGGCTGTCTTCAGGATCAGTTAGTGACGTACTGAGACAGGTCTCTGTGTGCCATGATTTCAAGGTAGCTTACTCTCTTCCTGCTAAGGTCACTTCCCAAATAGATCATGAACTATTCTCCAGGCTCTACTGTTCTCAGTGGACTGAGAAAACAGACCTTGTATGCCAAGTCACATGATCTACCCTATAGTTTTATAACACTCTTCAAATAAACCTTCCATATGTGGCTAGTCCTCATAATGTGTCATACATTACAGAAGACTGTTTGTTTACTCCTGAGGCGGAAGCCGGGAGATTGCTTGTTTTAAATATTGGAGTCACTTGCTACTGTGTGTGTTTTTAACTCACTGCCTATCTCCCTGAGCACCCCCACACAGCGGACCCTAGCGCTGACGTAGGGAAAATTGCCTAATTGACGACACCTGGTCGAGCACTCAGGCCACGCCCACCTCGCTGACCACGCCTCCCGCATCCAGTACATAAGGCGCGCTGATTACGAACGCGCCCAGAAGACTGTTTGTTTACTCCTGAGGCGGAAGCCGGGAGATTGCTTGTTTTAAATATTGGAGTCACTTGCTACTGTGTGTGTTTTTAACTCACTGCCTATCTCCCTGAGCACCCCCACGCAGCGGACCCTAGCGCTGACGTAGGGAAAATTGCCTAATTGACGACACCTGGTCGAGCACTCAGGCCACGCCCACCTCGCTGACCACGCCTCCCGCATCCAGGACATAAGGCGCGCTGATTACGAACGCGCCCAGAAGACTGTTTGTTTACACCTGAGGCGGAAGCCGGGAGATTGCTTGTTTTAAATATTGGAGTCACTTGCTACTGTGTGTGTTTTTAACTCACTGCCTATCTCCCTGAGCACCCCCACGCAGCGGACCCTAGCGCTGACGTAGGGAAAATTGCCTAATTGACGACACCTGGTCGAGCACTCAGGCCACGCCCACCTCGCTGACCACGCCCCCCGCATCCAGTACATAAGGCGCGCTGATTACGAACGCGCCCAGAAGACTGTTTGTTTACTCCTGAGGCGGAAGCCGGGAGATTGCTTGTTTTAAATATTGGAGTCACTTGCTACTGTGTGTGTTTTTTAACTCACTGCCTATCTCCCTGAGCACCCCCACGCAGTGGACCCTAGCGCTGACGTAGGGAAAATTGCCTAATTGACGACACCTGGTCGAGCACTCAGGCCACGCCCACCTCGCTGACCACGCCTCCCGCATCCAGTACATAAGGCGCGCTGATTACGAACGCGCCCAGAAGACTGTTTGTTTACTCCTGAGGCGGAAGCCGGGAGATTGCTTGTTTTAAATATTGGAGTCACTTGCTACTGTGTGTGTTTTTAACTCACTGCCTATCTCCCTGAGCACCCCCACGCAGCGGACCCTAGCGCTGACGTAGGGAAAATTGCCTAATTGACGACACCTGGTCGAGCACTCAGGCCACGCCCACCTCGCTGACCACGCCTCCCGCATCCAGTACATAAGGCGCGCTGATTACGAACGCGCCCAGAAGACTGTTTGTTTACTCCTGAGGCGGAAGCCGGGAGATTGCTTGTTTTAAATATTGGAGTCACTTGCTACTGTGTGTGTTTTTAACTCACTGCCTATCTCCCTGAGCACCCCCACGCAGCGGACCCTAGCGCTGACATAGGGAAAATTGCCTAATTGACGACACCTGGTCGAGCACTCAGGCCACGCCCACCTCGCTGACCACGCCTCCCGCATCCAGTACATAAGGCGCGCTGATTACGAACGCGCCCAGAAGACTGTTTGTTTACTCCTGAGGCGGAAGCCGGGAGATTGCTTGTTTTAAATATTGGAGTCACTTACTACTGTGTGTGTTTTTAACTCACTGCCTATCTCCCTGAGCACCCCCACGCAGCGGACCCTAGCGCTGACGTAGGGAAAATTGCCTAATTGACGACACCTGGTCGAGCACTCAGGCCACGCCCACCTCGCTGACCACGCCTCCCGCATCCAGTACATAAGGCGCGCTGATTACGAACGCGCCCAGAAGACTGTTTGTTTACTCCTGAGGCGGAAGCCGGGAGATTGCTTGTTTTAAATATTGGAGTCACTTGCTACTGTGTGTGTTTTTAACTCACTGCCTATCTCCCTGAGCACCCCCACGCAGCGGACCCTAGCGCTGACGTAGGGAAAATTGCCTAATTGACGACACCTGGTCGAGCACTCAGGCCACGCCCACCTCGCTGACCACGCCTCCCGCATCCAGTACATAAGGCGCGCTGATTACGAACGCGCCCAGAAGACAGTTTGTTTACTCCTGAGGCGGAAGCCGGGAGATTGCTTGTTTTAAATATTGGAGTCACTTACTACTGTGTGTGTTTTTAACTCACTGCCTATCTCCCTGAGCACCCCCACGCAGCGGACCCTAGCGCTGACGTAGGGAAAATTGCCTAATTGACGACACCTGGTCGAGCACTCAGGCCACGCCCACCTCGCTGACCACGCCCCCCCTCTCTACTAAAATGTGTCTATTCAGGAAGCACAGCGGACAAGCGCAGCGGGAGCGCCGTCTGCGCGCCTAAGGCGCGCCTAAGGCAAGCCCGTCTGCGCCCGTCCGCGCCAGACCGCGCCCAGAGCCCGGACCCCTGGTTCGCCCTCCCCAGGCCACCACTTACTCCAGGGACACCTTGCTGGAACTCCGAATTCCCCCAACCCCCTCCTGCAGCAACTCGATCTCGCTCGCTGAAGGGAACTCTTGCTGTCGTTCATGCTCGTACAGTTTCCATCTAGAGCCAACGTTGAAACCCATCACCCTCAATATGGCCCTGCTTAACTGCAGATCCCTCCCAAAGCATCAAACGGAAATTAATCTGCTCCTGAAAGACTCCGACATCGAAATCCTATTCCTAACGGAAACTTGGCTCGCAGCAGGATCAGAGCCAGATATCGTTCAGTCACTCCCACCAGATTACCTGATTAAATTCCACAACAGACCTGTAGGCATCGGTGGAGGAATCGCTGTTATTTACAGAGACTACATCGCATGTCAATTCAGAGATAGTCCCATACTGGACTGCGAAAACATCCTCTTCTCAGTGAGTCGCCCACCATCGCTCACACTCTCGGGACTATTAGTTTATCGTCCCCCTGGACCAATCCACCACTTTTGCGAGTCACTCATTGACTCTGTCTCCTCCCTGGCCTGTACTACGCCGAATTTTACGATACTGGGAGATTTAAATCTCCATCTCGACGACCCCTCCAACAAACCGGCGATGGACCTCAAAGCCGACCTAGGTTCACTCAGCCTCGAATTACTCAATAACCTCCCTACTCACATCAAAGGTCACCTGTTGGATCCCGTGTTCTCCAACCTCCCCCGTCTCACAGCTAGGCCCCCTATCCCCACTCCATGGTCAGACCACTTCTTGGTCCCATTCGAGCTACTGCTATCCACCGAACCTCTGGGTAAACCCCCTCCCCAACCCCCGGATCGCCCGTGGAAAAAACGGGACAACAGCGCCTGGGCTCAGGCTCTAACCTCCACCTCCCCCTTCCTGGACGAAGACCCGTCCTTAGCAGAAACTCAGCTCCAGGATTGGATCCATCAATCCCTAGATACCATTCTGCCACCCAAACCAATGCCTAGCAGGAACAAATCGACCAACTCTCCCTGGTACACCCAGGAACTCCGTTCCCTAAAAAAGAGCTGCAAAAAATTAGAACGCGCCTGGAGGAAAAATTGGTCCACAGCCTCCAAAATCGAATACAGAAGCGCTATCAAGCTCTACAAAGCCGCAATTAAATCCACCCAGGCCACCTTCTTTGAAGGAAAGATTACGGCAGCAGCTAACTCAGCGAAGGAAACATACCGCATAGTTCGGCTCCTCACCAAAATCCAGGACCCCCCCCCTCCTGACCCTGAAGGTGTGAGATGCAATCAAATGGCCAACTTCTTCTCCGCAAAAATTGACAAAATACTCACCTCACTCCCCGCACCCTCTGCTTCTCTCCATCCTATTGCATCCCCCCTTCTGCCGGAGGCTCCCTGCCTGCGAGCCTTTGATCAGATCTCCACGGAAGCTTTTTTAGAAACCCTGAAAGCTGTAAAAAGTGGCTCACCAGCGGACCCTGCTCCCATCAGTAAGATGAAACTGGTCGCCCCCACCATTGCCCAACCCTTCACCTATCTAATAAACGCCTCCTTCAGGAGTGGCACCGTGCCAGCCAACTGGAAAAAGGCTACGGTCAAAGCCCTCCTAAAGAAACCCCACCTGGACCCTCTAGACCCCTCCAACTTCAGGCCGATTTCACTCCTCCCAGGGATTAGTAAAGTGGCTGAACGAATAGCTAACAAACAGCTATCCTCCTTTTTGGAGTCCAATCACTTACTACGCGACTCCCAGACTGGCTTTAGACCGGGCCAAGGCACCGACACCGCCTTGCTCGCAGTTGTCGAAGAGGCGAGAGCCATCATAGACGCAGGAGGATCAGTGGCAGTGATCCTCCTCGATCTAAGTGCCGCCTTCGACACGGTGGACCATTCCATCCTGGTCCACCGGCTGAGCCAACTGGGAATCACTGACTCAGCCCTCGCATGGATTAAATCCTTCCTCGAGGGAAGATCATTCCAGGTTTCAGACGGCTTCTCCACGTCCAAACCCCTACCTATGCAGTGTGGGGTCCCTCAGGGCTCCTCCCTTAGCCCCACACTTTTTAATGTCTATATGGCCCCCCTCGAAGACATCATCACTCCCTTCGGTGTCAAGTCAGTGATGTACGCTGACGACACCCAGTTGGTTGTGTCCATTAACCACTCCGACTCTAGCTTAGGAAACCTGGCCAGTTGTCTAGAAGGGATCTCACAATGGATGTCGGACTCTAGACTCAAGCTCAACGGCGACAAATCCGAAATCCTCCTACTGGGCAATCAACACAAATTACCCGTAAACCTTTCCTGGCCAGCCTGCATGGGCACCTACCCTACTCCCAAAACAGAAGTCAAAAGTCTAGGCATCTGGCTTGACCAGAACCTTAACTTCAAAACCCAGGCTAGGAAAACATCAGGGACCTGCTTCGGCCTAATCCGTATGGCCCGTAAGATCCTCCACCTGATCCCTTTCCATTCCAGGAAACTACTGATGCAGGGACTGGTCAACTCAAGACTTGATTATGGTAACATCCTATACTTGGGAGCCCCTGCATCAGTCACTCAAAAACTCCAGGTGGCCCAAAACGCCGCAGCTAGAGTCCTCACGGGAACTAAAGCACGGAATTCGGCGAAACCTGCCCTCAAGAGCCTACATTGGCTCCCAGTAAAAGAGCGCATTACGTTCAAAACGCTCTGCATAGCGCACACAATTCTGCAAGATAAAGGCCCCCCAATACTCAGATCCTTGATGAAACCTCACAAAGCTAGCCGTCATCTAAGATCTGAGTCACTTGTACTGGCATCCATCCCGAGAATAAAAAAGGCAAGATCGGGCGGCCGCAGGTTCGCCTATAACGCGCCTAAACTATGGAACTCCCTCCCATTACCCATGAGGAGTGAGCAGAATTTACTAGCATTCCGAAAAAAATTAAAAACCTGGCTCTTCCCCTAAACATTTTCCTGCACCGACCCCACTGGGAATAAACTAAGTCCTCTTAGCGCTGGGATGCCCAAGGGTAGCTATGCGCTCTATAAATCCACATCCAAATCCTACATGTAGTGGGAAGGGTAATAACTATCAATCAGTCAGGGTTTGTAAAGCTCAGCTGCTTCACACATAAGGGTATCGAGGCGGTGTGGGATTCATGCTGCTGGATCATGCTGCTTGTTGGTTGAACAGCGAGGTCTTGTGGTCCTTCCTGAACTGCTGGAGCGATGGTGAGGCTCTAAGGTGCAGGGGGAGGGTTTTCAGGTCTTCACTGCCATGTGGGAGAAGTAGCGGCCTCCACTGTTTTATCAGTGGCTGCATTGGGTGGCTGCTAGGGAGATGGTTCTGGAACATATTTTCCTGGTAGGTTGGTGGAAATTCACTCGTTCATTAAGGTATGCTGGTCCTTCATTGTGTAGTCCAGGGAAGACATGGCTTGGCAGTTTGGGCTGGACTGTTCCCATGAGGCACAGGGTCAAGGCTGATTTGCATATGGCCATGTCTGAACTGGGGTGGTGTGGTGAGCAAAAAAACGACGGATTTAGGCCCAGATCTCTGTACTGGGGGGAATGTATGACATTGTTCTGCATTCTGTCCATCAACTGTTGTTTTTGCAAGAAAATAAAAATGACACATCAAAATCTTTCAGCAGCCGCCACTGCTGATTGTCTTCTTTTTTTCCCTACCCACTGCTAGACTCGCCCGCTGCATTGCAAGCAAAATGAAGAGAATTAGAGTACACAAATCTGGTTATTCGAAACGAAAGAGAAAGGTGGCTCAGCAGGCTTTCGTAGTGTCACAGGAAGGAGCAATCCTGAACTTTATCACCCAAGGGAAACCTAAAGATGGAGAATCCTCTGGCCAGAGTACTGCTGATGCACTCGGTAAAACAGGCGCTGACGACCATAAAGAAGAACAAAACAATGATATCCATGAGCAGAATGATACTCATGAGCAGACCAATGAAAATGAACAATGTGACTCTGAAATTGATACAAACATGCAGCAATTACCAACTCAGGATGACGATTATTACAAAAGACCCTCAAACAGAGAAACTGAAACATCATTCATCGGTCCATCAACATCTGGCATTCTGAAAGAGGTTCAGAGTTTACAGACGGATGATGCTGGTATTGAAAAGGAAGCCAAAGAGCAAGACCATGTTACAGACCCGTGTTCTGAATATGATTTATGTGATTGGAGGGATCCTGCTTTGTGGCCGAACTCTCTTACGTACGCGCAACGTGTTTTTCTTGTTGAAAGGGGTCCCTCCAGAGACCCAGATTCTAAAACAAAGTATCCAAGTGATGAGTACTCAAAAAGTAAACGTCGTTTTTCTGTCACCATGTTACTGGTCATCTAACGCCTTTTCTGGACGTTTTATTAAAACACCTTCCTGAGCTCCGCCCCGCCCGGACCCCCTCTTCTGGGGCCCCCTACCTGCGCTCCCTGCACAGGGCCACCATGAGCCTAGAGCCGCCCCTGACTGGGCTGTGCAGTGGAGAATGTGCCCAGCCTCCCAGGTACTGCCTGAGCATCCAAACAGGCTAGTCAGACCAATCACGATGCTGCTCCTGCAGTTTTGAGATTGACTGGGAGAGTTCTGGAGCCTGAGTGCTTCCGATGCTGGCGAGGACGGAGGAGAAACGTGCGGCGGCAAAGAAGAAGAAGGTAAGCTTTTTTTTTCATACCTCTCTCCCACCCCCCACCCCAGCCCCCGCCACACCACCTCCATATAGGCAGCCGCTACTGATTGAGTCAGACATAAAAATGGATGTAATCACTCAGACTGCACCTAACAAACATACCCACATTATAACCTCTAGCTTGATGCTTTCAGTGCAGCAGAGGCTCCTCCACTATGGTGGAGAAGCATCACCCAATTTACTCAAAATAGCAGGAAAGGAAAAATAATACAATAATGAACACGTTTTATTATTGTTTTATTTTTCCTTTCCTGCCGAGTCTTGTTGGCGAGGCATGGTGGGTGACAGGCACTGAGGGGGAATGATAGGGCACTGCCTCACTGCTCATAACGGATTGGCAGGCTGTCTCAGGCAGACCAAAGGGTCATGCGCGGTAAGGCTCTCTCCAACCCCAGCTGTGTTGCTGGGTTCAAAAGAGCAGGCACAGGTTTCCCGAGCCTCATGACATGAGTGCAGGCTAAGGATTGGCCGCAGTGGAGTCTCAGAGCCTGTGCCTGTGATAGAGGAGCAGAAGAGAGCGACCGGCTGCAGGTAAGGTTTTTTTTATTTTACATATTATTTTTTTTTTGTCCCATGACAACCCGGCCCAGCCCCCCCCCCCCCTGTCTGTGCCCAGCACCCCCCCCACCCTCTTCCTCAACTCGTCATTACAGTTTCTTTGTGCAGAGTCACGAAGAAACTTCCGGAATCCCAACCACAGTAGCATACCAATGACTAAAGCGGTCTGGGAGATTCACCTGAAGCCCTTAGAGTGCACCAACAGACAAAATTGGGTCAGTCAATCACCCAGGCTACATGCACCCACCCCAGTGTTATGGCTCTTTGCGCATCTTGTGGAAACACAAGGGGGACTCCACATAGGCATGTCAAGTGCAAAGCCCCCAAAGTCAACACACACTAACAGCATTCCAGGGATAAGCAGTGAATATATATTTTCTGTTCTCTGCAGCAGGAAGGATGCATTGGGCCACTCTCCAACTAAAACTGTATCCCGCTCTCAATAGTTGCTGTCTTACACCAGCACAGAGACACTAGACCTTTGCATACAACATCTATACAAAAACAATTACCCTCTTGAGGCCGTGACACCAACAGCAGAACCATGCATAGGACTATTAAAAAACCACGACAAGGTATACAACAACAAAAAAGTCTGTTGATACTAACATTGTTTTACTGATTACAATTGTAAGTATTTTAAGGTAGAGCAGCACATTTCACTCGCAAATTCAGACCATCTGTTTACGTTTTCTTTGACCCAAACAGTGATGTATATTAGTTTAGATAAATATGTTCCTACTTTGTTTTTACTTATTATTTTCATCTTTCCATTGCAGAGTTTGAGGCTAAGCTACTTTTGTTTTCAAATTATAAACGGCTTTACATATATTGTGGATCATAGCGGGGCTATATCTGATTTAAAACAACATGCAAAAACGCGGTTTACAATTGTCGTTCATTGTTGCTTGAAATTATTTTATAGGGGGTATGCAGGAAGTCTTGATACCCTTCGTTGTTGTTGATGAGCGGCAAAAAACACACTGTGCTCAATTCAAAAATATGTAATTTGATGCTTGCCCTCCACTTCTTGTCAACCAAATCATTCCGTGATGGGAATTAATCATCAGTGGTAAAGTCTCTATTGGGACTTTTTAGAGATGATTGATACACGTTCATTAACTATGCGAAGACGTTGAAGTCACAGGCATTTTACAGCAGGTTAATGGCATAGTCATTAACTTTGCAGGCAATTCATTACAACTATATAGGTTTGATTACAAAGGTTATCTGAACTCTGCTGAAAGAGCAATTCACTCTAAACATCAAATTGGATGAATATATATATTATTAATTTACCATAAGATTAAGCTTTAAAACGCTCAAATAACTATAAACTGAATTGGGCCATTTACGACTACAAAAAAGCGTATTTTAGTGTAAAAAAGGCACATCGTGAATTGGTAACTTGTTCCCGAATCGCGATCTGCATTTGCAATTTGGTACTTGGAAGGGGCGTGATACATCGTGTCACTTCTAAATATAGATTAGCAGGAGTATCTATTGATGTTTTGCGACCCAATTTCAGTCGCAAAATATTAACTAATTTACCACCAATTAAAAAGTGGTGGTAAACCATTTGCAAATGGGAAGCGGTCCCAGTGCAAACCCTCCTCCTCTGAGAATGTAAAAAAAAAAATTAAGATCAGGCAGTGGTCCCACTGACAGCTCTTAAAAAAAAACTGAAACATTTCATTTTCTTTATTTAAATGCAACCCATCAAAAACACAACAGATATAAATCCCACTCTAATTTGTAAAAATAGACAATAATTTATTGAACAAAATGACACCAAAGTGGGAAAAATCCAATAAGAGGAACCGGTGACATGAATTTTTACCGACCACGATCACTTGGGTGAGCTTAACCAGTACTTGGATGCAATTTAAGACCTACCACAATGGAGCGCAGGTTGGATACAGAAACCAGGTTTGACTCAGTGGAACATTTTACCTTCAGACTTAGTCTCTGAAATAGTCAATATCAAAGTAAGAATTCTCAGTGGGCAAGGCAGCAAGCAATGACCAGGAAGGGCCCCACAAGGACACATAGTCATCTTACGAGGTCCCAATGAAGCTGTTGAATTTTGCAGGAAAGCGCTGAGTGGGAGAAATTCTAAATTCACAGAAAAGGAAAGTCCTTTCCAGGATGAATATTTTTGGTGCCTTTGCCTAGTGAACATTTCGAGGGGTGGGCAGAACTCGCAGAATTTGACTTCATGGAATTTCATGGAGTTACATAAAAACTCTGTGAGAATCCGTGGAGTTCTTTCAACTGATCGTGTTGTGATTTAGTGCCAATAGCGGGCTCCGTACATCAGCGCAAACAGCACCACGCAGTGCGCCAGAGTGTACAGCTACTCAAATTTATTTTGCTGCCCCTCAAGTAGATTTTCTGAGCAAGCAGAAGCCTTCTGACTGTGAACGGTCGCAACCAACTGCATTAGAAAAATATCAGTGGATGCCCTCCAGTGACTTGAAATACCACTAGGGGACACCAAATTTTGCTCGCACTAGGAGCAAGCCGCTGCAAATTCAATTCGTACTTTGAAGTCTCCTATCACTCTGTTAGACACATCACAGCTTGATCTTATTGGTACTATAATGCTTTCTCACTATAAACAGATATATAGCCATCATCAGGAAATAGACCATTCTAGGCTTTTAAAATTCTTAGCAAGATATGATATGCCTTCTTTATCTCAGGCAGATAGTGGAGCAATGATGAGCTTATTTTCAAAGTCAGAGCTGGAATTAGTGGTAAAGAACCTCCCAATCGGTAAGGCCTGCGGCCCGGATGGCCTCCCTGCTGAATTTTTTAAGGTTTTCTTCTGCGCCTTTTCGGATTTGCTACTACAATTAGTTAATTATATGTTAATGGGTGGGCAAGTTCCAGAATCTTTTGGGGAGGGCACAGTTGTGAGTTTTCCTAAAAAAGGCAAAGATCCCAAAGATCCCAATTCATATAGGCCTATTACATTACTTAACACTGATTATAAGATCCTTACCAAATTATTATCAATACGTTTCAATCATATTGCTAAGGATCTTATTCACCCGGATCAGAATGGCTTTGTGGCAGGTCGACAATTAGCCACAAATACACATTTTCCCGTTGAGGCTTTAGATTATTTTCAGACCAATAAAATTTCCGCTTTAATTTTATTATTAGACGCGGAAAAAGCTTTTGACTTAGTGGTATGGACAACTTTATTTGTTATTTTAAATCACTTTGGAATTCCTCCACAGATTATTAGCTTAATTCAAAATTTGTACACGGGTGCCAAAGCAAATATAATCATTAACTCAGTTATGGTTGGTAAAGTATCGGTTCAGCGGGGCACCAGGCAAGGTTGCCCCTTGTCCCCTATTCTGTTTGCTTTTTTTATTGAACCATTAGCCACAGCTATTAGGGAATCCGTAAATATCTCTCCTCCTCTTTCCTCTATGGCAAAAATCAAACTATATGCCGACGATATTTTATTACTGATTAAGTCGGATATTCAATCTCAAACTGCCGCTCTTCAACTTTTTGAGGAATTCGAACATCTGGGTGGTTATCGCATTAATAAAAAAAAAAACTGAAATACTAGTCTGTGGGGGGGGGTGAGGTTGAGCTACATACTGATTTATCCGGCTGTATTAATCCTAGACCGAAGAGGTATCTAGGAGTTATGTACTCGGTTTTGGTTTCCGAGTTAGTTATGTTAAACTTTGATCCTCTTCTACGCAAGGTTCAATCTTTATTTAATAGATGGGAATCGTTGCCATTTTCCATCCTAGGGCGAGTGGCACTTATAAAAATGTCTATTCTGCCGCTATTTAACTTTTTATTTTCTGCCATTCCCTGTTTTTTGCCCAGTAGTTATTTTTCAAAAGTACAATCACTATTCACAGGGTTTATATGGGCAAAAAAAAGTCCCAGGATCGCAATGCGGATCCTTTACGCCGATACAGAATTGGGAGGTTTAGCTGTACCCAATATTAAAGATTACTATAGCGCATATTTTGCCCAATATTTAGAGCGGTTTAAATCCGGAACGCAGACCCCAACTGTGTTTATTAATTTCTTTATTAATAGAATTTGTCATGAGGTTTAGATTCCTTCTCCGTTACATATTCCTAAATTACCGAAACTTACTCGTTATAAGACGATGCTTTGGTTTTTTAAGCGTCAGGATGTCTTTCTTAAAAGATATTCTCTCCCGCAATTTAATCTTAGAACTCCCTTAAGGAATGCTCTTCTTTATTTAGGAATAAAAATTGGAGTTGATACTGTACTACAATGGGCACTTTTGGGATTTCACTCTTTGTTAGATTTCTTGAGGGAAGGGACATGGTTGTTACCTGGAGAGATGCAGCTTCTAATTCCTGGGAACTTTATGTTACTTGGTTCGTATGCTTTTATTTTTAAAACGTTGGTACAAGTTGAACCAGTCAGCATTGGTTCCTCCAATCAACTATGGGACGATTTGTTCACGATTTGTAGGACGAGGAAGCCAGGGGTATGGAAACGTGTTCTTGCAGAATATACTGCGGATGATCTTAGTCAAAAAGCAATGAAAAAATGGCAAGAACAGGAGAATCATGTACTCACTATTAATACTTGGAAAATGATAAATAAACTGAATTTCAGTGTTCTTCGAGGATCTAATTGGAGAAGAATGCTGTTTTTCAGTAAATGGCTTCTGTACCGTACCCCTGCTGCCATTGCTAAAATGTTTCCCAATACTACTGCCACTTGTTTTAGATGCCAGCAATATACTCCTGCAAACTGGTCCCACACTATAGCTAACTGTGTTAAAATAATCCCGTTTTGGAATGAGATATTCGAATATATGCAAAAGTATTGTGGGATTCGGATTACTTATAATGTTAAATTAATATTGTATGGCTACGATTCCGATCTTGGTTTGACAGAACAGTGGGTTAAACTATTATTTATTGCAATGGCAGTTGCAAGGTCATTAATCCTGCAGAACTGGAAGTCAGTTCATGTCCCTCTCTTTACTGCCTGGTTGCAAAAAATTAGGAATGTTAGAAAGTCTGAAATGCGATATGCACAGCGAATAGGCGGGATTATGAAGTTTGATAGAATTTGGAATCTTTACTTTGTGTAATGGTTGATTTCCGTATTGTGTAAATTATTTTCTTCATGTAATTCTGTATTTTTTCTTTCTGCTTGCCAATTTATATTTTTTCTTTGTGTGCCAACTTATGGTTGTATTAATTGTATTTTTGACACAAGATTTTCAATAAAAAATTATAAAAAAAAAAAAAAAGAAGACGTTGAAGTCACAGGCATTTTACAGCAGGTTAATGGCATAGTCATTAACTTTGCAGGCAATTCATTACAACTATATAGGTTTGATTACAAAGGTTATCTGAACTCTGCTGAAAGAGCAATTCACTCTAAACATCAAATTGGATGAATATATATATTATTAATTTACCATAAGATTAAGCTTTAAAACGCTCAAATAACTATAAACTGAATTGGGCCATTTACGACTACAAAAAAGCGTATTTTAGTGTAAAAAAGGCACATCGTGAATTGGTAACTTGTTCCCGAATCGCGATCTGCATTTGCAATTTGGTACTTGGAAGGGGCGTGATACATCGTGTCACTTCTAAATATAGATTAGCAGGAGTATCTATTGATGTTTTGCGACCCAATTTCAGTCGCAAAATATTAACTAATTTACCACCAATTAAAAAGTGGTGGTAAACCATTTGCAAATGGGAAGCGGTCCCAGTGCAAACCCTCCTCCTCTGAGAATGTAAAAAAAAAAATTAAGATCAGGCAGTGGTCCCACTGACAGCTCTTAAAAAAAACTGAAACATTTCATTTTCTTTATTTAAATGCAACCCATCAAAAACACAACAGATATAAATCCCACTCTAATTTGTAAAAATAGACAATAATTTATTGAACAAAATGACACCAAAGTGGGAAAAATCCAATAAGAGGAACCGGTGACATGAATTTTTACCGACCACGATCACTTGGGTGAGCTTAACCAGTACTTGGATGCAATTTAAGACCTACCACAATGGAGCGCAGGTTGGATACAGAAACCAGGTTTGACTCAGTGGAACATTTTACCTTCAGACTTAGTCTCTGAAATAGTCAATATCAAAGTAAGAATTCTCAGTGGGCAAGGCAGCAAGCAATGACCAGGAAGGGCCCCACAAGGACACATAGTCATCTTACGAGGTCCCAATGAAGCTGTTGAATTTTGCAGGAAAGCGCTGAGTGGGAGAAAATCTAAATTCACAGAAAAGGAAAGTCCTTTCCAGGATGAATATTTTTGGTGCCTTTGCCTAGTGAACATTTCGAGGGGTGGGCAGAACTCGCAGAATTTGACTTCATGGAATTTCATGGAGTTACATAAAAACTCTGTGAGAATCCGTGGAGTTCTTTCAACTGATCGTGTTGTGATTTAGTGCCAATAGCGGGCTCCGTACATCAGCGCAAACAGCACCACGCAGTGCGCCAGAGTGTACAGCTACTCAAATTTATTTTGCTGCCCCTCAAGTAGATTTTCTGAGCAAGCAGAAGCCTTCTGACTGTGAACGGTCGCAACCAACTGCATTAGAAAAATATCAGTGGATGCCCTCCAGTGACTTGAAATACCACTAGGGGACACCAAATTTTGCTCGCACTAACCAATTTACCATTCTGGAGCGGTATGTGAGTAAAAATGTTGCCACGCGGTGATTGCCGGAACTCTCATTTGGACTTAGTCTCTTTCTTTGGAGCTTGAATTCCTTCGGGAAGGGGGTGGGGGTAAGGCTGCAAGTGTGGCAAACAGGACTCCATAAGGCTGGATATCCTCTCCACGATGTACACTGAAATGGATTTCCTTCTGGGAAAATGCTACTAGATGGAACAATCTGAATTTTTGGCCCAGGGGCAATGCATTTTTATTGGATTGACTTGGAACGTTTGTCTGGGTCCTGTGGTGGTCTTTGGGGCCAAAAAGTTTCTACGTACCATTTTTTTAGGAGGCTAGGAAGAGTACACTTTAATGCATCAAATGTCCCAGGACCTTAGGAACAGCACTTGGGGTCAAGACTCACTCCAGCAGATGCCGCCAGCAGGGTCCTGTGCAGGTCAGTTTTTCAGCTTATTGTGTCTCTGTGACTTAACAGGTCACCGGACTGCCACTTGGAGCCCACTTCTTCATCCTGGGAACAAGTGAGAAAAGGTCCAGCCTTTCAGATCTTCTCACAGGTCTCAAACAGACAATTCAGCCCTTCTTATGTATTCCACAGGTCCAGTAGTGTTCTGAAAAGGGTACCTGGGAGTGCCATATTTATGCCTGGCAGTAGTCTGTGGGATGGGGTTGCTCTTGGTCTCTTCCTAACCAGTAGGGAAAATGTTCCCAGGAGTAACCTTCTTCACTTTTGCAACAGTCCCTCTGTGTCTTACCACAAGCAGGAGTAAACTTGTTCACTTTTACATCAGTCTCTGTTTGCCCTACCACAAACGATCTCACATTGTCCACTGTCTGCTGAAATCCAAGATGCTGAAACCCCTTGTGCAGAGCATCTGAGACCATCCCAGAGGTGTTGCTAGGAAAATTAGCAACTTCTCCTCTGTGGCCACTTCAGAACAGTTCGGTGGGCAGCTCTTCTCCCTGTAGATTGGTGCCTGTGACAGGGTAGGTCTCTTTGAAGTTAATCATATTCCTGGGTATAGCCCAGATGGTCATCCTGCCAGAGGAACAGAAACACCTCCCAACATCTAAGGAATTTTTCCTGCTCTGGCGTTGTTTCTACACCTCATCAAGAGGGTTGGAGCTAATGCCAAAGGGCCTCTATAGGCTTTAGATAGGAAAAAGGTAGCTTTCTAAAATACCCTTTCCTTAATAGGTATTACAACTTAGAATTTACTATTAAATTGGATTTGAAATACCTATTAACAAGAGTCTATATATTATATTTCTAGCTGGTTTCTAATTGAAATGAGCATTATTAAATGTAATAAAGTCATCAAGTGCTTTCATATTGAATAGCCTGCCTTCCTACAATGAAAATTGCTTTTAGGTTTTTTCACTTTAAGGAATTGTGCAATAATTAATGTGTACATGCCCTACTATTAAATACCATGCACCCTGCATTAGGGTTTATAAGGTCTACATAGGGGCGATTATAAAAGGACGTTGTCGGCCTGTCCAAAGAGTTGATTTTGACAGGTTGATTTGCAGTTTCAAAACTGCAACAGCCAGGCTACAACAGTAGGCCTGTAGTCACTTTAGTGAGTGTCACAAAGGGTGATCTAATCCACTAGTGACAATTAACTTACATGCCCTGTGAACACTTAGTACAATATACTAGGGGCCTATATGTAAGTTAAGCATGTCAAATAGGAGTATTGCCAATTTCAACATGTTTTGGGGGTCAGAGCACATATACTGGGGCCTGGTTAGTAGAGTCCCAAGTGTTGCTTGACCTTTTGTGATCAACTACAAAGAGCTTTAAGAGTCCTACTGAAAGAGGGGCTTAAGCTGCACCCACCTGTTTGTTTCCGCAAGTAAAAACTTTGATAAGGCTGAATTTTTGTGCTTTCACTAAAAAGACTACTTGCATTACACTTTTTGGCTGTTTTGCAATTTTACACCCTTGAAGCAGGGCTGAGTTGGTTATGATGACAAGCTAATGATCATAGTTATAGGCGTGATCTATTTATTATGAAATATTTATGATAAAGGCACTAGGCATGAAACTTTTATTGTGAAAAGCAAATGTTACAGTCACTATTCATCTAATTGTGGCTTATTGTTAGTCTCTATTAAAGCCTACAGATAGGTATTTCGTTACATAGAATCTCACAGACTACTGTAGTAGGCTATGGTTGTGGTGTTGGTTACCCCAAGTGACAAATTGTTGGTATAGAAAGTTTGCACTGTGAAAATCCTTGTTAGGTCGTCTTACGAGTGATAATATTTTACTTAGCCAACTGTAATTTTGCTAACCCTTATAATAACTTTATGCCAGTGTGTCTGATGATTGCATTGCTGAAAAGCGTAATTAAAATTTTTAAGCCTGCGTTGGTTCTGGTGACAATCAATAGGCCAGATTGTTGCGCTGTGAAACATTATGAGTGATTTCATAGGTCTGGTATGTTTATTATGATAAATTATAACAACAGTAGCTAGTCTAGATTAAGTGTGAAAAGCATATGTTAAAGCCAGTAAGCCTTTAACAGTTGGCTGTTGTCTCTTTGTGTTACAGGTCATGGACAGATATTTTGTTACATGTATTCTCACAGATTACAGTAGTAGGAAAGGAGTTTGGTGTCAGCCACCCACTCTGATAAACCCTGGGGGGGTTTCACTGTGTTAATTCTGGTTAAACTCTGCTGAGAGGTGTTGTATTGGGTAAAATGTAAAGCCAAGGGTAAAGGCTTCATAAGTTAATTTGTAACAATTATGGATACATGGAGTCTTATATATTACAGTCCTAGGCATGGCTTTGGTGTTGGTGACCCACACCAGCAAATCATGGGGATAGACAATTTGCACTATGATGATCTTTATTAGGTGCCTATTAGGCTCCATTAGTAGGGATTTTATAATGTTTAACAACTGTACTTTGTTAGGTTGCAATTTTATTACAGTATACCTGATGGTTGTCTTTTGGGAATGCTTATGACCAACACAGTAGGCGTGCGTTGGTTATGGAGAAAAGCCGTTGATAAAGGGTACAGGCCTAATTATTTATAATAAAATGTTATGATAAAGGCATATTGATTATAAACAGCATATGTAACAGTCAATAAACATTTAAGGGTAGATTGATTAAAGTCTACAGATAGATATTATGTTACATGGAATCTCACAGATTACCATAACATGTAAGGGTTTGATGATGGTTACCGCTTCTGACAAACTGTGTGTTTAACAGATTTGTGTTGTTAGAATTCTTGATAGACCTCCTCCGGGGAGATAGTATTTTGCTTTGCCAAATGTAATTTTGTACACTATGTAATTTTATGACTGTATGCCTGATGGTTGCCTTGTAGGAAATCTTGAGCTCAGTACAGAAGGCCTCAGTTGGCTATGGTGACAAGCCACTGATAACACCTAGAGGACTGATTGGTTCACTATGGAAAAATATTTAAAATATAATAAATCTAATCTTTTTATTATGAAGGGTTGTAATAAAAGCATTTGGCCTTACATATTGATTGTGAAAAGCATATTTTAAGGTCAACAGGCATTAGTTTTAGATTTTAGGGTGGATTGTTGCTTCTGTAAATTAAAGCCTACAGATAAGTATATTGTTACATCAAATATTCCTGCCTTGTTTAGACGGCAACATGTATTATTTTTTCTTGTTGTAGTCTTTTAATTTATCCTGCATATATTGTTGAATTTGTGTGTGTTTTATTGCGGTTTTGATTGAAAGTCCGAGCCAGTGCATAGATGAGTGACAGAGGACATGCATGATGACTTATTGAGTGCCTAAACTCATCAATTACACAAAAGGCACTTTCATTCAAAAGCCATATCATTTGGCATTGCAATGCCTATTTCATTAGTTGCTAATTGAAAAATATTGGTAAAGCAGTAGACAAGATATATTCTTGGCTCATCCTTTAGTATGTGGGCCACATTGGATAGTTACTTTTACCGCTTTTAAAGTATGTGAGGATGGTGGTGTGTGGAGGTAGTTGTTGGTTGAAAATGGATAAAAACTGCCAGGGAGCGAGAACAATGACAAAGTTTGCATACAACAATAATGTAATTATAACATTCATCCCAAATATCTATGAATAAAGTGCTATTGAATAAGGTAACAACCACATTCATCCACAAGAACATTAACATATTACGCTGGAATGTGATGGAAGAATTGTTTTTTTTTCTTCTTCTAATTATCAGGATAACAAAACTGACAATATAACATAATAATTTTAGAGTTGATTTGATTTCATTGATATAAGGGATGTCAGGCTAATGGGGCATGGCCAGGCAGGCTATAATGGTGGACGTGCCGAGCTGAGGCTCCGACACCAGGCACAAATCTTTCCAGCCACACTGCGCCCAATCAGTGGAAAACGAGCCCACAGCCACTGGAACATGACAGGAGGCACAAATCAGGCTCGGATCCGCTGTAAATTGGTGCAAAAACGAGCACTGAGTTAGGACGGACCAAAGCATAAGATGGCGGCCGCCAGGCTCCGAAGGCGGCAGTCAGCCCTGCGGGCTCTTAGCCAGGCTCCTGCTGATGCACCCCGAAAGAGCAACGACTCCACCGTGAACGTGAGGGCAGTGAGTGGCGATGCAGAAAAAAGTGAATAAGCAGCGGGAACACATGTGCCAGCCCGGTGCTCTGCTCCTTCCCCCAGGCCTGGCAGCAACACGTAGGCGCACCGGAGTACGGAGTGCCCACGAAATTACCCCGCTAAGCGGTGATGATATCCTGCAAGAACTCTGCAACACGGTACTGACACGCTCACTGAGCTGAGGCGGACCTGAAGGCAAGATGGCCGCCGCCACAACACAGCGGTGACCCCGAAGATGGCGCACATCTCATGCGAGCAACTAGATAAACTCCTGCTGCTGCACCCAGAGTGAATGGTGATCCCACCACAGACCCAGAGGCGGTGAGTGGCAGTGTAATGAAAAACCTGCATACATCCAACAGAGATGCACGGGCATCACCCAACACTCCGCCCCTCCCCCTGCGGCCAGCAATCACACAGTGGGGAGGGTGGGCAGCCGCGGAGTGAGGGACTGCACACTTAAGCACGGGAGGACTAAGAATGAGGAATTACCACTGTGACCAGAGACATAGCTGTAGCACTGCCTAGAGAACAAGGAGTGGGGAATTACCACTGTGACCAGAGACACAGCTTCAGCACTGCATAGAGGTCTTAGAATGAGGAATTACTGATGAGACTAGAGTAGCAGCTAGCAGTACTGTCTAGAAGACTTAGAATGAAGATTTACAACTGGAACCAGAGAAGCAGCTAGCAGCACTGCCTAGAGGACTAAGAATGAGGAATTACCAATGGGACCAGAGAAGCAGCAAGCAGCACTGCAGATAAGGTGCCATAACAAAGGGAGCATCCATTGGAGCCAGGACTGGGAACAGCCAGCTATGGCAGGTGATACGATTCAGGTCCAGTAAGAAAACCTAGAGGAACTGGAAAAGCTAGGACCTGCGATGGCCAGCAACAGAGGCCGACAAAATACAGGCCCAGGACCCAAACCAAGAAGAAACATGTAGGAGGCAGAAAAGGTGGGACTAGCAGCTGGCTGCTAACCACATTCTGTGGGTAGAGACATTAGATGCTTCACCTTTCCCAGCAGCTGCGAAATACTAGGCACCCTGGACAAGATTAAGAATAGGGGAGCTTTGCCAACAGAAAGGAGCATCTGCTGCAAGCTACAATATGAACCTTCCTCCACCTTCAATGCATTAGCACAGCTTTTTGGTAATAAACAGCGCGCATGAGGCAAGGACGCACTTCATGGAAAGGCTGCAGGGAAATTAACAAAACATGTAGTGTGCAACACTAACCTATATGTCACATTGTGAAATAATGGATGTTACAGGGGCAGTCTTTAGGGCATGACCAAACCAGCAAAAGGAGGGACAAATGTCGGCTATAAACCATTGAAAACTAAGGATTTTTGACAAACACATGAAGGAGCCCATCAAAAGCGATGGGCGTCCTGAATGCCTACACACTTGATACTAAAAAACACCTTATATGCTGAAAATAACTTACTGTAAAAGTGTAAGGGTGTTTCTATGAATTGTTTGTTTTCTACCCTGTAGTCGCTACTTACAACAAACCATGTTCCTTGCCTGAGCCTACGTTGTTTTTTCTTCTGCTTTGCACAATTTCCCTTGTGTAGACAGGACACAGGCTTGTGTCCCACTTTGTGTATTTAATGTTTCAATGGTTTCTTACTAACGTATAAGTAAATTATTGACCTCTGTCCTGCTGGACAAGTCCCTGCAATATAGCACTGATTGAGTCTGTATTTATTTTCCCTTACATCTTATTAAGTTCTAGGGACCACTGTTAATAAAATAATTAATTCCCAAGGTCCCTGTTCGACCTTTCTTGAGTGCCCTTGTTGTGTTTAAATATACACTGGATACAGCATGCCTCGCAGGGCAGCGCTTGCACGCTGCTAGGCTCAATCTAGAAAACAAGGGGAAATAAAAAAAAATCTCCTCATATTGCCTGCCTCTGGAAGGCGAAGGAATTTGGTGCAAATTCCTGTCTACATTGCTTTGTAAATAGGGATTGCATCAAACCCATGGGTGGTTGCATGAGAACGCAAAGTAATGCAAGGTAGAGCATTGCGCGGTGTTGCATAGTTACAAATTACAGCAAATCATGATTTACATTGGTTTGTAAATTTCAGCAGAAGACGTTGCATCGGATTGTGTTAAAAAAGTACCACAAACCCAATGCAAACATTTTGTAATCCTAGGCCTTAATGTTTTTATACTTGTAGGGTGTTTTTAATATATTTGCAATATTACTTGAAGCAAGACACTGTTAATGAAAACTGCTAATATCACTTCCTATTTTCTATGTTTTTTAAATTAAATGTACTTGCATTGCTCCTGAAGCAATGTTAACTACAACTGTCATCAGCAGGATCGGCCTTACTGATAATTATGGATTTCCTTTGAGTGTTTGCAAACGTGGGTAAAACAAGTATACAGTGGCTTTCTTTCGCTTTCTGCAACTTTTTTATGCCCATATGCTACAACAAAATGATGTTCCATTCAACAGTGCTTCGCAATGTTTCGCTGTGTTTGAACTATGGAACTGGGGTTAACTTCAATACGAAATGCTAATGTGTTTTTATGGCCAGCGCTGCTTATGTATCCTCTGTCTCTCTCATACCCATTTAGACTCATGAATGACATTACAACAAGATTTCAGAGATTTGTGGTTATAGGCAGCAGATGGTTGGTTACAAGTAACTTGGTAGTGTCACAACTGTGTTCATGAAGGGTTCATGCAAAAACTTTGATATGTAATCCTGCAGGTTTCAGCTTAATTTATTGCACTTCCATCACTGTCAAATTAAGCATCCTTCTCTGTTAGGAAAGGTGCAGGCAGCATGCTGCCAAAGAGACTTTGCTCTATACCTCTATCTATAAGGAGTTTTGATATGTGGGACATTCTTGTATTCAGGCATGTCTGACCTCAGTATAAAAGCATTTACAATTCTTTATTTGTGCATTGCTTTGCGTGTTCATTTCTTTCTCAACTGGTTCCAGTTAGGCACTGCAAGCCTCTTTATGAGTCCACAGTGGATCCCAAGAGACCAGTAACGGACTTTACTAGCCCCATCAACATAATGAGATAAAGCAGGGGTTTTCCCATCTGGACTTTAGTTGCTGAAACTATGGAAAATTTCCAGTGACACTCTGGGGGAAATTGCTGCAGGAATCAATTGCGAAACTCGCGATTCCCACAGCAATTCTTCATTTCTAAGTGTGCCCTCAGGATAGTCCTCATTTTCCGAGGCAATATCGTCCTTAGAATTACTAATGCCTGTGTTATCAGTGATTTCAGGTACGAAGAAATACTGTGCAAAATACGCGTGCCATTATAATTTCGTTCTACCAGTGTTAAAGTAACACCAGTAAAGTAACCCAATAAAATGTGAAAGGTGTGGGAAAATGAAATCAAATTCGTGTGTAAAGTCATGCACTGTCATTTGAATTCATAAATACCATGAGAGTTCCCCCAATCACAAGACTTATCTTTGTACTGCTGCTATAGACACCACAAACGGCTGGTCACTTTGCAACGACAATAACTGCAAAACAGGTAGGAAGTGCTCAGTTCTCAGAATAGCAATCATGGCATAAGTGTGCAGACAGACGGACAAATCTGGTCCTGGATTCATGTACAATTAGTACAAATAGAAAAGACTGTGTACTTTTACACTTTTTTTAATAATGCGTTGATGTTTCAGGGCAATTCAGAAAATGCAAGAGAGTACCACTGGAGTACATTGGGTGAAAGGCAGTGTCACCCTTGAACTCTTTGTGATTTTTTTGCAGTACGAATCAGGTGAACAAGGCTATTGAAGAAGACTTTACTTAAACACTGTGAGAGAGTCTCTTGGTGCGAATGACTCTGATACAAAAAGAAGGACAAACACAAAATTAGTCTTTATCTCCAGAGGGATATAACCATGGGGCATATTATCAATGGCCAGCGCTAATTATCGCTGGCCGTACTTAGCGATAGAAATATTATCGCCGGCTATCGCTGAATATTATCGCCATGATAACGCTATATGTACAACGCATAGCGCTATGACGATAATATTTCAGTGATAGCGGTGTTTTCAATGGAACATCGCTGGTTTTCCAGCGATATACCATTGAAAACAGCGATAGCATTGCTGATAGGACCCTGTGGTCCTATCAGCATAATCCCTTTCCCATTAAAAGTATGCCTTAGTCAGGAATTTAACAGACGTTAAATTCCTGAGTTAAGGCTGAGGTAGAGCGATTTTTTTTATCGCTGCACTTCCTTGTTAATATTGCGAAGCTGCCTTCACGATATTAACATGTGTTGTTTTCACAGCCCCACCTTCTTTGCATCTCATTAGCGATGCGAGGTGAGGCTTTGAAAAAACAGGCTCTACATCAAGGAAACACGCGCTAGCGTGTCCTTGATGATATTGCGATATAATTATCGCCGCTATTCGCCCAAAAACGGACGCTAAAGAGGCGATAATTATATCGCCAGCCCTTGCTAATATGCCCCCATGTTTTTAAGAGTTTATAGATATTGAGAAAATTGGATTCAGAACAGTTAGAGGATGGTATGGAATTACAAAGGGAAGGTCTTAACACTTGGAAGGTCCTATCTCCCCAGTTTTGAAATTTGATTGTCATGACTGTGAAGGTTAGTGTTGGAAGATGATCTCAGGGAATGGTAAGGAGTGTTTTAACTGAATTTATTAGATGGGAACAGTAGAACAGAACCATAAAAAACCTTGTGCATTATGCACACCACTTTAAACTAAATGTGTATGTTGACCAGAAGCCAATAAAGTTATTCCCAATAAAGGGTTACCTGGTCAATATTTCAAGGATGAACACTAGTGTGATTGTAGCATTCTGGAGCATTTGCAAATGTTTGGCAACTATAACTCTGTGGGAAAGTGAAAAGAAAAGAATGATTCTCTGCAGTAATTTATAATGTAAGAGGTAACATTTAGTCACTGCAGATAACTGAAGGAGAGGTCTAAGGAGAGCTTTGCGTCTTAAATAATTACTAAATTATGTGCTGAGGAAACCAGGTCAAGATGGAGCCCTAGAATGGTGGGACATAGAAGTTGATCCAGTCTATTGTTTTTTTTTTTTTTAGATGAGTAGAATTTCAGGTTTGCTTGGCTTTAACTTCATCCAGTTTTGAGTGGTGTTCTCAGAAGAGTCATTATGAAGTCAGTAGAAAAGTGGAATGTCGTGTGCATAAAATAATAATTTACTTTAAAGTTTTGAAACAAAAAGCCAGAGAGGATAAGTGAAATAGCAGAGGTGAAATTACAGCATGCTGCAGGTCACTTCATAACACAGAGCTTAGCAAAGAACGCGATGAGCAAAGCTGGATTGGCTGGGACCTATTCAATAGAGGTAAAGTAATCCATGCTAAATCCACAGATTGCATAGATTGTAAAAGATCGAAGAAGTTGTCACTGGATTTTAGGATCAGTGGTGTTAAAGTCGATGGAAATGTCAATACATATTATGACTCCCCTGCAGCCACATCTACCATCATTTTCAGATTGCCTAACCACCAGTTTAATACTTCTGCAGAGTCTAAATCCTACTTTTCGATCCTGCAGACATTGATTATCTTCAATTACATTCTGGAGTTTCAAGGTGACTCATTTTTTGGTGAGCTTAGAAATGAAAGAAAGCAAGGAGATAAACCTCACATTTTCAGGATCTGTGGAATGTAAGGAAT
This sequence comes from Triturus cristatus, assembly GCF_964204655.1. Taxonomy (NCBI): domain Eukaryota; kingdom Metazoa; phylum Chordata; class Amphibia; order Caudata; family Salamandridae; genus Triturus; species Triturus cristatus. The sequence goes on from NC_140590.1 coordinate 964,812,500, forward strand.
TCTTCAGTGATAGAGTGGACATCATTGCAACATGTTCTAATTAGCTGGACATCAGAAGGGACTTCAGAATTGACACATTTCTCACAATTTTGGTGTATTTTCTCAGAGAAATGTGAAATAAAGAATAAAAGGGAGGGGCAGAGCTACTGAAGGCGATTAATAGTGTGGGATAATTCTTTAGTGCAGTTTTTCTATTTTAGAATCTCGCTTAAGTACTATCTTTTAGCTGCCTTTATTAGGAAGCAGCACTTACTTACTTATGTAGTTGCTGCAATAGTTGGCCCTAGCTGTGTGGTTGTAGGCTCTTTTTCTTTGCTTTTCCTGTTGACTCAAGGTGATATCTTTCTTGTTTACGGGTTGATGTAAACCACTTACAAGTTGCATTGCTCCAGGTGATTGTTTTTGTCAGTTTGGGCAGGCGTTCTTCAAAATATGTCCAACTTGAACATAAAAGACATTAATTATAATTGAATGATTTGAGCTAGCCCAATGCTTGAATAAGGAACTATAGGAATCCAATAACTGCTCTGCTAAATTTGAAACATTATTACTTGTCCATGAACTACTATTAATAGCGTCTGGTTTATTTTCTAAATTCAAAACATTGCTAGGCTTTGCTTAAACGGTAGAGATGGAAATATAAAGGATGATCTGACCATGGTATTTGCAAAGCAGCTTTGATTTTTGTCAGACCTTTTGTTACCAGAATAAGGTTCATAATAATTATTATAATAGCCATGGTTCTTATTGTCAAACCCATTGATCAGCTGCACAGCAGACTCAGGCCAGCTTGTGTAATGGACATGTGGACAATTGCAAATAATATGGAATTGCTCCAAATCTGATCTCTCCTTGGATCAATACTTGTCTACAGCAGAGTGACAGAAGCATAAACAGTTGATAAGTCAAGTCTGCCTGGACTTGAACCTGTGAACTTCAGCACTGCTGGTTCTCTCTGACTCTTTCAGTCCACAGAGCAGAGCGCAGAGCGGACCGGTCGAGCGGGACAGCAGAGAGCAGAGGGCGGGCCGGGCTCGAGAGCTCGAGAGCTCCACACGAGTGGCGGTGGTGGCGGTGGTGGAGAGCCGCTGTGAGGACCCGGGCGATTAAGAAAAAGCCCTGAGCTCTGAGCCCCGACCCCCGAGCGGACGCGAATGAGCGAAACAAGCGGCGCAGGCGAGCCTTAGGAGACGCCGACGCTGACGCTCCTGTTGCCGGTCTGTAGCTCACTGGGGGGCCGAGCTTCGGATATCAGTGCCCAGCCCCGCTCCACTTGGCCCCGCAATTTACCCGCAATTCACCCGCAATTTACCGCAATTCACCCGCAATTTACCGCAATTCACCTGAAAACCTACACAGCCTCCCACCGCCCACCGCCCGCCACCTACTGTCAACGGGTCCAGGCAAAGGGTATGCTGTGGGAGGATCTCCCTCGCTGGTGGTGCCAGAGACCTTGCTGTCTGCTGTCTGCTGTTTCTACCGCCACCGCCGCCACCACCTACTGCCATTCCCCAATTCGAGTTTCACAAGAGCAGCCAGGAGCAGCCAGCACAGGAGCAGCCTGACTTGGTTTCGGCGGTTGGCAGGCTGTAACATCGTGGACGAGGGAGCCCAAAAGCATCTCCCTCACAGTATTAGGAAGTGGTGCAAGCGGCAAGCAGGGGCAGGAGCAGCGACCCCCCCGCAGCAGCAGCATCAGGAGAGGAAAGCGAGGGGGAAGGCACAGGATTAAGAAACGAGGAGCAATCCACAAGAGGGCCCCAGGAAAAGCCGTGGATTGAGGAAGAGCAGAGGTGAGCAAAATTCCAAAAGCGCAAAGCGAGCCGGGGTCAGTAAGTAATTATAGAGCAATTATAAATAACAGTAGCAAATAATAGTAGAAGCCGCGTCACATCGTGGGAGCGCCCTTGAGTTCTCAGGCATTCGATTGCATCCAAGCAAATTAGTTATCTTGACCTTCAATTCCTTCAATTCCTTAATGCGCTCAAGCTCAAGCTCATAAAAAGCTCATAATAACTCAAAACATCATATCTGGTGGTCTCTCTCCTCAAAACGCAAACATTCCCGTAATACTCTGCTTGGTTCCAAATAAAACAAAACCACCCCAAATTTGTTCATTGCTGCCGGCCAGACTATACTGTCGGTTAGAGTGTCGGCCCACACTACCAACAAATCATGCGTTCAGGGAAAACAAGAGGAGGAGATAAGAAAGAAGTACATCCCCCACCCCCAGCCAAAGATGGAAAAGACGAGGATAAGGAAGGAACTTTGACCAACACCAGAGCTCAAACGTGTAACCCTTCTGACAACCCCCTGGTAGATCTGGGCACACAAAATATAGAGGGCAAAGATGTAATAGAGATCATCGAAGCAAGAGAAGCATGGCATGAGTGCGTACCAATAACGAACGCACCAAACTTTATGGCAAAAACCTTGGAGATAACAGAAACAATTTCCGCAGAGGCAGCCTCGCAAGCTAAGTGCATTCACAGCAAGAAGGCAAACCGCCCTGCCCTAAATAGGCATAATTCCTGTCCCAATAGCAGCAAATGGGCATTAATAACGGACTTCCATAAAGTAGCTACCAAAACAACGGAGGGAATTTGGAGTCGTCATGTCTCGAAAATAACCAACCACACAAATTCAATAAAAATCGACAAAGCCCCACAAATCTTTAAAGAATCAAATCTGACCCCAACAGGGGATAGAAATATAATAAACATTGAGACAGAATGGAAAGAAAAGAAATACGCTGGCTCAGCTATCCTGGGTGCCGAAAATAAAGAAAACCAGAGTCTTCAACAACCATCCTTTAAAAAACTCCCTCCCTTGGAGATTTACCAAACGAAAAATTCCGAGGTAACTGAGGTTCTAATTCATCACCATCAATCCCAATCTCATCTGGATTATTTACTTCAGTCCCAAGAATACCAAACCCCACCAGGACACTGTGATCACAACGGTCACAGTGACAAAGTCAAAAAACACAGCAAAAGCAACTTAAAAAACTCAAATAACCAGCACAACAAAATCACCTTCAGTCCTATGGGCATGACCGTTCCACAGAAGGGGGGCGACAACCCCACCAGTCAGGGGACAGCCAACTTAAGCTTTGAAACCCAAGTCCTAGCCGATCCATTCCCCCTTACGTCGGAAATGACAAATTATTTATGGCAGGACATACAAAATGATACATCAAATTGCTTTTCAAACTACACGGAACCAGCCCCCAAGATATCACAAAATCAAAAAAAGGCACCACCCATCAATTCCCCAGTTCACTTAAGCGAATTGCCCCATTTGGACCACAGTGTTGACTCAGCTCCATCAACATTCACTGTATGGCCTCATTTGCTAAGTACAATGGATACAATTGGCAAAGCAATGATTTTACACGCAGACAAATTAGACACTCAAGTAGACCTTTTAAATATCCTTGCAATCCATGTCTAAGGGGTCGAACAAAAACTGCAAAGTTTCAATGAGATGATCCTGAAGGTACAGCAAGATCGGGAAACTACTTTTCAAATGTGCCATTGCCATTGTACTCGAATAATTGACAAACTAGCCTCAGTTCCAACCATACTTACTGAACTACTGAATTCAACAAGGGAAGTCGCAACCAAGCCTACAATTCCAACAAAGAATGATGTAATAAAAATATCGGAGCAAGAAATCGTAGCCCCCAAGGGTTCTAATTTAGAACGTCCCAATCCTTCCGTAGGCCAAAAAAGCAGCGTAACAGAATCAACTCCCATACTGATCAAACTCACTGAGTCAACAGTACCCATACATAAGCCATGAAGTGTTCCCGATAACTTAAGCACCCAGGATTCTCCATCCCAAGATCAATTCAATAAAACATTGGAAGGACAGCTAAAAATCCCCATGATCCTATCAAAGCGGGAACGTAAACGACTGAGAAAATCTAGAAAGCGCAAACAAACGAGAAAGGTATCAGACCAGTCCCTGGCAACATCAATTCAAAATAGAACACCGCAAGAAGTAATTAGAACTCATAGCAGTACGGAAGCAGTAACCCCCAAGGAGCAACCAACCTTTTCCCCAAATTTACCAATCATGCTTAACACCTCGAACCAAAATCTAAGGGATTCGCCTCCGTCAAGGAAATTATACAGCTTATTCAAAAATGGAGCAGGGAAGGCAAAAAATAACCCTAAAACTCAGGCAACACAAGCATCAGTGAGTTGCCTCCAGTTGGCAGAAAGGAAAACAAACCAGGGTGCGACCACCTCGGTAGAAGTAACCAGCACAGATAAGGCGACTAGCGGAAGCAAATGGGGGAGCCGCAAACAACCAACAAAAAAACAAACCAGAAACTCGAGTTCCATCTCAGATCCCACGAGAGCCAACGGTGGTGAAATATACGGATAAGATTTTGGATAATGAACTGGAGTACAATCCCCCAGTTAATAACAAAGTCGTATTCAACCCACAATATGTCTCAAGGGGAATGCATGACGTATTAAATAGAAATGTCTTGCTAAAATTATTCAAAGCTCTCCCATCCTTAAATAACATAAACACCAACGACATCGAAAGCATTGAATTCAAACAAAACCTGTGTTGCAACGGTCAGGAAGCTACAATAGCTACATTTTCTAATAAAATGCATGTCGACCTAATTTGGCAGCAGAAGGACACATTTGCCAAATGGGGAATAGAGTTAAAAAAGGTAATTCCCCCGCGGTATCCCAGCCTATTACAACCACCCTCCTATACCACGAGTCTCCTAAAAGGGGCAAAAGGCCCAGACAATCAAAGCCAAATGAGGGACCAAGAGCACCAGGCCAGGAAAACTACCATCACCCTCGAGTACCCCGAAGCCGGCAAATCTCCGACACCTTGGGAATTAAAAAGAGAAGGCATATCCTCGAGAAAGGCATGAACAACTTCAACACAAGCCTCCCAATCATACCAAGGATGTACCATTTGCTCCTGGAACATGCATGGTCTGTATTCAAAATTTGAAGACCCAGATTTCATGCATTTTATCACACAATATAATATTCTCCTTTTTCAAGAATCCTGGCAGACAACTTCATCCCCTATAACAGGGTTTAAGGAATTTCTGAATCCAGCAAAGAGAGTCACCAAATATGGAATAGCTAAAGGAGGTCTCTCTACTTTTATTTCCACAGAAATTCCATGGCAGGCTTCCATTGTAGACCTAGACTGCTCCTGGATGTTGTGCGTCAAAATAGACGTCTCGGAGACCTATACCCTACTCATCCTTAACATCTATATTCACCCTGTATCTAAAATAAAGAAGTTGAGAATTGAACAACTAATTACTTCAATAAAAACATTAAAACTCGCCTATTTGGATGCAAAAATTATTCTGTCGGGTGACTTTAATATGAACTTATTATACGAAAGGAGTAAGGGAATAAAGGGGCCCATACAAGCCCCCAATAGACAGGTCACTTCTGGCAAGAAATGCGCTTTTCGCCTGAAAGATCTCTCAATGTACATACTTAATGGGCAAGGTCCGGCCGACAAGCCTGCTGCATATACTAGGGTTACACAAAAAACACATTCTATCATAGACTACATCTTTATAGATTACGACCTTCTTCCGCACATTACTAACTTCCAGATAAAAGATCGGGCAGAAAGCGACCATCAGCCACAATCCTTTACATTACTAATAGCCCTTAAAATCTCAGCGAAAGTAAAGGCGCTGTCATCTTTAACACAATGCTATAATTTAAAACACCTTCGCTGGAATAAGAACAACATCAAGGCCATCGCAACCACCTATACCAGTCTTTTGGAAAAATCCAATGCTGAAACACTAACCATAAAAGCTTGGGAGTTTTTTATTTTTGAAATTAACAATATATTTTCTAAAAAACCCCATGCCCGCCAAGCCGGAAATTCAAAAGGGGCGGTTTGGTTCAATAAAAACCTGAGGAAACAAAAACAACAACTAAATAAATACCTCAGACAATTACGACCTCGGGGTCTAGAATGCCACCAGGAACTTCTGCCGTTAATTGCAAAAACTAGAAAACAGTAAAAAAATTATATAAAACGTACAAAAAAAGAGCACCAAGAACATATCTGGGCTAAACTCCATCACACTTGTAAATTGGGGGATTCCAGGCTTTTCTGGGAACAAATTAACCCACTAACCAATGGCCGGAATCAACATCATCATTCGGATATACTGGAGGCCACATGGAGAGCCCACATAGAACTCCTTTACAACGAAGCAGTACCTCGATTGGCTCCAAACTGTGAAGCACTAACAGTGAAGGAGGCAGGAGGCCGAGACCAAGTTAACGGTATCAATAACCTCGAACCACCTGGGGATCCAGATGCTGTTCACAGAAACTCAAGTGCTAAAAATTATAAAGAACCTGAAATCGGAGGGAGCCCCAGGTCCAAACGGCCTACCAAACGCCCTGTTTCGACATGACCCCGCATTCTGGTCCCAAGTCCTGACTCCTCTTTTTTTCAAAGTCACAGCAGATTGTCTGATCCCTGAGTCCTGGAGAGGAAGTATCCTTAGTCCAATCTACAAGTCGGGCCCACGTTCGGACCCCTCTAACTATAGACAGATCGCATTGATAGATGTAGAGGCGAAAAATTATGCATCTAACCTCTTAGTAGAACTAGAGGCCTGGGTTAGTCTAAAAAACCAAATACCTCCCACGCAAACCAGATTTCAGGCGGGGATGGGCACCCTAACGAACATCTCTGCCGTTACTCTCTTGGCTAATCAGGCCTTCGAAAAATCAAGGCCTCTGTATGCCTGCTTCGTGGACCTTAAGGCGGCCTTCGATAAAGTCTCGAGAGCCTCTCTTTGGGCTAAGATGCAGGCCTGCGGGGTTCCGTCTAGACTCCTGGAGGCCATCATCAACCTGTATTCCTACACCTGGGTGCAAATTAAGAAAGGAGACGGGTCAAGGGTCACCGGCAAGATTCCAACTATGAACGGGCTAAAACAAGGTTGCGTTTTAGCGCCCTGCTTGTTCAATATTTACATGTCAGATCTCGACAAATACCTTCAGTCAATTCCAGCTGACCCCCCAAAACTGGGCAAAATACCAATGCCATGCCTTCAGTATGCAGATGACATAGTACTGCTAGCACAAACACCAGCTGGCCTGCAGAAACTGATCACGGGATTAGGAGCCTATACCACCTCAAACCAATTTACGATCAATCATCTAAAGACTAAAGTAATGCGTTTAGTCCAGGTATACCTTCTCCTGGAAATTGGGCGAACAACGATTGGCCAGCGTTACCTCCTACAAATATCTAGGCTTTCTGCTCGATAGTAAGTTAAACTTTAAACAACACATGGAACAAGGAAGTACAAAAGCAAAACAACTGTTGTTCGCCTTCAAAGTCTTGAAAAAAAAGCTCGTAGGCTGCTCTACCAGCCACCTGCTTCAAGTGATAGCTGCAAAATTTTTGCCCTCTATCTCGTATGGCTCGGAAATCTTGAATACCAAAGACGCAACCACCCTAAATACAGCACAATCCGTATTTTTCAAAAAAAAAATTCCAATCCCGCTACACATCTCACAAGACCAAATCCGCCTAGAATTTGGATTAAAAAACCAGATCATGGCCAGACAAGGTGCTTTAGTGAAGTACTACTGGAGGATGAGGGAGGCAGAAGATAATACCCTAGCCCATCGTTGTTGGGTGGAGATAGAAAGTCAAGCCCGACAATCCAACTCGACGAAGAGAATTCTGCAGGAATGCTTGTCGGCGTTACAACTAGCGGAGGTCTGGTCAATACCAGTAACGTATTCTGGATTAAAAAACGCGGTAAATTCCGCAATCAAGAGGAACTCCCTATCAACTGACAAAAATACTTTTTCTAAAAAATTCCACGCCTGGGCTGTGATTCAGACATATCAGAGTCTAAAACCGCAACGGTACTTGACAGAACATGTCTCTTACCATAAAAAGCATTACTTGATGTTACTACGACTGGGTTCATTCCCCTCAAAATATTTAACCCCGCAATGGAAACACGTATGGCCATCGAAGGAATGTCGCCTTTGCAGTCAAGGGGAGGAGTCACTATTACATTTATTATGCATATGCCCTTTTTTATTGAAAACACGTAAATCCATTCTTCGGGAGATCCTAAGGAAAGAACAGATCAGAACATGTGGAGCTGCGGTCATCAGGTGTCTTGGATGGCTCTCAATTCCACTCTCCTGTAGCGCCATAAAAATCTGGAAAATAGCAGCAAAAGAATTGGACAACATTTCTTCATGATAAGCAATTATACAACTCTTTGATTGACTTTTTACTGTGATCATGTTTTTTTTTTCTTCTTCCCTAAGATTTCGTCCAGATCAATGTTTTAAAATAACACAAAAAAATAATAATAATGTTTTTTTTTATAATATCTTTTATATATAGAGGCTTATTCAATGTTCAGAATCTGTATTTTATGATGGTTCGCCATTCTTTTATAATTTTTAAAGAATTAATAAAAGTATCTTTGATTGATTGATTGAACATTTGTTGCTTGTGTATGTGTAGGGATGATGTTTCACGTAAGCACACACCATGCCACACCATCCCTCCTGAAAAAAAGTGCACTGTATTATGATCCGATTAACTAATTACATTGGTAGGTCCATGTGGTTTGTGAATATAATGTGACAAATAAGTCAGGAAAAAAATAATAATTGTAATTACCAGGCTGAGAAATGGCATAATCTACCTGAGCATTCACAATATAATGTACCCATTTTTGTTTCAAACGTCTATGGTGATCATGGTTGCTTAAAATATAATAGCAAATGAAATATTTACATTCCTCAAACTTATATTATGCTCTAGATACAAATAATATCTAACTCTTAAATATTCGGAAACATGTAATCCCTGCGATTTGCAAATTGTTTGCAAAATCTGTTGGAAAGCTGGACCACTTAAAAAACAAATAAAATATTTTCAAATTAGATGCGACTCTGAAGGATGAACCTTTTGTAGCTTCTGAATGATGAAAGCAAATTAAATAAAATCCTTTGATCTCAGTAAGGATTAATTTTCTTTTCAAAGACTGGATAATGATTCTTGAAAGACTATAAAGTGTTTCTGTCAGCAGCTCTGAACATAATCCGCAAATGTAAACATGGCTTCTGGCGACTGGAAACACCCAAAGTGCAAACTGAAGGAGCCTAATAGGTATACACTGGCATACAGTCGACAAGTTGGGAAACGAAATTATTAGACATTGTTTTTTCCATACTTAAAAGCATATACATTAGGCATTGCACATGTACGTACACCTTTTAAATATCCAAGTCCAAGACAGTGAAATAAAAAATTAAATCCATACTTTCCTTGCTTTGATTTTGTACTCTATTGTGGGTTGAAGCCGTATTTTACAACACATCAACACAATGACATAAGTGCTGCTACTTAGCCTGCTTACTGTTGGTTAGCAGTAATATTTTCACAGCTACACTGCACAATGCCAAGCAGAGAAATATATGTGTCCCACCTATATACGGATGGATGGCTCTGTGCAAATCTCAGGGGTACAAACCCAGTTGGGAAGTTCTATCCTTCTATTCTTTTATACGTTCAGATTATTGTTTAACTACTTTCTTTTACAGGCGCTGGTCTCTTTCTCCTCTTGTGAGACAACGGTTGTGCCAGGACTTTAGAGATGAACGTCAATCCATGGGACTATACAACCACACATCTCACTAGTTAGCAGAACCCTCACACGAGACAGTACCTGGCTGTGTATTCTGAACACCAGCAATAACTTTTGACTCAGCAGGCAAACCTTTATCCTGAATTATTTATCCTACCCATCATAAGAATGTCTTCACCTGCAACCTAGACCTGAAGCATTTCCTTGACTCCAGAAGGGCACTAGATGGCACAGAAACCTATTGGGTCTATGACATGAAGGCATATCAATGGTACGTTCTATATTGTTTTTTATCACTGGAAGGGAAGAAGCAGTAAATATTGTTGCAAACGGTGAATGGGCTAGAAAAGGACATGCATAAAAATAATAATATATCGTCTGCATAGAGTGAATGTCAAGACCGTCTACACAATGGTGGATCATGGGTATATCCAACGTGGGACATATCATCAAAGGAGAGGGGACTAAGGGTGCTTGTAGGTCTACCATACAAGCCCCTTAATAAGTATTAATTGTAAAAAAACAAGTATGCAGTTCCTTTAGACAAAGTCACAAAATGAGAATATATCTTTGGTCGCTCGAGAGTCCAGAGGGGTGGATGAGAGTCTGCTCCTTTTGGAACTGGGGCCCTCACACACCCAGTCATGCTTCAACATCGGGCTTGCTCCTCATCAGGCGGGCGCTGCAATGCCTGATGGGTACCCATGTAGGGGCTATTTGTCGGAGATCTTTTATTCCAAGCCATAAGGTGAATCGGGGGTGTAGGGCCGTGAAGTGTAGATGGATGTGATGTTGTGGTGAGTGTAGATAGTGTAAAAAAAGCTAAGTAGTACTCTAAAACAAATTGTAATCACTGAGTCTACTTGTCTGGTTAAAACAGTAGTGGCCAACCTGTGGACAACATGTTTCTTGCCTGATCTGTCACGGAAGTGATCAATTGGCAATTGGTCAGGACCAAAATTGATTTTCATCTACACAGTAGTTGGAATACCGATTAGTAGCAGGTGTAAACCAATCACTATTAAAACCTAAATGCAGTGTACCTTATGAGAATGTTGACCTGTAATAAAAAGTACCAATGCATATTGGTTAAATTCCCATATTTGTCCATCATGCAATGGCTAGAACAATATGCGGTTAGCATTGAAGTGCATTGGGCGCAGGGATAAAAAGAGAAATAGTGACAGGAAAGTGACACATCTAAGGGCATAAGCAAACAGGTTAATTTCATACACTTGGATTAGAGGCATGTAAACTCACCCAATTAGGGTGGCTCTCAGGCCTCGAGAATTGATAGACGGAACACTAATTTAGCATCCTAAACGGAAACAGTAAAAGGTTTGGCAAAGATATTTATGTCAACACATAGATTTGTATCAGCATCAGAGACTCGTGCTGCAAACTCAATGAACACAACACGATTACTTACTGCATCGTCGTGACGGTTGCTACTATGCAGTTCCAATAACTGTTAAAAACAATATATCACTGCACTGGTGTTACAATGAAGGTGGTTTGGTTAATCTACTGCACAAGTGTAGAAAGAGTTGCATGATGGCCGTTTGACAAAAAAGTCAAAATGAGTAAAATTCCATGTCAGTTTGATTCACAAAATCTCATCTCAGTTTAACCGGAAATACCATGCGTTCATTTAAATTCGACTTAATAATTCGCATAATCAGAATAAATGAATGTTTAGCACTGTGAAGAACACTTACTGTTTATTATGGAAAATACATCAGTATAGCAATTTTACAACTATCATAGGAATATCGTTTTGGGTGGGAAAATTGGTGTTCCTAGAAGAGGGTCAGTAGGTTGCACATTAAAAATATTTACACAAAGTCTTAACTTTCTGGATAGTCGCAAACATTCTCACTGGAGTTTTCCATCTTCTTTATATATCGAAATGAACTCACTAGACCGATGTGTGTTAACGTTGTGGAAAGGTCCCTAAAGCACCTCAATGTTCAGGAGAATGTTGGGGAAAGGTTTCCTTGAAATGTGGGTAATGATAACAAAGCCAAGGCACGCTTGTTTTGAACTTTTAAGATCACTCCAGGGGAAGTCTGTTAATTTAAAAAAGTTCCCCAACCATCAAGAGAACCCTAAGGAAGTAGAAATATCAGCAATATATGGTCTTCCTTTAGTAACACTAGAAATTGTACTCAATTGTTCGGTTGTTCTTTGTATTTAAGTTCCATTCTTCAGGAGCCTAGCATGCAGGGCCGGACTGGGAACCCAAAGCAGCCCTGGCGATTTTTCTATACCTGCCCCCCAGGGGGACATGGGGCAAGTGTGAAGTATTGCTTCTTTTGCTACAGATGGTCAATATTGCAGAACTGCTGTCACACCGGCTCCTGGTAACAAAACCGGCCACCAACAGTGCAAAATCGGCCCCCACCCTTCCAGCCTCCCAGGGAAATGCCCGATGCCTGCCACGGCCAGTCCAGCCCTACTAGCACGACCTACTCTACAATTGAACGTGACTTTTCTTCTAAGTACACAAACTAATAGAATAAAGTGTCAGTAGGATTAAATGAAACTTTCACTTTTGCATTTACTTCTTAACCAGCCAGTACATTACATCATGGCTAATAACCCTGCGAGGCATGACTAATACCATTTTCAGTGTGACGTTCCAGTAAAACGCTATGTAATGCTCCATTAAATAGGCTGCTCTACTAATTAGGGTGGAAAGTTTGTTTACATTAAATTACATTCCTCACAAAATAAACTATATTGGGCTGCAAAAATTGCCAGGTTTGGTTCAGCACACTTTGATATGATCTCTAGACTGGGTGTACCTGTCGGGGGCCTTGGCTAAGTTTGGCGTGGGGGCTGGGCTATGTAGGGCAATTGGCTTGTTATATCATAATCCTGTAGCACGCCTCTTGGTCAATGGAGATCTGTCTGATCCAGTTACCATCACTAGGGGGACACGGCAAGGCTGCCCACTTTCCCCCCTTTTGTTTGATTTTTATATCGAACCCTTTGCGCAACAACTGAGGGAGGAGACCTCTATTAAGCCTTTCTCGTATAAAGGGTGGGTGAGGAACGTAGCCCTATATGGTGACGACGTGCTTATTCTTACTTCAGATGTTGGCTCTGCACTCCCTATAATTTTAAGGATTGCTCGTTCATTTGGTCAAGTTTCCAGGTTACGAAATTAATGATACTAAAACCGAGATGCTTGGTTGGAATCATGAAGGGCAAGCTATAGACTTACAAACGGGCTCCTCGATGAGATATTTGGGTCTACAGATAGGGAAGGACATAGAAAAAATAGCTCAAGTTAATTTAACATCGGTAGCTGAAGAATGCCGTAGGTTATTGCACTCATGTTCTCATATCCCACTATCTTTAATTGGGAGGGTCAACTTAATCAAGATGTCGATCCTTCCTAAAATTTCGTTTTTGTTTTGTACTATTCCCTTGCACTTTGATTATTCTTGTTTAGTTAAATTGCAGTCAGACATAACATCTTTTATTTGGAACAACAAACCGGCAAGGATTTCTTGGAAAAAGCTTAGAAGGCGAAGGGACAAAGGGGGCTTGGCAGCCCCGGACTTGAAATTATATGCTTGGGCCTTCCAGTTAACTCATTCCCGCATGTTGTTAAAAATACCTACGGACTACGGGGTGGGTCTAATGTTCTCAGCCATGTTAGAAGGGGAAGAAGCTAGTCAATCAGCCTTTCTCTTCAAATTCGGCAACCCCAAGTACTTCAAAAAGATTAAACTGAAGGTATTACAAGGTTTGGCAAAATTATGGGCCGAAGTCACAAGATCGATAAAAGTAAGCTATTTTTGTGATAGGACGCCGCTATGGGGCCTCCCTGAAAACCCCGTTTGGCTTGAAGACATTCTAGTGGCTCCAATAAGAGACACAGGCTCAGAGGTCTGGGGAGACCTTTTTTTTGAAGGGGAGCTGCTCTCATGGGAACATCTTCTGGCTAAAATCGGCCCTAATCTATCAAGGCTTAAATACCTTCAAATACATAGTTGGACTCAGGCCTACAAATCTCAAGCCTTAGAAAGAAATAAGTTTCCACTTGGAGTATATAGCCTGCTCATAAATAACCTGATGAACAACCCCTTGGGAAAAAAGGAGACCTCACAGTGGTATAAACTCTGGTTGGAGGAAACGGATGGAGTCTTCGATCTGCCTGATTCACTTTGGAGCCCTTCAATCTCTGGCCCAAACTTACAAAATCTTTGGACAGACTCATTTGGCCTTTTGTGCAGCATAGTTAAGCCTTCTTGGTTACGGAGGAACCACTTGCTTACACTGCATAGGGCATATTATTCTCCTCTTAGACTATCTAAATTTTCCGAGGGTAACTCAATTGCTTGTTCCAGATGTGGGTTTCTGGCTGCACCAGACACCCATATGTTTTTTGACTGTCCCAGTTTAGTGTCATACTGGGCAGCTATTAGTAACATTCTAACTACTTCATTGGGTGTTAAAGTAAACATTGACTTACCTCTTGTGATCTTCTGGATTTTGGAAGGAGCTCAAGGTGCAGCCAAAAACTTAGTGTTCTATACGATTTTGTTGGCAAGAAGGGAGATCTGCAAGAAATGGAAGGACGTGTCCCCTCCTTCCTTCGGCGAATGGCAGGCCTCCGTCATATATGCATCACGTATGGACCTGGCTAGGGCTGGTAATCAGAGTAAAAGAGCTTTTTGGTATTTGTTGCCATGGGTACACTGAAATACCCGGGGTTTTTTTTTTTTTTTTTTTCCCGGGGTCCGATGATTACCCTATTATGGTGTTCTAGCCATTCGTACCATACCTGGTCCTAGCCCGGGCTGACTTGGTTGCCAAGGTGGTTTACAAGAAGGGAAATGCCTGGTTCTTCGCCTTCCAAGATTGAAACTGCAATTGCTGAGGGATATTTTCTACTCACTTCCTTGGTCATATATCCCTGCCAGTTCTTTTATGAACTGAGACAGCTGACTGTAGGGTAATCTGGTATGGAACTGAAACCATGGTAGTAATGAGGACTAAAAAAAAAAAAAAAAGAAAAAAAAAAAAAGATATGATCTCTAGAGACTCTACCAAATATAGCAGCAGTCGTAAACGAAGACTCAAGTACATAACTTTTGGCCCAATTCACAAAAGACATTTTGGGGTGTGTAAAGCGGTACTCAATTAGAACTACTTCACAGGGTAGAAAATACAATCTAGAAACCAATGGCTGGAGACCTCCCCCTCCGTCTCTGCTATGTTTTATGTATGGAGATCATAGCCCCGGCTGGTTGAGATTCCCATAAACAGATGGAAAGTTACTAATAGAAAATTTTAACTTGTAATTTTGGTCATTGAAGTCTCCACTTCTCCTAAATCTACATCAATATGTAAATCTCCACCCAGAAATAGTGAACAGAAAAGAGTGAAGTTTTACACCTATGTGAAAGAGTACAACTAAATGTGGGTAGACCTTCATATGCAAGTTTACTCTTGTGAATCTGCCCATGGCAAACTGTATATTCCGAAAAATATGTTAGCTCGGGAATTGTTTGTAAGGTCATGGGGATACTTCCACATGACTTTCAGCAGGTTTCTTAGGTAGATGTTGCGGTAGGTTTCATTTTTAAATCTAATTCGTTTTTCTGGGTGGGATTTAGACTCATTTATAGATGACTTTCATAATTTTAAAAGGCAATTATAGGGGAAAAGCTGTTTAACTTTGGAGGGTCAGAAAACAAAAGCTTAACCCCATCTTCAGCCTATATTCTATGCCTTATGGAAATATTGTCTAAATTAGAAGCAATCAGTCATTCTGGTTCTTACTGTAGAAATTGTGGCTCATTGAAGTTAAGTCTGGCAAGCAAATGCAAAATAAAATTGAGCCATGTCATTCAGAAAACAAATCCAACCATGTGATCTACTGCAGATATATAATTCTTTTTGCATTAAGCCTATCTCATAAGGTATACTGCCCAACTATTCAAACTACTGCTTTTCGTGCTCGGTGTGATGGTGGATATCTTGCATCAGTTCAGCTAGATTCTTTATATAGTACTTTCTTTAATCATTATTTTTTTTTATCCCAAACAACATTAAAGGTTGCCTCCTCTCATCTTTGATTTATCCCCTTGATTTTGAATCCATTAGCATTTTCTGTCAAAGATGCAAAGCAATTTATGGCTTGAAAGTTGTTCTTATTGAAGGCAAGATGACAGTCTATGCTAGTAATATCTCTGGAAAGATCACATCTTGCCAACTAAATTATCCTGTATCGTGGAGTTTTAGAAACTTCACAGATTTAGTGCAAAATGTTTATTGTGGTTTAAAGGCAACACTAATGTATCATCTGTCTCTGCTAATGGTGACAAGCATTGGAATAGCCAATAGATCTCTCTTTTGGAACCTCATAAGGGTTTAGCCAGAGCTATTGGCTTATGTTTGCTTCGTATTGGGATGGCACGACTGGAAGGGTTTTGTTTGGTAATCTGGCATGCAATGGTATCTGCTTGCCCTGGGGTTTGTATGGATAGGTCGATCCTTTGAAGTTTGGCCTTGACCTTTTAGTATTAGATTGTAGCATTTCATCAACTCACAAGGGACTGAGAAAGAGTGGGTTTAGCAGACATTTTGCAGATGAAAGTTGTAGCCTGGCCTTTTGCAAAAATTTATTAAAAGCATGTATGCAACATGCTGTCTTTAAAGTGTAGCCATTGATTCCTTACTAGTACACTCTATACCTTCCTTGGGTGGCGCTCATACCAGTGCAGGTCTTTTTGATACTAACCTCATAGGATTGGACACACGTCCTGGTTTGCTTTTGTGTAATTGTCTGTTAATACGTACCATAATATGATAAGATCTGCAGTACCCTGTTACTGGTCAGAACACACCTTCCCCACTTTGTCTCACAATGATTATTATATAGCTAGCTTGGATACTATGGTACATGTACTTATAAGCACCTGTTGCAGCAGGGCAAACATAAAAAAAAAAAAAAGGTTTTCTTATTAGCCGGTCACATCCTCCCTCATGCTAGGGCATGAATAAATAATGCCGCGCCTCTATCTCAAGCCCTAGTGTCTGTCTCTCTCTCTCTCTCTCTCTCTCGCTCTCCATCTGTCTTTCTCTCTTTCTCACACACAAAGAAATATTGTATTTTTCCTACATCACTGACCTGCGAAAGCTGTCCTTATTGTTCAAATTAATAAAAACACGAGGACACAGCCAATGGGGAGGCAGCTCTTTCCCCATTTCAAAGTAAAGCAGGCACAGGCAATGTGCATTACAAGAATTACGGCAATGTGTTCATCCCCATTTCTTGTGCTACTCCAAAAAGTCGTGTCAGCGATGTAAATGAGCATGAGATATATTGTTATGTATTATTTGAGATGCAAAACCGATTATTGTTTGTCAATCCTGTGTTTGGGGCTCGCCTGCTCCACCCCTCCCATGCACAAGGCAGCCAGCATCAGCAGGAGTAGGGTACTGATGATGGCTGCAAAACAAAGAGACCAGCCTTTGGGAGTCAATGCTACAAATACACATCTAAGCCCCCACCATAAAATGACAAAACCTGCCCACTCCCAGCTACGTTCTTCCATACAGATGACACAGGGCGGAAAACTGCAAATGTCAACCTTGATGTTTGTACTACTACTTAATGTATACAAATGAGCCCTAACACCCATGTTTTCTTACAACCAATCATGGCCAGAACTGGTAGAATGCACATTCACGACATGGGAATTATTTTAGGTATTGCCCGCACAATCCCACCGGGGATGACATTGCACGCTTCCGTCGATGGAAACAAGATGGTTTGTACGGGGAAACGTGTTTTTTTATAAGTTCTTTTTTAATGGCTCACTCTATTTTAAAGAGGGTGAGTGAGAGACAGGCAGGGAAAGAGGGTGCGTAGAAAGAAATGGCAAACAAGCTAGCCTTCCCGTACAACTTGCTCAGTATGAAAGAAGCCGCTGGGTTGCAGAGTGCATTCATGAACGATACATTAGTAGAGTGAGCTCCCCCTTAAGCTCTTACTGCGGGCAGACATACAGGTGCAGCCTGGCTTCCCGCCATCACATGCAACCCTGGACCAGCACAGTGTCAGTCTGACACTGAGCTCACATCTTCTGGAAAATATGGGGCTTCTCCATTACTAACTAATCACAAAGAACGTTATGCTACTGGGTGCCATGCTACAGTGAAAATCCGTTTTAGAATTCTCCACCTTGCCACACAGCACAATTACTTGTGAAGGAAACGTGCTTTTATCTGGAACCGGTCCAAGATGCGGAACAGCAGGATGCAGTTGGTCTCTTTAAGTGGAATTCAAAACAAGGGTGAGCGGTCAGACAAGCAAACGAGAAGCAGCTGCCTATTCTATGACACACTCCAAGCAAGCGCCCTTCCTCGGAGAGCTAAACTCAACAGGCTCTACATACAAAGGGGTTAAATTGGATAGCTAGCCGTGCTGATAAAATAAAAGCTGCGCTGAAACATGAAGCACAGCGTGTACAGAGAAAATAAAAGGCACAGAATTCCAGGCCGTCGAAGCTCTAGTGACTAAAAACACGAGTGAGCTAAAAGCAAACATAAAAAAATGTTGTTCCAACACAGATGCTATACTGGTAACTAATTGATTGAGATTGTACTTAGTTCCTGCTCTCAGGAGGGATAAACACTGCAGGAGGCATGACAAATGCATGAGCTAAACAAATAAGAAAGTAAGAATACAAGAGTGACAATTCAACCAGCCAATAGCAAGCTTGTGGGTGGGATGTAAGTCCACAAACTGAATGCAGCATGTCTTGAAAGACAGCGCATGCGCTGTCTAGGCTCGACCTAAAAAGGAGCAGTTTCAGAAGGGGCAGAGATTTTGGGTGATCGATTGTGATGAAACCACAATCAGAGAGGCATTTTTTACATATTTGATTCTGCACATCCCATTAAATTGTTTTTACCGGAAGAAAAATAAACATGTTTTGCCGACTAGAGGCAAGTCTTAAAAGAACATGACTGCAGAGAAATAATTTTGGAATCACAAACTAAGTTGAATTTACATAACCCTCTTCCCCCACATACACACAGCTTCAATCTGTGAGCAGAAACACAAAACCATAAAAACAATATTGAGAATATTTGACGCAAAAGTGCATTTTCAAGTAGCTATAGTCAAGGTGAGGTGTGTGGGATGCAACAAAGATTTACAGAGACATTTTTGTGAACAAAGTTTGTTATGAATTTGTCAGGGAAAATATAGTCAGCTGAAGGGTGATTGAGAAAATATAACTCAAATGATTACAACCTGAGATTAATTTGTGAGAGAAAGCTAAATGTTTTTCACATATCTAGATTGCCAGATTTGTATGAGGAAAAAAGGTCAGAAGTGTGCAAAATGGTGTAACATTGTCTACCCATTGACAATGTTGTAAACACCCACAAAGTAGCAACTTTGTAGATATTCACAAACAGCTGCAATAGAGCATTCACAACGATTTACACTCTTTAAACTCCCATTAAAAAGATTGATGAAATTGTGTAAATGGAATGAAAATGTGAAAGGTTCTCCTCACAACCACTTTTCTCAGGCTATGTAGAGGAATGTTTCTCCATATGGAAAATAATTCCCTCGCATAGAAAAAGCTAAAAACTATGGGCCATATGTAGGTAACCTAGAAATACCGATTCCTAAATACCGAATTTTACCGAATCGGTATTTAGAAATCGGTATTTCCTATGTAACTAATTTTTCGGTAACTATTACCGATTCGGTAAAATTCGGTAAATGTTTACCGAATCTACAATACCGACCTATATTCTATGCCTTATGGAAATATTGTCTAAATTAGAAGCAATCAGTCATTCTGGTTCTTACTGTAGCAATTGTGGCTCATTGAAGTTAAGTCTGGCAAGCAAATGCAAAATAAAATTGAGCCATGTCATTCAGAAAACAAATCCAACCATGTGATCTACTGCAGATATATAATTCTTTTTGCATTAAGCCTATCTCATAAGGTATACTGCCCAACTATTCAAACTACTGCTTTTCGTGCTCGGTGTGATGGTGGATATCTTGCATCAGTTCAGCTAGATTCTTTATATAGTACTTTCTTTAATCATTATTTTTTTTTATCCCAAACAACATTAAAGGTTGCCTCCTCTCATCTTTGATTTATCCCCTTGATTTTGAATCCATTAGCATTTTCTGTCAAAGATGCAAAGCAATTTATGGCTTGAAAGTTGTTCTTATTGAAGGCAAGATGACAGTCTATGCTAGTAATATCTCTGGAAAGATCACATCTTGCCAACTAAATTATCCTGTATCGTGGAGTTTTAGAAACTTCACAGATTTAGTGCAAAATGTTTATTGTGGTTTAAAGGCAACACTAATGTATCATCTGTCTCTGCTAATGGTGACAAGCATTGGAATAGCCAATAGATCTCTCTTTTGGAACCTCATAAGGGTTTAGCCAGAGCTATTGGCTTATGTTTGCTTCGTATTGGGATGGCACGACTGGAAGGGTTTTGTTTGGTAATCTGGCATGCAATGGTATCTGCTTGCCCTGGGGTTTGTATGGATAGGTCGATCCTTTGAAGTTTGGCCTTGACCTTTTAGTATTAGATTGTAGCATTTCATCAACTCACAAGGGACTGAGAAAGAGTGGGTTTAGCAGACATTTTGCAGATGAAAGTTGTAGCCTGGCCTTTTGCAAAAATTTAATTAAAAGCATGTATGCAACATGCTCTCTTTAAAGTGTAGCCATTGATTCCTTACTAGTACACTCTATACCTTCCTTGGGTGGCGCTCATACCAGTGCAGGTCTTTTTGATACTAACCTCATAGGATTGGACACACGTCCTGGTTTGCTTTTGTGTAATTGTCTGTTAATACGTACCATAATATGATAAGATCTGCAGTACCCTGTTACTGGTCAGAACACACCTTCCCCACTTTGTCTCACAATGATTATTATATAGCTAGCTTGGATACTATGGTAAATGTACTTATAAGCACCTGTTGCAGCAGGGCAAACATAAAAAAAAAAAAAAGGTTTTCTTATTAGCCGGTCACATCCTCCCTCATGCTAGGGCATGAATAAATAATGCCGCGCCTCTATCTCAAGCCCTAGTGTCTGTCTCTCTCTCTCTCTCTCTCTCTCGCTCTCCATCTGTCTTTCTCTCTTTCTCACACACAAAGAAATATTGTATTTTTCCTACATCACTGACCTGCGAAAGCTGTCCTTATTGTTCAAATTAATAAAAACACGAGGACACAGCCAATGGGGAGGCAGCTCTTTCCCCATTTCAAAGTAAAGCAGGCACAGGCAATGTGCATTACAAGAATTACGGCAATGTGTTCATCCCCATTTCTTGTGCTACTCCAAAAAGTTGTGTCAGCGATGTAAATGAGCATGAGATATATTGTTATGTATTATTTGAGATGCAAAACCGATTACTGTTTGTCAATCCTGTGTTTGGGGCTCGCCTGCTCCACCCCTCCCATGCACAAGGCAGCCAGCATCAGCAGGAGTAGGGTACTGATGATGGCTGCAAAACAAAGAGACCAGCCTTTGGGAGTCAATGCTACAAATACACATCTAAGCCCCCACCATAAAATGACAAAACCTGCCCACTCCCAGCTACGTTCTTCCATACAGATGACACAGGGCGGAAAACTGCAAATGTCAACCTTGATGTTTGTACTACTACTTAATGTATACAAATGAGCCCTAACACCCATGTTTTCTTACAACCAATCATGGCCAGAACTGGTAGAATGCACATTCACGACATGGGAATTATTTTAGTTATTGCCCGCACAATCCCACCGGGGATGACATTGCACGCTTCCGTCGATGGAAACAAGATGGTTTGTACGGGGAAACGTGTTTTTTTATAAGTTCTTTTTTAATGGCTCACTCTATTTTAAAGAGGGTGAGTGAGAGACAGGCAGGGAAAGAGGGTGCGTAGAAAGAAATGGCAAACAAGCTAGCCTTCCCGTACAACTTGCTCAGTATGAAAGAAGCCGCTGGGTTGCAGAGTGCATTCATGAACGATACATTAGTAGAGTGAGCTCCCCCTTAAGCTCTTACTGCGGGCAGACATACAGGTGCAGCCTGGCTTCCCGCCATCACATGCAACCCTGGACCAGCACAGTGTCAGTCTGACACTGAGCTCACATCTTCTGGAAAATATGGGGCTTCTCCATTACTAACTAATCACAAAGAACGTTATGCTACTGGGTGCCATGCTACAGTGAAAATCCGTTTTAGAATTCTCCACCTTGCCACACAGCACAATTACTTGTGAAGGAAACATGCTTTTATCTGGAACCGGTCCAAGATGCGGAACAGCAGGATGCAGTTGGTCTCTTTAAGTGGAATTCAAAACAAGGGTGAGCGGTCAGACAAGCAAACGAGAAGCAGCTGCCTATTCTGTGACACACTCCAAGCAAGCGCCCTTCCTCGGAGAGCTAAACTCAACAGGCTCTACATACAAAGGGGTTAAATTGGATAGCTAGCCGTGCTGATAAAATAAAAGCTGCGCTGAAACATGAAGCACAGCGTGTACAGAGAAAATAAAAGGCACAGAATTCCAGGCCGTCGAAGCTCTAGTGACTAAAAACACGAGTGAGCTAAAAGCAAACATAAAAAAATGTTGTTCCAACACAGATGCTATACTGGTAACTAATTGATTAAGATTGTACTTAGTTCCTGCTCTCAGGAGGGATAAACACTGCAGGAGGCATGACAAATGCATGAGCTAAACAAATAAGAAAGTAAGAATACAAGAGTGACAATTCAACCAGCCAATAGCAAGCTTGTGGGTGGGATGTAAGTCCACAAACTGAATGCAGCATGTCTTGAAAGACAGCGCATGCGCTGTCTAGGCTCGACCTAAAAAGGAGCAGTTTCAGAAGGGGCAGAGATTTTGGGTGATCGATTGTGATGAAACCACAATCAGAGAGGCATTTTTTACACATTTGATTCTGCACATCCCATTAAATTGTTTTTACCGGAAGAAAAATAAACATGTTTTGCCGACTAGAGGCAAGTCTTAAAAGAACATGACTGCAGAGAAAAAATTTTGGAATCACAAACTAAGTTGAATTTACATAACCCTCTTCCCCCACATACACACAGCTTCAATCTGTGAGCAGAAACACAAAACCATAAAAACAATATTGAGAATATTTGACGCAAAAGTGCATTTTCAAGTAGCTATAGTCAAGGTGAGGTGTGTGGGATGCAACAAAGATTTACAGAGACATTTTTGTGAACAAAGTTTGCTATGAATTTGTCAGGGAAAATATAGTCAGCTGAAGGGTGATTGAGAAAATATAACTCAAATGATTACAACCTGAGATTAATTTGTGAGAGAAAGCTAAATGTTTTTCACATATCTAGATTGCCAGATTTGTATGAGGAAAAAAGGTCAGAAGTGTGCAAAATGGTGTAACATTGTCTACCCATTGACAATGTTGTAAACACCCACAAAGTAGAAACTTTGTAGATATTCACAAACAGCTGCAATAGAGCATTCACAACGATTTACACTCTTTAAACTCCCATTAAAAAGATTGATGAAATTGTGTAAATGGAATGAAAATGTGAAAGGTTCTCCTCACAACCACTTTTCTCAGGCTATGTAGAGGAATGTTTCTCCATATGGAAAATAATTCCCTCGCATAGAAAAAGCTAAAAACTATGGGCCATATGTAGGTAACCTAGAAATACCGATTCCTAAATACCGAATTTTACCGAATCGGTATTTAGAAATCGGTATTTCCTATGTAACTAATTTTTCGGTAACTATTACCGATTCGGTAAAATTCGGTAAATGTTTACCGAATCTACAATACCGACCTATATTCTATGCCTTATGGAAATATTGTCTAAATTAGAAGCAATCAGTCATTCTGGTTCTTACTGTAGCAATTGTGGCTCATTGAAGTTAAGTCTGGCAAGCAAATGCAAAATAAAATTGAGCCATGTCATTCAGAAAACAAATCCAACCATGTGATCTACTGCAGATATATAATTCTTTTTGCATTAAGCCTATCTCATAAGGTATACTGCCCAACTATTCAAACTACTGCTTTTCGTGCTCGGTGTGATGGTGGATATCTTGCATCAGTTCAGCTAGATTCTTTATATAGTACTTTCTTTAATCATTATTTTTTTTTTATCCCAAACAACATTAAAGGTTGCCTCCTCTCATCTTTGATTTATCCCCTTGATTTTGAATCCATTAGCATTTTCTGTCAAAGATGCAAAGCAATTTATGGCTTGAAAGTTGTTCTTATTGAAGGCAAGATGACAGTCTATGCTAGTAATATCTCTGGAAAGATCACATCTTGCCAACTAAATTATCCTGTATCGTGGAGTTTTAGAAACTTCACAGATTTAGTGCAAAATGTTTATTGTGGTTTAAAGGCAACACTAATGTATCATCTGTCTCTGCTAATGGTGACAAGCATTGGAATAGCCAATAGATCTCTCTTTTGGAACCTCTTAAGGGTTTAGCCAGAGCTATTGGCTTATGTTCGCTTCGTATTGGGATGGCACGACTGGAAGGGTTTTGTTTGGTAATCTGGCATGCAATGGTATCTGCTTGCCCTGGGGTTTGTATGGATAGGTCGATCCTTTGAAGTTTGGCCTTGACCTTTTAGTATTAGATTGTAGCATTTCATCAACTCACAAGGGACTGAGAAAGAGTGGGTTTAGCAGACATTTTGCAGATGAAAGTTGTAGCCTGGCCTTTTGCAAAAATTTAATTAAAAGCATGTATGCAACATGCTCTCTTTAAAGTGTAGCCATTGATTCCTTACTAGTACACTCTATACCTTCCTTGGGTGGCGCTCATACCAGTGCAGGTCTTTTTGATACTAACCTCATAGGATTGGACACACGTCCTGGTTTGCTTTTGTGTAATTGTCTGTTAATACGTACCATAATATGATAAGATCTGCAGTACCCTGTTACTGGTCAGAACACACCTTCCCCACTTTGTCTCACAATGATTATTATATAGCTAGCTTGGATACTATGGTAAATGTACTTATAAGCACCTGTTGCAGCAGGGCAAACATAAAAAAAAAAAAAAAGGTTTTCTTATTAGCCGGTCACATCCTCCCTCATGCTAGGGCATGAATAAATAATGCCGCGCCTCTATCTCAAGCCCTAGTGTCTGTCTGTCTCTCTCTCTCTCTCTCTCGCTCTCCATCTGTCTTTCTCTCTTTCTCACACACAAAGAAATATTGTATTTTTCCTACATCACTGACCTGCGAAAGCTGTCCTTATTGTTCAAATTAATAAAAACACGAGGACACAGCCAATGGGGAGGCAGCTCTTTCCCCATTTCAAAGTAAAGCAGGCACAGGCAATGTGCATTACAAGAATTACGGCAATGTGTTCATCCCCATTTCTTGTGCTACTCCAAAAAGTTGTGTCAGCGATGTAAATGAGCATGAGATATATTGTTATGTATTATTTGAGATGCAAAACCGATTACTGTTTGTCAATCCTGTGTTTGGGGCTCGCCTGCTCCACCCCTCCCATGCACAAGGCAGCCAGCATCAGCAGGAGTAGGGTACTGATGATGGCTGCAAAACAAAGAGACCAGCCTTTGGGAGTCAATGCTACAAATACACATCTAAGCCCCCACCATAAAATGACAAAACCTGCCCACTCCCAGCTACGTTCTTCCATACAGATGACACAGGGCGGAAAACTGCAAATGTCAACCTTGATGTTTGTACTACTACTTAATGTATACAAATGAGCCCTAACACCCATGTTTTCTTACAACCAATCATGGCCAGAACTGGTAGAATGCACATTCACGACATGGGAATTATTTTAGTTATTGCCCGCACAATCCCACCGGGGATGACATTGCACGCTTCCGTCGATGGAAACAAGATGGTTTGTACGGGGAAACGTGTTTTTTTATAAGTTCTTTTTTAATGGCTCACTCTATTTTAAAGAGGGTGAGTGAGAGACAGGCAGGGAAAGAGGGTGCGTAGAAAGAAATGGCAAACAAGCTAGCCTTCCCGTACAACTTGCTCAGTATGAAAGAAGCCGCTGGGTTGCAGAGTGCATTCATGAACGATACATTAGTAGAGTGAGCTCCCCCTTAAGCTCTTACTGCGGGCAGACATACAGGTGCAGCCTGGCTTCCCGCCATCACATGCAACCCTGGACCAGCACAGTGTCAGTCTGACACTGAGCTCACATCTTCTGGAAAATATGGGGCTTCTCCATTACTAACTAATCACAAAGAACGTTATGCTACTGGGTGCCATGCTACAGTGAAAATCCGTTTTAGAATTCTCCACCTTGCCACACAGCACAATTACTTGTGAAGGAAACATGCTTTTATCTGGAACCGGTCCAAGATGCGGAACAGCAGGATGCAGTTGGTCTCTTTAAGTGGAATTCAAAACAAGGGTGAGCGGTCAGACAAGCAAACGAGAAGCAGCTGCCTATTCTGTGACACACTCCAAGCAAGCGCCCTTCCTCGGAGAGCTAAACTCAACAGGCTCTACATACAAAGGGGTTAAATTGGATAGCTAGCCGTGCTGATAAAATAAAAGCTGCGCTGAAACATGAAGCACAGCGTGTACAGAGAAAATAAAAGGCACAGAATTCCAGGCCGTCGAAGCTCTAGTGACTAAAAACACGAGTGAGCTAAAAGCAAACATAAAAAAATGTTGTTCCAACACAGATGCTATACTGGTAACTAATTGATTGAGATTGTACTTAGTTCCTGCTCTCAGGAGGGATAAACACTGCAGGAGGCATGACAAATGCATGAGCTAAACAAATAAGAAAGTAAGAATACAAGAGTGACAATTCAACCAGCCAATAGCAAGCTTGTGGGTGGGATGTAAGTCCACAAACTGAATGCAGCATGTCTTGAAAGACAGCGCATGCGCTGTCTAGGCTCGACCTAAAAAGGAGCAGTTTCAGAAGGGGCAGAGATTTTGGGTGATCGATTGTGATGAAACCACAATCAGAGAGGCATTTTTTACATATTTGATTCTGCACATCCCATTAAATTGTTTTTACCGGAAGAAAAATAAACATGTTTTGCCGACTAGAGGCAAGTCTTAAAAGAACATGACTGCAGAGAAAAAATTTTGGAATCACAAACTAAGTTGAATTTACATAACCCTCTTCCCCCACATACACACAGCTTCAATCTGTGAGCAGAAACACAAAACCATAAAAACAATATTGAGAATATTTGACGCAAAAGTGCATTTTCAAGTAGCTATAGTCAAGGTGAGGTGTGTGGGATGCAACAAAGATTTACAGAGACATTTTTGTGAACAAAGTTTGCTATGAATTTGTCAGGGAAAATATAGTCAGCTGAAGGGTGATTGAGAAAATATAACTCAAATGATTACAACCTGAGATTAATTTGTGAGAGAAAGCTAAATGTTTTTCACATATCTAGATTGCCAGATTTGTATGAGGAAAAAAGGTCAGAAGTGTGCAAAATGGTGTAACATTGTCTACCCATTGACAATGTTGTAAACACCCACAAAGTAGAAACTTTGTAGATATTCACAAACAGCTGCAATAGAGCATTCACAACGATTTACACTCTTTAAACTCCCATTAAAAAGATTGATGAAATTGTGTAAATGGAATGAAAATGTGAAAGGTTCTCCTCACAACCACTTTTCTCAGGCTATGTAGAGGAATGTTTCTCCATATGGAAAATAATTCCCTCGCATAGAAAAAGCTAAAAACTATGGGCCATATGTAGGTAACCTAGAAATACCGATTCCTAAATACCGAATTTTACCGAATCGGTATTTAGAAATCGGTATTTCCTATGTAACTAATTTTTCGGTGACTATTACCGATTTGGTAAAATTCGTTAAATGTTTACCGAATCTACAATACCGACCGGTGTTTCCGAACCGGTATTTACCGAATCGGTAAATACCGATTAGGTATTTACCGATTCGGTAAATACCGAATCGGAATTTACCGAATCGGTGATTCAAATGAACAGCAATTGAGGAATCAGCCAATCTCGTGCAAACCACACCCCATCCAACCAGGAAGTGGCCACACCCAGGCAGGTGCACACAATCAGCAGACTCTGGAGAGGCTGGGAGTGCAGAGGAGAGCAACAGAGCCAGTGCCTGAACTTGCACAGGAAATCTGACACAATGGCCAGCCAGGACACAGAGAGATGGAGGGGAAAGGAAGAGGAAACTCAAATTCAGTCCAAAGGAACTGCAGGTACTTGTGGAGGAGGTGGTGAAGCAGCACAATAAGCTGTTTGGAAAGCAGTCCCTGCAAGTGGCTGAATCAGAGAAGAGAAGGATCTGGCTTGGAATCCAGGCGCAGGTCAATGCCATCGGAGTGACCCCCCGGGACATTGATGTGCTGAAGAAGCGGTGGTACGACATCCGTATCATCACAAAGAGGAAGATGGTTGATCTGAAGAAAGAGGCCAGCCGGACAGGAGGAGGAAGGAACAGGGCACCTGCCCTGACTGAACTGGAGGAGCTCGTGGAGTCCACGATTGAGCCCGAAAGTGTCGTTGGGATTGGGGATGTAGACAGCTCTGCCAGAGCTGCTACCAAACAAGGTTAGACGCATGCACAGCATTGTGGCCCCCCTTCCCCTATCCCAAATCCCCAATTGGGCAATGTGAATCCCACTCCAGTACAGGTGTTTGTGCATACCATCAATGCATTATGGGAGATGTAGTCTGTGAAACCCCTATCATGACAAGATTCGCACAGAACAACAAGGCATGTGACAGACATCAGCGATAAGCAGGCAGAGGACAAGGAGATAGTGATGCAGAAATTTATTATGATGTTAGCAATGCAGGGCTGCAGGTACACTGAGCTGATGTTGAATTTCTGTCCATAGGCGATACTTCGCGCAGGACTGCTCAGGAGAAGGGAGAGAGGGCACCCCGGAAGGACAGCACAGAGAAGGCCACCACGAGTGCTGGGCAGACAACAGCACCACAGCCAGCATCACCACCACAGCCAGCCACGCCACCACAGCCAGCCTCGCCACCACATCCAGCCTCGCCACTCCTGCTGGCCTCACCCGCATCAACACCACCTGCATTGGTCAGGTCTAGGAGGCGTGCAGTTGCCAGACTTCATGTGTCAGAGTCCTCATCAGAAGACTCGAGAGGGGAGGAAACATCCACTGTGCCACTGGATGGTAGCAATGCCGGTTTGCCCTCCGCCTCTGAGGGAGCACACACAGGTGCCAGACGCCGCCGCAGGGTTCTGGTGCGCAGTCCACCTCCACAGGGTGAGAGCCATGGTGTATTCTTAGGGCTGGAGGCCACCATGGTGAAGGTGCAGCGCCTACAAGGCAAGGCAATCCAGTCAGTCCAGCGCCAAATGAAGGGCCTCAATGACACAATGAGCAACATTGACAGGGGCATAATCTCAATGGCTGAGGGCATGAGGGAGATGGCTGCGGGCATGCGGGACATGTCCCAGTCCGTCATGCTGCTGTGCACAAAATTCGATGAGGACAGAGCAACAAGGCGAAGGGAGAGGCAGAAAATTGATCGCCACACAAGGGCAGTGAACCGCCTAGCAAGTGCCAATTCTCTGCTCTGCAGGGGCTCCGTGGCAATGCAGGAGGGCCTTGCGCACTGCAGCAATGATGTTTCCAGGGGGCTGGTGAGGGTGACCAGTGCACTTGAGGTGCTGCTTACAAGCCACTCTGCCACCACTGGTGCTGTGGATGCAGGGGACAGCGAGGACACCACCAGTAGGAGCAGCATTACCCCCCCTGTCACAGACACACGGAGGAGCGTCAGACGGCATGGGGCTGCCACTGGTCCCACAGCCAGTGAGGACACTGGCATCCCGCACTGTAGTGCGTGGGCGCAGACGCTGATGCAGCACACAATTACAGGACACAGTTGGGTGAAGGAACCCTTGACTTCCAACTAGGGATGTCACCAATTTGTTAGGCCAGTTTTGCCGTTGTTTAGTGGCGTAGTGCCGGATAATTAAAACTACGTCATAGCATCCAACTACTGGCTGTGTCCCCTTACTTACTTAGAAGTAGTTGCATGTGATCTCTGCCCGTCTCACTCTCCCATCTGTTGCTGCTGCCACTCCTGCTGCGTTGGGATCTGGCTGTGCAAACTCATCATCATTGTCCTCAAAATCTGTTATTTCCACCTCTGTACCTGTCTTTGTGGCAAGGTTGTGCAGCATTGCACAAGTGGCAATGATCTTGCAGCAGATGATGGGTGTGTACTGGCGTGCGCCTCCGCTCTTGTGGAGGCAGCGGAACCTGCTTTTCAATAGTCCAAACGTGCGCTCCACCACGTTGCGTGTTGATTTGTGTGCCACATTATATCGTCTCTCACTCGGGGTGATGGGTGTAGGTAGGGAGTGAGGATGAATGACCGGACGGCATATGCACTGTCGCCTAGGTGAGTAAGAGAGTACCATTAGTCACATGCCTCAATACACATTCATATGGGTAAGTATTAGGGAGTGTCACAGTGATTTACCTAGCAGGTATCCTTCTCCAAATTCTCCGGCAACCAGGCGTGTGTAGATCCCACTGTTCTGGAAGATGTAGGAGTCGTGGGTGCTCCCAGGAAACTTAGCTACAATATCAGTGATTATGTTGCCTGCATCGCAGATGACCTGCACATTTATGGAGTGGGTGGACTTTCTGTTCCTGTAGATGTGCTCAGTGGCTGCTGGTGGGCAGATTGGAATGTGTGTGCCATCAATACAGCCTATGACATGCGGGAACTGTGCCATCTGGTAAAAGTCTGTCTTTGTTTTCAGCAGTTAAGCCTGGGTGTTTGGGAAGCTAATGTAGTGTTGCATTCTCTGCATCATGGCATCCAGGAACTTCCTGAAGAAACGGGACAGGCAACTCTGGGATACCCCACATACCGCAGCTATCACCCCCTGGTAACTGCCAGATGCGAGTAGATGTAGGCTACAGAGCACCTGCACATGTGGTGGTATGGCATGCGCCCTTGTTGTTGGATGGTCCAGGAGTGGGTGCAGGTCCCTTATCAGGTCCATGATGGTTTGGGGGTGTAGCCTGTACCTTTCATGTATCTCAGCCTCAGTCTGTTGAAAGAGTGTGATGCGCTGTCTGTAAATGCGTTCCTCCCATCTCCAAATCCTCAGACCTGCTGCCTGTAGACGTAGGCGCCTTGCAATCACATACAGAGCCGCCATGGTGTTCACGCTGTTGCATTTTGGGATTGCTTATATGCACTGTGGCTGATTACCACCTGCTTTCACTCAGTGTTAATTACCGACTCTTAAATACCGAATTTCATGGATTTCCGTAATCCCGAATTTACCTGCATCTCCTTTCTCATTTTACCACTTCATATTTACCGAATCGGTAAATAGGAATTCGGTAAAAATGAATCGGTAATTTAGAATTCGGTAAAGATAAATCGGTATTTACCGATTCATAATTACCGAAACCTTCTTTTTGGACTCCTACATCTCAATTGCCTAAATACCGGTGGGTAATGGGATATTTACCGAATTTCGGCCGTTACCGACCGGTATTTAGTTACCTACATATGGCCCTATATGTGCAGATGCATTTTCATTCCGAGTTACTTATTTGGATTTTATGCTTCGAAGAAAATCATTATAAATAAATATTGCACTTTAAGACTTCTCCTGACTATTTATCACTGCTGAAGATTTTCAGAAATTTAGATCTACTCCAAATCTAGAATGAAAACTTAAATCTACTCCAAATACAGAATGAACACAGCATGGGCAGGTCTCTAACACTTGTTTGCAAAGCTAAGCAAATCATGTCCTGTTTTGTATAAGCAAAGGAATCTGCAAACCTCGGACTTATGGTAGTAACACTCAAGTTTTTCTTTTTCTATTAATCTAAAAAGCTATAGAAGCCCTTGCATCTCGTTCCCAAATATTGCAACCTATATGTTTTTTGTAAGCTTATAACTAGGGGTGGGCAGTAAACTCCTCTATGCCGGCAAAATTTGCAAAGTTTTGGCGCCAAACGCTCCACTTGGAACACGGAGTGCAGCAAAAGCTCCACCTCCACAGCGTGCTGGAGTTTTACTGGTGCCCATCCCTAGTAAACACTGAAAATGGACAACCGGCCTCTAACAGGAGCCTTGTTGTAGGCTAACAAATGCTGCATTCACTCTCTGGACTGCATCAGCTTCAACCACACATGCATAGTACTCTTCCTTCTCTCCCCAGTCATTCGTACTGCAGTGAAAGAAGCGGCGCAAGTGCATGCAATCGACAAGTGGAACAGAAGAGAGGAAGCATGCACAGAACTCCCTCCATCCACCGGCACAGGACCTAGACTCCTGCAGAAACCCCACCCCACTCATACATCTTTCATTAACTTTCACCTCTTCCGAATGTAATCAGGCTCCTCTCGCACATCCACTTTTAATGCTGAATCCAGGTACCCGTCACCATGGCCATGATGAAGGAAGAAAATGATGCCGGTAGCAAGCCTGCATCCAGATGGAACGACTTAATCTATGAACCCTCCAGCAGACAGTTCCTGGGGTGTACAGCCAGCAGTTAGGGTAAGAGGCAAGGGGTCACCCTGCTAGAATTGGGTTGTAGCGTGTATTCGTTTGTGATTTTACTGTAGTTCAGTTGTTGCTGCTATTACTGCTATCCCACGCCCCTTACAATCTGTGGCTATTTCTACATTGTGCACCGTTACAGTTTTAGTACCCCAACAATCTACAATTCCTATCATCCTAAGGCATTTAAATGCTCATATCCTTTCCAATGTATGCACGCTACCTACCAAACTAATGGCAACAATACTTCACTCTTCACAAATTATCTTATTTAAAACTAGACATTTCATTCTGTCATGGAGAGAAGTATACCTTCCTTGTTATGGGAGTAACTAAAGTGTTGTTTTAGGACTGTGTGTGTTGCCATGAAATTAACCTTAAACAGCTTGTGATTTACTTCAGAGCTCACCCTGCTAGGCATGACTCATAGCAATTTGAGTGTGACAGACCAGTAAAACCTAGTACATTGAATCTGGCCTTAAGCATGTTTAATAAATACTGTGGAAATGCACTATTGTTGTGAACCCCACTGTGCTCATTTATGAGATCGTGATGCAGTGCAGCGCATCAAGTCACCTTGCTGTGCTGCATTGAATGACAGGGAAATGGCAGGAATGGGTCATATTTAAGGCAATACGGTTCAGTCCTGTCCTCTCCCTTTCGCTGGTGCCCTTTTGGCAGCCTAGCCCCAGTGTATCACCCATGAACCATGTTGCAAGGGTGCTTGTGTAGAATGAAGGATTATTTGTGTGCAGGAAGGGGCATCTTCCTGCCAAAAAACAATTATGGTAGGCAAATTCCTCTTTCTATGTGTGCTGCAGAATGCAGGACACATAGAAAGAGGGAGAAATCCTCATTGCACCTCCCCTGGGAAGGTGTAAGATTTTGATGCATCTCCAGGTTTATACGTTCTTGTAAATCTGGGAATCAATCAGGATTGATAAAGCACAGCTAATCATCCAAAAATCTGACTTAGAGGATTGCGTCATGCATATGCCATGTTATGAAGTGCAAATGTGACACAACCCTCTCGTATATATGCCCCTACATTTCTTTCTTTGCCAAAATAAACCATGCAGTGCTGAAAAATAGGGCTGGATTTGAGCACCATGCTTTGCAGAAGAAACAGCTAATATGATCTCATTGACACCAGCAGGGTTGACAGCAATCATGGGGGATGCACCTTGTGTCTCACACATCCACCATTGCTATTAAGAAGTAGTAGAAGTCATATTTGTGAAAAGAGAGTAGATTTATTGCAGCACGGCAAATCGGCATCCACCTAGGTCAAAGTCCAGATGCAACTGGCATAACCTGGTGGAACTATTCATAACAAGTATTCCAGAGAATAAGGAATCCTTGTAGAATAAAAACAAGTCATATGCCATTAAAGAAACACACATTAATGAACGCAGTGAAAGAACCATAACATATTTCATAACAAAATGCAACACATCCCCCTCATAAGGAAATGAAGGAAATTAAATAAAATCATTATATAATTTAGGAACACTTCTAATGCGAGAATTTGTTTTAACTCTTGAAGCTACAGATTCAAAACAATGTCTATTAGTCTGGTTACAATTTTGCTGGTCAACATTTTTACAATCGGAATTACATGGAATAAATTGAACAGGACATTTAGCGACCTTTCTGGTGTTCCATACTTTGCCCTCCTGAGTGACTATAGTGTTGCTAAAAACTTTCTTACCTTGTGTGGCTTTTCCATATTTATTGGAACCTTTATTCAGAAAGCCAGGTTTTAAAATTCTTACCCAATCACCAACACAGATATTATGTTCCTTCTTTCTCCACTTTTTATTGAATCATAATTTGGTTTTGTTCTGCTTATCTTCTACCCTTTTTGCAGTATCATGTATACATTCTCTTTCTTGTAGCAAACTCTTGTACTTTTCTCTGAACCACCAGGGACAGACACTGGACGCTGGGGGGCAGATTTACAAGGTCTGGCGTATCTCTGCAAATCAGCAGGGATGCGCCAGAACACTTGCGACCCGCAAAACCACCCGTGCGCCACCACTGATGCGCCGCATTTACAATGCGGCGTGCTGTGGCGCATGGATGGGCAGATGCGTGGTGCATTCCCCGGCAGAAATGCGGCGCATTGCTGGAGTCGCGTCGCAAGCACGATGTGGCTCCAGCAGGGCTCGGGGGTGCCCTATACCTAACATGCTGCGCCTGCTTCAAGCAGGCGCAGGAT
This sequence comes from Triturus cristatus, assembly GCF_964204655.1. Classification (NCBI taxonomy): domain Eukaryota; kingdom Metazoa; phylum Chordata; class Amphibia; order Caudata; family Salamandridae; genus Triturus; species Triturus cristatus. Next base: position 964,846,954 of record NC_140590.1, read on the forward strand.
TTTGACGCAGCATGGCCGTAAAAGTGACTCAGGGAAATCTTGTAGATTTCAATGCGTCACTTTTATGAGGCGTACGAGGGAACGCCCACCCTGCGCTGGAACGCCCACATGAAAATTGACGCAGGTTTCATGTGGTGCAGGGTTTTACAACGTGACGCATCTCCCTAGAGGCGTCACATTGTAAATACGGTGCAACATGGCGTATGATTTACGCCGCCGCTGCATCACAGAAGTGACCAACGGCGGCGTAAATGTGTCGCAAGGGTGTTCTGCTTGGGTTTTCGGATCAGATAGAACCCGCTCATCAGAGCCTCACTAACCCAGCCAGAACGTTACCCCCTCCCTAGAACCTATTTACAATAGTGCAACCACATATATCTACCACCTAAGGACAGGGAATTCCTACTATACATACCAAGACCTCTTATAATTGGCGGCCTCGCGATCCCATATGGATCCAGACCTCTCTGCCCATACGACAGTATCACAAGTGGCGGCCTCGCGATCCCACACGAATCCAGACCTCTCTACCCAGACGGCAGTCTCATAAGTGGCGGCCTCGCGATCCCACACGAATCCAGACCTCTCTACCCAGACGGCAGTCTCAGCACAATCGGCGGCCTCGCGATCCCATACGAATCCAGACCTCTCTGCCCATACGACAGTATCACAAGTGGCGGCCTCGCGATCCCACACGAATCCAGACCTCTCTACCCAGACGGCAGTCTCAGCACAATCGGCGGCCTCGCGATCCCATACGAATCCAGACCTCTCTGCCCATACGACAGTATCACAAGTGGCGGCCTCGCGATCCCACACGAATCCAGACCTCTCTACCCAGACGGCAGTCTCAGCACAAGTGGCGGCCTCGCGGTTCCATACGAATCCAGACCTCTCTACCCAGACGGCAGTCTCAGCACAACCGGCGGCCTCGCGATCCCCTACGAATCCAGACCTCTCTGCCCATACGACAGTATCACAAGTGGCGGCCTCGCGATCCCACACGAATCCAGACCTCTCTACCCAGACGGCAGTCTCAGCACAAGTGGCGGCCTCGCGATTCCATACGAATCCAGACCTCTCTGCCCATACGACAGTATCACAAGTGGCGGCCTCGCGATCCCACACGAATCCAGACCTCTCTACCCAGACGACAGTATCACAAGTGGCGGCCTCGCGATCCTATACGAATCCAGACCTCTCTACCTAGACGGCAGTCTCATACGACAGTTCATCCTATGATCACCATAACATACAAAAAGGGAATCAGTCTCACTATTCATCAGATCACACAAGGATTGCCAGTTCGAGCATAGCCTGTTCTCAGGTTCGAGGGGCTCCTCTTTCCCTTATTCAGTTACCACTTACCTGATCAGGGTTAACATCTGTTCATGTAGCCGCAGCTGACTAGAAGAATAGGCTACCCTCTCATACAAGAACACGCAGCACATGTTGGTTCACTACAAACTGGGTACTTTATTACTCATTACATACACAATCACATAACATTACGATATAACACATAACCTGCAAAGAAAAGTGAAAGATTAAGTTGTACACTCTAATAAGAAAGGGTCAACATCACCTTAGTAGTATGTAGCCTGCACTCAGTGGTCATCTAGGTTCCCTTCTCGTCTGTGCCTCGGCTCGCCTGGAATCACCCTTCTCCGAGTCACTGGGACCTCTTCCTTATCGGCTACTCTCTCCTCTCTGGCTATTCTGCTAGGAGAGCATCTGTCTCTCGGTTCTTCTCCGCCTTCAAGATGGCGTCTGTCTTCCCTGGAATAAGTAGTAGCTTTACTGCTAACGGCTAGATGCCGCCTACGGACTGAACATGTAACTGCCTCAGACTTTCACTAATATAGAGGTGCGTTTCCTCATGGAAAATTGCGGCCCGTAACCTGCCGCCCACCAAATTCTTGTACCTCCCCGTACCAAGGACACGTTCCCAGCCGGCCGGCCTGATGTAGTGTCTTCGGCATGAAGAAAAATACAATCCTTCGATAAGGGCCGGCCTGAACCGGTTCTCTCCAAGCGAATAACACCTCATAACTAAAACATTACATTTGACCTAGAAGCATCCCAAGCTGCCGGAGCAGAAAGAAAGATGGAGTCTCTCCCGTTTGGGGCCTACCAGGCCTGAATTCAGCACAGCTCCATGAAATACCCTCACTACAGGACAGGTTATCCCTAATACTAACGAATCTATCCCCTAGGCTATGTGTGCAAGCCCTGATCTATGGGGAAGAGCACAGAATCATGTCGAAGTGCCTAGTAAATAGGCTCCATTCACTACTCTAACCCTTAGACTTGAATGATAAGAGACTGAAGTCACATTCCATCATTGTTCCTCACAAGAAGGCCGGGAAAATCGAGCAGAACATTTCACCCTTGACTTCAGTCTATTATACATTCATTAAACAGAACTAATATCTGTGGAAGAATAATATGAAACAAGACTAACTGATCTATGTCTAGTACCAGGTGTACAGAATTGAAGTAGTGAAGGAATACACTGAATAAAGCAACAGATAGAAATCAAAATGCCGATAGTAATCAGAATACCTCCTAATATCTGACGTAACATATGCAAATCAGGTAACCAATTAAAGAGCCAGTCAAACCAGCCCTGGTCAATGTGTTTTCTAACTTCTTCTGTCAAGTCATGTAGTTTATCAATGTGAGCTTGAATGGATTTTGTATGATCCGACAAGTTAAAACAACAAAGACCCTCAAAATCAGAACAATCGTGTCCATGTTTAAGTAAAAGATAATCAATGGCCGCTCGATTTTGCAAGATAGCCCTACGTTCACCCTGGGTGTCTAATAGCATGTCAGACAGGACTGTAGAAGTATGATTGATGGATTTTACCATCCAGCAGGCCATTTTCCCAATAGATTTGGCATTATAAACTGCCAAAGCAGGAACACCAACAATTGAAATAGCCAGGCTAAGGTATTCAGACTTGGAATATAAATGCAAAGATGAGTCACAATCCTCCTGTAACTTCACTGTATCTCGAATCACACGAGAGTTGGCATTCGGATGTGATGAAAACACTAATAAGCTCAGTCTAGTAATGGCACAAGGGCCTCCAGAAATATTTGCGGGAATATATGGCCAGGAAGTATTACCACATGAGAAAAGCCATCCGGCAGGCAGTAACATCGTGCGATAGTGACTGGGGGTAACTACCATACTCTTGCAAGTCATGTCATTCTGAACAGAAGTACATGTTTTCGGTGTCCTTTGAAGGCACAAAGTTCGTTCATGAGCAGTGAATGAAGTGGCACCTTTCAATCTTAAACGCGTACATTCAGAAATCGCATTAGGATCACAAGTAAGGAAGAAACACAAATCACCCTGTGTGATATTATAGGTAACTATTTGGGACTGGATGGGGGGTATCGGGTCTGACAGTACAGTACACAAGGGGCAATATTCATGGGTGGCAAAATCGCCCAGAAGAACATTGGGGCGAGCATTTGATAAATTGAAAATATGAGTCAAAGTCTCCAATGAAGCAGGGACAGCAACTAAACAAGTCGCTAGAATGTCATTCACCGATCTCATCGGTGTCAAGCAGAAATGAGGACCTTTAGTCACCCGTTTTGCTAACGTAGTCCAAAAGTTCGACGACGAATCCCACGCAGCGAAGGAACGCGACACTCGGGTTCTCAACTCAGCCCGGGTTGATGGGATCCCTCCTCTCTCGTCGTACTAGCCCAAAAGGAGTCCAACGCCGACACATCCTGCAGCAACAGTCCAAAGAATGATCTGAAAGAGAATCAAATACAAGCATTATTCATTCTCGTAAGTAACATTTGTCAGCCGGGACTGCTTCCCAGCTATCTTTCCCTGGTCTCATAACTAAAATGGTGTTGTCTTGACCGGTTGCAATGACTTCTGCTTGTTCAGGGGGATTCTTAGGCGACTGCACCCAAACTCTGGCCCCAGGATTATCTGTGGAGCCAAAACCTTTCTGGCCTCGTACAGTTAGCAACGTTGGGGCAGTGCCTTTTGTGATCTCACCACTGAAAACAGGCATTATTAGTAATTGAGCCACTCGGTCAGTTTGATGTATCAGTAAGTCAACCTCACTGCTATTCAGCAGGAGCACCTTAATCTCTCCCTGATAATCACTATCAATGATTCCTCCAAGCACCTGAATGCCTTTTACAGCCAGCCCCGATCTAGGGGCGATTAATCCGAAATTTCCAGTTGGTATATGAACACCAACACCAGTTTCAATGATGACTCGATCCTTACTTTTTATAACGGTGTCATCCATGGCATGCAAGTCTAAACCTGCCGACCCTGGGGTCGCTCTACATGGAGCCAAAGCTCCGGGAGTAATCTCCCAGTATATCACAGTCTCTCTGATTTCATTGGGCTTAGCATCAACATTCGGAGGAAACAAACGCATAAGTGGGGATTCAGCATTTAGAAAAGGACGGTTATTCAAAATCAATAGCGCTTGAGGCAAAAAGTCTCGCCAATTCTTATACTTGTCATCTGTTAATTTGCGTAACTGATTTTTCAGCAGTCCATTCAACCTCTCCACAAGACCCAAGGCCTGTGGATAATATGGTATATGAAACACCCATTCAATATTGTTTTCCACACAGAATTCCTGTACCAATCTTCCACGAAAATGGGATGCATTATCAGATTGAATTTGGAATGGCACACCATAATACATCATAATCAATTCCAATGTTTTAATAGTATTCAATTGGGTAGCTTGCTTACAGGGAAGGGCCACCAACAGGCCACTGTATGTATCAACAATAGTGCAAACATATTGACAATTCCTACTCATAGGAAGTGGACCGATGTAATCAATCTGCCAAATTTGAGCGGGCAATTTCCCGCGATGTAAATGACCTTTAACAATTTGGGGCACTTTTCGCTGCCTGATATGCTGACAAATGGGACAATGTAGAATAACATTTTTGATTAAATCTAGGGGAATATAAATTCCTCGATCAGCAGCCCACCTGCTAGTGGCTTTCTCTCCAAAGTGTCCTGCTTTCTGGTGGGCCCATTTTGCCAATCCCGCAATATCAGAATCTTGCGTGTCCACCACTGCCTCAGCAATTTTAGATTTCTCATCTGCAATATTATGAAAGAATTTGTCAAGAGAGTCTATCGGGGTATGAGCATCCACATGGAAGATTGTAACAGTACTCTGTGGGAGCATTTCCCAAATCTCCTGCCATAATTCTTTTCCCCACAGTTCTTTTGAATGGATTCTCCAACTATGGGAATGCCAAGTCGGTAACCAAACTGCCAGCCCATTGGCGGTAGACCAAGAATCGGTGAAAATATGACATGTGCCAGGTAACTCTTGTTTCAGAACTTGATAAACAGCATAGAGTTCAGCAAATTGACTGCTCTTACCCTCACCAGTTGTACTCAGCAATTTTTGTGTGATCGGATTATAGGACACCGCCTTCCAATGCCGTTTCGTCCCTATGAACCTTGCTGAACCATCCGTAAACCAGACATGGTTTCTGTCCTCTGCGGACAAATCATCAAAAGGTCTACCCCACTTAACAGGAGACTCCTGTACTAAAGGTACGGAACATTCACTCTCAGTCTCAGTTGATGGCACCCGTGCCACCTGCTCATGCAAAGATGCAACTCCTTTTTGTCCCACACGTGCCCTATCTTGTATATACCATTTCCATTTAATCACACTCGCCTCTTGAGCGTGTCCAATTCGGTGAGTTTTCGGCGAACTCATAACCCACTGCATGATAGGAATTTCAGGTCGCAAAACTATATCATGTCCCAAAGTCAATTGCTCAGTATCCACCAGAGCCCAATAACATGCAAGTAACTGTTTCTCAAAAGGTGTATAACGCTCACCAGCATCAGGTAACTTTTTGGTCCAGAAACCTAACGGTACTCTACTCCTGCCTTGTTTCTGCCACAAACTCCAATTCGCATAAAGGCCTTGTACAGACACATTCAAATCCACATCACCATCACATACAGGCCATAAATCCAGAGCATGCTGAATTGCTTCTTTTGCCAGACTGAACGCATCTTGCTGTGGTTTATCCCATTCAAATGCATTCTTTTTACGAGTGACCTGGTACAAAGGGGCCAATATTTGACTTAAATGAGGAATATGCTGGCGCCAAAAACCAAACAAGCCAATGAAGCTTTGGGCTTCTTTCCTATTCCTCGGAACTGCAAAATCAAGAATTTTCTGTTTAACCTGAGGGATCACTTCTCGGTGCCCCTCATGCCAATTAATGCCCAAAAATTTCACAGCCTGGGACGGACCTTGTAATTTATCCAGGTTGATTTCCCAACCTTTCTCACGCAAGCACTCAATGACTCTATCTAATTGGGTCTGAACTTCCTCTTGTGATTCGCCTTGGATCAAAATATCATCAATATAGTGACATATCTGAATTTGCGGATGAACCGGTACCTCAGCCAAATGCTCTGCCACCAGCCGGTGACATATCGTAGGACTATGCACATAGCCCTGGGGAAGACTTCTAAACGTCATCTGACGCCCGTTCCACGTAAAACTGAATTGTTCCTGACACTCAGGGGCAATCGGAATCGAAAAGAAAGCATTAGCAATATCAATGGACGCATACCATGTACCTGGATGTTTTTGGATTCTTTCAATTAGGGTAATAACATCCGGTACTGCAACAGTCAAAGAGGGTGTGTGTCTATTCAATTCTCGATAATCAACAGTCATGCGCCAAGAATTATCACTCTTACGTACAGGCCAAACAGGATTATTCCAAGCAGAAGTAACTGGGGTTATAACTCCTGCATCCACCAACTCCTGAATAGTGGTACTAATCTCTTCATGACCACCTGGAATACGATACTGCTTCTGACGAACCACTTTTGTCGCCTGGGGAACTTTTATGGGGGGCATTCTTAAACGACCAACCCGTACAGGCCTGGACGATATATAATGTTTAGTTCCAAATTGGTAACATCCATCATCTAAGTGCAAAGTCATTCCTTTCAAAATATCAATTCCAATTATGAATTCTAAGAGTGGCACCACTAATACAGAGTATTCTTTTCTAGGAATTCTACCTATTCTCATTTCAAGTAAAGTTTGAACTGCGGGAGTTTCCTTTCCACCTAATCCGGTAATTGTAAAAGGCTGACCTTTAAACTTCTTTGATTTTCCATGAATAAGAGTGGCCTCCGCTCCTGTATCTACCAATGCTCGGGCCCTTTGGATATTACGATGTCTCCAATAAATATCAATATCTACATAGGGTCTATTATCTCTGTGAGCCCATCTGTGTACTGAAGCTTGACCTATTTCCTAGTCATCTTTACTGCGTTCTGTGTACCAGGATAAATCAGGATAAAGACTCTCACGTTTCCCAGGTATCGATACCTCCTGTTCATATCCATCTCCATTACGAAATGGATTCCTGTTCTCTGCATTGTACTGCGGGTTTCGATCGGCCAATATGTGTCGATCCTCTCTCCTTCTCAACTCAGGGGATTGATCCCTATCATCTCTACATCTGCTGTTAACATAATCATCTCTCCCCCTCTCTCTTTCCCCCTCTCTCTCCCTGTCTCTCACACGACGGGGGGACAAATCACGTACATAACGTCGATCATCACGACGATCAGAGCGCCCACGGCGGTCGTCATCACCGCTACCGTCAGAAAAACCACGATCACACTCAGTTGTCCGAACACGCCGGGCACCCTCCTTTCGATCCAAGCCACGTTTGCGAAACATTTCCCACAAACGAGAAGTAGTCTCACCGTCAATGTCCTCCTTCCGCACACCATCGGCCATAAGACCAAAAAACATATCACGTCTAGTAAGTTTATTGTCACCAGGAGTACGAGTGTCAGGCCGGGACTGCCGTTCAGGTTTAAACCACTCACCCAACTCACCGAGTTGGCGTACCGATTCCAGCACCACAGATAACATGTTACCAGTCTGATTAATCAATAAAGTCATCATGACCTGCTTATAAGCAACAGGGGAAGAACGAATAATACGATTCCGCACAGAAGATGTCAAGAAACCATCAAGCAACCTGTCAGCAGTATTTAGAAAAATTGCCGTTTTCATCACCTCCTCTTTGAGACGTTGCGCAGCATCGCGCAAAGTATACCACGGTTTGTCATTCACAGGCCAGTCAGACTCAGTAGGATATTTTTGATTACAACCCTCAGTCGCCAATTGAAGCAAAGAAATTTGACCACCAACATTAAAGTTACGAAAATGATCCTGTACAGTAGAATCCGAACTCAAGGAACAAAACTTCAAACAATCGCCAGCATCCAACATAATGCCAGCAGCGCCCAGTTCATAAAGGTGCACCATCCATGTGAGTAAGGTCTCACCAGCTCGCTGCCGAAAGCGCTGCAAAATATCACTAATTTCTTGTTGAGTAAAATCCTCCAAAGAGTCTAAAGCAATGCCATTCGGAGCACCGGGAGCCTGCTGCAACTTCCGCCGAAAAACTGGATGCACCGAGACCGCGGGACGAGCATCACAAGGAGCTCGACCAGTACACGTAGAGGAACAATCAGTGTAAGAAGCATCGACCCCGCTCGAAGGACGAGCGCAATCACGGGGTGCACCATCAGAGGCGCAAGAAGCAGACTTACAATCACGGCCGGAGCGAGAGGACTCGCGCTTGGCAGACTCCTCACCAGAGGAAGGATAATCACTCGAGTTCCAGATATTACCATCCCATTCATCAGGATTCCAATCCAGTCCGGCTTTCGCCACGACCAGACGCACCTTTCGCGTCGAAACCCGACCACGCCGATTCTTGTATTTATAACGAGCAATTCGCACAGCCGCCCTCTCGGCAATAGTTTGGTACGTCTCAAGTTTATCAGCAAGCAACTTATTTTGACATCGCAACAAAGTATGAGCATTCTGAATCTCAACAAAGTTCGCTTCCAAATCCTTATGCAAGTTCTGTAACTTCAACAACCTCTCATGCAGAATCCTGTACGCAGACAGAACAATCCAACCTCTGCGCCCCAAAACGGGAAGCTCATCACCCTTAGATACCGGCGCCTTCTGTAAACAAGTAATCACATTAGCCGGCTCCGCCAGCTCCAAAAAAGAATTCCAATTCTCACTCAAACCAGTAGAATCAGCCCACTCACGGGCTAAGGCTTCATAAGGCGTTGAATCCCAGCCGGGAATATCAACGGGCAACTTAAAAGTAGATTTCGACTTTCTAGAAAACATCTCGGAAAAGAAAGAAAAAAGAAAAAGAGAAAGAAGAAAGAAGAAAAAGAAAAAAACTGCACTCACAATTATATAGAAATAATATACAAACGAAACCACGCACGCACCGAAAGCAAACACGATACAACCACAACGCACACAGGTTTCGTAAACGGTTCGTGATGCCAAATGTTCTGCTTGGGTTTTCGGATCAGATAGAACCCGCTCATCAGAGCCTCACTAACCCAGCCAGAACGTTACCCCCTCCCTAGAACCTATTTACAATAGTGCAACCACATATATCTACCACCTAAGGACAGGGAATTCCTACTATACATACCAAGACCTCTTATAATCGGCGGCCTCGCGATCCCATACGGATCCCGACCTCTCTGCCCATACGACAGTATCACAAGTGGCGGCCTCGCGATCCCACACGAATCCAGACCTCTCTACCCAGACGGCAGTCTCATAAGTGGCGGCCTCGCGATCCCACACAAATCCAGACCTCTCTACCCAGACGGCAGTCTCAGCACAATCGGCGGCCTCGCGATCCCATACGAATCCAGACCTCTCTGCCCATACGACAGTATCACAAGTGGCGGCCTCGCGATCCCACACGAATCCAGACCTCTCTACCCAGACGGCAGTCTCAGCACAATCGGCGGCCTCGCGATCCCATAAGAATCCAGACCTCTCTGCCCATACGACAGTATCACAAGTGGCGGCCTCGCGATCCCACACGAATCCAGACCTCTCTACCCAGAGGGCAGTCTCAGCACAAGTGGCGGCCTCGCGATTCCATACGAATCCAGACCTCTCTACCCAGACGGCAGTCTCAGCACAACCGGCGGCCTCGCGATCCCCTACGAATCCAGACCTCTCTGCCCATACGACAGTATCACAAGTGGCGGCCTCGCGATCCCACACAAATCCAGACCTCTCTACCCAGACGGCAGTCTCAGCACAAGTGGCGGCCTCGCGATTCCATACGAATCCAGACCTCTCTGCCCATACGACAGTATCACAAGTGGCGGCCTCGCGATCCCACACGAATCCAGACCTCTCTACCCAGACGACAGTACCACAAGTGGCGGCCTCGCGATCCTATACGAATCCAGACCTCTCTACCTAGACGGCAGTCTCATACGACAGTTCATCCTATGATCACCATAACATACAAAAAGGGAATCAGTCTCACTATTCATCAGATCACACAAGGATTGCCAGTTCGAGCATAGCCTGTTCTCAGGTTCGAGGGGCTCCTCTTTCCCTTATTCAGTTACCACTTACCTGATCAGGGTTAACATCTGTTCATGTAGCCGCAGCTGACTAGAAGAATAGGCTACCCTCTCATACAAGAACACGCAGCACATGTTGGTTCACTACAAACTGGGTACTTTATTACTCATTACATACACAATCACATAACATTACGATATAACACATAACCTGCAAAGAAAAGTGAAAGATTAAGTTGTACACTCTAATAAGAAAGGGTCGACATCACCTTAGTAGTATGTAGCCTGCACTCAGTGGTCATCTAGGTTCCCTTCTCGTCTGTGCCTCGGCTCGCCTGGAATCACCCTTCTCCGAGTCACTGGGACCTCTTCCTTATCGGCTACTCTCTCCTCTCTGGCTATTCTGCTAGGAGAGCATCTGTCTCTCGGTTCTTCTCCGCCTTCAAGATGGCGTCTGTCTTCCCTGGAATAAGTAGTAGCTTTACTGCTAACGGCTAGATGCCGCCTACGGACTGAACATGTAACTGCCTCAGACTTTCACTAATATAGAGGTGCGTTTCCTCATGGAAAATTCCGGCCCGTAACCTGCCGCCCACCAAATTCTTGTACCTCCCCGTACCAAGGACACGTTCCCAGCCGGCCGGCCTGATGTAGTGTCTTCGGCATGAAGAAAAATACAATCCTTCGATAAGGGCCGGCCTGAACCGGTTCTCTCCAAGCGAATAACACCTCATAACTAAAACATTACATTTGACCTAGAAGCATCCCAAGCTGCCGGAGCAGAAAGAAAGATGGAGTCTCTCCCGTTTGGGGCCTACCAGGCCTGAATTCAGCACAGCTCCATGAAATACCCTCACTACAGGACAGGTTATCCCTAATACTAACGAATCTATCCCCTAGGCTATGTGTGCAAGCCCTGATCTATGGGGAAGAGCACAGAATCATGTCGAAGTGCCTAGTAAATAGGCTCCGTTCACTACTCTAACCCTTAGACTTGAATGATAAGAGACTGAAGTCACATTCCATCATTGTTCCTCACAAGAAGGCCGGGAAAATCGAGCAGAACAAAGGGGCATGTAAATCTGCCCCTGGATTTCTACCTGTAAGTAATTTAAATGGACTGACTCCAGTGGTAGAGTGTGGGGTAATGCGATACACCCACAAATGTTCTCTAAGAGCACTTAACCAATTTCCTCCTTGTTTGAGAGAATCAGTAACAATACCTTTAAGAACATGGTTAAAACGCTCCACTTTACCATTCTCGTGTGGTTCATATGATGAGGTGAGTGTGTGACTAATGCCACAGCCTTTGAGAAAATTTGCCATTTCAGATGAAGTGAGTTGCACCCCATTGTCAGAAACAAGGATAGAAGGACACCCTTCTCGTGCAAATACTTCTTTAAAAATTTTTACAGCAGCACTGGTGGTTGCTTTTGGAACAAACTTAGCCTCGGGCCATTTAGAATGGTAATCAATCATGACCAAAGCAAATTGTGAATTCTCAGGTAACATACTGAACGGACTTGAAATGTCAAATGCAACTTTTTGCCATGGCTCTTCAGGCCATTTAACTATCTTAAGGGGAGGAATGTGTACCTTTACATTTTTTTCACTGGAAACACATTCATGACACTCCCTGACCGTTCGATCAATAAACCTATCCATACCAGGCCACCAGAAAAATGTTCTAATTAAACGTTTCATAGCTGATATACCTGAATGTGTTTTTAGAATGATGTCCTGAATACCTTTTGCGGGAATGCACTTCCCTGCCTTAAAAATTAATTCACCTTCAATACTTAGTTCTTCTGCAACATTATAAAAAGGCAATAATTCTGACCTCACATCATTTTTTCTAGGCCAACCTTCCATCACAAACTTCTCAAGATCACACCACCTGTCATCTCTTTGTTGACATTCTCTCCAATGTTGCTCCATGATTTCCCGGTACTGTAAAGGAATAATATCTGAGATTCCTAAAACAAAATCAAATTCTTTAACAACATTGTCACTGCATGGTAGGCGTGATAAGAAATCAGCAGTTAAATTCTTCTTACCCGGTACATATTCAACTTTAAAATTCTACTCCTGAAGTCTTGGTGATAAGCGTGCAATCCTAGCAGTACAGTTCCCTCCTCTTCCTGTAGACAGAATATGTACTAGCGGTTTGTGATCCGTCCTGAGAATAAACTTGCTACCCCACACATAAATTCTGTAATGTTCCACTGCCCATACACATGCTAGTAACTCTTTCTCAATTACTGCATACTTACGCTCGGTTTCATTTAGGGTTCTTAAAGCAAAAGCAACATTCCATACACTTCCAAGTCCATATAAACTGGCATCAACAGTTATAATGCATTCTTTTATCATGTGGAACAGTTTCAATGTGGGAGCATTAATAATATCTTTTTTTATAGCTTCAAAACCTTCCTGTCGTTCATTATTCCATTCATATGTAACATTTTGCCTGAATAATTTCCTCAATGGTTCCATCTTTGTGGCAACATTTTCAACACATTTGCTATAGTATTCACACATTCCAGAGAATGATAGTAATTGCTCTTTGTTAATGGGAGAAGGCGCATTCTGGATGGCTTCTACATGAGATTTTTTGGGAATAAGGCCTTCACCAGATAAGGTGTGCCCCAAATATTCAACAGAATGTTTAAACAACTTGCATTTCTGAGAGTAAGGATAAGACCACAACTCTCAAGTCTCTTACACACTTTATTTGAATGGGTTTCATGTTCTGCCTCAATTCTAGAAAATATTAAAATGTCATCCTGGAAACATTTAACATATGTGTCAATGTCCCTAAACATTTGAAACATGACTCTCTGAAACACTGACGCCACTGACGCAAGACCAAATGGCATCCTAGTATATTGGAAAAGACCTTGTGGAGTGATGAAAGCAGTATATTTCTTTGAATTATCTGTAAATTCAATCTGGTGGTATGCCGACCTTAGGTCAAGTGTAGGGGTGGGTGGCAAATTCCGTTCCGCTCGCAGAATTTGCAAAATTTCGGCATTTCCACGTTCCGCGCGAAATGCAAGAATGTCAAAACTTCCGCGATCTGCAGCGAAACGGAATTCGGGGGCATGGATGAGGTAATTAAACCTCACCAGGAAGTGACCAGGAGGCTGCTTTCCTCATCTGCTGCTCTGATCGGTCTCTGACCCTTTATAATCAAGAAGCATGTGAACAGGAAGGGTAAATGAGCTCACTGCTGCAATTGCTCTATGCACAGATGCACTTTGGAAGTGGAAGGCCAGTGACAGGCAGCAAACCTGCAACCAACCCCAGTTGTCACAGCTGTGCCATATAATGCGGCCCCCAAACTCCAATCTCGCTCAGGAATGTTTGCTGTCACCGCAGGCTCTGGGCAGCAAACATTTTATGTGGGGTTCCGAGCAGAAAGGTCTCAGGGTCTCTTCACACGGATCAGTAACACCACGGGCGAGGAAGAGCCTCTCCGTGAGGCCGACGGCTCAGGAAGGCCACTTCAAATACATCCCGCCTCCGCTAGATCCGTTTGGAGTGACTGAGAAATGACTTATAATAGCTGTGAGTGACGGTTGCCAAGAACCGCCGATTCATCCCCATGCATACAATAAATTAACAAGACCCGCTTATCCACCTATAAAGGTTCCAAATGTTTTATTTGTTCCGCAATATATATACATCACCAGATATACCTCCAACATACCTTCCCTTGGGGAGAGGATGTGGTCTCATGGCTAGACTGCCGCCTTTGGAGCTGGGAAACCAAGGTTCGAGCCACGAGGTCGACTCCCATTCTGTGATTCTGGTCACCCTATTAATCTCCCCGTGCCTACCCAAAAAAGAAAAAGTGTTCTGGTCCCGGTCGAGTTTGCGCTATATAAATCTGCAACCAAAAAACACCAGTAACGATGTTACGTTTTTTGTCCTTAAATCCGCCTGTCATTAGGTTTACCTCCGTTCACAACCTTTACTTTAGTCACGGTCTGGCTCTGCTGTCATCGTGTTTTACTTCAAAAATTAATGTTTAATATTGATGTCCAGGACCCAGGTTTACCATTTGGTCCTTTTCTCACTTCCTTCACCTATGTTTTATTTTTATACAGGTTTTTGGCGTTTGTTGAACAAGGTCTCATCAAAGGTGCCTTTCTTTACCCAGAGGTGGCATCCAGTTTACTGCTTTAGCCAGTGAGCCAGACAGGAAACCCATTTAATCCCCCACACCAGGAGTCCACTAGACGCCATGCTGCTTTGACGTGTTTTTTGTGGTAAACGTGCCCTCCCAAATACTGCCAATAAGCGCAACTGTGGATTTTTAAGTGAAATGAAAAAAGCCAGCTCTAATTTCATAGCAAGGTAACATTGCAAATAGAATTATTCCCTTTACGCAGCTGTAGTGTAGGAAAAAGCACTATACATCTACCCAACGAGGTAGCACTTACTGATTAGCCAGTAGGTTAGCCTGCATAGATTACAACAACGGGCGCAGCAAAATCTCCGCAAGCCCGTGAAATTCCGTGTGTTCGCGGAGATTTCGTGCCGTTTTGCGGAAGTTTGCGGAAGACACCTCCACAAATTCTGCCCACCCCTAGTCAACTATGGAAAAAATATGCGCACCCTCTAATAATGAAACAACCTCATTAGAGTTTAATGCTCTCAAGTCCACAAACACTCTGAGTTTTTGGTCAGGTTTGCGTACTAGAACAATAGGTGAAACCCATTCAGAAGATTCTATGGGCTCAATGATGCCATCCTCAGACAATTCTTTAAGCATTTCTTTCAACTCATCTCTAATGTTGATAGGTACACCCCTTAACTTCTGTTTAACAGGACTGGCATTCTCTTTCAATACAATTCTATGCGCAAAATGTTTCAATCTTCCTAATTTGTCATTAAACACGCTACTATAAGTATTTACCAATTTTGTTTCTCTTTCCAACTCAATAACATTTTTGCTAACTGTGGCAATATTGTATAAATCTTCCTCATTACAAAGCAAAACTGGATCTTCCAATCATGGATTGAGGATTATACCCAACTTCCACTGGTATCACCAACCTAACACATTTACTCTCTTCACAGCAATGTACAATTTAATATAAGCACAACTCCCTCTGAAATATAATGTTACACGGAAAAAACCCTCCATTTTAATTTATGACCCATCAAAACTTTCAGCATTAATATCAGGCTCTTGGAGATCACCATAATTGCAATTATGTTGTAACTTCTCTTTAAAATATTGTGTGGTGATAATTGTCCAAGGGGATCCAGAATCCACCATGAGTTCTAGATCAATACATACAAGTTGAAACATACATTTTGGAGATTTCCTGCACATTTCCATTTCTGTTCCGTTTTGTACAATAGAAACAACGAAACCTTTATTAGGGATTTCTCTGATACTGGTGACTTTTTTAGTTTCAGAAGTACCGGAAGTAGTGCTTTGTGTTGGATTATTGAAGCGTTTGTCTCTGCAAACATTACTGAAATTACTTATACTGCCACAAGCCCTGCATTCTCTGTTGATTGTGGGACATCCTTGGAAAAATGCAACATGAGCTCTACTTCCACACCTGTAGCATGTGTTGTAATTAGAAAAATATTCTTGTCTTTTACCAGAAAAACCATTGTTGTTGTATCTATGCGAAAATCTTCCTAGAGTCGAATCATTTTTCATATCACTTTTTGTTTTAATAGCACAAATCTCATCTTCAGTGGTAGATTTGCTAGCATTTTGTTTAACCACATGCATCCATTTTTCTGACAGTTCTGTAGATTTTGCAGTTCCAGTTGCTTCTTCTAACTTGGGGTCACCCATGACTTATTTCTCACATGTACAATTATTTGATCATGTAACATTTCATCCGTTATATTTCCAAAATTGCAATGTAGACTTAATGATCTCAACGCCGTTAGAAAGTCATCAAATGACTCATCATCTTTTTGCGCCCTGGGGTAAAACTTAAATCTATTTAAAGTGATGTTCAATGTGGGTTTAAACCTCTTTTCCATTCTAGTAAGTGCCTCCACATATATATTCAAGTTATCACCTTCTCCACTTTGTGGCGTAATCTGAGGTAATGCCCTGAAGACTACTTGTCCCTCAGAACCAAGACAATATAGCAAAATACTTTTTTTTCCTGTGCCCATGCGCTCACCATAAATGGCTTTCATATAGGTAATAAACTCTTCTTTCCATCTGGGCCATGGAATAGGCGGGTCACCTTTAATCTGAAGAAATTTTGCAGGTGGTTCAAACTGCATGTTGTACGATTATGGGGTTAATAATGATATAATGTATTAAAAATAATAATTCTTGTGGATGGTAAAATGCTGTAATGTCAATACGCAATAGAATATAAAGTGTCTATAAGAAAACTTGACATGGAGAACAAATATGCAAATGGCTGCAATTAATGTAATCAACAAAAACAAAAAAAATACCGATAAAAATAGCATAAAAGATTTTTTTTAAACTCACTTTCACCCAAGCAGTTCTCTTTGTGGCTCCAGTTCGCTTAATAGTGTGTAATGTTGTGTAAACAACACTGTTTACAAAAGCGCAGTAGGCTTTCCAGCGAAATACGCAAGTGAATGTGTCAATATCGTTCCGACACACTGCGTGTTGTACGTTGCCAGGGTAACCAAAAACAAAATGGACGCTTGTACGTTGCACGCAGAGATCAGCTCAGTGAAGTGTGATGCTGATCTTGCTGCATGTTCACGGAATCTTCTTTGCGAGAATTCTGAAGAAGATCGGCGGTTCCAGGAGATCGCTGTAGGATTCTTACATCAGGTAAGAACGTTGCAAGTAGAGTTAAGAATTTCAAATGATGCGCCCCGGTAAAGGATCCTAATTCTTCACTGAAATCCTTTAAAATACATGCAAAAGAGTAATTTCGAAAATAAAATACATACAATCTTCCAAAAATGTCACTACAAAATGTCGATGCAGCCAAACGCTTCTCCATAGGATAGGAAGGAGCGTAGGTCCAGCTCGTCGCCAATATTAACAAGTAGTAGAAATCAGATTTTTGAAAAGATAGTAGATTTATTGCAGCATGGCAAATAGGCATCCGCCTAGGTCAAAGTCCAGATGCAACTGGCATAACTCGGTGGAACTATTCATAACAAGTATTCCAGAGACTGTGGAATCCTTGTAGAATAAAAACAAGTCGCATGCCATTAAAGAAACACACATTAATGAACACAGTGAAAGAACCATAACATATTTCATAACAAAATGCAACAATTGCTTTTTTGTTTATCTAAATAAATTTGGTAAAGCAGATATTGTAGGCGAGGTCACTTTACACTGCTAATGCCATTAGGCAGGACTCTCAGGATGGGCGTTGCAGTTATTCTCATTTTCATTGTTTCAAGTAACTTTTGGGGTGATTTTTCAGCAGAACAACAGTCGATTCCCAGAAAGGAGTCATTCAGAGGCAAAATCGATCAGCACTTAGGCAAAAGAAGTTAGAGACTTGAAGGGAAATGTGATGATTTCTGGACGTGTTTATTATCCAGACACCACTCAAACCACCTGAAGCTCTAGAAAATCACAGATGTGAAAAGTCCATGTCCTTCCTGATGCACAATTACTAGTCCTGTGCACAGGTCATTATGTTTAACTTAGAAGGATTCACTCATTATTTTGCTCCCCATTTTGGCTCATACAGCTGATGCCCATGAAAGGGTGTTAAAACACGCCAGGACGTCAGTGACAGCCTTGCTGACCGTTTGTTTTGGCTTTTGTGGGAGGGGGTAGGGGGGATTGGTGAGGGGCAGAGTGCCTCTCTGCACCAGAACCCGCCTCCTCCAAGGCCCCGCCCCCTTCTCACACAGTGAAGTTATTTTGTAAGTAGGCAGGTTTGGTAATGATGTCAGAATGTTTAAGGATGTCATTCAACAAATACATCAAACCTCATGGTCGTGTGCAGATAACATGATTGTTAGACCTGACACCTTGGCGTGAGTCTCCCTTCCACTTTTTGTCGCTGTGCCTCATGTGTTTTGCTGGTGTTAGCTGCTCAGAGCACTGTGCCACTGCCAACCAGTGCCACAGTGCAAGTGCTCCCTATTTAAAATGTATATGTTGGTTGGATTCCATGATTGGCTTATTTGGTTTACTGTCAGACCCCAGTAAAGTGCACCAGGAGTGCCCAGGGCTTGTAAATACAAATGCTGCTGGTGGGCTTGCAGCACTGGTTGTGCCACCCACAGAAGCGGCCTAGGAAAATGTGTCTAAGGTCTCCAATTGCAGAACCTGCGTGCAGTCTGGTACTGTCATGCTGACTGGGCAAGTGCACCCACTTGCCAGTCCCTAAACCTTCCCTTAACTTCATATTAGTCACCCCTATGGTAGGCCCAAGGGCAGGGTGCATTGTAAGCATAAGGTAGGACAAGCCCTGATGTGTGTGGCATGTCCTAATAGTGAATTACAGCCATTTTCGTTTTTCACTATTGCAAGGCTACCTGTTCCCATAGGCCAGAATGGGCTGTTAGAAATGTTACATCCTGTGATCCTAACAGACCCAGGGAACATGGTAGAAAATCGAGTTTAGTATGCCTGAACTCAGAATAATAAAATACATCTTTTAGTAAAGTTTATTTTAATATTCTGTGTTTGCAAATATCACTTTTAGAAAGTTGGTAGTTGCTTGCCAAACCATTTCAGCCCGCCTCTGCTATGATGTGTATCTGCCTGTCTGGTTTGTGTGAGTCACAGGGCTGGGGAAACCCAGAGGGGCAGGGCTAGGTAGCCTGGTGGTGAATAGAGAGATTGACATCCAGATGGGTGGGAGGAGTGCACCTGGACTCTGAATAGGTTTGTGCTCTGCCACCACAATGCTGGCTTCACAGCTGATGTCTCTGCCCTGCACCCTGAATAGAAAGTCAGAGTCATGTCAACAAAGTGCTCAGGAACGGGTTTGGACTGGGCAAAGGCCCCTCTACCCCAGAGGAACAAAGGAATTAGGGGTATAAGTATTGGGACCCTGCTCCCAAGAAATTAGATCCTGCTTGACAAGAAGAACCTCTGCCTGAGGAGAAGGAACCGGGAAAGCTGTAAGGAGGAGTACTGTCCCTGACCTGGGGGATTGGCCTGCAGTGGTTGCCTTGCTGCCGAAAGGAGAGGAGAAAGACTACAAAGACTTTATTTCAACTTGTGCTTCAAAAGATCTCCAAGGGCTTGGAATAGAGCTTGCCTCCTGCTGAAGTCTCAGGAACAACAGACTTCACCCCCCAGCTCCCCAAAGTTCTTTGGAAGTGCCTGCTGCTGTTGTTGGGCCTTCTGAGGGACTGCGTGCCGGAAGGAGCTGGAAGCGCGACTCAAGAAGGAGAAGCATGCCGCCGTCGGAACTGCTGTCGTCGCATCTCGTAAAGTGTGTCACCGCTGCAGCATCGCATCGAGCGGAAGCGTCTCGCATCATCCAAGAAGTGTCTCGCAACGCCGAAGAAGCGTGTCGCCATCGCAGCCATCGTAGCTGACACATCGCACCGCATCAAGAGAAGAGTCTCGCATCGTGGAATAAGTGTGTCGCCATCGCAGCCATCGTAGCTGTCGCATTGCACCGCATCAAGAAAAGCGCCTCGCATCCACGGAGAAGCGTGCCGCCGTCGGAGCTGCTGTAGTCGCATCGCGTAAAGGGGTGTCGCCGCTCCAACATCGCATCGAGCGGAAGCGTCTCTCAAACGTCGGAGAAGAGTGCCGCTGCCAAGGCCGCTGTCATCGCATCGCGTAAAGGGTGGCGCCGCTGCAGCTGACGCATCAAGTCGAGTCTTTTCGCAACATCGGAGAAGTGTAACGGATCTGGAAGATCTTCACGTCTTTATTTCTTTGCACCAAAAACTTCATCGCATCAGCATCGTTGCAACACTTTCGTTGCCCTGCGTGTCGCATCTAAGGTACATTGACTTGAAGTGTTGCATTTAAGAACTTAAGAGAACTAAGCAAAATTCTACCATCTCAAGTAACAGTATTGTGGATTTTTGTCGTTTAATGGGCGTGTGGTAACTCTATATAAAGAATCCTTATTTTTAATATAAAACCTGTGTGGTGTCCGTTTGTAGTGTTGTCACTTGGTTACTGTATGTGTTCACAAATGCTTAACCTATAACGCTCTGAGATAAGCCTTGTCTGCTCGCGCCAAGCTACCTAGAGGGTGAGCAGGGGTTATTTTAGGAGTGTAACCCCTTACCCTGACTAGAGGAAAGGTTCCCTGCTTGTCACAAGTACCTACCTGTGCCAACCAGAGAACCCGGATTCTAACAATGATGTAGACTGTTTGACAAGATAAATTGCTCTATTATGAGAAAACAATACCAAAAATAGCTCTATTCTGGCTTTATCTGATGAGCTTGTGCAAGAGCTATCAGATTGTACCAAGGACGGAAAGCAATCTAAACCCACAGCAAATAAGAATATTCTTCAACTATACATACTGGCAGACAAAAGCTTTTCACTTGAAAGGCACTTTAATTTAATTAAATCAAAGATTAACCAGGTGGAATGGTGTTCGTCATCAGAAAATTCCACTATTAAAAAGTCAAGACTTTATTATTTCAAGACTTGAGTGGCAGGCTAGCAATGCTCCTTTACTAACTGATTGGTGTAGCGACTGGGAAGAACTGCAGAGAATCATTACCTTCATTTCCACTAAACTAATTAGCAGATCAATCACACACTCCAACGGCATTGATCAATCAATCAAATTAGCAAAAAGGAAAGATGGAAGGCAGCTGCGGTTAAATAATCAACAGTCTCCATATGGAGACTCAAAAATAAAGGATGCAAAAAATGCTATAGAAAATAAATACTGGATATCCACCGGTTCCATCAAGGAGCGGCTTGAACGAAATAGCATTTTGCAATCAAAGCAACCAATGTAAAATTGTTCTGGTCTTTAATTGGTTTCAGGCACTCGGTCCCATAGTGCAACCAACGAACACTTTATATCATATATTTGGAAGCTGTATCCAGAAGAACTTTATACCAGCAGTATATCCACTATACCCCTTCTCTCAAACTGAGCAAAAGTGGATTTTCAATTCCCCCAAAGGAAATAATGGCACTGATTAAGAAGTCCCGAAAGAACAGGCCTATCTTTTTATGTTGAAAGTTCTTAGCCCCAAGTGCGGAGTCTCTGCTGTCAGAAACGTACTATCAAGTCACTGTTTGTGACTACCGAAAAAAGAGTAACCTTAGAAAAAAGTGTAAATTTATCTTGGTGAATCATGTTCATAGAGATCATGTTTACTGTGGCTATGGGTGATCTTAGTATGAGCTTTTGGGACTGTTCCAGGCCATCAGGATAAAGGGCACTGTATTGTCCTAGTCTGACTCCTTTGAATATGTGAGACACAGGAGATCCTGCTCACGTTTTGTACTGCTAGCACTTTTCTTATTACACGTGGTGCCCCACATTGCTTTATTCTGGCGGCAGGACTGTCCTATGTCTATCTCAAGCACTGGCATGCCCACAACCTTCCTTTTTACATTAATCCCATTTATCCCAAGACTTTCTGATTCTCCAGAAGCTTGGGTGGATCTGAGTGTCTTGCTAAGGCATTTGCAATTATGCATTTTAGGGGAATGAGATTGTACGGTCTCAAACTGGGTTCTGATAAAACAGCAATTGAGGTTGCAGAAAGAAGGAAATGCCTGAATGTGCCACTTAATAAGGTTAGTAACTTCAAGCCATTGATAAACGTGTGGTAATATGGACATTTGGATTGATTTTGTATTTTACTTTCCTACTCAGGTCAATGGGTTGGCACCCTCCTGTTTGTTTTTTGACACTTGAAGACA
Organism: Triturus cristatus; assembly: GCF_964204655.1. Taxonomy (NCBI): domain Eukaryota; kingdom Metazoa; phylum Chordata; class Amphibia; order Caudata; family Salamandridae; genus Triturus; species Triturus cristatus. The sequence continues at coordinate 964,869,228 of NC_140590.1, forward strand.
CTATGTAAGATTCCTCGAACACTAAGCCCTGAAATCTTTGTTTCAACTGTTACGCCATAGTGAGATCAAGGTCAGACTTTGGGAATATCCTATATTTGATATTTCCTAGGTAGTTATCAAGCAATTCCAGATAATTCAAAATATAGCTGCATGCTTACTTTGCGGCGGCTACAATCCTTACTAACCAAAACCATTGCTCAGACTCCTGCTTTGTCTTCCTGTAGCCAAGACATCAAAATTGAGATTATTATTTATAATACATAATCCCATCTAATGGTGAATTCCTACCTTTATCAAGCACAAACTAATTAGGTGTTTCAGTAAAGCCCACTGTGACATTCAAGTATTAATTCCTAAACATCACAGTTTCAAAAACACTGAGCTGGAGTTTTAGCTTGAAATTCTTCGCAGCCGCCTCCAACACAAACGGAACTGTTTGCGCCGGACTTTGGAATGTAACTCTATAGCAGGACTAACCTGGTCCTTGTATCCGGCAGGTGCTCTATGTTGGTCGGCCTAAACTTGTGACTTCCCCCAGTCCAGTGCAACCAAATAACAGTGAGTGGCGCTATCTGAATCTTGGCTCTATTTAGCCAGAAAAATACAATTTCAATAACTCCAGTTCTACTGATTGGGTTTTTGTTGTTCTTGTATGCTTTTATTTACTAAACTGTACTCTAGTTTTCAAAATTGGTTTGTGATATTTTTTTTGTGTTTTCACTTTATTTCTGTTTGTGTGCCGTATAAACACTTTACACATTCCCTCTAAGTTAAGTATGACTGCTTTTGTGCCATAAGGTTAAGCACAGCTTAATTTGGCAACTTGTGTTGTCCCCCCTGACAATTATTGTGGTAGTTGCATGAGTGGGGCTTCTGCCCCTCTTAAACAACAATGCAGTTTCTTACATTGGTGTTCAGTGGTGGGATTCTGTACTTTTGCTTCACCTGTGATACCTGCTTGTGAATATGGAGTTAGAACTTAGCAGCTTTGCCAACCTCAATATGGAAGAGTCGAGGAAGCTCCACGAGGTAAGGGGATTAACCTTGAAGAAAGTGGACTTTTAAATAGACCTCAGAGCCTATGAGGTGGTCTGCAGAATGCAAGCTGTAACCACAGAGCAGGAGGGCAATGAACCTGTAGAGCAAGTGAATGTGAAGCATACGGAAGAAGATGAGTATGAGGATGAAGATGGCATTGTCACAGGCCCAGAGCTGCAGGAGGAGGAAAAACTGCCTACAGGAGCAGGGTCCCCTACCAGGAGCAGTGTGTCTTCCACCAAGCTCCCCACTTACCAGAGGACAGGAGAGTTGGGAGGGAGCTCAAACTGCAACTGACCAAACTGAAATTGGAAGCAACCGAGGAAGAGGCTGCGCAAAGAGGGCCCTGGAGGAAAGGAAACTGGCCCAGAAGGAGAAAGAATGCTGAGGCAGAAAGGGTCTTGGCAGAAGAAAAAAGGGCTAAGAGCACCCTAGTAGAAAAATGGACTGAGGCTGGGAAAGCCTAAAAAGAAAAGAAAATTCTAATGGCTCTTAAGTGAGTCTGAGATAGCTGGGCCTAAAAGTGAAACAACGCTCAGGGACCAGCAGCACTGGCGGCAGCGACAATACTGTATCCAATGGAGACAGAAACGTCCTGTTCCCTGCTTCTGGCCTCTGTTGGAGTGAGAGCTGGTCTACAAGAGGAGCTCCCCCCAAGGTCCTAGACCCTTGACTGTCATCAGAGTGTACTCCTCCTGGCCCAACTGTGGGTTTCCGCAGAACCGACGCAGCATGTTGCAACTTGACACAGCGTGATGCAGGGATGCGCATCGCCGCACCTGACAGGCCTTGAACTATGCCTCATCAAAACCGATGCAGCTTGACACAGGTTCTCCTATCACAGCCCTTGAAGTTCCTCATCAGAAACCAACCCAGGGCAATGCATCTCAACGCAGGAACTTGCATCGTAGTTCCTAAATGGAACCAACGCAGCATGAAGAAGTGTGGCACAGTGCGATGCAAGGCTCCTCATCAAGAACATAAGGTACAATCCTCAGTGGGACTAACATGGTCCCTGTATCTTGCCCACACTCCATCGCAGTTGGCCCTAACTTTTGACTTTGTCCCGTTCTGGCAAAATCAGATAACCACAGTCGGCGCTTTGTGCTTTTAGGTTCTATACTTACCATAAAACTAAATTGCATATCCTCTTTACTGAGGCAGAAAGGGCCTTGACAGAAGAAAAGAGGGCTGAAAGAGCCCTATCAGAAAAATTGGCTGAGTTTGTGAGAGCCGTGGAAGAAAAGAAATTACATAAGGCACAATCCTCCATGGGTCTAACCTGCTCCCTGTACCCGGCCGGTGCGCCATCACGGTCTGCTTTAACTTGTGACTTTGTCCCGGTCTGGGACAACCAGAGAACCACAGTCGGCACTTTGTGCTTTTAGGTGCTATACTTACCTTAAAACTCTACTGATTTTATTTTTGTTATTTTAGTGTAAATTCTTTTTGAAAGTTGACTCTATTTTTGTGAATTGGTGTGGGATTATACTTGTGTTGTTTTCACCTTATTACTGTTTAAATGCTGCATAAATAATTTAAACATTGCCTCTAAGTTAATCCTGACTGTTTTGTGCCAAGCTACCAGAGGTTGAAGCATAGGTTAATTTAGTGGTTTTTGTGGTTCATTCTGACAGAGATTGCGGCTGCCTCTTGAGAAAGGCTTTCTCCTCCCCTCAACCAACAACCCAATTTCTCACATTGATGCTCATTGGTGGGAATCAATATTTGTGTTTATCAGTGCCATACAGTGATTTGTGTAGCACGAAAATCCCATTTGAAATAATCTGATATTAGATTTGACCCTTTTAAATATACCTTGATTGGCCTCTTTTGCTTTTTCCAGATTCCCTTCTATTCCACCTGTGTGCATCTCTAATACTACCTACAAGCATTGATTTTGAACTCAATGACCTGGCGAGCTACACTGTGGCTGATCTCAGAGGATTCTGCTGGGAGAGGGGGCTTCCAGCACAGAGGAGCACCAAGAAGCCGGAGCTGCAGAAGGCCCTCAGGCTCTGGTTAGAGCCCGCCAACAACGGGCTACAGAGGAGGAGGATGCTGAGGAGAAGCTGAAGGAGAAGATGGAAGAGGGCAAAGAAATCCCCCCTGTCTGTGGCCAAGATAAGAGAGGGGCCAGTGCCAGATCCAGGGCCAGCAGCAGTGTCTCAAACCACACTTTGTCTCCAGAGGAACTGGAGGACAGAAAGCTAAAAGGGAGCTCAAGCTGCAGCTAGGTAAATTAGAAGGAGCAAGCTGCTGCTGAGAGGCTGGCAGAGGAAAAGACGGCCGAGGGAGTCTTGAAAGAGAAAAAGATCTTGTTGGTTCATGTTCGAGTCTTAAGACCTAGACCTCAAAGGCAAGCAAAGCACATGGTCAGCAACATTGATGGCTTCAAAACTACAGAGTCCAATGGGGACAAAAGTGTTCACATTCCCAAAGACCTCGTGCTTAGTTATGTGATGGTGGATGACATTGACAAATGTTTTTCAGTCTATGAGGTAGCCCTGAGAACTCAAAGGTTCCAAGTGGAAAATTTGGCAGGGATACCCTACTAGAGGTAGGGGACCAGATGAGGTATGCTCCATGAAAGCCATTCCACGCTAAGTTTGGTCTCACCCCAGAAAAGTTCTATTTGAGTTGTAGGGACAGTCACAAACTGTCAAGCCTATCTTGGGTGGATTTCATAGATCACTCCAGAAAGGCACTGAGTGGTTGGGTGAAGAGCAGCAAAGTTAGTGATTTTGACAGGCTGTATGATCCAATTTACAGAGTGCACATGCTCAGTAGTTGTTTTACAGAGTTGCACCACCAGCTGACTGATAGCAAGCTCAATTCACCCCACGAGCTTGAAAAAGTGGCGGACCTCTGGATCAGCACCAGAGTATCAAAGAAGGTATATGAAAGTGACTCCAAAAAGATTGGTTCTACCCTCAGAGTGAATGGGAGGTGACATATACAGTTCCCAAAATAAGGTGGGGAAAAAGGGTTTTCATGCCCCTTCTGAGAAATAGTGGGGAGGTTCTGGCAGGTGGGGGCCCAGGGAGCCCCAATTCCAACCCCAGTGCTGTGATTGTTCTCAGCTAGGACACAAGTAGGAGGAACCTCTCTGCCTAAGAAACTATCCACTGGTGGGAACTCTGCAATGTGGCCTTGGGGAGGTAGTTCCCAGTTGCAGAAGATAGAACACGCCCTAGTTTTCCCTTAGTTGGGAAATAGACTCAGAGGGTAGACGTTTGATCCCTGAAGGTATAAGTCGTCACTTCCATCAGATTACTGCTAATGGGATCCCTCTGAGGGATAAGGGTGCTAGCAAGACCATGGTGGTGGAAATGCTGGTTTCCCACATTATTAGACCAGACAAGTATGTAGGGTAACCCAGACCCAGGGGCTAGACTTTGTCTACCCTTTGGCTCTGGTATCCCTGGAATGGGGTGGGGAGGTCACCCAGAGCTGAGTCATAGTCAGTTCCCAGATGTCCATTGACTGCATTCTGTGAGATGAAATACCCCAGGTGTTAGAAGAGCTGGTAGGGTGCTGCCACCCAGCTCTGGTTTCGGGGGGTACTACTCCCGAAAGGAAAGCTTTGAGGCTGAGACGAAGGAGCAGTATGTAGAAACAGGTCGCAATTGTAGGACCAGTGGATGAGGGGTTGTCAACTCTGACAGAAGGCCCGAGACTGACCCTGTTAAGGCCACTTCTGACCTGGAGGGGCTGCTTGTGCTGTTATAGCAAAGGAGCACTGGAGACATGCACCAGGTAGACCAGACAAGACATAGACTGAGTGTATTACTCCTAATGGGGTGGTGTCCACCCTGGAAGTCCTGGTTTGCCGGGTACCTGTTCAGCTTTATGGTACAGACCCTGGGCTGAGAGGTCTGTTTCAGGATACCGCCCCATGACTGGTAAGAAGGAGAGTGGAAGCAGGGTAGCTAACATCTGGGGCTGTTGTTCCCTATTCCCAGAAACGTCAGAGGTCTGCGAAACCTCAGCAGCATGTAGGGAATACCTTTCCAGCCCCAAGACAGGATGTGAGGCCTACAGAAAACCCCTGCTTGAAGCCTCCGCCTGGTAGTGGATGACCGGGGTTCTGGCTTATGATACTGATAGCTGTCAGTGGCCTCTGTTTGTTATTGTCATTATGGACAGAATTGTTCTTGGGTTGGGGACAGAAATCTGATCCAAGGGGGGCAATTGGCTGCATCAACTTATTGGCCATAGTGGTACTGTCTGCCTACTGCGATGCATCTGTGAGCAAATTAAGGCAAGGAGTCCACAGAATTTGACTATGTTTACTGTTTGCCTGCTAACCAGTGCTAACTTGCTTGTGCTCTCTCTCTAAAACATGGTACAGTTGGCATATTCCTAATTGGTACCTTTAATTTACATATAAGTCCTTGTTAATTAGTACTATATTTACCAAGGCACTGTAAATTAAATGCTACTTGTGGGCTGCAGCACTCATTGTGTCACCCAGTGAAGTAGCTTATTTAAAGCACTTATCAAGCCTGCCACTGCAGCCAGTAGTGCAGTTTTATATTTCCATGTCAACCTGGCAACAATCAATTTACCTGGCCTAAAACTTCCTTTTTAATACTTATAAGTCACTCCTAGGTTAAGCCCTAAAGACTGATAGGGCAGAGTGCATGTTATTTAAATGTAGGACATACATGTTTAAGTTTTACATGTCCTGACAGGAAAACTCCTAAAGCCATTTTTCACAGTTAAAAGGCCTATTTCTTCCATAGGCTAACACTGGGTTACCCTAGTTCAATTATTAAGTGCTAACTTCAGATTGTGAGCAGATAGAGAAATTATGTTTACACTCAAATCAATTGTAAATTAAAATCCCTCCACTATTAAGAAGTTGGCATTTTCCTGCCCACAGTTTCTAAGGACTTTCTTTGTGTTTCCAACTGCCTGTGCTTGTTAACGGTTTCCCCATCAAGGATATGTATTGGGCCCAGACAGTGAACAAAGGGACCTGGGTTTAGCTGGGAGAGAGTTTTGTGCCATGCTTCCAGAGGGTTAAGAACAGGTTAATGAGTAAATCTAGTGACTTTTGTGTTTCACCCTGACCAGGATTGTGGTTGTTGATTGAGTGGGGCTTCCATCTCTCTCAACTAGCAACCAAATTTATTACAATTGTCAGAGACCATTTACAGGCAACACTCAAGCCAAAAACAACTTCCTCTAACTTAAATCGCAACTGAGAAACAACCCAGGCTACACTACTGCCTTACATAAAACAAAATTCCATGATGGTATGGAATTATAAACTATTTGATCTAATTTAGAGTGCAGTGGTATCAGGAAATCTTCAAATTTCTATAGAAAGTGCCATATCCATGGATATCTCACCAGCGGATTTTCCTGCACTGCAGGTATTTTGTGGTGGAGGAATTTAAATGGTGGAATCCTCCCTAGGATTATTATTTTAAGTGGAAAATCAAAGTGTTTTACATTGCTTCCTCCCAACTGAACCACAATTTCTGTGGTTACACCAGGGATATTTTAAGGATTTTGGGGGTCCTGGGCCAAACATTAATGGGGCCCCCGTTCAGCATGTCACTGAATTTATGATCCATTTTCAGCTTTATCGTGCCCTCCTTGGCCAGGTCACTGACACTGCAGAGGCACACTTGTCTAAATTCTAAATGTGTTTCCATCTAATATTCAGGCATAGAGATTTGTCTTTTCAATATTGTAATATAACAGTAGCTCACTAATATTATTGCAAATAATCTCTGATACCCACTGCCATTTCTAATATCTGAGGTCCTGTTTTCATGTAAAAGGGACTTTTTATGGATGTTGATGGGTACTGAAAAATATATATCACTATCAAAGGAGAGAGAGAGGACTAGGTAGCTAGTCCGTATCCCCGGGGTTTATATTTGAGATCAAAAAGGACTAGCCTATTTGTGAATTTACATAGACTCAAGACTGTAAGGCAGGGTACAAACCATTTTGTTTGTTCATGAAGCCCTCACCCACCAACCTAGTTGGTGGCATGCTTCATCATCAGGCCCACCCAGTGACACCGAGTGTGTCCCGGGTGTGCTTCAACGCCTGGGTACAGCGGAGCAGGTATGTATCTGAGTGTGCAGTGTAGTGACGTGAAGGTGACGATTTAAAAGCTATGCAGGGATCACAGTACCCGAGGGTAAATTATATTGGGTCACTGCTAGCATTAAAAAAGGCTGTTGGATGTTTTAGGAATGTTAATTAGGGTTTCCTACATCCAGGTGTGGTCTACGTGTTTCAGCCAGGCCTTTATGATTAAAACTGGCTTTCCTCAGGACCAAAGTGTGTAGGTGCAAATTAATAATAATATAATAATAAGGGAGTTTTATAAAGTGCTTGGTTACGCTCAGATGGCGTGTCCCAGCGCTAAAACAGAGGAACTCCCGCAGACTAGAACGTAAAGTCTGCACAGGTTACCGTGTATATAGGTATGTTTTTAGCTTCCTCCTGAAGCTAGGTTCAGATGACTCCAGACGGAGGTCTAAAGATAGGGCATTCCAGCTCTTTGCCACCAGGTAGCGGAAAGATCTACCTCCCATGCGAGCCCGCCTTATCCTCGGGACCTTTAAAAGGCCGCCATGGGAGGAGCAAAGGGCGCGCATGGGAACGTACCTGGTGATCAGGTTCTGGAACGGTGTTGGTGCCTTCCCAGTAAGGATGCGGTGGCAGGTACAGAGGGCCTTAAACTCGACCCTACTCCTCACTGGCAACCAGTGAAGAGTCCGAAGGGCAGTTTTGGAGGCCGATCTTTTGGGAAATTTTAGAATGAGGCGGGCTGCCGCATTCTGCAACACCTGAAGGCGATTTATTGCCTTATTGGTTGCTCCCAGGTACAGCAAGTTGCCATAGTCTAGGCGTGATGTGACGAGGGCGTGCACCAGCGTTCTACGGGCTGACGTAGGAAGGAGATCCAAGACCTTCCGTAGACTTTTCAGGACGCTGAAGCAGACACCCGCCACACGTCCTATCTGAGATCCAAAGGACAGGTCAGCATCAAGCCAGACTCCAAGGTTCCGAACTTCTTGACAGGGTGTTGGAACCTCACCTAAGCATGGAGGCCACCACGCCGATGACCAGACAGATGGGTTCCCCCCCACTACGAGCACCTCAGTCTTGCTGCCATTTAGTTTGAGGCAGTTGGTGGACATCCGGGCTGCAAGGTCTTGCATGCAGGCTCTCAAACTGTCCACCGCAAGACCGGGCGCTCGCGAGAGGGAGATAACCAGCTGCGTGTCGTCGGCGTAGGACATTATGTGCAGACCATGGCCCTCAGCACTGGGGGCCACTGGGGAGACATATACATTAAATAGGGTGGGGCTCAGGGACGATCCCTGGGGTACGCCCTGGCCCAATCCAATATCTTAGATTTAAGTGATTGTGTAATTTTGAGAAATGTGTTGCACTCGCTAAGGTGCTTTACATGTGAGAGGGGGCACTAACCCTGTTCAACTCCAGCGGGAGACACGTGGTGACGCTGAACCTGAACTACGCAGGCCGGTGGGGCCATCCAACCTATGCTGGTGACACTCGGTGAATGAGCTGTGCTGACCGCTGCCTCAGGCCTACACCACGGTCAGGTAGGTCACAGACTCTTCACTTTGCAATGGCTGAGTTTATATCAGCGTACCGGCAGCATTGCAGACAGCATCCCGTCTCAGCCCCGGTGCCACTAAGTCTGTTCCCCGACAATGATGGACACTCTCTGGTCAAACTTTGGTGGCGTCTGAGCCTATGGACTAGGGGGCAGTTTTCATCCTCATGTAGCTGATACCTAATTGGTGGTTGCAACGAAGCTGTCGCATGCCACTCCTCCATTTGCTGCTTCCGGATAAAATCAAACCTTTCGGCATTATGCCCTGGAGGACACCTTCCACTGTCCCAAGACCCCCTCCGAAACATACACCTCGGACATTGATGGTGACCCGCTCAGGTCGCATGACCCATCTGACTGCACTGTAAGTCACCGTCCCGTAGCTGGGTGCCTGTGCCAGTCGCTTTGCATCCGGGGCCACTAACTCTGTGCTGGTCAGGTCCAGGACCCCTTTCTACTGAGGTATTAGATGGCCCCTAGAGCATTGACCTGGGGGTCAACAACACCATTTCTCTGTGGCCCTGCGCTGTACCCAGCCTCTGGGCCTAACAGCGTCCCACCATGGCTCACATACCAAATCAAGTCCTGACCGGCCCGGACGTGGCATCACCGCAGGAGGCACACACCACAACTGCAAGGACCACCTCCAACAGTCATCTGCCAGAGTCGATACAGTGGTCCTGACTGACTTACGGAGTTGCCCAGACCTGCCGTGGATGCCATCATCGTCCTGATACCCTGCTCAGCACTCCAGGTGCCAGTGACTCAGTGCACCGCAAGCCGTTGTCCGTTACTTATTGAGTTATGAGCTGTGGAGAGGTTGTGCAGCTATGTCACCCCAAACAGTGTGGGGGCCCTGAGACATTGATGAGGAAGATGATGCAGGTATGACACACCCCTCTGCATCTGCATCAAGTGACTGTCGGAGGGACACGATCCTAGACTTTTTCTTCACATGGGAGCGCTCATCTCTAGTGTCTCATCCCCAGTGGACTTCAACTCATGGACACTTCTGTTCGCATGTTGGCTGTCCTCTGGACTTTCTCCGGCTCCCTCCATGTTTCTCAGCTTTTATACCTATGTTTTCTGTTTCCGTTGCACTGGTGTCCAATGTTCAAGTGGTTGCCAGCACCAGACATTCTGTGCGTGGTTGCTTACACTCACCCCACACACATCCAGCACAGGTGTCACTGTACATGTGGCCCTGCCAATAAAAGGGGCGGGCTCATGTGCCCATAGCCAGTTCAACATAGTATCTGCTTGTGTCCCTGTGGTCTTGTTGTATGCATGAGGGCCCTGGGGCCGACCCCATTACATTGTGCTGTGTACATCGGATGCAGACGTGTCACCGCAGGCAATGGGTTGGAGCTTGGACATGTAGCTTTGTCGTCACCCACTCAATTCATAAGGGGAGTGGCCAGGGCCATCATATGCAGAGCCAACATGGGTGGGTGACTGGAATTTGAGCGCCCCTGCCCGTGGTTCTGTACTGTGAATGTGCAATTGCATGTGTCTCTATGGCAGTGTGGGTCTCCTTAGTGGGGTTTTGGGGCCCCTGAAGGGTGATAGACACCTACGTATGTGTCCTGTTCGCATTCCATGGGTTTGGCCCCCACCCACACCTGTTGGGCCACCTCCTTTTGGCATGCAGGAACATGGCATTGGGGTGAAGTGTCGTGGCCCAGCTGTGCTTGCGGGTGCTTCCTGCTGTGTGGTCTGTTGCAGGCTGGGTGTTCTCCTCTGAGTAACTTGGCTGTCCGGGTCCTGGTGGGGGGTTGCGTGGGATATCCATGTGCTGTTGTAGGGCTTCGGTGTCAACGGTGTGGTGGTCCTGTCTGGCATCACTGATGTGTTGTATTCTGTGATCTGCTGAAGGTGTTGTGTGCTCCTCTGCTATGTGAAGGGGAGGTGCGTATTGACTTTGCGTTGATATAAATGTTGGCACATTGTGCAGGTTTGCATGTATGGCAATTTACATTGTGACTGTTTGTGGGGTGCTGGATTCTTCTGCGGGACAATGTAGATTTGGTCTACATGACGGATGTGATGTCGTACGCGTACATTTCCATTTCACAGTTTCTGGCTCTGTCAGATGTAGTAGGCATGTTTCTGTGCATGTGCAGAGCCAGTTGTGTCCTCTGTTCTGCAGTGTCTGCTATGCACGTTGTTCCTCGTTGTCATCAATGTGGGTGTGCTGTTCGTGCTATCAGTGTGTGCTGCAGGGTGCCAAGGGAATCGGGCCCATAGACCTAGGTGATTGTGGGTGTGCAGTGTGCTACACCTCGTTGTGCATGTGTGCCATTGTGCCCACTCCCCCTGTGCTCCCAGTCCCTGTTGATGTTGTGTCAGGTCCTCTCGAGCTGTGTCTGTACTCCCTACTCCTTGCACCGTCTCCACACTGATGACTGTGGCCTGGGTTGCCTTCAGCTCCTCCGGTGGCGCTGGACTGCCACCTCCTATTGCTGTTGCTGCCTTCCTGTTGGCAGCGGGTTTGTGCCTTGTTTAGGTAGTCACGTCATGCCGTCGCCTATTGGCCTCCTGGATTGGCCTCCTGGGCACTCCGACTGCAATCCAGGTAGTTTGCTTGTGGGTCAGTTGCTGCTAGTGTTCTGTCACCTCTGTTTTCCAGCCGTCTGCACCCCGTCTTCTCTCCCTCTTCTCCTTGGCCTTCCACGACCCCGTTGTTCCTTGCTGGTGGTCTGTGGGGGTTGTGGGGTCCGGGTTGGCCCCTGCGCTGTGTCAGGGTGCATCCATGGTACTACGCCCTTTGGATTCTTTTGGGTGTTTTTTTCTCTGGTTTTTATAGTGCATTGTTCCACCAGACGCGTGCGATTTGCAGGCCTGTGGCTGGTTTTCGCTACTTTTGGTGCCGCGTTTGGCCTGATTGCATTTTTTTGGCGTTTGCATATGGCATTTCTGCGGCATGGCGTTGATTTTGACGTGGACATTTGGCGCGTTATCTTGTGACTATTGCATGGTACAGCCTTGTTATAAATTCCACGTTGTCACGGGGTTATTTTCCCGCGATGGGCTGCGATATTGAAAGTTGCGTTACGCTACTCTTGCGGTAGTTATCACAGGTTCTTGTGAATATACCCCTTCGTGTTTAAAAATCATTCAAGGTCACCAGGGCAGGACTGTGTGGAGAACAGAGCCAGATCTTTCAGGGGGCACCCTGAAAGGATGGGGTTCTGGGCCAAAGCCACTTTACCCATGCCTTAAACATGTCGTGGCCCAGCTGTGCTTGCGGGTGCTTCCTGCTGTGTGGTCTGTTGCAAGCTGGGTGTTCTCCTCTGAGTAACTTGGCTATCCGGGTCCTGGTGGGGGGTTGCGTGGGATATCCATGTGCTGTTGTAGGGCGTCGGTGTCAACGGTGTGGTGGTCCTGTCTGGCATCACTGATGTGTTGTATTCTGTGATCTGCTGAAGGTGTTGTGTGCCCCTCTGCTATGTGAAGGGGAGGTGCGTATTGACTTTGCGTTGATATAAATGTTGGCACATTGTGCAGGTTTGCATGTATGGCAATGTACATTGTGACTGTTTGTGGGGTGCTGGATTTTTCTGCGGGACAATGTAGATTTGGTCTACATGACGGATGTGATGTCGTACGCGTACATTTCCATTTCACAGTTTCTGGCTCTGTCAGATGTAGTAGGCATGTTTCTGTGCATGTGCAGAGCCAGTTGTGTCCTCTGTTCTGCAGTGTCTGCTATGCACGTTGTTCCTCGTTGTCATCAATGTGGGTGTGCTGTTCGTGCTATCAGTGTGTGCTGCAGGGTGCCAAGGGAATCGGGCCCATAGACCTAGGTGATTGTGGGTGTGCAGTGTGCTACACCTCGTTGTGCATGTGTGCCATTGTGCCCACTCCCCCTGTGCTCCCAGTCCCTGTTGATGTTGTGTCAGGTCCTCTCGAGCTGTGTCTGTACTCCCTACTCCTTGCACCGTCTCCACACTGATGACTGTGGCCTGGGTTGCCTTCAGCTCCTCCGGTGGCGCTGGACTGCCACCTCCTATTGCCGTTGCTGCCTTCCTGTTGGCAGCGGGTTTGTGCCTTGTTTAGGTAGTCACGTCATGCCGTCGCCTATTGGCCTCCTGGATTGGCCTCCTGGGCACTCCGACTGCAATCCAGGTAGTTTGCTTGTGGGTCAGTTGCTGCTAGTGTTCTGTCACCTCTGTTTTCCAGCCGTCTGCACCCCGTCTTCTCTCCCTCTTCTCCTTGGCCTTCCACGACCCCGTTGTTCCTTGCTGGTGGTCTGTGGGGGTTGTGGGGTCCGGGTTGGCCCCTGCGCTGTGTCAGGGTGCATCCATGGTACTACGCCCTTTGGATTCTTTTGGGTGTTTTTTTCTCTGGTTTTTATAGTGCATTGTTCCACCAGACGCGTGCGATTTGCAGGCCTGTGGCTGGTTTTCGCTACTTTTGGTGCCGCGTTTGGCCTGATTGCATTTTTTTGGCGTTCGCATATCGCATTTCTGCGGCATGGCGTTGATTTTGACGTGGACATTTGGCGCGTTATCTTGTGACTATTGCATGGTACCGCCTTGTTATAAATTCCACGTTGTCACGGGGTTATTTTCCCGCGATGGGCTGCGATATTGAAAGTTGCGTTACGCTACTCTTGCGGTAGTTATCACAGGTTCTTGTGAATATACCCCTTCGTGTTTAAAAATCATTCAAGGTCACCAGGGCAGGACTGTGTGGAGAACAGAGCCAGATCTTTCAGGAGGCACCCTGAAAGGATGGGGTTCTGGGCCAAAGCCACTTTACCCATGCCTTAAACATCTCTGGGTTACACACGTTTCAGCAGCGATCGTTGGTTCATAGACATGGAGGCTTATTTACAAGCCCCTTGCCCTACTACTACGTATGTCACTTTTAACATGGGAAAAAATGATGTTCCGGCGAACATGGTGCTCTGACAATCACAGCGTTACCCAGCCCTACTTTTACTGACGTGTTCTCATTCAGCGTAGGTCTAAAGGCCAGTGACTAAAGGATATCTGCAACACTGACACATGACTAGAGCCCTTAAGACTGCTAAGAATGTAGAAAAGACGTGTGAATTCCTATATTATTCTGTCATAAATGGAGTGCCGATTTCTCTGATTCCAAAGAAAGAATGTGGTTCACTCCTTGCGTGCAAAAATAATGTTTATTCAAGATTGCTGTGACTCCCATTATGAAGCAATTACAGAAAAACAGCCCGGCGTGTGGGCTGTGTGCATCCCGGGAATGCAGAACTGTTTTCAAAGCAGGCCACGCCTTGGAGCCACACCTAGGGGAAGCACGCTCCAGCCTGTGTAGCCTGTTTACCGCTCTGTTCACAACCTGTAGTTTTCAAATTCCAGCATCCCAAGTGCAACCACGTAAACAAACACGTTCTTATGCAGTTCATTGTTTCTCCTTTTATATTTTTTGCCCTTCTTGCTCTCATTTAGTGTGTAGGAGGGCTTTTGGTATTTGAAGGTTAACCGGATGCATTGCTTTGTTTCACCAGTACTTAAAAACAGATGGATTTTCCTTGTTCTTTAGAGCTGTATAACCCTATGCTTTTAGCTCTGTCCTTTTCCTAGTCCTTACACATGTCCCCCCCCCCCCCATGATTTTGTTGCTTTGTGCAATACCTGCATTAGTAATAGTGGTTAATCTCTTGCACGGTTCAAGTCATTTTTTTGGGCATACCTTAAACCAAAACATATGATGGTGTAGCAACTGTAAAATCAATGGCCCACTGTCCTGTTTCTTTTTTGAGATTAAAAAAATAATAAAAATTACTGTTTTATGGTGATTGGTCATCTGCAATGTAAGTTAGGTAAATCCACCCATGTTATATGGACAGAATCAACTTCTAAATTCTGGTACTGGAATACAGGATGTATGTCTTATCATGAGGGGGTGCCCATAGCAAATTGCTGGCATTGGCACAATGAAGGTAATTCTTAAAATTCTTAAAATATGGAGTTCTCAAGGCCAGTTTTGAAAAAAATGGTGTGAACTCCTGGCAGGTATTACGTCCCATCGCTTTCAGAGATCACCAGCTGTAACTGCTTGGCATATGAGATATGGGAGGGCACCCAAGGCAAAATGCTGACCCTGAAATACTAGAGGCAATATTTGACATAAAGGGACACCTATTGTAATATGGTGATGCTGGGGTTAGGTTTTATGGGGGAACAACCTTTACAACGCAACTATTACAACGCACTACACTTACAACGCAATTTTTACAACGCAACATCCACTACAACGCATTCCATTACATCGCATGACACTACAACGCATTTTTAAAAACTACCTTTACAACGCATTCGATTACATCGCATACTACCTTTACAACGCATACCATTACAACGCATAATATTACATTAAAACCCCTACACTATCCAACACTTACCCTACTGTTGCACCCCCTGGAGTTAGAATAGTAATTTTTACCCCTATACTATCCAATACTTACCTTAAATGCAATGTAATATTATGCGTTGTAATGGTATGCGTTGTAAAGGTAGTATGCGATGTAATGGAATGCGTTGTAAAGGTCGTTTTTAAAAATGCGTTGTAGTGTCATGCGATGAAATGGAATGCGTTGTAGTGGATGTTGCGTTGTAAAAAATGCGTTGTAAGTGCATGCGTTGTAAAAGTGTGCGTTGTAACGACATACATCCGGTTTTATGATCTAGTTTTTGGTTGACTTTAGGACTGCTAATCAGTGCTAAGGTGTGTAAACATGGTAGCATTGGTGTGCTAATCATGGTAACATTGGCTTATACCCAGATGGCACATTTAATTTACTTATAAGTCCCTAGTAAAGTTGTACTACATGTACCCAGGGCCTGTAAATTAAATGCTACAAGTGTGCCTGCTGTACTAATTGTGCCACTCACTTAAGCAACCTGTCAAACATGTTGCAGGTCTGCCATTGCACCCTGTTTCTGCTGCCATTTAGATCTTGCAAAAATAAACCTTTTGCCAAGCCCAAACCTTCCTTTTTAATATGTATTAGTCACCCCTAAGGTAGGCCCTAGACAGCCCATAGGCCGGTCAGCAGTGTATTTAAAAAGTTGGGCATGTACTTTTAACTTTTACATGCCCTGGTAGTGAAAAACTCTTAAATTCTTCTCACTGCTGCAAGGCCTGCTGCTCCCATAGGATAACATTGGGTTCCCTAATTACATTTAATACCTGCTAACTGTCAATAGGGAGCAGGTAGGAAAGTCAAGGTTGGTGTCTAAAGAATTGTAATTCAGAACACTCTTCAAAAGTCCAGTCAGATTTTAAGTCAAAATTATGAAAATGCCACTTTTAGAAAGTTAAATATAGAGGAAAAGGACAACCCAGTATTCCCTCGGGGGCTTGGGTAAGCAATAATATATTACTTAAGAGTGTCCGCGAAGTGTTTATTTTCACAAATATACTTATCTGATGTTTTCAAATTCAATATGTCAAATAATGACATCAACAATTACATTTACAGTTATTGAAAAAGAAAGGAAGTATTACTTAAAGAAAAATAATTTTTCAGAAGCAGGTGTGTAGATTAATATTTTCTCTTTAAAACATTAGTTATTGTATATACACAGGTGTTAAAAAAAATCAATCTAAAAAAACACATTAACAATGGTTATAAATACATTTTTCACATCTTGAAGGACCGTAAGTCAATATGGTAACCGTCCAAATCCTATACACAGTATTTGAAACTGTCTAACACAGTAGAACAAAGTTACAAATAGCACATTTGACAATAGCTTTTGAAAGGAAATTGGACACTCTGAGTGTCAAATGTGCAATTTGTAACTTTGTTCTACTGTGTTGGAGAGTTTCAAATACTGTGTATAGGATTTGGACGGTTAACATATTGACTTATGGTGAACTATCTACACCACATTTCAGAGCATACTGTAGCACCGAAACAGCCCTACTAGAAATAATAGACCACATTAAAGGCACGCTAGACAAGGGGGGCAAGGCCGTCTTGATATTGCTGGACCTGTTGGCGTCTTTCGCTACCATCCCCCATGAAAGACTACTGGCACACCTTCAGGATATTGGAATCGAAGGCTTAGCCCTGAAGTGGCTAACCTCCTTTCTTAACAACAGGAGTCAAGAAGTGTGGGCTCCTTCATATGCAGCCCCTATTCGTGAAGTGGCCGTAGGAGTCCCTTAGGGTTTGGCACGGAGTCCCACATTATTTAAGATGTACTTGACACCCCTAGTCTGGCTGGCAAAGGCTTTGGGGGCGAAAGTAATATCATTTGCAGATGACACTCAGTTGCTCTTTACCTGCGACAAGGGGAATGAATTTGATGGAAGAGCCATTAAATCTTGTCTTTCTAATGTACTGAACTGGTTATCAGTGCACCAACTAAAATGCAACCCGGATGAAACTGTTATCCTGTTTTCTGGGGACTTCTCTCCTGAGTTATGGAGGACGTGGTGTCTGCAAGATACTTCCCCCGCAGGCTCACAACAAAATGCGGTAACAAATTTGGGAATCAAACTTGACAGTTCTCTGTCTTTCATTCAGACACTGGTGGGATCCTGTTTCGGGATCCTATGCTCTCTGAAGATATGCTTTCCTTTTCTATCAGTTGCAACTAGGAAAACAGTGGTCCAAGCCCTGATCACTTTTGAGGCTTGATTATGGAAATACCCTCTACTTAGAACTCCCAGACTACTTGCTTAGCAGTTTGCAGGTAGTCCAGAATGCGGCAGCCAGATTAATTCTTAATCTCGCTCAAAGAACACTATTAACCCCTCACCTGAGGGCATTTCACTGGCTGCTTATCAAAAAGAGGATTCTTTTCAAGATATTGGTCCTGGCACATAAAGTTCTCCATGGGAAATGATCAGCTTATCTGAGGAGGAGGATATATGCGTATGCCCCCCTCAGAAAGCTACTTTCCTCCCAAAGCTTTTTAGCCAGTATTCCAAAAATTTGCCGGGTAAGAATGGGTGGAAGATCGTTTTCTTTCAATGGTTCAGAGACATGGAATAAACTCTCTAGAGAACTCCAGGCCATTTAAGAGCTTAAAGTATTCAGAAAAAAATTAAAGCCTGGCTGTTCCAACAAAATGAGCAACATGATCACGATTTTTGGAAGATGGCAGAGTTCCCCTATGTGTGCTATATAAATGTCAATTTAATTTTATTCAATCACAGAACCACAACCCCTCAGAATTGGCCCACGCAATCAATCCTCAATGCACGACCTCACATCGCAGCCCCGCAGCTCCCAGGAATAGCTGCTGTGCAGAGTATCCTCGATGTAGAACCTCACATCAAGTCCCACTGCTATTGGAACAGCTTCTGGATGATGCATCCTCCATATGGGATCTCGCAACGCCCTGCAATTTGGATTAAGGTACTTTGTTAAGCAGGCAGAACTTGCTCCTTGTATCCAGCCTGTGTTCCATCGTGGTGAGCCCGAACTTGTGACTGGGTCTGGGTTCTGTGCAACCGGATAACACAGTTGATGCTTGGTGCTTCTAGGCACTATTTTTGCCTAAATCTTTAAAATTTCATATCTCTGATTCTACTAATTGGATTCTTGTAGTTTTGGTGTGCAGCATTTATGAAAGTTTACTCTATTTTCCTAAAGTGGTGTGGGATTTTTCTAGTGTTGTGTTTTCACTTTATTACTGTTCGAAGTGCTGCATAAAAACTTTACGCATTGTCTCTAAGTTAAGCCTGACTGTTTTGTACTAAGCTACTAGAGGGTTGAACACTTTAATTTAGTGTTGGCTTCTAACTATACCTTAACAGAAATTATGGTTACTGCTTGAGTTGGGTTTCACCTCTCTCAACCAGTAATCCAATTTGCCACAGCTTGCTTACTTGGGGTAATTTTTTGCCTCAGAGAGGGCAGCCATGGCATACTGGCACAGAGGGGGTAGGCTTGGAGAAGTAAACCATGATAAAATGCTGACTTTAAAATACTGGAGGTAATTTTTGACATATGGGCCACCCATGGTGCATGAGCAGTACCAACAGCAAAATGCTGGTACTGGAATATTTTATGTAGTTCTTCTCATAGAAGAGTACCCATAACAGAATTCTGGCATTGGCACAATGAAGGGAATTCTTAAGATATAGGGAATTCTCTGCAAGTAATGTGCCCGCCACTTTCAAAGATCATCAGCTGGCACTAAAGTCAAGAATTGCCTGAAGTGTCCGAGAGCTAGAATTTTGCCATGGGTTTCCCCTGCCCAAGAATTCCCTACCCTATGCATGAAGCAGCATTTGTTTCACAGAGGTCCCTATGCCAAGAATTACTTCAAGTATGTCATGGCTGGAATTTTGCCATGAGTGGCCTTCCTTATACCAAGAATTATTTCAAATATGCCAGTGGCAGCATGTTACCTTGGATGGTGCTATAAGGCCAGGATTATATTTGAATACCATGCTCAGCAGCAGCCTCACAATCATAAAACATGCAAACAAGCACACTTTTACTCACACCCTTTCATTTTTACTCATATGACTCCCTCTCACATTCACTCTCTTCCCCTTCCCTCACTCGAAGTAATACTTTCTCACTTACTCATTCTTACTCATATACAGTCCCACTCGCTGTTACTCACACAAATATACTCATGCTAACTGGTTCTTACCTTCACTTACAAACACACTGACACACGCTCACTCTTTAATCCTCTCTGACTCTGGACTCTGGTGCAACTGCACATGCTGCATGGTTGAAAGTTGTACCCCTGATTCACTTTCACTCTCTCTGTCAATCTCCAATCACTCACTCCTTCTAATTCACTAAAACTTCTTCACTAACTCCTTCACACTCACTTTTGTTTATTCATACACACTCTCAAACACAGATTCACACTCACTTTCAGTTTCATTGACATTTTCAAACACACCAACACACACTTTCACTCAATCTCATTAACTCACAAACACACTCACAAACACAAACACACATTCACAGAGAAACCACATTTGTTTTATTTACCTTGCCTCCTTTGCTGGCAACTCAGAGACTCCATGGCAACAACTGATGGAAATCTGGTGATGGACATTGGAACTAGCAAGCCATGGTTTCCAATGAGAAGCCAGACTAAGCAACAAGGCTAGGTTTGAAAAGAGGAAGATCTTCCTCAATCTCTCTCCCAGCTTCTTGAGAACACAAGACCTACAGGAAGTTGGTGACTTGTAACAGTGCCCCCGCTGCTCTTTCTGGCTTCTCTTAACTTCATTGGCCTCAGGGATGCACTAAAGATGCGCCCTGATAGTCGCATTTTAGCAAATATTTTGTGAGACTGTTCAAAAACATTTGTGTGTAAGTGCTTATGTCTGGAGCTGAGGAATGAGACGTTGCTTTTTTATTTAGTTTTTACTGTGTTTATTGGGTATCCATTATCACTTATTAAAATAATAGAGTGCAGAGTGTCAAGAGAGCATTTTTAGGGTGACATATCTAATGATAGCTGAGTTCATCCTATTACATATTGTAATGTCTACATTTTTACAGCAGGGCTCTCTATGATACTGTCGGGAAAAGCAAAATAGGAAAACCTGGCTAACTTGCTCCATCTGTCCTGGCCACCATTTCAATGGCACTGAGCTTTCAACAAACAAATGCATTCTGGTGTTTGTACTCTCCGGTATTCTACTAGCAAAAGAGTTGATAACGATTTGTAAAGAGGAAGTTTAATGCTAAATGCATAGTGCTTGATTTGTGTTAGTCCTGGCATCATTGGCTTGGTTTCCCCCTAACTTTTTGCCCTCTGACCACCTGTTTTTGCTGACTTTGTTTTTGGAGGCCTTAGGACTCTGTGCAATTTACCACTCCTATCCTGTGCTAAAGTGCTTGTGCTCTCTGCTTAAAACATGCTAACATTAGCTTATCCTTAATTAGCATATTTATTTTACTTCTGTAGAGTGGTGCTACATGTACCCTGGGCCTGTAAATTAAAGGCTACTAGTAGGCCTGCGCTACGCAAACAAATGATGAACGGAATGCAGAATAAATCATACATTCACACCCAGTCAAGAGATCTGGGTTAAATCTATCGTTCTTTTGCTCACCATGCCACCCCAGTTTAGACCCAGCCATCTGCAAATCAGTCTTGACCCTATGCCTCATGGGAACAGTCCAGACCGAACTGCCAAGCCAGGTCCTCCCTGGACCGGAAACAAACATCCTGGGACCGGTTTCTGGGTATTACCCTTCATCAGCCAGGCTAACTTGAATCCAGTGGCACAGTTTGCAAGGGTCCCATGTCTGGGCATACCCATCCCAATTAGGGTGAAAAGTGCTAAACAAACAAATTATGGACGGAATGCTGAGTAGGCCTGCAGCACCGATTGTACCTCCCACTTTCATAGCCCTTTAAACATGTTTCAGACCTACCACTGCAGAGCCTGTGTCTGCAGTTTAAACTGCCATTTTGATTGACGAGTTATCAATGTATTTGGAGATTGTTTCATGAACCCTTCACTTTATATATCTGATTTTCTATGTAAGCAATACAAACTTGATGCAAGACATACACTCGTTTGTTGAAATGTATTTTCTGAGATATGTTTTGTTAATTAAATTTAGGATGTTAAGTTAAGACATCACATACAATTGATATCCATGTTTAAACATTTCCATGAAAACTAATCCCTTGTTGGCACCATCACTTTTTGAAAGTAGGCATTTTGTTGCCTTAGCCATTTGGTGCCTGCAGCCTGGCTTTGTGTATTCCTCCTAGACAGCCATACACAATGGGAGCTTAGGTGTGACTGCATGGGTCATCACTGACAGGATGGGAGGGAGGTGCTGGGCACAGGCTCACTTACACTTGAATTGGCTGTGTCCTGTCTCCACACAAAGGGCTGCATACCCCTGTAGCTAGTCTGGAGCCTGGAAGTCAGGGCATCTGTGCACTCAAAGGCATGTTTCTAGAAGCTTCTCCCCACTTCGAAGGCACAACTGTGTATAAATAAGGACCTCAGACACCAACTCTTCAGTACACTACTAGATCTGTGAATGCTCTGCCAGGAAGAACGACTGCTGTGCTGCTACAAGGACTGTCACTATGTTTACTGGACTGCTGCTCTGAAGAAAATGCTGCTCTGCTGAGTTGACCTGCTTGCTGTTGCACTCTGGCCTGGGTAAGAAGGACTGGTCCTGCATCTCTTGAAGCCAGAACCCAGAGTGACTCCAAGTGCTATCTGGCTAGCCTCCTGATCAGAAGCCTCAGGGATGTAACAGGCTTCCAACAACCTTGAACCTAGCACTTGGACTCTGTGAATTCTGCCCTCCCAAGAGGTGTCACCCCAGTCCTTGACCGTTGGAAGTGGATCTGAAGGTTCTTCTGCAAAGCACAGCTGCAAGCTCATCAGAACTGACACAAAGTGAAACTAGGCTCAACCAAGCTTCGCCGTACAGCTCCTCAAAACTGTCACAAAGCGATGCCAAGCCCAGCAAAGCCCCACTGTACAGCTCCTCAGAACCGATGCAAAGCCTTGCCGCACAGCTTCCTCAGACCCAACACCAGACAACGTGAGGTCCCACAACCCAACGATGTGCAGACCCGTGCACCATTAATTTAAGGCACTGTGTCCCTTAGGCGGCCCGCGCTCCATCGCAGTCAGTCAGAACTTGTGACTTTGTCCTACTCTGGTTTGACTAGATAACCGCAGTTGGTGCTTTGTGCTTCTGTCGTTTGCTCTTGTCTTATTTATTACATTTTGCTCTCTTTTGCTAATCTGGTGTGGGATCTTTTTGTGCGGCGTTTTCACTGTCTTACTATTTGAATTGGTGCACAAAAACTTTACACATTCCCTCAAAGTTAAGCCTGACTGCTCTGAGCCAAACTACCAGGGGGTTGACCACAGGTTAAATTGGGGTTTGCTTGTGCCTTACTCTGACTAGGATTGCGGTTGCTGCTTGCCCGGGGCTCACACCCCAGTCAACCAGTAATCCAATTTCTAACAGTTTGAATGCAGAAATCTGAAAATCTTAACTCTGCCTCATGTTGTTATTTTAAAAAAAATCAAGGTATTTAGATAGAACAGTGACTGAGTGGGTGTGAAGCTTAAATTATTTCATTAGTCAGTAGAAGTGAATTCTTCGAGAGGTCAATGACTGAGGAGAGAATGAAACCAATCTTTCATGAACTGCAACTTAAATTCCTTGAGCAAATATTATAATGATTATGTGAATAATTAACATGCATTTATACATCTGGTTATCACTCTCCAATTGTCCCCTATCCATCAATGCATGCCTGCTTGTGTTCTGTATAACTGTATCTGGGCATGAGATAGTATGTGTTTCTTTATGTTTGATGTCTGTTGTTTTTGTGCATTGACAACCATCCCAAACTCTCCATGATGCCTTCTTCCTTGCTCAATTTGTATTGTAGCTCTTCTATAGTGCTTTTCTTCATGCAAATGTTGAGCCCATAAGGCGCTAGCTGATAAATTGAAATCCACAACTTAGGCTAATCATCAAAAATGTAAAAACCTCGTAGCACATTAAGCTCCTCAAGGAAGACAGAGTATGAGTAACTTTTCAAATCATATAGGTTCATTAAAAGTTATAAATTTTATAAATCTAAAATTCATAAAACTAGTATCAAACAGTAAACAATAAATGCATGCATTTTGTAATCATAAAGTTCAATTCAATCAAAGTCATACAAATGAGAGGACAAATTAGTAAAACTTTGCCTCAAAGGCGAAAGCTAAGTAAATAAGTTCTCTTCTAAAGAGAGTACTCTACTCTGCTCCAAGCTGCTGCAAAGTGGGAAAAAGCATGTCTCTATGTGTTCAAGAGATGTTCTGCTCTTCAACAGCTTAAATCACACGATTCTAACATTTGCTACACATACACTTGGTTCCCAGAAAATGCTCCAATCAGATTAAATTAGAACGATACAAGGATAGCTCATTAGTTTCTCAGGCTTCTTCACTATAAACCTTCTCTAAACAACCTTCAAACTTGCACTTGTCTGCAGCATAACGAGACAAATTGGACCAGCTTGCAGGTGGGCTGTAACACCTCAATAAAACATTCTACAGTTATCACGTAAAGGAAAATATTTCACATGAGAAAAAAAACAAAGATGCATCGCATTTGTAAATGTGGGTTCAGCTTGCCTAGAAATAAAAGGTATATATATGAGATGAAATAAGATGGCATGAAAAACATTTAATATGAAAAATAACTCCATTGCCTCTTATTTTTTCCTCCTCGCTCTTTGCCAACCATTCACAAGGCACCTTTGTCACTTCCTCGCTCTTTATCCCTGCTTTCCAGTATCCCATCAAATCTAGTTTTTTGTGATAGTCCTAGAGCAGCATAAAGAGCTATGCTGGCAACCTACAGACCGTAACACATACCTCTTGGTTTGGTTTATGTGTACATGCAGAACTGCATCCTAGGTGGTCTCTGTTGTATAGGTGCTTGATTCTTTACTGGTTTCTGTGCATGAGTGGCTGTGGGTGTATTGGTCCACGTGTTCATGTGTGTCTTTAGGTATGTTGCTGGCTTGTTGTTTGTGTGTACGTATCATCTATGCCAATGTGTCCATAGATGCTGCATGTCTCTGTGGATACATGTGTACATTATTAAAAGCCAAACCTGTTGGCTTTGATAATGCTTGCCTCTTTATGTTCTCTGTAGACTGTATGCCAGTGTATACTTACTAATGCCTGCCCAGCTGTCATTATTCTTTTAGTAAAGGAGCACGTTTGCAACACCCCACACCCTCCCAAAGGTAGAACATCTCAGGGGCATATTCACAAGGACTTATCTCCGATTTATCACCACCTTAACGCATCAAAAGTGGAGATAGAGTTAACACCCCATTTACAAGCTGGTGCGAACTGCAGACATCGCCAGTATACCAGCGATAACTGCCCCAAAATGTATCTCCACGGTGGACACCACCAACTAACCCTAATGAGATGCAGAGTAGGCGTTCCAGTGCAAAAACACATGAAAAAACCACAACACCACTTTCACAACGAACTGCCAGATCCTCGATGAGAGTCAAAACCACGCGATAAGCCGTGGTAGCAGCAGGTATTTAACACCTGCCTTTTGATGGTGTTAAGCAGGACAACTACCTGCAGCACGAAAGGGAGACCAGCCAAGGGTCACACCGGAAGACCCACAGATGCCATGGAGACAATGATCATGCAACGCGGATACCCATGAGGGCCACAACACCCACCGCAACCACCCCAGGTCCACCACCACCCCCAGGACCCGTCCCGCACCTCCCCCCGGGAACACGGCAGAGGCAGCATACACAAGTGTGGGGGCTCGTGGGAGGGAGGAGCAGCTGTGTGGCAACGTAACACACAGTGAGGCCGCTCATGTGCCCCGTGCTGGGCATATCATCCATGATTCCCAAGGTCGCAGACATCTCACCACACCCACGACAGGCCTCTGTCCATCTCCTGTATGCATGCATATGGTGAAGTCACTGTAGGGATGAAAGGCCCTTTGCCTGAATTATCAGGCAGTAGCACATCTGCAGCTCCGAGCAGGAACTTGAGCAGCACCCCCTGACAGATATGATAGCATTTGCTTGTGACTCCCACACTACACACGACATGAAACCAACGTGTACACATCCCACACGCAGAAGTCCTTGGTCTTATGTACTCCCACCCCACCCCAGGTCTGCACCCATTGCACACAGACACGGCTCATTGCATCCGAGCTGTGCCATTACATCCACAGGACTGGCGCTGAGAAAGCCTGTACTGCTTCAAGCAGAGCCACTGACGCAATGGCGGACCATCCCGGACACATGCTCAACTCCAGTCACGTGGACCTGTACAGTACATGTCTGCTGCATGTATTGGGGCACTGCATTTGGCAGTGCTGCAGATCAGTTACCATCTGAGCTTCCGCCTTGCGGACGTCACCTGCGTTCAGCTTGTGTTGCATTGTCGCTCGTGCACATTTGAGTGGTCCATGGATGTCTGCCTCTCCAACGTGAAGGTAGCTGACCTGGATTACGACATGTGTGTGCGCCCCCTGTTGGCCCATGACCAGGAGTGTCACAGTGATGCCCATTTATGGCATGCATGGATGCTTGGCATGCAGGCTGGAAACTGGACCCGGGAGATTGCACGAGTTGTGGTGTGCATTGAGCACATTGAGACACTACCAGATTGGGCTTTGGTGCACATTGGGTCCAGTGGTTGGAGTCAGCACATCTGTCCGGGTCAGCTGATGGATTACGTTGATGATATGTCAGATGTGGTGGACAACGATCGCTCATTGGAGATGTTGGCCTACACAGCTGCACTCGCGTGCATGGACGAGTGACAAGGTACCTGCAGCCACAACTGGATGTGACCCATTGCACGTGTCCCGACGTCTGGTTGAGTGTTGGGAATCTGGTCACATGTCCCAACTCGACAGTGGACATGGCTGCATTGGCCTTGACTCATGTTCCCGGTGCGGACAACCAATGCGGGTTGGCACTGACTTGTGTTGGTGATGGACTCCCCCGATGTGGACATGGGTGCTTTCCTACGTTCCTCATTCAGACATGCTGCTGCATTGGTCTGTATTTCGTGGCACTTCTCTTGGTCGTACTGACACGCACTCGTTGATAAAGTTTCCTCACTTTCAGTTGTTTCCAACTGTGTTGTGTCTTGATTTCTATGCCAAAGTGTGTGTCAAGGACTCTCTGGCTCCCTGCCATACGTGCATTGCTACCCTATCAGGACTGTGGGTTTGTACTTGTGCATTGTCATGTCTCTGTTTCGTGCTTAGCCAGATGTATACGGCCATTTACCGGCCACAGGCGGGTCCTGTGTTAGGTTGTGCAGATGTTAGTGGTTGTACCGCCATGTTTTCAATGTTGGGGTGCTCTGCTTCCTATGTGTGTGTGTTGCATTATGTGTGATATGTCACTTCAGCTCTGATTTGGCTCATCCTTCTCCCTTTCAGGCAGTGTGGTTTTCACTTCGTGCTTGTTCAGTGGTGTGATTTTTCTAGGTTGTGTGACTTGTGCTCCTGGTTGGTGTTGTCACTCTTGGGCATGGTTTGTCTGCAGTTGTGCTGTACTTAATTGTGCATGTGTGTCAATGTGCCCATCTCCCCCCATCCCCCTAGTCCCTGCTTGTTCCTCTTCCTGTTGCTGTTGTGTCTGTTGTTTTGGGCAGTTTGCGGTCCCCGAGTCCTGCCACCATCTCCAGACTGATGTGGTGGACACCATTTCCTCCATGTCATCCAGCTCCTGGTGTTGCACTGGACTCCCACCTCCGGTGTGCATTGCTGCCTTCTTGTTGTTGGCGTGTTTCTGCTTGTTTGTGCCTTTCACATCATTCCGGATGTTCTGGTTTACTTGCATTTATACTCCGCTCTCAGGCTGCATTCACATTGTCCAAGATGGCCTGCCATTTACTATGTTTTGTTGACAATGGGGCTTGTGGGGTTATCTGCTGGCTCGGGTTGCTACATTGTGCTTGTCTGTTGTTTTCTGTGTGGTTTGTCTTTTTTTTCAGGCTTTTATTGTGCTTATTCCCGCCTTCCATATGTGTCGCGGGCCTGGCGGTGCTTATCCCTGCTCTCCTCATCGCGAATGGGCCCATCGCATTTTTTTTGCGTCGTGGGGTTTGTGTTTTTATCTCCGTCGAGGTGGTTGTATCACGCACATTGTCCGCGGTGTTGGCAGACTATTGTATGGTACCGCCTTGTTGTGAATTCCACATTGACAAAGGGTTATTTTCCTGCGATAGGCTGCGATGTGTGAAGTTGCATTGACATTTTTTGGTGCTGTTTATCACACGTTCTTGTGAATATACCTCTCAATCATTTTGGCACATATGTTTTACTGAGGACAAGGCTGGGCAATAATTATTGACTCCCCTAAACTCATGGACAAACCTTGATATTGCATTCAAATAGGTTTTGAGTTTTTAACAGAGACAAAAACAACTTTGTAAACGTATGAGAAATTCAGGAGCACAGAAAGCAAGGGTGTTTCCAGTACCAGAGAGCAGAGTCTTCAATTTAAAGTAATTTTCGTTGTTAAATTACTTTAAATTGTTTCCAATATTTCCTTCTGTTTGGCATACTCTTTTTTTATCCGCACATTTTGAATAAATATAGAGCAGTGGATGAAAGGTCTGATTCAATAAGAACTGCGTTACCCTACGTCATTAATGTAAACCTCCCATTAAAATTGACTTTTTTTGGTACCTAAACAAAAATACAAAATGAGTGTATGGCTGAAATAAATATGAATTAAATTCGGGCTATTTGATTGATCAATGATGCTTGCACCAAATTCCCTTCTCCCGTACTCCATTGCAAAATCTTTTAATAAAAATAAGAAGCCAGCGTGTCGATTCTGGAATTGCTCTATTTTTGGCTGGAAGCCTCATGCTTCAGGAATGTAGTTTAAAGTAGACACCACAAGTGCACGTCTGATGCATTCACTGCTGGCTTCACAAACTAAGTGTTCGAGGCAGAAGCAGTGTGTTTTCAGTATCCATGCACTTCTAAATGGTAATAAAGAATGAGTAATGTCAAAGATGTCTTGGAGGATGATCTGGCTAGCTGTGAAAGGAAAATAAACATGGATGAGAAAAACCATTTATAGAGCAAAATAACTGAAAATGTTGCTATATTTTTGTGGCAAAATGCCAAAACGTGTAATTCTTTGAAAAGCAACTTAGTTTGTCAGCTTAATAAAGAAGAAATATTTGTGCTGTTTCCATCCATATGTTCTTATGTGTATTGCGCACAGGTGCCAAGAGGTTCGTGCCTTGCACAAATGTGTGCTTTTTTGGGACCAAGAGACATTTTTACCTTTAACCAATATATTTTTAGGATTTATGAACGCACAGCAGCTTTCAAACAAAACAAGAATTGTCAAAATGCTGCTGCCCAACGACAGATCTATTTGCTTTGCCAGTGCGTGTTACTGTTACTGGTGAAGACTTTTATGTCCCAGCGTAGAAAACGCAGATTGTCCAAAACTCCAATACTGACTGAAGGGGCATACAAGGCAACCATGCAAGTGTGACTGTGTGCCAACGTAGGATTTCCCTGCTTGTCTGTGTACATGCTTTCCACTTTTTGTATTGTCTCTACATGCATTGGTGCCTCCGTATGTATATTGGAAAAATACTTTCAATCTTCCATGGGCTTTTTTTCAGTTTCTTAGCCTTAGTTTTACATTTTGGTTTACAGCCACCATTTTCAAGCTCTGTCCCTCTGTTAATTATTCATATTCCAATTTTAAATCAATTGCCTCTCTGGCTACCACCAGCCTTTCTCCACTTCAGTCTGTAGCTTCATGCCGGGGCAGTGAATGCTGCAGCCAAAGAGCTCAACCAGAGAGAAGACGAGAAACTTTTCATTGAATGAAAACCCTGCACGAAAAAAAGACCAGGGAAGGCTGAAAGTATTTCGGTGAAGTCTTTGAACATAAAACCCATTTTAAAAGAGAAAAAGGGGAGTTCAATACTGGCATTGGTCCAGAATCTAGTCTTTTTCCTGAGGATAACCCATATTCAAACAATATGGTGGCACAACACTTGTAAATGTTTATAAATGAGGAGTTCTCTAAAAACAAAGTAGAAAAGAACAACTCCATTCATTTCTTGAAGTAATGACTGGTTTAATGCAATTGAGTTTATAGTACTGTGTTTTGTTATTAATTTGATGCATTATATATGAATTATCTCCTTGGTTTCTAAGCTTGCGAGCTTGAAATATTGACATAAGTGCACTGTTTCTCTAAGGAATGTAATAAGCGATGTTCAAAATAATTAAAGGTTTAACTAAATAATTATGAGATCAAGAAAACTAAAAACGTAATAATTTAAAAAAATAATTATTAGCAGTGGTAATAATTTTTGTTCAACTTTCTAAAAGTGCAAAAACAACAGTTGATGGACAGAATGCAGAACAATGTCATACATTCACCCGAGTACAGAGATCTGGGCCTAAATCCATCGTTTTTTTGCTCACCATGCCATTCCAGTTTGAACCCAGCCATATGCAAATCAGTCTTGACCCTGTGCCCCATGGGAACAGTCCAGCCCGAACTGCCAAGCCAGGTCCTCCCTGGACTGGAACCAAGCATCCTAGGACCGGTTTCGGGGTTTCACCCCTCTTCAGCCAGGATAGCTTGATTCCAGTGGCATGGAGAGCACGGGACTCACGTCTGAGCATACCCGTCTCACTAAAGGTGACAAATGCAAAAACAACAGTTGATGGACAGAATGCAGAACAATGTCATACTTTCACCCCAGTACAGAGATCTGGGCCTAAATCCATCGTTTTTTTTCCTCACCATGCCATTCCAGTTTGAACCCAGCCATATGCAAATCAGTCTTGACCCTGTGCCTCATGGGACCAGTCCAGCCCGAACTGCCAAGCCAGGTCCTCCCTGGACTGGAACCAAGCATCCTAGGACCGGTTTCGGGGTTTCACCCCTCTTCAGCCAGGATAGTTTGATTCCAGTGGAATGGAGAGCACGGGACTCACGTCTGAGCATACAGACGTGAGTCCCTTGCTCACTTTGCCACTGGATTCAAGCAATGAATGAATGAATGAATGAATGAATAGTACTTATAGAGCGCATGGCTACTAAAAGGCCTCCCAGCGCTAGAGACAAGCCGCCAGACAATCAAACAATCGGACAGTTCCGGAGAACTGCAAGGTCTTCAGTAGTTTACGAAAGATGAGGTGATTGGTCTTAAGTCGGTTGTGATCCGGAAGCTGATTCCAACCTCTAGCCGCAATGAGGGAAAAAAGACGTCCCCCACTCCGGGCTCGATGTACTCTAGGAATTATCGCTAGATGTTTTTTCTCAGAGCGGAGGGATCTGTTTGGAAGGTACGGGAGAATAATGGATCGAAGAACCGGCGGGGCCTTAGCTGAGAGTACCTTATGGGCAATGCACAAGGCTTTGAACTGAATTCTCTCCACCACCGGGAGCCAATGCAGGGAATTGATGTGAGATCTAGCTGATTCCTGCCTATGAACCTGCAGCAGCAGTCGAGCCGCACAGTTTTGAACTGTTTGTAATTTTTTGATGGTTATGGATGGAGACCCTAAGTAAAGCACATTGGCATAATCAAGCCTCAAGAGAATCAGGGCTTGTACAAAAAGCTTCCTGGCAACAAAAGGCAGAAGCGGAAGAACTTTCCTGATCATTTTCAGGATACCGTGACAGGTACCTGCCACCCTGCGTGCTTGTTCATTAAAATTCAAGCTATGATCCAGCCACACCCGAGACTTTTTATTTGAGTTTTGGGGGCAGGTAAAACCCCCAAACATTGCGGCCAAAGCGAGTTGATGTCCATATTCCTAGTTTTACCCAAGAACATCACCTTGGTTTTGGCCGCATTCAATTTTAAGAAGGAATTGTCCATCCACACAGAGATCTCCTCCAAGCAGCTGGCCAAGTTGCTCTTAGTATTATCCAAGCTATTCAGGGATACAATCAGCTGAGTATCATCAGCATACGTAATGATGTTAACCCCAAAGGGTTTTACTAGCTCAGTCAATGGGCGCAGATAAACATTAAAGAGTGTAGGGCTCAGCGAGGAGCCCTGCGGCACATCGTAGAGGCATTCTTTCAGAGCTGATACTACCCTCAAAGACCTGAAAGTACCTGGCTGTCAGGAAAGATTCCAGCCATTTAAGTATAATTCCTGACACCCCCACCTCTCTAAGTCTTGTGATCAGAAGTTGGTGGTGAACAGTGTCGAATGCCGCACTGAGATCGAGCAATATAATAGCTGTGGACCTGCCACTGTCTACGATTTTCCTGGCTTCTTCGACCACAGCTAGCAATGCTGTCTCTGTGCCTTGTTGGGGTCTAAAACCCATTTGGGAGGGGTGTAAATGTTCATTCCCCTCCAGAAATGTGGAGAGAACATGATTGACATGTTTTTCACATATCTTTGCAATCCCTGGTAAGAGTGAAATTGGCCGATAGTTGGCAAACACTTCGGGGTCCAGGGAGGGTTTCTTCAGTAATGCTCTGACCATAGCTCGCTTTCATACGGATGGCACAATTCCAAAGGACAGCGAACTGTTAATAAGTTCCAAAAAGGTTGGTGCGACAGAGTCGGAAACCCGATTAAGGGTCACAGGAGATGCTGCATCTCTTGGTGAGCCTGATTTCAGCTGCTCCATATAGATTTTCAGGGAGTTTATATCTAGATGAGGGATGGTCTCAATGAGGGGCTCTGAAAGACGGGGCTCTGCCTCTGCAGGGGTCATTCCTGTGATCAGAGGAGGAGTAAAGGTGGAGTAAATGTCATCAATTTTCTTATAAAAAAATGGTGCCAACCTTGTACACCGTCCTGCAACGTCCTCTGATGGCAATGGAGGTGCAGGGGGTTTAATAAGGGTTTTCATAATTTTTAAAATTTCCCTGGGGGAGTAAGATGCAGAGATAATCTTTCCTCCATAATACTCAGCTTGGGCGCTTTTAATTCCTGCTTTATAAACTTTAATAGCTTCTCTGTATTTGATTTTCTCCACACTTGAAAAATCCCTCCTCCAACATCTCTCCAGGCGTTTACATAGTTGTTTCTGTTCTCTAAGTTTAGGGGAATACCATGCTACACAGAGCCCTTCTTTCTTCCTACTCATCCAGCTTTCCGGGATAAGTGTATCTAAGGATGATTCCAACCATTGCTGGACTGTGTGATTATCCCGTTCAGGGTCATCCCCTAACACCGGTCTAGAGTTGTGGAGGGTATATGCCCAAGCTTCAACAGAAAGTTTGGACCAGTTTCGGCACCATGTTTTTCCCTTTTCCCGTGGCTGGCTACCCTCCTGGATTGTCCAACCGAAAGGAACCAGGTAATGGTCTGACCAAGGCAGGGGGGTATGCTTTCCTACCACAAGACTATTAATGTTGGAGAAAAGTGGAACGAGGAGGTGGCCTTTCTGATGGGTGGGGGCGAGCACTTTCAAAGTGAGTGTCAAAGCACCCAGATTGTCTATGATCGTCTCAGCATCTGCAGACGTGGATAAATCCAAGTGAATATTGAGGTCACCCAAAACAGAAAAATTAGAAAAGGAGCTAACCACTTTAGCTAAAATATCCGGGAGCTCTCTAATAAAGAAGCCCATTGGGCCCGGTGGGCGATAAATGAGGACTCCGGAGAAAGTGCATGTAGGTGAAAAGCCAAGTGAAGAAAACGAACTTTCACAGTCTGGGATCAGGCCGGGTGTAATCCGACAGTTGAATTTGTCTTTAAAAATATTAGCCAGGCCCCCTCCTCTGCTCCCTTCCCGATCCTGTCTTTGAATCACATATCCAGGGGGGAGGGCTTGTACTACCGCTGGGTCGGATACACTTGAGAGCCAAGTTTCTGTAAGAAACAAGGCATCTAAATCATGTTCCTTAAGGAGCAAGCAGAGCTCTATGGTGTGTCTGGGTAGTGAGCGGCAGTTTAAAAGGGCCATCCTAAAAGTCGTTAAAAGTGGCAGGCGTTTCTCCCCTGCGGGCATACGCCATGAATCTAAATCAAAGCCGCACCGGGGACATTTATAACAGTCCTTATCTAACCTCTGTGGGCAGTTATAGGGTGACATATCTCTTACCTGGTATAACTGCTCGGAAGTGTAGGATATTTTTTCTCTTATTACGCGCCCAAGGGTCCTGGCCCCTGGGCCCCTTTGGGCGCGGATGGGCGCGGACGGGCGCAGACGGGCTTGCCTTAGGCGCGCCTTTGGCGCACCAGCGGCGCGTCCGCGTCATCCACCTCTTTTGACGAGAGATGAATGTAGGGACCCGCGCTGCTAGACTGCTACACCCGCTTGTAATAAGTAACTAATGGTCCCCCCGGGGCATTAAAGTAAGCTCTTTCCCACCTCCCGTGCAAATAAGCAATACAAGATTTCATACACTTTTAAAACTCCCAACACAACTTCATTCCTGGTTCAGAGTGAGTAGCAGCAAATTCAATGATTAATAGCAGCATAAAAACGTGTTTTCTATTTTAAAACCCCCACTTGTTCCCCCAGAGCGTATTTCTTTTAGCAGCACAAATCGTTCACCAGAGTAGCACAACTGATGCCTGCTGCGATCCGCTAATGATCGGGAAGGCTATGTCTCTTAGCGCGGCCGCGTCATCCGCCTCTTTTGAGGAGAGATGAACGTAGGGGCCTGCGCTGCTAGACTGCTACACCCGCTTGTAATAAGTAACTAATGGTCCCCCCGGGGCATTAAAGTAAGCTCTTTCCCGCCTCCCGTGCAAATAAGCAATACAAGATTTCATACACTTTTAAAACTCCCAACACAACTTGATTCCTGGTTCAGAATGAGTAGCAGCAAATTCAATGATTAATAGCAGCATAAAAACGTGTTTTCTATTTTAAAACCCCCACTTGTTCCCCCAGAGCGTATTTCTTTTAGCAGCACAAATCGTTCACCAGAGTAGCACAACCGATGCCTACGCCAATCCGCTAATGATCGGGAAGGCTATGGCAAAAGCAAGCCTGGTAGAAGACGGCTGAAATGCCAGAAACCGGTCCCAGGAAGCTTGTTTCTGGTCCAGGGAAGGCATTGCTTGGCAGTTCGGGCTGGACTGTTCCCATGAGGCACAGGGTCAGACTGATTTGCATATGGCCATGTCTGAACTGGGGTGGCAGAGTGGGCTAAAGAACGGTGATGGATCAAACCCAGATCTGTTGACGGGGTGTGAGTGTTTGATTGGTTCTGATGCTCCGTCCATCACCACCCCCTTTTGTACCGCTTTGTTCGCCATAAGTTGGCAGGGTATGCTCAGACGTGAGTCCCTTGCTCACTTTGCCACTGGATTCAAGCAAGCCTGGCTGAAGAAGGCTGAAATGCCAAAAACCGGTCCTAGGAAGCTTGTTTCCGGTCCAGGGAAGGCATGGCTTGGCAGTTCGGGCTGGACTGTTCCCATGAGGCACAGGGTCATGTCTGAACTGTGATGGATCAAACCCGGATCTGTTGACTGGGTGTGAGTGTTTGATTGGTTCTGATGCTCCGTCCATCACCACCCCCTTTTGTACCGCTTTCTAAAAGTGGCATTTTCAAAATTGAAATATAAAATCTGACTTTACCATAAATAAGGATTGTTCAATACAACTACAAAGACAAAATACATGAATTGGTTACCTGTTCCCACAATAAGGTGACTCCACTGTTATCCTATGGGAGAGGTAGACCTTGCAGTAGCAAAAAAGGAATCTAAGGGGCACATGCATCAACCATTTTTGCAAGCGCAAACGGTGCGATTCGCAAAAATCGGCCGTTTGCGCACGCAAAAAGGGCATTGGCGATGCATGAAGGGTCAAGGCACTCGCAATTTGAGAATTCGCACAGACACAGCAAAGCCACACTAAGGCCAGTAAAAACGAAGTCAGCAAAAATAGGAGGGAGGCAAACAAGTTTGGGGATGACCCTGCAGAAAGGACAACATATATGTTCAGTGTGTGTATGGGTGCTTGTATGTTTGTGGTGCCTGTGCAAGGGTGTCTTAACGTTGGTTTATTGTATGCAATGGTGCACCACGTGATGCTTAAGTTCAAAGTTGCATGCATGTATGTTGGGAGGTGACAGCATGGTACCCAGAAACTATATTATGTCCGCATGTTTACATGTGTCCCTGCATGCTGTGTGCTTTTGTCTGCATGCACTAAGCAAAAGACAAAACTGATGTTGTTAGTCATTTCTTGTTCTTGTGTGGGGGACTGTTCAAGATCACGAATGGAAGATTTTTGTGTGATTAAGCATTCACTGCGTTCCGTGACAAATTTGGTGTGAATTTCTACCTCGCAGATGCAATAACAGCTTACCAGGCATTTGTCAAGCTTCTCGAAATGTTACTGTTGGACAAAACTATTTCTTGTGAAACAAGAGCAGTCAGACACTTGACAGGCATTCGCCCTTGAGGCGGGAGCCAGGCAGCATTCCACTGACATCAAATTGACACAGTAATACTGGTGATTTGAGTCACCTTTATTGTCTAATTATAGGTCAACGCTTGCCTCGGTGTGCTAACTCACTCTGTAAATATGACACGTTTGTTGTACAAGTGCAGCCTGTAATGTACGCTGAAGCAGCGTCACTGGCATTATAGGT
Organism: Triturus cristatus; assembly: GCF_964204655.1. NCBI lineage: Eukaryota > Metazoa > Chordata > Amphibia > Caudata > Salamandridae > Triturus > Triturus cristatus. Next base: position 964,904,949 of record NC_140590.1, read on the forward strand.
CCAAGACGCAGGTGTGAGTTTGCCTCATTTCTTGCTTTGTGCTCTTCTCTTGAAACTAAAGTATATTATGCTGAGAATGCAGCTCACTTGTCTTCGGGGAGTTGGGAATGCTGTTCTCGTTTCATATGATCACCCCATGCACTTTCAAAGCACCTCTAGACGGGACGTCATCTTTGTTTAAGAAAATCAGGACAATTGTTTTCCTGCACGGGAGTCTTGTTAATCCGAAGCACGCGCAGATATTAGATTTTAACATTGCGAAACTGTTTTAAAACCACCAGCATGCTACACCAACATTAACAGCAGGGTAATGTTAAATGCATTCAAACCTTGCTTGCTTGGGCAGGGCATAAGGCTGATTATTACATTTTAAGTGCTCGGTTCGCCCATATTTCTGTCTCCAGTGACACACCCTCTCTGCAGGAGGTCCACACCCATTCCAACCCACTAATTGTTTTTTCTCAAGCAACACTTAGAAATATGGCATGAGCTATCGTTTACATTTCTCCAGTGACAGCTGCTGTAAACTTTTCTGAACTGTGCTGTATGCTAAGCTCCTGCAGTTATCATTTTTTTGCACTTTCAAGCAGAAGGGTCTGACACCTGCTTTTGCGCTTGTGTTTTTTTCACCACATTCTATGCCTATTTGTTTGGCTTTTCAGTCCCAGTTTGCTTTCACCGACCATATTAGGCCTGATTTAGAGAGATGGTGAGGGAAATTCTTGCAATTTCTGTAGGAAATGCTAAATATAAAGCAGGTTTAACTCTCTGGAACTGTCCGCTAACCCACCCCTATAAGAGTAAAAAATCCACTTTGGATTCTCCACCAAAGTTACCCTTTCCTCCATTAATTTTGAGGCTTCTCTATTGGCAGAGAATTTTAAATCACTTTGTCATCCTCACCTCACACTGCATGTTTCGTGTGCATCTGACTCCCATCTACTTTCAATGTGTAATATACAACAAAGACGATGCCAATGTGGCCTCAGGATCTTTTGATACTTTAATTAAGCTCAGTGTTTGGATTTAGGGACATGGCTGCATTTCTCAGAAACATTTTGGAAGTCAGATTAAAGTGCTAGTCTGTGTAAAGTGCTCTTGGATCAGAGTGAGAAAGAAATTACTGATCTTAAAAGGATTCTATCAAACAAGAGGAGCTAAAGAGGGGAAACGTGCCAGAACGCCCTCCAATCAACTATAGTTTCAACACAAAAAGTACTGGCACCCAGTAGCAAACATTTATTTTTGTTCTGGAATGGGTGGAGGGAGGATGCTTTGTCACAAACCACCAACGCTCCTTATATTATATAGTATCGCCCCATCCAGTATGCTACAAAATTAAAAATTGTGTAAGTCAGTAGAGAAAGAGGAAACCAGGTTCTCCCACTACCTAGTATAATTTCAGTTGTTTTCTCCGTCAGTCCACAGCCCAGATTTGCGTTTAAAAGGATGCAAAACTTGAAGGACAGACTAGTGCACACGAGACCTGTTCATGGTAAGAAGAGTGTAAGCCTTCCCCCAGGACATCATCCCTGTAGTAGTTGCTCAGTGTGTGGACTGACGGAGAAAACAACTGAAATTACACTAGGTAGTGGGAGAACCTGGTTTCTCCGTCAGTTTACTAATTGCAATACATGCCATGTAATATACAGACTGACATGCCCGTGTGGTTTACACTATATTGGTTTAACATCTAGAAAGGTCAAGGTACGCATACAGGAACATCTGAGCACGATCAGGGCCGGCAAGCTCACTACACGCTTGGTACAACATTATCGTGACCAGCAACATCACTTCAAATCATTAAAGTGGGTCATTTTGGAGAAAGTTTTTGGCGACATTGGCGAAATAGACAAAAGATTGGCTGTGAAGGAAGCTCGCTGGATCTACTCAGAGAAGGGGGATACTATCGGTCTTAATGACCAAATTGAGTGGAACAAAGTGAGCAGATAGGTGGTCATCTGTAATTCTAGTATAACATCATGCAAATATGACCCTACTACCTGTGTCAACCCCTGCCTTTCTATGTGTGGCATATCAAGTGTAGCCTAACACATAAAAGGTTTAGCCTTATTAGCCGATGCGATTAATCTGGGGACTATGATTTCTCCTATGTGGTCTCCTCTGGGCACTGAGGATAAGGCACTGTCGATTGTTAAGGCCGCCTTTTGTAATCTATTATGGTGTCCCCGATCGCGTCCTTAAACCCGACAGTGAGCTGTGTGATTTGCTGTCAGGAGGATGTTTGATTGAAAGAAACTTGAGCTGACTACATTTTTTGGATCCAACACACTGCTAAGATGGCTGCCCGTTTTTTTCCTACTATGGTAGATATTGGGATTCATAAGGAATATATCCTTAGCATGTGAGTTTTCATCCCGATTAATGCGGGTGAGCTGGAAGGTCAAAATGTGTACCCTCGATGAACCCTCCTGTATCTGGGAATTATCTTTTAAACAGGGTCTACACTAGATATAAATAGGACCTGACACAGTTCTAAGATGGCCGCCGCATTCCCCAAGACCACCTAGATACGAGACTGAGAACCATGGAGTCTCGCGAGATTGGGCTAGAGACGATTTGAAAACAGACGCAGGCGGGCTGTAACTCGTTCCAGTGCTGAGTTACCGCCTGGGTGTAAAGTTACATGGTAAGCTGGGGATGTACGAGACGCTGAGAGAATGCCGCCCGCATTTCGAGCGATGCATGGATGTTTCGGTATGTAGAACTTGAGCCGGTTGCGAGCATGGCACGAGTTGGAGGAATGCTTTTAAGCTAGTTCGGGGGCATAAGAATATCCAGTGACGAGTTGGGTCCCCTGCAGGCACAGGATATAAATGTGTGAATTACCGCCAGTGTGCGTGGTCGAGTGGAGCTTACAACCCGTTGGGTGAAGCATACGTGAGAGTCTTAGAAACAATAAATAACAATAAATGAATATTTATACAGGTGGATTCTCTTTGCATCACAAAATGGTGTGTGGTGACATGGATATCAGGGACCGTGCCCTGTTAGGTGTATATGATTGATATACTTTTTTCACAGACGCAGGCACTAACAACGGTCGTGCTTTGCAGAGCAGGAAGGCGAAAGTAAAGGTTAGAATGCCCCTGCGACTGGTTGGTGGCTGGTATGTGGGCCCATAGCTCCAACTAGGTAATGGATCTGAGTTCATAATCCTAACCATCTCTGGGATGCACTGTGAATATATCTCCCGTTGAACTAATCAAGCTGTATGTTGTCTTTTTGTGTTTGTCAGTCCGTTTTAAAGGTGTGTGTCCAGAGAAGGTGATCCTTGACCCCTTCTTGCCCTGATGAATTTGCCACAAAATAACTGGCAATGAAACATGTTGGCCGTCATTACCAAGGTATGCAACATGCTGTGTTTTTAAACAGTGGGATGGACTCCTAACCAGAATAAACAAATATTTGAGAGTCTAAAACCCCCCCTTTTTTTATTTTCTTTGTTCGCACAGTTTGTGTGTTTTTTGTTTTCACACTACACCGTCTTGTGTTATGTGTTTTTTCTCACTGGACACTGCACACTTTTCTTGAGAGAAAGTTACCAATGATGAAATAGACGTGGGCAAGCTGGTGAGAACCAACCAGTAGCTCCTCTGGTGGTGCGCACGTGAGGTACTTTCTCTCTCTTTACACATTTTTTCACCTCTTTTTTCATGACTGAGGGTTTGTGTAGAGTTTATCAATCTGTGGACTGACTTCACATTTCCTTTGTTTCCTCTTTCTCTACTGACTTACACAATTTTTAATTTTGTAGCATACTGGATGGGGCGATACTATATAATATAATGAGCGTTGGTGGTTTGTGACAAAGCATCCTCCCTCCAACCATTACAGAACAAAAATAAATGTTTGCTACAGGGTGCCAGTACTTTTTGTGTTGAAACTTAAAAGGATTCTACCTGGTTAATCAAGTTTGAGTAATTGTTGTTCGGGATGAGAGTATATCCAACATCACTCATTGATTAACTACTTAGCTCTACTCTGTATGGACCTCATCAGTAGGGGCTCTGCTGAACGTCGGTCCTACATGGTATATTAGCACCATGCAGCGTTCCCTTTGTTACTATATGCTTGTGTGAGGAAGATTATGCCCACTCCTTGTATTTTCATATATATGGATGCATTGTTGATTACAGACTGTTAACATAGTTTTGAAGCAGTGAAACATTGTACGAATGTCTGTCTGGATATAAAATAATAAAAGGGGGGTGTGCAAGTACAACATGTGCACCAGTAATCATAGGTAATGCCAAAACTATCACACTGAAAAAAGAAACTCTCTGAAGTAGGAATGTGTCCTCCAAGCCCACCAAGACCTCATGCACCGATTTAATCCACCTCAAAAGCAAAGGGCTTTATCTATTTGGTACTGTAAAGAAGTTAGGGCCACATGCATCATTCTAAATACCGGTCGCAAAGGGGCAGATTCGCCGTATCTGCCCCTTAGCGACCGGTATTTTTGCATATGAGATGCATCAACCCAAATGCAAATTCTTTATTTAAATAATCGCTAAATTTGCAATTACTTAAATTAAGAATGCATTTAGGGAATCACAAATTGCGATTCCCTAAATGCAATGCATGATGCAATTTTAAATTGCGATTTCGCCGTTAGGGATCGCAAATTGCCATCAATTTAAACTTGATAGTAATTTTCGAAAACTTTGAAAACTTTGAACATTTTAAAGGTCCATGTTACACACACACATGCCCTTGTGGCATGTGTGTGCTCAACATGTGGTCACATGGCAATTTCAAGGGTGCATCAGGGTGTACTTTTGGCACCCTTGCACACTTGAAATTGCATGTGCAATTTGCGAGTACCTATTTGGTACTCACAAATTGCGCATGAAATTCCCATTCATTCCTATGGGCCACCAGGCCCATAGGAATGAATGGAAAGCTATTCCTTAATTGCGATTTGCAATTTGCGAGTTGAAATTAAGGAATATGTAGGAATCGCAATTGTTTTTGCAATTCCTACATGCATAAGTAATTGTGATTCCTAAATTGCGATTTCTTAGAAATCGCAATTTAGGAATTGCAATTACTTACTTTGATGCATGTGGCCCTCAGTGATTAAGGTATGAAACTGCACCAGGTTTATTCTGACACTGTTTTCCCCCAGAGTGTACACCAAGCAATTTGTACTAGTAAGAGTAATTTCTTATTTGTTCTCATCCCAAATGTCCTCGACTAAATGTCCAAGATAGCATGCCAGGGCACATGTATGGTACTATTTGCATGCACATACTGCTGTAAGGTGTGGCACATGTGACTGTTAAGACTCCATGCAAATTATCATTAGTACTCTTCTAGATCAAAGACATAGAGACGTGATACTCACCGTTTGCATTTGGGTCCCGGAATGAGTCCCCATCTCCTTGTGTGTATGCCTGGGGTTCACCTATGAGACATAAACAGAGGTACATTGACCTGTGAATGCAGGACATGTGTACAGTGAATGAATTGAGCACCGTACATAGCCATTACACAAGCATGGAATTGACATACAATGGCTTTTGTTAGCCAAGCCATGGTGTAACACAACAGTTATGGTAATTGGCATGTCAACATGCAGTCATGCCAGCACATAGTGGCCATATCAGCCCGGTGAAGCACTGCGTTCGGTGCAGGTAGAAGATGTAGCATGGCTACCTACATTGGTGACAGACAGTTGTAGAGATGTCTGGGCTGTGTGGAGAGTGGTTTTTGAAGTTGTACATGTGGCATACTTTGACAACAATGTTTGATCACATACAAGTGAGCACATGTAAGAGACACATTACACAGTTCACATGTTCATTGTTGTCTGACACAGCACTCAAATTGCCTGTTTAATGGGGGCATTTGCACTGCCCGAAGCACACTTTTCATGATCGATGGGGCAGGAGCCTGCTCCATATTTACGAGGCAGCAGTGATCCACTCTTTTTTGGTTTAATGCTTCGTCGTAAATATCAATCCCTTTAACACAGTTGTCTAAATTAAAGGGCGCGAGCAATGGGTGTTCCTGGTGGCGTTCACAGCGACATCTATGGCATTTTGGCAGTGCCCCAGATTTATGTGCAATCGTATATCTGATGCAGTGCAAATAACATTCGCCTCTCCATGAGAAGCATAAGGGGGCACAATGAGGACAAATATCTTTATTTCACCTTGTTTTTGATTGTGATATGTGTGCTGCATTCTGCAGCACACATAGTACTAGCAATAACCCTATTGTGATTGCATTTGTGCAGTAAGGGTTCCTTTCCTGCACAAAAGCAAAATCCAAGCAACGCAGACACCCTTGCACCATGGTGCAAGTATGCCTGCGTTGGTACATGGCAAACAATTGTACGCCAGCACAGGTGCGAGCACAGGCATCCATCATATTGATGTAAATGTGACGGCTCCCTGTGCTCTGAAAGTTATGCTGCACTTCTCATATAAATGTCTTGCATCACCAGGCTGCATTACTTTCATGTACATAATGGTCAAGTTTCTCAGCACCACTCATACACCTTCATCTGTCACAATCCTTATGCATGCTTCAAGCAGGTGTAATGAGTAATGTAGGGCTTCACACATGGGAATCGCCCTTGTGTAATGACACATTACTGGAGTCAGTGCTTTAAATGGCCCGGTACTGGGAGAGTACCGGCACTTCTAAAGAGAAATGCTATACTTTTATTTGGAGAGTACCGGCACTTTTCAGAAACAAGCAGGTACTCTGCTACAGAGTACCTGCACTTCTGTTTTTCCATTTCAAGCACTGACTGGAGTTGCAAATGTTGGGCTACACAATCCAGCAATGCTCAATCATTGCAGAAACAGATTAGTCAGGATTACAGATGCATCTGTTGATTCACTGTGGCATGGAGCTCCATAAAATAAATACAGTTCCAACAAGGTGTTTCAAGGTTGGCGCTTTTGAAAGATTTGCATTGTTGTTTTTCACCAGCAATGCACCACTTTTCACACATGAGGCCCATAGTGACTCACTAGCTGTATAGATCACTAGTTCACACAATGCATATGTATGTGTGAGTTGAGCTATGGGTGTTTAGGTATTTAGTTGACTTACCAAGAGGGCCACCGACTTCCAGTCTGAGATGGTCCAGCAGATCTGCCTCTTTGCTGATGACATCCTGCCAGTGGTGCTACAACTAGTGGATTGTTCTCCACCTCATAGATCCGGGCCATCCCGTGCTGGACCTTTTACCACCTTTGCCAGCTTTCCCATGGTGGGTAACCCTTACTCATACGGCCACCAGTGCCAATCATATTTGGCAAGCAATGGACAATCAGCCAATCTAGGCCCCAAAACTCGTTGGGCGACAGGGTTTTGGACCTGCTTGACATCACTATGACATCACTATGATTCTTATAAAAACAAAAAATAATTATAACAGAAACTTATAACCCAACATTAATCCTACCCTACAACTAGTGACCCCCAAAAAAATGCACACCTCACAACATGACAATATGAACAAGACAATTTATTAAAGAGGACAATCAATAGACAAATTAGGAAATACTTTCACAAAACAGACACAAAAAAACCCTGAATAATTCAACTCCAAACTCTCAGCTCCACACAATTGACACCACCACCAAGCACACTCTTATGAATAGTAAGTGAAAGAAAAAGTAGCTGTGCATTTCCTGTTTTGCAGCATGGCTGAGTCATTGCATTAATTCCCGTATGGAGGCAACATGTTTTGACGTTTTTCATCATATTTTCTTCCTCTGCCTCGTTGTTTTGGATGCAATATCTATTACAAAGTCACATTATCTGCATGTGTGACGTTTGTTGTTGAAGCATTGTTTTTCCATATGTAGCATTACACTTAGTAAGGTATCAGTCATTTATACAGGAGATGCGTGAATGTTATATTTGACGCATCATTTTTTCTAACAGATACGACACGTTTTGTATGCCAAAGTACCTCTACCAAGAATAGTATTGAAATCTGAGGTGATGCATGCCTTTGATGTGATACGTAATGCTTAGATTATGTTACCTTACATCAAAATGCATCCCTATTGTGGAGTTGGTGTGCTAACTAATGACACTTTGCATGGGAGATGGGCAAAGCACTGATGTGACACATCCCATTATAGCGTACTATGCACTGTTGGTTACGCTTTGACAGTGCCTATTGGTGTGCTGTTTCACTACCTGGGGCACTTTATGTAATGGCCGCATTTTATCTCTTTGTGCCGGGAACTTCTTAAGATAGGTGCACATGCTTCAAAAGGCAAATTGAACACTGATACATGGAATGAATGGACCCCATGGTTGGCACATATGTAGCCAGCCCTGGGAATAAAACATTCTTGTGAAGGACACAGAGGCTGCTTAGAAGCAGCACCATTATTGCACAGTGCAGACAGCGACACAACAGCACTTTGATGAGGGAATGTGAATTCCCTTTCAGGCGGGTGCAGTTAATGACTGCACCCACATGAAAGGGGATAAAGGGGCAGCTTGCAAGCCAATTTCCCCCCTCCACAGGGCTGCCATCATGGTGCGCTATGACAGTGCCACAGATGTTGTCTTGCATACTGTAATTGGTTTACCAGAGAGCTTATTTGCCTCTGCACCCACATCTGTTGTATGGCACAGGTGTAAAGGCAAAGGTATGTACCCATTTTCATGGGGCCATGCACCCATGCCAATGTGTGTCCAGCACCTGGAGATGGCACTTGCATTATTGCACCAGGCCTATCGCTATCAAAGAAGAGCACACACAAGTGGCTGCACCATTTTCTGCTATCCAAATACTTTTTGGGGGCAGTCACGGTGGGTGGAGACACATGTTGCAACACCAGGGCAGTTGGATGATATGGCCCGTGGTGTTTATTTTACATTTACGAGCATTTGTCATTTAATACAGTTGATGTCTCATGACTGGTGAAGAAAATAAACACACCTGAAACTCTTTCATGAGTATTTGTGATTTTATTGTGAACCTTAGTGCTATTTTGGACATGTTGAAAATATCTAGTTCATTGAAAAAAGTGATTGACAATGTGTGTGCATCGCCTGATCCCAGCAGCAGGGTTGAGGATGTCTCTGCCATCCACTTCAGCTTCATCCTCATTATTGTCCATTGTCTCCAGGGGCTGCTGTTCTTCATCTCAGGGCACATTAGTGTTCACATATACATTGTGGAGTATTGCAAACAATTATCATTTTACAGACCAATTCGGAGGAAGTCCAAACAATGAAACCTGCCATTGAGCAAAGCTTCTCTCTATCACTTTTCGTGTTCGGCAATGTGCATGGTTGTAGGCCTTTTGAGGGTCTGTCTGTGTGTGTCCAAATTGGGTCAGCAGCTACGTCTGTAGGCCATATTCTTGATCATTTGTAAGTGAAAAGTAAGAGACATGTCTTAACTGTTGTTCATGCTTGACAATACATGGCATGTGGTGTATGATCTGTATGCTACTATTTTCTGCAATATTACTGATGTTATGATTAGATGGATTGTTTCATATACAGTTGAACATTGTTTGTGACACGTGTAGCTTAACTTGCTGTGTGTCATGTCAAATGTTTGACAGAGGATGGTACACTGCTGGCCTTGAGTTGTTGACTGCAATGTGTAATGGCTTGGATTCTGTTATGGATACCTGGGTCCCTATTATGTATGGTGCACACTTCTCCCTGTTTGCACATGGCACACCTTGGAGTCTGTGCACTGGATGCAAACATGGAAAGTGGGACCTATTACATAGATTGTGCTGAACCCATGGCTGGCACATACTTATGCTGCCATGAGGGCAGCACATTCAAGTGACATGCATAGCAGCGTTCAGTCAGCTGCTCCGTGTTTCACTGTGCAGACAGAAAGCCACATGCAATTTGAGAGGGGATTTCATATTCCCTTAAAGGCGGGTGCAGTGATTGGTTGCACTCGCATGCAAGGTGATGTCTGTGGGAGCCATGGGACACGCTTTCATCCCTCCTGAGGGCTGCTCTTAGTGGGCACACTGACAGGGCACCACCTTCAAGGTCGTGCACTGTTAGTGTGCATAATGAGAGCTTCTTGGCCTTTGCACCTGGGCCTGTAATAAAGTGCAGGCATAGAGCCAATAGTAGTTGCTCATTTGCACAGGGGACACCACCATGCAAGAGCAGAGACGCCCCCTTCCGACGGCACGGCTGCCTTATGGGCACCAGCACTCTCAGCATTATACAAGGTGACGTACATGCATCAGTGGACACATCTGTAATTACAAAGTGCCCTAGGGGCACATATAGAGGGCACATAGGTTCCTTTTACACCCAGGGCACTTTCTGTTATGCTGCCAATGGTGTATGTACCTTTCTACTGTATGTTGTGTGCTTATAGTGGATATGTTTGTTATCCTTTGCACAATAACTTATTGTGTTAGTTTTATATGAGGCCCTGAGATGTGTCAGATTCCCAGCTATTGTTACAGAGTATTGGTAGGTGAATTCTTTAAATGTTGCTTACCTACAAGTAGACCATTGCCATGTTGCCCATTTTGGAAGCGGCCATTGATGATGCTTTTGCGGGAAATACATTCACCATGCACACTACCAGGATATTTCACCAGTACATTGGTGATGAGTCCACGATGGTCCACAATGGCCTGGACATTGATTGAGTGAGTGTGCTTCCTGTTATGGTATAGATTGGCAGTTGCTGCAAGAGGGACCAGATGTACATGCATGCAGTCCATTTCCCCAAGAACACGTGGAAAGCCTGAATGCCATAGAAGCCTTGTTTTATCTCCATCTGCTGATGATGTGTGTTGGGGAAATGGAGGTTCTGTAGTGTGAAATAAATAATGGCATCCAAGACGGATGGAAGGACGACTTAAAACGATGCCTGGAAGGCACCTGTCACTCGTGTTTCTGTGGTCTGGAATGATCCTGAGGCCAACATGTGTAAGACGGCCAGGAGCTTAGACTGTGATGGGATGTTGCAGACCCTGTCAGTTAGTGGCTGTAGCCGTGGTGAGATCTGATGTAGCAATGTCACAATGAATGCCCTCCTGAGGTGATAATATCTTATGACTTCTTCATCCCTGAGCCAATGAGGGTTGTCCTCTGGTGATAGATGCGCTCCCTTCTCCTGCTCTGCCTTTGTGGTGGTGGAGGTGGGGGTGGTTGTGGTATTTGGTCTGCTGGTGGTTGTCATCTTCTCTGTCCGACTCCCAGCTGCAAGATTAGGAGGTCCATGTTGTCTGATTTGATGGTAGACTGTTCTGCCAGGCTTCTCTTTTATTTATATAGCACACGCATCATTTCCTACATGTGGGTTTGTGAGTCGCAGGGATTCTAATGTAGTTTTCAAACTGCATGATGCAGCCCGGATATGTGTCTTCACGCGGAATGGTTGTAAATATCCCTGCCTCAGTATTGCGATAAAGTTTACGTAGGAATGCCTACCTTGCACATATTTAAACTTACCTGTTGCAGCAGGTTCTCGCGCAGATCCATTCCGATGCAGGGCTCTCAATAGATGCATCTCTTTGTAAATGTGGCATTAAAAAAAAAACTGGTGCATCACAAAAAGTGTCGCACCAGTGGTGCAAGGTGCTTTTAAATATGCCCCAAAGTCCTCAAATCCAGTGGTATACATGCAGAAGACAAGCAGGGATCCTTCCAGCTCCAAATCACAATGAAAAGTGACCAGGAGAGGGACAAAGCACTGGGACTAGCCTGCTGGACAGGAACTGGATGTTGGAGTCTCTGAGGCGTGTCCTTCTGGTTTGAATTTTCATTTTTTTTTTAAATGGCTTCCTGCACACAAACAAACAATTCAAATGGCCAGTTTGATAAGAAAATCCACTCCAAATGCCTCTCGGCTGCAGTCTCAAGCAGAAAAGCTGCTCGACTGCTCCGTATGCAATCGTGATCAGCACTAAGGATGGTAGATTGGTGCTGTCGCGGCCGGAAGCCGTGCGAGTGAGCGCAAAGTCTCCCGGCAGCTCGCTAGTGGTGTGAGAAGTCTTCTGCGTGCTCGGAACCGGCCCGAGAGTCTTGGCGCTCACGGTTGAGCGCCAAAAGAAAACTCAAGCGCACAAATGGAAAAAAAAAACTCCACTTGCGTACAGGTGCATGAAACAACTGTTTCTGTGGTGTCTGTTTAATTTGAAACAGCATTTAGGCCATTGATGGATTTGGATTGAATTCAAAATGTGCATTTGTTTTGTGGTATTTCACATATTATTTTTTCTTGGAAACAGTGTATAGGATAAGGTGTGGTAATGCCTTTAAAGAATGTGTGTTGTTGTAAAAAAACAAAATGTTTTAGCCCTTTTAAGTTTTGTGTTTGGCATTGCTGAATTAATGTTGTGTTCCCTTTTTTACCATGCCTCCTTTCCTTTGTCTGGCCAGTGTGTGTTTGTGTGTTTGCCATAGGTCACCATTTGCCTTTGTTCCAGATGCCATGTGGCTGCTGGCCAGGGGCCATTTTGTATAGTCAGTGGATTGTCCCTGGGCCTGCATGCGCTCTTTTTTTACAGGCCTCCTGCCTCTTGTTGTGAGTGACTATGTGGCTGGCGGCTATTTTATGTATCCAGCCAGTGTGCTCTTGCCATAGGCATGCATGCGTTCTTTGTTCTAGACCGCCAGCTTCTTGTTGTGGACATGTGGCTGGCGGCTATTTTGTGGAGGCAGCCAGTGTGCTCTTGCCATAGGCCTGCATGCGTTCTTTGTTCTAGGCCTCCTGCTTCTTGTTGTGACCATTTTGTGCAGGCAGACAGTTTGCTTTTGCTATAGGCTATAGGCCTGCATGCGTTCTTTGTTCTAGGCCTCCTGCTTCTTGTTGTGATCATATGGCTGACGGCCATTATGTGTATCCAGCCAGTGTGCTTTTGCCATAGGCCTTCATGCATTCGTTGTTCTAGGCCTTCATCTTCTTGTTGTGACCATGTGGCTGTTGGCCATTTTGTGTAGGCAGCCAGTGTGCTTTTGCTATAGGGCTGCATACGCTCTATGTTCTAGGCCTCCTGCTTCTTGTTGTGATCATGTGGCTGGCGGCAATTTTGAGTTACCACTAACTTTCCAGTGTGCTTTTCCCCTAGGCCTTCATGTGTTCTCTTGTTGTGATTATGTGGTCAGTGCTTGCCCATTTCTTTTGTAGGCTAGGCAGCCAGTGGTTTTTATCTATAGGCATGACTTCTCTTTGTTCCAAATGCTTCCTGTTCAATGTTGTTGTTGATGACAATGTGGCACTGGCTGGCAGCCATTTTGTGCATCCAACCAAATTCTGCCCTTTGCCATAGGCTGCATGGATTGTTGAGCAATGTAATAGCAGTTTAATAACATATTATACCTTTGAGGATAACTTCACTTATGTTAATTTTTTAATTTTAATTTTTCCAATGTTTGTAATTAATTGATAAGTTATATTTTTTATTGTTTCAATTTTCTTTCTGTTTTTTATATATTTTTTTGGTTCGTAGCTTGCACTTTTCCACTACATCTGGCATCAATCAAGACAACCCCATGTCTGCTATAGGTGCTCAACAGCATTCATTTTCTAGGGACTATTGCTTCAATTGTCATTGGTCAGCTGCACCACTCTTAGTGCCACATCACACATGAGTGACGCACATAAAGAAAACAGTTTAATTTGTATGTTGTTATTGTTTTTGCTCTCTCTTATCTTTCCTGAGTTTACAGTCAGTCACCATAAAAGTTTATGTTGGTGTGGTTTTCCGTATACATACACTGTATTGTTCATTAATAGGGAGTAACCAGAGACCACCATTAATGATATTGCATTTGTTTGTACTACTAATTGAACAGCAACAATGTCACTTTTCACTGATGTCCTTCTTGCTTCTTCTCTTTTAGGTGCACAAGAGACAACATGACGCACAGTACTGCCAGAAAAAAGGCCTGTGCACAGCGTGATGAGTGAGTGACCCACACATCACAGACATCTCTTCAACATGTGAATCTAAGTGCCACTGCTAACTGACAGCTTCAAGATGGCACCAAAGAATGGTGCTAAAACTGCTGCCAAGAAGGTGGCCAGTGAGAAGAAGGTGCTTACCACCACCAGTGGTATGTCACCCCAGTTCTTTTTTGGAAAACAAAAAACTGTTCTTGTCACACCAGCCTCTCAGGTGCAAGCTGGGAGCAGCACCCCCAAATCAGTGGACCCACCCCAATCTAGACCTAAGCCCATGTCTGTCACACAGGCAGCCAGTCTAATCAAGTCAACGCTGAAGAGTAGTGATGTTGAAATTGACTTACCTCTATTGCAAAGTAATACCCAATCGTTGCAGGAAACTCAGAGAAGTGGACAACAACAACAGTCACAACCATCAATAGTAGTTGCTCCCGAAGTTGGAGCAGTTCAAAGGATTGAGCTTCATGCTGAGGAAGTAGAGCAATCTGCTCCAGAAGATCAATTGTCTTCCAAATCTCCAGCTAGAAAAAGGAGGGTTAGTGCTGCATCATCTTCTTTGTCAAGCTCACCTTCTGATGATCTAGCCACCTCTTGGTCCATCCTCAGTCTGAGAGTGAGACACGCCTCAGGACGAGGTTAGGGAAAAGGAAGGTTCCAGAAAGCCTTAGAGTTATGGAGGCAGATGTAGAAGAATAGGATGATGATGAGCCAGTCATAATGGATGTTAGCCCAGCTGCAGTGGAGACCAACGTTACCCCATCCAATCTTCCCAGGGGGATGTGGCAGTGGCATCACAGATCCAACCACCGCCTGTTGCCATATTTGCAAAGTCCCGGCAGCAACCTACATCCACAACCACCTCATTAGAAGTAGGCCCTGCAGAGAGTCAAACATCAAAACCTTTACCCACCGCCAGTTCATCTGACATTGGCAGTGGCACCAGCGTCAGAAAGTTGAGCTCCCCAGTTTGGGACTTCTTTTCGGTTAGCCAGAAGGAGGTGAACCTTGCTATATGCTCCCTTTGCGGAGCAAGTGTTAGTCGGGGTAAACTTGGTACAAGCTATGGTACAGGGGGCCAAACAACCCATTTGAGAAAGCACCATAAGATCCACTGGGAGGTGCACCTTAGCGGCCAAAAACCTCAGGTGTTGTGGATGAAGGGGGTGAAAGCTGGATGAGCTGGGATTCCGAATCCGATCCGATCCTGGTGGAAGGTGAAGAACAGGAAGACATCTTCATTACGCAAAGCAGCCCTCTTGCCAGCAGGGCAGTAGTATCGCCCACATCAGCAACAACGCAGTGGCACAAGACTCAGGTCGAGACACCAAGGCAACAGAGGACAGTGACTGCCCCGCTGAAAAGCACATTGAGCCTACCTCTGCCTGCTCTCAAGAAGTGACCTGCATCAGTGACATCAGGAAATAAAAACATTCAGGCTACTATTCCTGCCATGTTTAGGCCAGTGGGGCAGTATGAATGCAACCACCCAAAGGCACATTTGTACAACGTGAAGCTGGCTAAAATGCTAGTGTTGGACCTCCTCCCTTTTTCTTTTGTGAAAGGGTAGGTTTTCTTGAATTTGTGGCAGCCATCTGCCCAAAATTGAAGGTTCCCAGCCAGTTCTAGGTTGCTGTTCCAGTGCTACATCACAATGTGCTTGAATTGCTTGGACAAGCTTTGCAGCAGAGTGCTGTTCATAGTATCCACCTGACAACAGACATGTGGACCAGTTGTCAAGCGACTGATTACATGTGCATCACTGCACACCGGATCTCTTTGGTGAGGTGTTAAACATTGCCCTTTTGACAGGTTTATCCTCAAACCTTCTGCCTCTTATTTTTCTGACCCAGTTTTTGTTGGCTATAGGATTCTGGGCACTTTGCCAATGCTGACCAGTGCTATAGTGCATATGCTCTACGCATTTTTTTGTGACAATGATAGGTTATCCATGAATGGCATAGCTGATTTACTGGTAAGTCCCTAGTAAAGTGCACGGTGTGTGCCAGGGCCTGTAAATCAAATGCTACTAGTGGCCTTGCAGCACTGGTTGTGCCATCCACATGAGTAGCCCTGTAAATGTATCTCAGACCTACCAATATAGTGTCTGCGCACGCAGTTGCGTACTGCCATGTTGTCCTTGCAGGTTCACCTACTTGCCAGGCCCAAACCGTCCCTTTCCTTACATGTAAGGCACCCCTAAGGTAGGCCCATGATAACCCCATAGGAAGGGTGCAGTGTATGAGGAAGGTAGGACATGTACTAGTGTGTGTGACATGTCCTGATAGTGATATACTGTGTAATTTGTTTTTCACTTTTGAAAGGCTATCTGTCTCATAAGCTTATCATTGGAGTTGCACTGTAACATTTTTACATGTGAAACTTGCAATAGGGCCAAGATAGGAAAATTAAATGTAGACTCTCTTAACTCAGAATGTAACGCACCTTTTGTTGAAGGTGGTTTGTAAATCCTGTGTTTGAAAAAGCCACTTTTAGAAAGTGGGCATTTTCTTACTTTACCATTCTGTGTGCCTCTGGCTGTTTGTATTTTCAGCGTTTGGTGGTTAGTGACAGGAGCTGAGATGTGGATTCACTTTAGACAGTCACGGGGGGGGGGGTTTGAGGTGTGCCCTGCCTTGTCTGGGTGACTCATTGCAGGGCTGAATAGACCTGGTCTGCATTTAGAGTAGTGGGAGGAGTTGAGATTACAGCTGAATAGGCTGTGTCTCCTTTTGCACAATGCTGTCTCCGCCCCCTGTGGTCATGCTGCACCAGTGAATGCAGGCCTGGTTTGAACTGGGTTCAGAGACCCTTTCACAAGCTGCACCAGTGAATGTAGAACTGGTTTAGACTGGGTTTAGAGACCTTTGCAGAAAGAGATCAAAGCTATTTTGGGGTATATGTATTAGACCTAAAGGTTTAACATAAGTTAGGATTTTGTTTCAAGACCAAAACTTAAGACAAACTTAAGACAAAACCCTAACTTAAGTTTAACTTTACGACTTTTGGTATTCACAAAAGGCATTTAGAAGTAGTAAAGTTAGGATATTGTCTTAAATTTGTCTCAAGTTTTGGTTTTAAGACAAAATCCTAACTTAAGTTAAACTTAAGTTAGGATTTTGTCTTAAGACCAAAATGTAAGACAAACTTAAGTCAAAATCCTAACTTAAATTAAACTTAAGTTAGTATTTTGTCTTAAAACCAAAACTTGAGACAAACTTAAGACAAAATCCTAACTTTACTAATCCTAAATGACTTTTGTGAATACCAAAAGTCGTAAAGTTAGGATTTTGTCTCAGATTATTTTGTGAATCGGGCCCTATAACTTTAGATCACTTCCAGGAACAAGAGGACCCTGCTAAGAAGAAGAGCTGTAGAGCTGTAAGGAGGAGTAATGCCCCTTTGCTGTGTGCTGTGTGTGGTTGGCCTGCAGTTGCTGTTTATATATGGTGTGGAGGAACAGGACTGACTCTTTTTGCCCTGCTGTGGTATCCTGCTTGTGAAGCAATCTCCAAGGGCTTGTGTGTGCTGGCCTCCTGTTTTAAAAGACTCAGGGACATAAAATACTTCTGCATGCTTTTACTTTTATGTTCCGCAACTGCCTCGGAGGGCAGGATGAAGGCACCCAGGAGCCCTATGCAGGAGTCACAAGCTGAGGGAAGCTTTTCTGCATGGTTGGCGTGGACTCAGCGGAGGAGGCTGATGTGCCTCTGGGGGCAGGCCCCGACCTTGAGAGGGAGCCTGAGCCTCGTGGGCTCCTATAAACTGTTGCCACCTGGAGGAGCAGATCCTCATTGGAGTTCCTGCCCGGCCGCATCCTCCCTGCTACTGCCTCCCACACAATGGCAACCGGGCATATGGCCCAATTGGAGGAGTACAGTGCTCTGGCCGTATCTCAAGTAAGGGGGCAAGGATGAGGTCCCCCGTGTGGATGTGCGTTAGACTACAGGGGGATTAAGCCTCTGCCAGTATTCACAACTGCTCCATAGGACCGCGGGCAGCTGCTACGTGATATTAGGAAATTACTGTAGTACTAGGTGTTTCAGCCTCCCTGTGGCCTGAGCAAGGTTTGTGGAATGAGGTGATGCAGCTATGATCAACATTGCATGGCCTGCCAATTTCCAATGGCCTATATGTGCAATATGCAGACATGCTTAATGTCTTGATGTTGTATTAGAGCGTATGCAACCTTACCAGTAGTTGCTTATCGCACTAGTTGTTATTCATGTCCCATGATGGTGTTTTTCTTGCTGTTATGACTGGTGCCATAAGTATTTACTGCAGTGCATCACATGTGAAATTATGACCATTACCTTATGTTCTTATGGCCTAAGGTGAGGCAAAGTGCTTTGTGTTTTATGGTTTGCACATTCTGTTGACATGTGCCTAGTGGCACAAGCTGCTAGTGTAATGGTGAGCTGATGTTCCCTTCTGGATCTTGACACCCTAGATAAAGTGGCACGCCAAGTTAAGTCGGGCTCTCCACGTGACCCAGCGCCCCCAGAAGTCCTGATGCAAGCAGGTGAAGCCACCTTGCCTGTGATCCTGGAACTGCTAAACTCATCTATATCCGCATGCTTAGTTCCCAGCCTGGAAGCAAGCAATGGTGCGGGCGCTGTTGAAAAAACCTAACCTGGACCCTGATGATCACTCGAGCTACCGCCCCATCTCACTCCTCCCTTGGGCTAGCAAGGTGTTGGAGAAATATATAAATGCCCAGTTGGTCCAGTTTCTAGAGAACCACTCCCTATTACATACGTCCCAGTCAGGTTTCAAAGCATGGGACTGAAACCGCCTTATTAGCAGTCACCGAAGAATCTCGAAGGATACTGGATCAGGGAGGATCAGTGGCAGTGATCCTCCTTGATCTAAGTGCCGCCTTCGATACGGTCAGCTATGCCACCTTGCTGAACCGTCTCTATAACATCGGAGTCTCGGGTGATGCACTAAGGTGGCTCGACTCTTTCCTGTCTGGAGTACCGCAGGGCTCTTCATTGAGCCCTGTGCTATCTAATGTATACATGAAACCACTGGCTGGGGTAGTCGAACCGTACGGCATTAAAATCGTGTCGTACGCCGACGACACTCAGCTAGTGGTTTCATTGGCGCAAGAGAGCAGCAGGCAATCCCCGGTAGGTCTGTTGAAATGTTTAGAGGACGTGAAGGAGTGGATGACCAACTCCTCCCTTAAGTTGAACGGAGAAAAAACAGAGCTCATGCTCCTAGGCCCAGCATCGCCAGTACCTTTCACCTCCTTGTGGCCCTGTGGTCTGGGTGCTCCCCCCACCCCCAAGGAAAGTGTCAAGAGCCTGGGAGTATGGTTAGACAAAAGTCTCTCCTTCTCCACCCAGGCCACCAAGCTGTCCGCCACCTGTTTTGGCCTACTTAGAGTCCTGAGGAAGGTCCTTCCACTTCTGCCTCTAGAGGCCAAAAAGGTGGCAGTACAAGGCCTCATCCAGTCCCGCCTGGACTCAAACAATGCTCTATACGTAGGGGCCCCTGAGATGACCCTTAGGAAGCTGCAAGTGGTACAAAACTGCGTCGCACGTACCCTACTCCAGATTCCGCGAACCCAGTCAGCTAGACCTGGACTGAAAAGCCTGCACTGGTTGCCAGTGAGGCTAAGAGTGACATTTAAGGCGCTGTGTATTGCGCATCGGGCTTTTTGGAAAACGGGATCAGCAATAAATAACAATCTTGTCATCCCCTACCACCCAAATAGGAACCTTCGATCCACGGATGCTTTCCTGGCAGTTGTTCCTAGAGTGAAAAGAGCCAGGACCGGGGGTAGGCTGTTCTCGCTGAACACCGCCAAGCTCTGGAATGCTCTCCCCCTCTCTCTTCGCTCCAACCCCGACTTGCTCGCATTCCGGAAAAAGCTGAAAACATTACTGTTCGCCAAATCTCTCTAATCCTAATCTCCCTGTTCCGTCACATCTCTGCTTCTACTCAGCGCTTGGACGCCCGTGGGCAGCAACCGCGCTTAACAAATCCATTTCCATTCCATTCCATTTCCATTCCATTCCATTCCATGTTCTTGACCTACTACCAAGTGAGTTATGACCTGATGTGCACCTCTATGACAAGCGTCTAGTGGCGCAGCGATTGATGTGATGTGGTCTAATGTGCTTACATGCTATGGAGTGATTTGTGGTCTGATGTGTTTTATGTATGAATACAAAGGATATTTTTATATAACCTTGTGTGGAGTCTCTTTTGTGGTGTGCCTAGTGTGTCACTGGTGTGCGTGTGTTGCACAAACGCTTTACACATTGCCTCTGGGATAAGCCTGACTGCTCTGCCAAGCTACCAAGGGGGTAAGCAGGGGTTATCTTGCATGTATAACTCCCTCACCCTGACTACAGTGGTAGGTTCTGCCTGGCTTAGGTGTAAACCCTAGCCAACCAGAAAAGCTATTTCTGACATGGGGGCTAGAGAAAAAATATCTGCAGGTGTTGACATTGCTGAGATTTTTAATGCTGCGCCGAAGAATGCAACAGTAACAATGTTAACCATGGAGAAATCCTATACAGCTGCAAACATTCTGGAATACTTTAACAACATGGTCTTTGAGTGGCTACGACCAAGAGGGCTAAACATTTGATTTGTTGCCACAGACAATGGCAGAAATATAGTTAAGGGCGTGGCCGCTGGTGGTTATTTCAGGGTCCTGTGTTTGACACACTGCATCAACATCATTGTCCAGACTTTCTCAGAAAAGAAGACCAGGTAAGCAACTTACTGTCCACCTGCCGAAGAATCTGCACTCATTTCAGCCATTCATTTAAAGCCCGGAAACATCTGAGGGTCTTTCACCATTATAATGGAATGCCAGTTAAAGCACTCTTACAGGCGGTGCCAACATGCTGGAACTCTACTTCTTCCATGCGTGAACGCCTGTTTGAACAGTACAGACCTATCAATGAAAATGCCATGCAAAGAGGGGATGCAACTGTGAAAGGCATGACCACTGAAATGGACTAAAGGGGCCTAGTCAAATGCCTAATAGAGATGCTGCTTCCTTTAAAGTATTCACATGGGAGGTCAGCAAAGAGGACAGAACCACGGGCCAAGCTTTCCCGTTGTTGCACATGCTACAGGAACAGCTAAAAGTGGTGTCTGCAATGTACACAGGTGTGGAGGGAAAAAAAGATGCCTTCGCTTCTCTGCTAATACAAGGGTGCAAAGAGACATAGTGTCCTACAAACATTACTTCTGTGCCACAATTCTTGACCCACATTACACACCAGACTGTCCACTTTCATTCCTTTTGGGGGTGTTAGAAATACAAAAAAATGGATTGCTGAGCAAGGCAGTGAGCTAGAAAATAAACAGCAGGGAATTAGAGGCCCACTCTTCTAGGGCACCAGTCCTGTGGGACAGCTTTCAAGTTCAGAGCCTGAGGTCAGTGCTGTTGGTTCACAGCAGCCAACTCCAACAGTAAGAAAACCATCAACAACAAGACCAGGAGCATCAGCCCCAAAATCTGCAACTGAGTGGTTGCTACTGGCAGGGCTTAAGTCCCGTGCAGAAGCAAAGGCAAAACAGGTTGAGCAAAGTGGAGCACCAGCAATGAACATTGAGCGAATGGTCCAGGCATATCTGGATGATATAACAGAGTTCTACCTTGATCAAAACCCATTGGTATATTGGTAGGAGAAGAGGCGCCAATGGCCAGTGCTCAGCAGTCTGGCAATAAACTATCTGGCTTGCCCTGTAGCCAGTGTCTCAGCTGAGCATGTTTTCAGTGCTGCTGGTGCCATTGTCACAGTGAGAAGGACCAGTCTCTTGACCCAAAACGTGGAGAGAATAACCATGATCAAAATGAATCAGCACTTTATGCCACCGGATTTCACCATACCTGAAGTAGCACAAGGTCAAAGATAAGGGAAACACAGTTTATGGAAGTAGTATGCTAGATTACCTACTTCTGGGTGAACCACCAGAGTTTGAGGATGAGTTTCCCTGTCTACTAGGCCTGGGCCAACAACAACCATGAAACTTTCTCTCTCAGTCTGTAGTCTATCGCTGATGTTTCTTTCTTTGTTTGATGCCCAAAAAAAAAAGATATAGATACTAGAGAACATTATTTACTTTATTATTTGTGAGTGTCTGGTTGACCAATTTATCCCCACCGTCTATCTTTTAGACACATTTTATTGGCAGATTGGAGTTGCAACTATGTGCAGTGAAGAAGTCCTGACTCATCCCCCAAACCCATTTCCCTCAAGCCAGGCATTGGAACTTCATCTCCAATCATTCGAAATGCTCCTCTATCCTGGCTTCCAGGTGCTCCATCCTCTGGAGCATGTGGCACTGTAAGACTCTATAGAGTCTATGGGGGGTAGCAGTGGCTGGATGGTGGAGGGCGGCTGCCTGACCATGGCCCCGGACTACTGAAGGAACTGGAGCCTGGCTGGGGCCTGGGGCATTGGAGGCTGCAGCTGCTGCCACCTCCTCTTTCTCCTCTAGGACCACCAGCCCCTGATATTCAGCCACAATGAACTCCAGCTTCCTTTGCTGGGTCCTGGCTGCTATCTCTTGCCTGTTGGGTTGTTGTAAAGAAGATGATGATGGATTGGCAGGAGTAGCTATATCAAGAAAGAAACAAGTCAAATTGTAACCAATACTCTAAGCAAAACAGTAACATAAAATTATATAGTGGCAGAATAGCACTAGCAGTACAAAACATTTGCTTGTATCCTCAATTCCTCCACCCATACAATTTTAATGTGATTAGAGTTTCAGGCATTAAGCACTATGAGGTGCTTAATTCTGCTTCACTCGCTTGTTTAGCTAAATTAATGTAGGCATGGCAGTTCAGCTTGCGCCCGAGACAGACAAACTTGTGTCACATTACTTTCTTCTGTCTGCAGGTGGGGCAGCTGTACTAGACAATTATCTATTTTCCTATCATGGCCAAGCTCTGTTAAAAGTGACTCAATTTCACCCTGACTACAAAAAAGGCAGATGAATACTAGTTACTAATATATGAATGGTATACGTCACATGAGGTACCACTATTGTAACCATGCAGCGGATAGGTCATCCATGGCTGTCACTTTCGAAATGCCATGAGTAGGGACTCAGAGGGAGGTTATTGATGATGATGATGGGTGGGCACATAATATATGTTGCGCTTGAAAACTGCTGTGACTCAAGGGAGTAGTCTGAAATAACACCTCAAACCTTTGAATCAAAAACCTTGTTGAAAAAAACATTCCTTGTTTACTCTTCTTCCCCGGGATTTTTCCATTTATCATTTCATTTTTCTTCTAGTATTTTTTATTCTTCACCCTTTGCTTTGCTACTCAGTCACCCTTTAAGTTTTATATTCGCTTCTCCCAGTCTTCACCTAAGAATACCATTCATCCATCCATCCATCCAAACGTGACTCCCATTCTCAACAACCCTTTCACCAACATACATTTATCATTTAACTACCCATGCGTCCTTGCTTTGCTTGCTCACCCCTGCAGCTGCCGCATCTGCTTCTTGGATGGTTTGCTGTCTTCACTGGCCCTGGCACTGGTGATCAGTGCAGCTAGAAAAAACATTACTCATGTTTTAGATATCATATACGACTCCCCCCTATTTATTTTTTGTAGCAAAATTGAAAATACATACACCACACACATCACTACAATTCAGATACAGACAGTATGTTCAAAAGTATTCAGTTGGGCATTTTGTTGGTGGTAGGTTTTGAAATGCCTTTCAAGAAGACAACCTGTAAAGGACTGGACTGAGTGTCTGGAGCTATTGATAAATTTGAGTTTTTGAAAAAAAATAAGAGTTTCCAACTGGATGGATATAAGTTCTTCTTGGTTGGCAAATGAAATGGGGGCATCCTCCTCCTCGTCCTCATACTTCCTTTCAGCCATGGTGCACTGTAATCAGTTCACCATCAACTGCTGCTAATAATACTAGGCCAAGATATGAAGAAGACACAACTTTGGGGTGTCCAACATGACCGTGGCCACTCTCTCGTTTTAGTGACTGATCAATAATGACATGAGAATGTAAAAGAAAGCCTACTCATCTCAAAAAACTTGCATACAATACCTTACTTGGGCATGCAAACTGCAGTCAAATTAGTAGTACTAGTACTAGTAGTAGTAAGTGACCATGACCAATGGGTTCTCTGAGTCTTACAGTACCACCACTAGGGTGTCCACAAAATATATAAGGGGAGAGGGAAAGCTGACTGAAAAACCAGAAGAAAGGAAACTTCAGACAAACTAGTACAGACAGGGACAGTTTGAGGTATAATAATTCAGACACAAGAAATATAAAATAACTTAGTAAATAGGATAATGCAGGGATAACAAGAATTTAGAAAAGGATAGATCGAAGACTATTTGGAGAAAATTAAAATTAGGAAACAGGTAGAAATAAATAGTTCAAAATAAGTAGCGGTAAAAGTTTGGGAAATATATATTAATACTTACAACAGGAGGACTTACTGGGGCCAGCAGAGCCATCGGCCAAGGAGCGTTCTTCTTGGGAGGCATCTCCAGCTCCCACACCTGCCTCGGATGACCCCTTGCCCCTGGATGCTGATGTAAGACATAATTAAAGAGACAAAAAATAATTGGTGGTAAATAAATAATCTCTCCAAAAATATTTTTTTACAGGAAACGGCAATTGCAATAATATTGAACTTTCCTAAAACAGATTGACTAGTAGTAGACTAGTATCTCGGTCGCGGACCGTCCTATCCATTTATTCCACTTTTCCTCAACCTACCTAGTCTGTCTATTCCAAAGACTTTGGAATTATAATAAATTGCAATGAATGATATTTGCTTCTGAGTTCCAATCGCATTGGCATTCATTCTCACCCCTTTTTGATATGCCAGTTCACTAAGTCTGCATTTTTTGTATTTCAATGCATAGATGGACGCATGCATGCACCAAATTGGTTGGCTGCTTGTCACTGTATGAGCTACAGAGAGAGGTGCGCACCACTAAATTACTAATTTTATCTACCACTATCTTAGTGACAGGACAAAGGAAAGGAGTCTCTCTCTAGTCTCCATTACTTAAGTTCCTACATAATCAAACCAAGGGAGCAAAAAGTCGCATACAAGTACGATTAGGTAGTGCTGAGCACCTGTCTAGCATAACAATCACATAATATAAGATTTGTAAATATAACTGCATGTGAGCAGCATGCTTGCTATTTTGGGAAAAAAATATTAGCAATAGCATAGAACACACAAGTAATAATAATATTAATAATTATCTACTCACCAAATCCCGCGACCTCAACCCCTAGCAGGTCCAGCAGGTCATGCTCTTGGTTCAGGATGTCAGACCACTGGTGCGTCAGCTGACTGTGGGTGCGCCAGGACCCAGAGCAGCAATACACTGCCTGGCGTACCCTTGCCCAGCGCTGCTGGCTCTCCCAGAGCCCGAACCCACATCCAGGCCTGCAGCTAGGATGGAGGGGCGGTGGCCATGTACTTAAAAACATGCGCTGCCACCTCCACCTCTGAAAACAGGGCGCGGGGCTCCACTCCTTCCGGGCGCCGCGCTCTTCAAGGAAGGCGGCTCTTGGTTGCTGCCTTTTTCGCGGCACACTTCTCTGTCATGATGCTGGGGGGCAGAAAATAAAATGTAGAAAGCATAAAAAAATAACACGCAAAATACACACTTGGGAAGACAGAGGGAAGGATAATAAATAAAAAAGATCAGAAAAAAAGTTTTGGAAAACAAGGATTAAAGGGATTCAGAAAGATTTCAAAAGTAGTTCCCAGCATCATAACAGAGAAAGAAACAAGGCCCTATCTCTATGATGTCCTTACTAAGATGGGGATTGGGGGAGGTTTTCTAGCTTGGATATGGCTACTGTATGCGTCCCCTACAGCCCAGGTGCGCACGGGTAAGACCATCTCACCCAGGCAGCAGGTGGAGAGAGGCATGAGGCAGGGATGCCCTCTCTCCCCACTTCTGTTTGCTCTAGCTATGGACCTGCTGGTGTGCAGGTCCTGGAGTGGACAGGATTTTAGTGGCATGAGGACAGGTGTAGAGCAGCATTTTATAGCTTTATATGCGGAGGACCTCTTGCTATTCCTCAGCAACCGGCGGATGAACTGAGAGGAGCAAGAAACATGCTAGCCCGATTTGGTACTGTCTCCGGACTCAAAGTCAACTGGCAAAAATCCAGTTTATTCCCTATCCCTCCCAACACCCCCCTGCCACCTGAACTGGAACACCTGAACATATACCACGGGCCGACAGACTTACTAGAAGGCAATGTGGGCAGAGTGATCAGATCAGTGAAGTCTGCAATGGATTTCTGGGGAACGCTGCCGCTATCTGTAGCCGGGTGGGTAGCCATTCTGAAGATGATGGCCACATTCAAAGATCTTGACTCAGAAATCACATCGTTCCTCTGGGGGGCAGGACGTAGAAGAGGAGCATTGACCTCCCTGCAGCGCTCCACAGCAGAGGGGGGCTTTGCGGTCCCTGACTTTGAGGGCTATTACATAGCTGCTCAGTTGTACTGGCTGAGTCAGTAGCTGGCAGCGGATCGAGGCCCAGGACGGGAGCAGTGCTGCAACCCTTGCGGAGATACTGCTTCGAGTGCGGCGGAACACATCCGAAGACACAATGGGGACCAGGGTGGTGGTGCACTGTTGGGCTAGATACTTGAGACAAGTAGGCGTCAAGACCCTCTATTCTACAGATCTATTCATCACGCTGCTGAGCTATCTGCCACAGGGAGAGTACTGGGCAGGGCTAGAGGACTCGGTGGAGGCAGTACTGAAAGTGATGGGGAACCTGTACCTAGACTCCGCAATACAACCATTTGACGAGCAACGAGCGGCTTACAACTTGCCGGGAAGTCACTTCTTGAAACATGGGGCTCTACTAGAGGTATTGGACGTCACTGGGGAGTGGGAGGTATGGAGCCGTGGACACTGGCAGAGTGCAGATATGTGGCGCTATCTGCAGGGAGAATTAAAACAGTGCCATGCCTCTACAGGGCCATGAAACGAGACATGCAACAGCCGCTAGAGCGCTTGCGATTACAATGGGAGGAAGACATAGATAAACAGATACCAGAGGTGGAGTGGGATAGGATCCTAGCGCGAACCCCGAAGGCATCCAGAAACGCACGGTTTAAATTACTTAATTTTTACATTTTGCATAGGGCGTACCTCACCCCGTCCCGAATCAGGAGATACTTTGGCACCGACACAGCAGCGTGTCCGCGGTGTGGAGAGAAGGAGGCACACATAATCCACATGTTCTGGAATTGCTCCACACTTCAACCCTTCTGGTTGATAAGGAACTCCTGTATAGCCCAGAGCACTTCCTGCTAGGGTGGTTCCCCTATATGGCCAAGAATAGGGCGACTGGGAAGTTCCAAGATCTGGCTTATGTGCTGGCTAAAAGAGAAATAGTTAGAAACTTGAAGGCGCCGGGAGGGCCCAGGATTATCTACTGGAAAAAAGAACTTGCGAAATGGGCAGGAGCGGAAGGCAGGTTATTGCTCAGGGAAGCCAGTAGGGGATAGGCAAAAAAGATAGGTCCAGAGCATGGGAAGGACCAGTGAGTGAGCTGATAACTAGAGGGCAGGGCAATGGTAGTGGGGAAAGCACTCCAAAGCCAGTGGCACTAGACCAAGGGAGCGAATATGTAGAGCATCGAATAGGGGACTGACCAGCACTCCGACCCATGCTGAGACTGGAAGCTCGACCCACACGAACCTGATATCACTCAAGGATTGTAAATCTCTGCTTTACGCAACTCAAGGGGGGACGTTCTGTTAAACAGGAATGTTAAGTTAAGCATGCAAGAGAGTAATGATTATGTAAAATACGTGCAACAAGTGTGGGATGGGACATGACCAATGAACACTGTATGTATGTATTGACTCTGTTTTGGAAAACCAATAAAATCTGGTTGGAAAAAAAAACAGAGAAAGAAACAAGACGGCCGCGCCCAAGCGTGATCGCACGGTGCAATTTGTGCAATATTTCCACCAAAACACACAATCCCCTTTGCTGTATGGTGGAAACATCCAGAGAATGGGTGGGACAAGCAACTCCACTCGCTCGCAGCTGAGGTTTTTTTTACCGCTTCTCCGAATTCCGCATAGCACAGCTACACAAATTCCACCTAGGCTTACCAGGGATGCATCGATTCTTATTGATGCGTCAGTTCCGCAAGCGAGATGCGGGCCGAGATGCATTGGTTCTGTAGACCGATGTGCTGGGTTTCTCAATGCAGCTGAGGGAAGTGTTGATCTCCTTGAGCTGCTGTGACCACAATGCTCGGTTCCGATGCGTCGGGCTCTGAAGGCGCGTTGATACTGAGAACGAAGCGCTGATATTACTCCTACAACCGGGTCAATACGCCCGTTCTGCTACACGCAGACAGGAGATGCGTCAAAGTCTGTGTTGCAAGTATCTGTGCAACTTCCAGTGTGCATTGCTCAGAAGCAGGTGTAGAGACTTTGATATGCCTGAGTCTCAAGCAAAAGGAGGCAAGCCTTGCAGCGCACTTAGAGAAAAAGCAGAGTTTAGCTCTCCTTGAGCAAAATCAGAAAACAGCAGGCAGCAGGGCAACAAACAGAAAAGCAGGCCTTCCAGATTACCTGTCCTGTTGAGTCCTTTATGCAGCACAGCAGTTCTTCTAGCAGAGCATCAGTTTCAAGTCCAGTAGTGTCTGAGCTTAGGGATCAGGGAACAGTACATATACCCAAAAGTGCATATGAAGTGGGGATGACTTCAAAGAGTTGTGCACAAGTATACTTTCAATACAGCCTTGTCTGCCAGGCTAGCTATGGGGGTAAATCAGCCCTTTGTGTGGGGACAGGACATTACCTATTCAGTGAAGTGTTAGCCCCTACCTTCCATCCTGCCCAGACAGGGCCATTAGAATTCAGATGCATGTAGATGGGTACCTCAGACACACCTAGCCTTCCTGTGTTTGTGGCTGTCTAGAGGGAATGCACAAAGTGTAGCTGTCACCCACCCAGACGTGTATTGGAGACAGGCTGATAGGCACACAGAGCAGTAAGTGCTGAGAAATGTCCACTTTCTAAATGTGGCATTTCTATAACAGTAATGTTGAATCTAACTTCACCAGTATGGAGGGTTTATCATTACTATTGAAAAGATATAAAACATGAACTGGCTACCCCTCTCTGATCAGGAAGGGCAGCTTAAAAGTGTATTAAGGAACTCCCAATGTGAACCTATGAGAGGGGTAGTCCTCACAGTGGTGAAAAACAAATGTAGCTGTTTGCCACTACCAGGACATGCAAAACACAAAATTAAAAGTCCTACCTTTTTCTTACATAGCATCCTGTCCGTAGGGCTACCTAGGGCCTACTTTGGTGGTTGCCTATGTGTAAATAAAGGGGAGTCTAAGGCTTAGCAAGTAGTTTCAAATGCCAAGTTGGAGTAGCAGTAAACTGCACACATGGGTACTGCAGTGACAGGCCTGAGACAGCCTTGAAAGGCTACTTCTATGGGTGGCACTCAGTGCTGTAAGCCCACTAGTAGCACTTAACTTACAGGCCCTAGGTATATGGTATACCACTTTACAAGGGACTTATAGGTAAATTAAATATGCCAATCATGTATACACCAATTACACACATGTTTAGAGGAGAAGCACATGCACTTTAGCACTGGTCAGAAGTGGTAAAGGGCTCAGAGTCCTGCAACAAAAATATTCAGCAAAACATGGACGGCAAATAGCAAAATGCTTGGGGGAAGACCACCCTCCGTATGGCAGGTCTAACACCTTCTATTCGGATACAATGTATTTTATTTCACTTTTTAGGCACACCATATTCTTTGATATAAAAAATATCATAGGCACTTATAATACATTGTTATTATGCCCTGTGTATTTAGTGTGTGATAAATTCTTAGTATCTCTGTTGTTCCATTAGGAGCTAAGGCTGACCACATTGCGAAATTTAAATATGATTTTGCTCATCCTTGCAGAAAGAGGGCTACATGATTAAGACCAATCCAGGTACCCACAGAAGTGGCACCTTTTATTCCCACAGAAGTAAGACAAAACTTTAATCTTGAATAGTTATGGAACTGTGTCAGGTTTTCTACGGTAAAATCTTGAAGTGCAGCACAGTATTTAAAACAAGTCTTGTTTCACAATTGTAAAACTAATTCGAGATCCACTCGGAACATAGGCAAATATGTTAAACCGCTTAAATCCCCACCTGTTACACTGATCACCACAATAGTGTATCCTGTCTGGTATTCCCACTCACTAGGCTGTCTGAAAATAAATTTGATTTGCCAGGTACAGGCTGTTAAACTTGTAAAAATATGTCATATGTGGCAATGGTTAGCAGGCCACACATGCTATAGAAATATCTTTAGAAAACACAACAACAATAATAATGCTGCCAATTGGCAGTATACCATAGCAAGAGCCTAGTGTGTTTTAATTGTAGACCCTATGAAACATATGCAGAACGTCAATCTTTTTACCAACTATAGTCATACATTTGAGATGGATTGGGCATATTCCAAATGTACACCCTGACACAATCCAGAGATCTGAATAAGTCACCTTAAAGGTGCTCCATCCCCAGCAGAACTGCACATTTGCAAATTCTTCACAATACATGAAGCTATCGCTAAGAAAAGAAAGCATGGCTGTAATTATTGGCTTATGCAATTGACTCTATTGTTTCCTGTAAGACATGTTCTTATCTATGCTCCAAACAAACTCCTAATGAAGCCAATGTAATATTCATCTTTCTGAACTCAGGTCAACGCCCTTCAAAGAATCCGACAATTCATTAATGTTTCTCAAATGCCGTTATGGAAGTGCCACATATTTTATGAGACATGCTCATTGAGACTTCTTTTTATCACACACATGTGTGCCAATTATTTTAAAGTAACTTGCATTATAACTTGTAGGGAATGCTTTGAGAGCTGCTCATCCATTATGAATGCTCCATTTATTTTATCTATCGAACACTATAGGACCCCCCAAAGGGAGCATTCTGTTCTGTGGCTGACCCACTCCCAGCTTCCACAATGGGTCAAATAGGGAGCACTGCGGGAGTATGAGCAGCATCTTATCAGAATGTTTAGGTGAAAAAATGGCTCCATCTCGTGTGACACTCCCTCTACCTCTTTTTTGGATCTACCTATACAAAGATTGCTGCTCGGACTCCTCCTCTTGCTTTTAGTGAACAAAAGACCAAACAGCCAAAAAAATAGAAAATGTAAACAAACAGAATTTAGTTTTCTTTGCCTGATAGGGCTTATATTCAACAAAAGTAAGCAGGTGCATCTAGACAGCCACCTGAATACTGGCAGATTAATTAAAAGAGGCAAAGGGGGTGCCACAGGAGGTTGCCACCCATTCAGGTGAGACACTGCTCATTCTCCTGAAGTGCTCCCTATTTTGGATGTGTGTGTGGGTGTGTAAACTGATACCCTTATGTACCTTATCTTCAGTGCAAAAACAGCTGTTAATTACTTCATAAAAATGTTTGAGCACCATTGTACTTGAAACACTACTGTTTGCTTTCTGCAAAAATCATCATACAGTAAAGGCTTACCATATAAATCACAAATCCCAGCGTACCATGCGTGAGCAACCACTCCCTACCTATGTTAATTTATTTTTGAGTGTGTGTCAGCCAGCCTGACATGGGGGGTGGCCTATCTGTTTGTTACACAATCAATCAAAACAAAGTACCTCATGTCGTCCCATATGTAAGCAATGATCATTGGAACAGATATATAATCTGCCTTATTGTAGTAGTCAGGACAGGGTGAAAGTGAAATTGAGCAATTGCCCATGATGTAATAGAGAGAGTATGGCCCGTGCCACCCGTAATAGAAAAATACGAGCTTCCCCACCTGCAGACAGTAGTAAATAAAACTAACGTGAGTCTGCGTCATGACTCGAGTATGTTTGTCTTGGGCACAAGCTGACTGAGCTGGCATACCAGCTACAACAAGGTTGTATAATTTCGCTAAACTAGAGAGAAAAAGAAGAATAGTGTACTGTGTACTGGAGTCCATAGTGCTAGTATAATGCCTGAAACTCCCACAAATGTTAGAGGCCGAGGAAGTGGGAGGACAGATACATACTACAAATGTTATGTACTGTGCTTGCTAGTGCTACTGCTACTATGCCACTATGTGTTGAATTAATTTTGTGTTACTGTTTTGCTGAGAGTATTGGTAATAGTCTTTTTTTCTTTCTTGATATAGCTCCTCCAAAACCAACTAGGAAGGAGTTGGCAGCCATGGCCCGGCGCCGGAAGCTGGAGGCCATCTGCAGAGAGTACTGGCGGCTGGTGGTTCTGGCGGAGGAGGAAGAGGAGGCGGCAGCAGCTGCAGCCTCCTCCAATGCCCCGGGCCCCAGCCAGGCCCCTCCAGTGGTACGGCGCCATGGTCAGGCAGCCGCCCACTGCCGCCCACCAACACCATCCAGCACTACTGCTGCTCCCCCTCGTGGATGCAACTGCAGGGCATATGCGCACCACATGCTCCTACGGAATGCGCAACTGGAGGAGGGGTAGAGGAGCTCAAGCAGAGGGTCAAGGTCCTGGAGCTCAACATCCAAGGAGCCTGCCGATAAAGACCCTGTTTAATTGCCCCTTTTTTATAGGTTCTTTTGGTGGGTGGGAATCAGGTGTTGGGGTTTTTATGGACAATTGGACATTTGATTTTTTGGACTTTATCATTTTGGACATTGGTTGGGGTTAGGGAGAGGGGTGGGTCAGGTGTTGTTGTGGGATTTTTTACATATTTTAATTTTGTTAGGGGATTAAATTATATATATTTCTACTTTACATATGATGTGGTTAATATTTTGTGGGTGGGGTTACTGTTTTACGTCACACTGTTTCCTTGCTGCTGCTGGGCCACAGCCAGTGTTTGATTTAAATAATTTGCTGAGTTTGTAAGACACAAACAGATAGATGTGGTACCCATCACTGAGTGACTTGTCCTACTAGTACTGTCAGTCTCTCCTCCTTGTCCATTGTTATACCTCCCCCAAACATCTTTTCTTACCTGTGATTGATGTTGAAGTTAGGCACAGTGTTGGCTGCATGACGATGCAGGTTGGGTTTCCGTAGAGAATGGAGATGCCATTGTGGTGGTGGTAGTAGTAGACACTGGCAGAAGCATTTAAAAAAAAAGAAAATGAGACAGTCAGTCGCCTGAAAGAGACTCTGGGAGGAGTAGTAGAGTGAAGTAAATAAAACATAATGGTGGAGGGGATAGCCTAGTACAACAAGTTACAAACTGTAGTTGTGTCGAGTCACTCAACTAGGCCTACACTCGACACAAGCGTAACCTTTAGTGCTGTGTGTAATAGGATGACAATCGATTAATTAATGATAATGGATTAGGCTCCTTTGTTAAAAAAGTTACCTCGCAAATATATTGATCATGGGTGGCCAAGCAGAACAAGATCCTCCCCCTGCCTTGAAATTGAATTAGTATTGCTTTCGCCACATCCGCCCCAGCAAGCGTGTGATCAATTATTGGTGTACATTTAATTTAGTCACACCTCAATAAATCACACAGCCCGGAGGAAGAGGGTAGGCCTGGGCGGTAAATTCAGTTCGCGGAATTTGCGGAATTTGGGTAATTTTGCGTCCTGCGGAGAACCCGAAATTGCCCAAAATTCCGCTTTCCGCGACTTCGCGAAATTTTTGCTTGTTCGCGTTCTCAAAATGCGTGTTCACGAGATATTTCTCCCCGAGCACGCAAACAGCGATTGTGAACAGGAAAAAAGCATCGCGAACAAGCAATTCAGTGTGTTCGCGGAATTTCTGCGTGTTCGCAGAGATTTTTTACCGTTTCGCGGAGATTTGCGTAACGCAATTACGCAAATTCCGCCCACTCCTAGAAGAGGGTCAGGGTTTGATGAATGGTTGGGAAGGGGGGTTTGGGGAAATGTTTGACAAAGAAAAACAGTATGCATGGACAAGCAACAAAATAAAACACAATCTTTGTAGATTAAAATATCCATAAATCTGTTAAGGGTGAAAAAGGAAATGCATGCATGATGATGATAACTTGATGGTTAATGATAACTTACTAACTACTACTAGACAGTTAGACAGTACAGGGCATCAGTTTATTAATTTTATGCAATTTGCCTTGGTTGTCTCCCCTTATAGAGACATGTATTACATACAGTTTGCGTTCTGTTCTGTTGTACAGGGCATTACTTTAAAGATATCAAAGAAAATAAAAAATACCTGTAGGGTTTAATTATAAGCAGAGAGCAAACATAATTAGTAATAACAACAACACACGCTAGTATGATTGAAGACAAAAAATGAATCAAATTATTTAAAAGATGATGAAAGTTGATACTGTTACTGTGTTATACTGGTCAAAATGGGGAGTTGCATCTCTCCATTCCTCTTGGTCCTCAGTCCCTTTCATGGATGCTCCGTCCATCAATCTTGGGTGACGCCACTGCCTGCCCATAGTACAGTCCTCCCTGCTGACTTCACGTGTGAAGACCTCAAAAGGAAGTAGCCTCTCCGTCAGGCATTTAACGAGGTCCCATTGGCCCATCTCAACAGTCATGCCTTTCACAGTAGGATCCCCTAATCTTTGCATGACATAAGCATTGAGTGGTATGTACTTCTCAAACAGATGATCAAGCATGTAATAAGTTGAGTTCCAACATGCTGGCACCACCTGGATGAGTGCTTTGACTGGCATTTTATGCTCACGTTGAATGAATGGCTGAAAAGTGTGCATATTCTTCTGCAGGTGGCCATCAAGTTGATGACTTTGTATTCATTTTTCAGAAAGTCTTGAACAACAATGTTAATGCAGTGTGCCAAACACGGAACCCTAAAATAGCCACCATCTTTCATGGCCCTAACTACATTACTGCCATTGCCCGTGGCAACAAAACCAATATTAAGACCTTGCTGTTAAACTCATCCAAAATGTTTGCAGCAGCATGAGATTTCTCCATGCAAACATGGCTACAGTTGCATGTTTGCGAGTGGCATGAAAAATCTCAGCAGCCTCAACAGCAGCAGATATCTTTTCTCTAACCTCCACAAAAGAGATCCAGTGGGCAGTGATGCACATGTAATCAGTGGCTTGGCAACTGGTCCACATGTCTGTTGTCAGGTGGATACTCTGAACAACACTCTGCTTCAAGGCTTTTCCAAGCAATTCCAGCGTATTGTGATGTAGTGCTGGAGCCGCAACTCTGACGAAATAGTAGTGGCTCGGAACCTGCCATTTTGGGCAGATGGCTGTCACAAATTCCAGAAAACCCACCCCTTCAACAAAAGAAAAAGGGAGAAGGTCCAGTGCTAACATTTTAGCCAGCTTTGCATTGTACAAACGTGCTATTGGGTGGTTGTGTTCATACTGCCCCTCCGCTGATAATGGTAGGCTGCATGGTTTTTCCTTCCTGTTAGGCTCAACGACGCACTTTTTTTCATTGCGGTAATCCTTGCTGTCTCAGGCTGACTCTTACTCTTGTGGCACTGAGATGTTGCTGAGGATGTGGGTGATAGCACTGCACTGCTGGGGACAGGGCTACTTTGTGTACCACTACCAGAGAGAAAGTCTCCCTGTCCTTCCTCTTCCACCGTGATTGGATCTTCTACTCGTTTATCCCCCCAACACCAATGGTTGCAGTTTTTATGCCGCGAAGGTGGTCCTCCCAGTCGATCAAGTGGTATTTTTTCAGATGGGTTATTTGGCCTCCTGTACCATAGTTTGTACCAAGCTTACCCCAACTAACAGACGTATTACAAATGGAGCATATAGCAATGTTCTCCTCCTTTTCGCTAATCATAAAGAAGTCCCAAACTGGGGAGCTTAACTTTTGTCTCCTGCTGGAGGTGCCACTTCCAATGCCGGATGAAGTGGAAGGTGTGCATTGAATTTGACTCTGTGAAGTACCACTACATACTTTTACTGAGGTGGTGGTTGTGCTGGATGTAGGTCGCTGCCGGGCCTTTGCTAATGCAAATATGGAAGCTGTAGGTGGTGTTGGTGTCACCTGTGTTGGTGTTATCCGTGCCACATCCCTCACAGCAATTTGGGATGCGGTGGTAATGCCAGTCTCCACTAGGGCGGGAGTAATGTCCATGATGACTGGCTCATCATCATCCTGCTGTTCTACATCGACCTCCATAAGTGTAAGGCTTTCTGGAACCTTCCTTTCCCTAGCCTGGTCTTGGGACGTGTCTCCCTCTCAGACTCAGTTTGTGGCACCCAAGTGGCATCTAGATCATCAGAAGGGGTGCTTGGTGAAGAACTCAATGGACTAACCCTCCTTTTCCTTGCTGGGTATTTGGAAGACAATGGATCTTCTGAATTAGTGGCTTCCTCTTCTTCTTCCTCTGCATGAGGCTCAAATTCCTGAACTGCCCCTACTGCGGGAGGAACAACTACTATTGCAGGCGGTGGTTGCGGCTGTTGTTTACCACTTATCTGCTGTGTTTCCTCCTGCGTTGATTGGGTACTACTTTGAGATAGTGATAAGTTTATCTCAGGCTCAGCATCACTGGTTTCCACGATTAGGCTGGCTACCTCTTGCACACTCATGTGCTTGGGCCTGGGTTGGTGGTTTGGGCCCACTGATGCGGAGGTGCTGTCCCCAGCTTGCCCCCCAGACACCGCTGCTGCAGGCATAATTTTTGGTTTCCCAAAAAAGGTTTTGGGCGGCACACCAGACTTAAGTGTCACTTCCTTCTTCTGTTCCTTCTTCTCAATAGCAACTTTATTGGTACTGGAGGACCTGGTAAGTGCTTTCTTTGGGGCCATCTTCTTCAGATGTCAGCAGCACTCAGTTGCACAAGTTGCAGAGATGTCTGATCAGGTCACATGTCACGTCGTGTACAGCAGCAGGATGTCTGTCTGGCAGTACAACGGGCGATGATGACACACCTCCTCCTCAGTCTTTTGTACACCTAAAAGCAAAAAAGCCAGAAGAACATCAGTCAAACGTGGAATTTGTTGTGCTTCAATTACTAATAGTACAATCAAACAAATATAATATATAATATATTATAACTTAGTGTGTGGTGGTCACAATTATGAAATTTTAGTAACTCAGTGAATAACAACAGTGTAGCCATTTATGAGACTTTGACAACAAGGGCTTTCCTGGTGTACTGTGTACACTCCGGAAGAATGAGAATATCAAAGAACAAAAACAACAATACAAATGTAGTGGAGCCTGTTTGGCCTTAATTTGTGCATCACGTGGGATGGATGCAGCATCAGGGAGCTGCAGCTGGCAATGGGGATGGATTTGGAAGCAGTAAGACAAGAGGAACTATGGAAAGACACACAGGCCTATGTGGCAAAAACAGCACACTACTAACTACCACTACAAAATGGCCCCCAGCCACATGGTCACTCACAGTCAAAACAGGCCATGGAAAACAATAAACTCAAGCAGGCCTATATGTGACGAGACAAAGGAGGCCTGTTAAACAACATAGCTTTAATACAAAAATGCAAAAACGAAAATCCACGGGGCTACGAAAGGTTGGAAAGTTACACACACATCCAACAAAGGTATTTATTTATTAACACACACCCAAAAAGTTAAATACACCCCAAAAACCACATTTAGCAATTCAATCAAATGCCATCCATGCCCTACATGGGGGCCAATTCCGATCCTGTATTTTTATTTCCCGTCCGACTCGTATCGGTAAATTTTTACATACAAATCGTACAAGTCCCGTCCGACCCGTGAAGTACGGTTCGTACGGGAAAAATACAACTTTTCCCGATCCGATTTGTACGGATCGGCCCGATCCTTACAAATCGGTTCGGGAAAAGTTGTACCAGACGGACCCGGACACTTTTCCATACAAATTAAAAATGCAGTCCAACCGTACTAGTACGATCCGGACCGGTTTTCCGATTTACGATTTGTACGGAAAACGTCCCGTACATGGGGAATGCCATTACCCGCTACAAAGCGAACTTTGTACGACTCGTATCCCGGGAAAAGTTGTTCCCGGGGTGCGAGTCGTACAGGGGTGCAAGTCGTACAGGCATACACCCCTGTGCGTTGTGTATGTATGGTGCGTACCCCAACATCGCGTATGTACTGTGCGTACCCCAACACCGCGTACCCCAACATCGCGTACCCCAACATCGCATACCCCAACATCGCGTACCCCAACATCGTGTACCCCAACATCGCATATGTACAGTGCGTACATATGCAATATTGGGGTATGCGATGTTGGGGCACGCGATGTTGGGGTACGCGATGTTGGGGTACGCACAGTACATATGCAATGTTGGGATATGCACCGTACATACATAACGCACGGGGTGTATGCCTGTACGACTCGTACCCCTGGGGACTCTGCTTTTACAGCTGTTTTTGGCTCCCGTAAGAAAAGAGCCGTACGGAGTGCCATAGGGACGAATCGTACTTGCTGGGCTGGAAACCGCTGCTTAAATACATACACACGTCGTGTGCAAGCTGTTCCGGATCAGAATCATTGGTTTATTTTAGCTGTATGGTCTTTTGTACGATTTGTATGGAAAGAGGCTTTCTGTACGAATCGTACTTCCTAGGTTGTAAGAAAAGTTTTCCGGGTACGAGTTGTATGGGAAAAACGCTCCATACAACGATTTGTACAGCCTTTTTCCAGGATTGGAATCGGCCCCATGATGTTTAGATTCAACAGACACCACAGAAACATGCACCTATGGGTACCTCTGGGCCTACTGGCTGAAATTACAATCAAAGAAAAACAACTAGGCCGCTACTGAAACTACAGGCCACCCACAACAATACATTTTTAAAACGATGAAAATCCAAAACAAATGTAGGTACAAACAATGCCCCAATCAAACAAACAACAAGTACACCAATTCTCCAACTTACTTGTAAAATCTCAAATCCAAAGTCCTCAAATCCAATCCAATGATATGATGCAGCAGACAGACACAAAAAGTGATCCTTCCAGCTCCAAATCCAAATGAAAGGAAACAGCACATGGACAAAGCACTGGGAGGAGCCTGCTGGACAGGAACAGGAAGTTGGAGACTCAGGGGCACTTCCTTCCGCTTGAAAAAAAAAAGTTAAAAAAGAAAAAGGACTCTTTGCACAAAAAACTACAGCCAAATCACAATCTGAGGAGTTTTTTTGAGCAAAATGATCATTTTCGTGAAGGTTTTATGATGCTCGAGAGATATTCTTCGCCAGATTGCAATTTCTGCGTGTTCGGGATCGCAATCTTACCAACACTGCCACTGGAAGTCAGAAGGCGCGTCTGAATGACGTGTTCGCACACTATCGCGGGATCGTGCGGCCGGATTCCAAATCTCGTGGCGCACGTGAACGGATAGGAAAGCTCGTCGACGAATGCAGAATCCCGGTAAGTCAATACCGCTTGCGCGAGAACGCATATTGAGCGCGCGAAGAAGAAAAACAACTACGCTACATTACAGATTGCGTAGTATTCGGTAACTATGCGTTCTATGCGAAGCGCGAAGTTACCGAAACTCCGCAAACTCTGCGAGCATAGCGTAGTTCACCGCCCAGGGTTAATTGTGTTTCATTGATAATGCACATCTAAAAAATACAGTTTTATATGTTTTTTGGATAATGTTTGTTCTGTATATGTAAAAAACATTGAAAATGCTTGTAATTTTGTCAATGAGATTTTTTTTTAAATCCTTTCCAAATTGATTAAATAAATGGCGATCACAATAATTAAGGTGTGTAATCACGAATGTGTGAAAGTTTGTCAGTATTTGTGATATTTGTTGAGGTTTGAGTGGGCCTAGCCTTATTGACGATGGGCCCAACCTTGTATAGTTTATACACATTGTGAAGGTAAGCAGCCTAATCTATGTCCAGATGGGCAATGAATTAACAGTGAAGCCTAGAGATTGTCTAAAAATTGCAATACTTTCTTCTCATCCTTAATGAGTGACCATTCTAGAAGGTCCACACAAACATGTTGACAGTTTCCTTTCTCCCACTCATCTGCTTGCGATGGACCGTGTTGGGAGGTCCAGGAGCTATATCCTTTCTAATAAGTTTTTTAACATTTTATCATCTATTTCAACATCAACCAATTTTTTCACGACATTCATAACCATTATTACCTCATAGGAACTACTGAAGAGCTGTGCACATCAAAACCACCTTTCAACCAACTCTTTGACCTGCATTGACACAATAATGTCCTTGTTGCATTTTACATCATAGCCACAGATGCTGCTTCATTTGAGACCCTCGCTTCAGTAGCCTCCTGCAATAAATCCGAATCAAAACCTCCCTCAGTCTTGCAATAGTTTAACCATAAAATGTTATGCACCGTCTCCTTCACCATAAAAGAAAATACACCCTTGGGCTACCAACTAAGTTTTTCGATCTTCTTCAATGACTGGTGGCCACTTCTCATCTATGAAGATTTAGCCACCCTTTTTAAGGCTGCTTTTTTTCATTGTCAAAATTACTTGAGAAACGAAAGTGCAATCTACGGGATATTTCTGACAACATATCTTATGATCCTCTGTTATGTTTATTTACTTTGTGGTACTGTCGCACAACATTTAATGTTGTTTGGTCATCAAATGCTACAAAGACAACTCGCCCTTAGATTCCTTGCCATCAACAGTGCTTCAATATGTTCAATCTTTCCACAATATAGCCAGCAGTCTCTTAAATAATATCCACACTTGTTGTCTTTAATTCAAGTAAAAGTTTATTCTGCCAAATGTGCATAGATTTTACAATATACATCAATCTGTTTGACTTAATGGTAATTAAATTATCCATCTCTTCTACAAACAACTAAGTAGCACATACAAAATCTCTAGAACGATTTACCTGTGGGAGGCCCAGTTTAACTCAATCTGTGATTTTGCACCATTGCTCAAAATTCATTTTCCAGTGAACTTTTACCTTCTGTTTTGATGCACAGTCCGCTACAAAGAACTTTCTTATGGGTCACAGCTAGATATCACATGCTTCACTGACGTTTGTGGTGACATGGTTCAATGTTACAATTTATTTGCACGAGGCAGGACGATGAATTTAAAAAGACGTGGAACAAGTGAAACAAAATAGCAGATTTAAAGTTATAAACAAAAGCATTATGGTAGTGTCATATTTAGACTACTTCAGATGTGGTGTTAATGAGTAAGGATACAGTAATGTAAACTGTAAGCATTTACATGTGCACATACTTTAACAAGCACAATGTTCCATACTGCAACAAGCTGCAGCACAATAGATTTTGATGTCAAAGTGGATCAAACTAATAACAGCATAACACATTGAAATAGCAGAAAGGGAAATTTTAGGATACTTTGGGCAAGAAAGAGGGAGATTGTCAACTTTTTTACAAAAATTAATTTGACATATAGTATATATCAGATCGGTGCATATAACAAGTACACATTTTTCCTCTGTAAAAGGAATAGGGTCATTTCTGAAACTTAAAATACATGTTTGTTGAGGGAGTTATTGTTCAAATGCACCGTTCATCATCTCCTTGTGTTTGCTTTGCTCGCCCTAAGTTGGCAGGGTATGCCCTGACGTGGGTCCCTTGCTCACTTTGCCACTGGATTCAAGCTAGCCTGGCTGAAGAAGGGTGTTACCCAGTAACCGGTCCCAGGATGCTTGTTTCCGGTTCAGGGAAGATCTGACTTCCCAGTTCGGACCAGACTGTTTCCATGAGGCACAGGTTCAAGACTGATTTGCATATAGCTGGGTCTGAACTGAGTTGGCGAAGTGAGCTAAAGAATGCTGATGGATTCAACCCAGATCTGTGACTGGGGGTGAGTGTCTGTAAAGTTTCAGCGCTCTGTCCATCATCTCCTTGTGTTTGCTCTGAAACATGTCAACCACATCGAAGATAAGTGGGAGCAATTTAATATCCCACGACTATCCGCCACCATTTTTTTAATATTGACAGAGAGTCCTAAAAATAAAATCACAACATGTGGAAAGGAGTCTCGAACCAATTTTATTTTCACCTAACAGTGATACACTCACAGCCATAAGATCACTCCATCACAAAAACCAGCTCCGCTGTAATCAGGCGTTACAGCACACCCTGGAAGCATACGACAACCAGAATGGGAACCCAATGATGAAGCATGTGACCTACTAGGTAGGTGAGTGAGGGTTCTTTAATAAACACCTTGTGTTTTCCAAACCAATTACGCTTTGGAGAACAACGAAAATAAGGCCACGGAAAAGACATCATAGATATATGAATTAAATATACTACACATATTGCATTAATGTTTCTCATACATTCAGCACCCCTGAAACTGCAAAGGGGAAGGGTTTTAACAGACTGGACTTCCTTCCACCAATCAACAGCTGAAAGTCACTGAAACACAGGTTGTATTGAGGCAGACTATGTCTGTACCAATAATATTTTAAAATAAGGGTCTTCTCCTCATTGAAGGTCCTCTTACTCTGAAGTGGGTTAAGGTTGTGTAATATATATTGGGTTATTGTTTGAGAGCGAGGGAAGCCCCTTCAGACTACAACCACAACCCTTGTCAGGGTGAACCAAAAAAGTCACTAAATTAAGCTGTGCTTATCACTGGCACCTTGAAACACAACAGTCAGGCTTAACCTAGAGGCAATGTGTAACATTTTTATGCAGTAGACAAGTAGTAATTAGGCAAAAACACAACACAAAAAAATCCCAAACCAATTTAGAAAAATAGAGTACATTTTAATAGAAAATCAATATTTAAACAAACAAATCCAATCAGTAGAAACAAAGATATGGCATTTCAAAGATTTTAGTGAAAATAGCGCCAAGACGCAGAAATTGGCACACATGGTTATCTAATCTCTGGAAGGGGAAAGTCACAATGGAGCACGGGTTGGTACAGGGACCAGGTTGGACCCCCTGAAGGGGTACTGTCTGGTGCAAAGAGTTCCCTTCGCATTGGAGGAGGCCACAAAGAGGAGGCTTTCTGCATGAAGAGCAGGTTGAGCAGCGCAGACAACCATTGTTGTAGTGTGTTGAGACCAGTCATCACTAGAGCTTTGCATTGGTAGTTGTGCAAAATGCAGGTCTCACGACGGTCATTGCGGGTGGTCGCTGTCTGCTCAAAGGGCAGTTCTCACTGGAGCTTCGCATTGGCAGTCGTCTTGGGGGGTAGGGAATTGGTGCCCATT
Organism: Triturus cristatus; assembly: GCF_964204655.1. Lineage (NCBI taxonomy): Eukaryota > Metazoa > Chordata > Amphibia > Caudata > Salamandridae > Triturus > Triturus cristatus. Next base: position 964,948,020 of record NC_140590.1, read on the forward strand.
CGCAGTCGTGAGGGGCCCAAACTTTAGGTTTTTCCCCCTTTTACTTCACAAGGAGCTCTCACTAATGCCAGACAAGGGTTCAGAACCTGGGGGACACCTCTTGGGCATCAGGACTCACTCCAGCAGAGGCCAGCAACAGGGTTCTGGCAGGCGCAGGCAGGTCCAGTTGCAGCTGAATAGCTAGACAGTTTCAGAGAGGCATCTGGAAGCTTGGTGTGTCCCTGTGGCTGACACAGGAGGTCAGCCAAATGACTCTTGAAGTCACTCTGAGTAGCCAGGGATCAAGGCAAGCAGGTCAAATCTTCCCTTTTCAGACAGCAGAGCAGTCCTTCAATCAGCAGGGCAATCCTTCTGGCAGCAGGTCAGTCCATCTTCTTAATCTTCAACAGGTCCAGGAGAGTTCTAATAAGTGGTTCTGAAGATCCTCGTTTTCTACCTGTTGCTAGCGTTTGGTGGGCGAATTCACTGAGCTACCCCCCAAACTGGTTCTGGTCAGCCCTTTCCCTGGCCAAAGCTCCAAACTGTCTAGGGTCTATGGTGACCAAAGGCAGGGCATGTGTGGTGTTAGGTTTCTTTGTGTGTTGTGGGCAAGGTCCTTTGAAATGTGATCAGGGCAGAGTACAGCTCCTCTCCAGCCATCCTGCCAGTAAGATCCCTCCAAGCTACAACCAGGTCTCATTGTTCGCTGTCTGGGATAAATACACATTTTTAATGAGGGAACCATTAACAGGCACAGGCAGCTAGAAACTCTTAGAAATGTCTCAGAAACTTTGGACAGGAAAATGCCAACTTTTTAAAAGTGTAATTTTCAAATGTATAATCTAAAATACAACTTTACCATTAAAGAAGGTTTACAATTACAATTCATTTGAGTAAAACAGCATATCTCTATCTGTACCCAACTGAAATTGGAATAAGGCAACCCGGTGTTAACCTATGGGCGAGATGGGCCTTACAACAGTGAAAAACAAATTTAGGTTATTTTTTACTGTCGGGACATGTAATAATTAATTACACATATCCTACTTTTAAATACAATGTGCCCTGCTCTATAAGTCTTTAGGGCCTACCTTAGAGGTGACTTATAAGTATTAAAAAAGGAAGATTTAGGCCTAGCAAAATGTATACTTTGCCAGGTTAAAATGGTAGTTTAAAACTGCACTAGAGGCTGCAGTGGCAGGCCGGGGGCATGTTTTGGGGTGCTATTTTAGTGGGTGGCACAATGATTGCTGCTATCCCATTAGCACCATTTATTTTACAAGCCCTGGGTACATGTATTACCTATACTATGGACTTACAAGTGAACTAAATGTGCCAATTAGGTGTAGGCCAATTTTACCATGTTTAAAGAGAGAGCACAAACACTTTAGCACTGGTTAGCAGGGGTGATGTTCGTAGATTCCTAATGCCAATAAAAATGAGTTCACCAAAGTAAAGGAGTGAAGGTAAAAATCTTGGAGGAATACCATGCCAAGGATGTTAGGTCTAACAGGGTGCATGTTAGGTTCTAAACCTCATCTGTTATGCCTGACTAGTGAGGTAGTACTTTTGAAAGAGGGGTTAGGTAAGGGTGTTAGATGCAATTTTTTTAAGCTTAATGTATGTTGATTGCATAAATGTTGGTTCGAAAGTGTGGTTTACCCTCTTCCCTTCTATTCAGAGTGCTTCAATCTGGGGTCTGAGATCTGAAACCTGGGTCATAGTACTCCGCATGCAGGTGTAAAGTTTCAAGTATTACCTAAAAGGCCATACATTATTTTGTAAGAGGCCCAACTTCCTCACTTGAGGGGGTGGAGACTTACAAGTGTAAATCTATGCATAGAGCTCAGCACAGACTTGGTGAATACCATTCATGTGGAGGTCACTGGCTTGACATCAGTGGAAATGTTTATTGTTGGTGATCTCCACACAGATTTTTCCCTTTAGGAATTGTCCCTTAGTAATTTAAAATACTCTTTTGGAATGGATTAGTTGGACTCCAATTAGGAGGCTGTAGTCTGAATCAGTAAGTGTGACTGTCTTCTTTTAAGCATGCAGTCAGTTTCTTCTTTTTAGTAGAAGCATGCATGTGATTGGGAGTGACATAAAAGTGCATAGAGCACGGTAAAGTTAGAATAACACGCGTAAATAAGCAAATAAACACAACACTTACTTGTATGAACAAAAAGTATTTGTGGTCAAATCTATTTGAAAACTCTTGTCTTGAGGTACATGTTGCATCATGGCATATCACAGGTTGGTCCTCAGGTGAGGTAACGGAGTCTGTGTTGACACATGTGGAAGGACAAGCAACTGTGATTTTGGAACACTGCCAGTTGCCGCTTAACACTGGTTATATCACAAAGGAAGCCATCCTGCATATGATTGATATAGCTCTGCACTCTGAAAAATGGTGCTGCCTGGGTCTTGGTCTCATGCCCAGGGGAGATCCTTTGCACCTATTCTTGCTCCCATACTGTGCAGTGTAAGTATGGGGCTGCTCTTGAACCGAGGAGAGGCCTGGGCAACTCCCTGTTCTCCCGTGCGTGGACTACATATATCTTGACTTGCATTTCACATCATCAATCTCTTGCACGGTGCCTTTAAGCAACTGAGTGCTCAATGGCACATACCTATGTGAGTATAAATTCCACAAAAGAACATTTCTCTTGTTCTTGCAACAGAAAACAAAGCAAACAACCTGGTAACACCCAATGCTTTTTTTGGCTGTGACATCATCAATACTGCCTGTACACGAAACGTTAACATATTCACTCCCGAATTCACAGCAGAGCCTGAACACCAATGAAAATGCAATTAAAAATAACATTAATAATAACTACATAAATAAATAAAAAGGGGACAGACCATAATTTTCAGCTAGTAGCGAATGAGCATGAATGTCTTTTAGTTCATTAGGAGGATTTAGCATTTTGAAAATTAATTTGTTACAGAGTTTAAAAAGTGGACTCGGCAGAAAACCATATTAGTGACACTATGGACTTTACAATCTCAAGTCGAAACCATGGATTGATTCGGAATTGGGGTATAGCTAAATAACTACATACATATTGTACCCTAATGACACAATAGTCAATATGGATTTGAAGTCTAGACCTGCAACGGCGAAACATTTATTAAAACACAGGCATTACAACGCAATGCATTTACAACGCGGTCAATACAACACAGGATCCATTACAACGCATTTCATTATAATGCATGACATTACAACGCATATCCCTCACTGACCAGCACCTTCCCTGAGGTAAGCACCCGGTGGTGTTAGAATAGTAATTTCCGCTGTAATGGAGTCTGCGTTGCAATGGCATGCGTTGTAATGGAAGCTGCATTGTATTGACCGTGTTGTAAAGGGTTGCATTGTAATAGCTTGGATTGTGATGTCATACACTCCCTGCAATGTGACTTGAGGGTCACCCGGATCTTTCTGAGAGAGATAATGGGCCAGATCTCAGCAAAAGAGCATTCTAGTGATGAGTTCTACTAATGATCATAATATGAACCATGAAGACATTAGAGGGATAGACTACAAGATTTGGAGACGATGAGCAGAGGACTGGGCAGGCCTTTTATTTCACCGTGCATTTCCCCGGAGAGCAGGAGCCCTTGGTAGCTGATGTTGAAAGCTCCTGGTACCGCTGCTTCTTTCCTCAGTTCCACAAGTTTAATGGCAGCAGGCACAGGGAGGCTTCAAGAGATGGAGGGAAGGGAAAGGTAGAAGGAAAACAACCAGAGAGGGAGTAGAGAGAGCACGGTGAAGGAGATGGAGAGAATGGATGGATGGAAAGAGAGCAATAGAGCAATAAGATGAAGGAAGTGAGGCTGGTTTGAGAACAATTTCCAGGGCTGCTTTTGGTTCTTCACCTCAGTCAGCCTTTGGAGAGCATCAGTGAGTATAGAAGACTACAGCTGCATGGGGCAGGTAGAAGGGTGCAAGGTCATGGATGTAATTAGAGGTCAAGAACAAGAATTTAGAAGATGAACTACAAATGTACCTGCCTTCTTTGAATGAAGCAGTGTATATTTCTGGCAGAGCTGAGTATATTTTTGAAGGGTTGGAAAAAGTAGAGGGGATAAGCGAGAAGACTGCACATCGGGTCAGCTTGCTGAAGACTGTGATGTTAATTTGAAGTTTGTCAGAGCAATGCTTGATGTGTAAGTGGGACTCAAAGTTATTGAACAGATGGAGGCTTGAATCATTGGCTGCAGAGGTGATGAATGTGTTGAGGCCCATCTTGCTGTAAAGGATTTTAGAAAGGGGACAACAGGGCGATGGAGGTCGTGATGATGGGCAATGGGTAAGTGGACACTGGATTGAGCATACAGCAGCAGGGTGCTACCCAGGTCCCGATTGTGGGAAGGATAAGATATTCTGGGAGGGAGCCTGGTGGGAAGTTGGCAATGGTTCAGAAGAAGAACCATTGAGTGCTCTTCACAAATAAAAAGTGAGAAAGGACTGAAGAAAGAGATTGTGCTGAAAGAAGAGTAGAATAAAGTTTAAATAGTAGCAGGCCGTGTACTGAACCCTGTGAGACCCTAACAGAAAGGGAGATAGGTGGGCATTTGGGAATCTTCCCAAACTCTGCATTCCTGAGAATGTCCTGTGGGTGGTCGCCATGCTTTTTGGGCTGGTCAGGCACAAACCAGGTAGGGCAGTGTTAGCTGGCCTACCAATCAAAATCAGGGCCCCAGAGAAACCAAATCGCATTGCTACAATGAGACTATCATTCGATGAACATCGTTGTCCCACATCACACGAAAACTAGAAAAGCAATAATGCGTCTTTTATTTTCCTTGACGGGGCAAACTTGTGCTGTAGGTGTCAGTGGAAATTCCACTGACCAAACAAGGTTCAGAAACCTATTTAGGACTCTTCAATGTAAAAAAAGGAGTCCCAGTAAATGGCAAAATAAATAATTCGTATTATTCAGTTATCCGTGTGAAATGGTATGCATTAACACAGCAAAAATACTATCTTCCAAACAATGCTAAATCCGGAAATTGTATTTGAATTCGAGAATAACGGCAATGCGGTAAAAATGGAGGGGACCCTTGCGCCACCTGGTGCGTCACTTTTAATATGGGAAAAAGTGACGTAACTGTGGCGCAAAGGGCTTGTAAATAAGCCGGAGTGTTTTTTACCATACGTACCAGTATCCTTCTAGATGCAACAATAAACTTCTTTACTGTGTTACTGTTCACTATGTATGGTAACTTTTGTGGAGAATGAATTTAAAACACAAAGTGCTCTGATACGCATTCTGGTATTCTACATCCAAGAATAAAAATATTTGGAATAACAACTCCTTCCGTTGACGTAAGAGTCTTTCGTTTTCAGTAAATGACAGGAAATAACATAATTATTCACATATTGCTTACAGGAGCTTTCACAGTTTCATACAAACACCAGCGTCGTCCCGTTGTAAAACTCACTGTTCATTCCTTGACGACGAACAGGCCAAAACGGTGAATGACGCACTTCTTTATAAGGTTCGAAAAGATATACAGCAAGCTTTAGTGCCATTAACCGCTGCTTTATAAGGTCTAGAGCGTCAAAAAAATGACCTCAGCCTTTTAAAAGTCATAGCATGCTTATCGGATATTCCATACAGATTCACTCTGGTATGAGAAAAATGCCCTCCTCTGCTGTGGCATGGAGTGGCTCCCACATTCTGTTCTTTCACGAAAAAACATACACATTCCAGCGTCCCTCTAGTAGACGAATCGCACTAGATCTAATTATTTTATTATACAGTTGCTATGAACCTGGCGTCTTTATCGTTTCTCCATTCGGAATGAAATGTAGCATTGATATGCTTTGTTAAACTTGACTCTCTCTCTCTGCAGGGTCATCCCCAGACTTTTTGCCTTCACCCTCCTGTTGTCTGATCCCGTTTTTTTTTACTTTTAGGACTCTGTTCACTCAACCACTGCTAGCCAGTTAAAGTGTCCGTGCTTACACCCAATTGGTACATATAATTTATTTGTAAGTCCTTGCTGCAGGGCGTACTACATGTACCTAGGGTCTGTAAATTAAATGCTACTAGTGGAGCAGCAGTGCTCATGCTGCCACCTACTTAGGTAGTCCTTTAGACATATCTCAGTGTGTGCAGTTGTAAGCAGCCATTTTGAGCTGCCAAAATTAACTTTTTGCCTTGTCTAAACCTTCCTTTATAATACAAATAAGTTAGCCCCAGGGTAGGCTCTGAATAGTCTATAGGGCAGGGTGCAATGTATTAAAAAAGTTAGACATGTAGTCTTAACTTTTACGTGTTCAGGCAGTGAAAAACTCTTAAATTAGTTTTTTACTACTGCAAGCCTTGCCTCTCCCATAGGATAACATTGGGTTACTTTATTATATGTAATAAGTGATCATTTCAAATTGGAAGCAGGTTGGAAATTCAAGTTTGGTCTCTAAAGAATTTTAATTTAAAACCCTCTTTAATAGTCAGGTTGGATCTTAAGTGACAATTCTGGAAATGGCACTTTTAGAAAGTTTTGAAAGCTTTCCCTGTTTTAATCACGAAAAACCACATGTTGATTAAATAACTTCTATGACCTTGGGATGCAGCATGAAAAGGTGCATGTTAGAAATGGGGGTCTCTAGTTGGCAGAAGTAGGTACCTTTTTTCCAATTAGGGACCCTTTCTTCTAGTCAGGGTAAGGGGATACACACTTTAGATAACCCCTGCTCACCCCCTGGGTACCTTGGCACGAGCAGACAGACTTATCCCAAAGGCAATGTGTAAAGTATTTGTACTCAAAACATACAGTAATACAGTGATAACACCACAAATGGACACCACACCAGTTTAGAAAAATAAAGTATTTTTTATCTAAACACAGCAAGACCAAAACGACAAAAATCCAACATACATGTAATAAGAATATGACTTTTCAAAGGTTTCAAACAACTGGGTCCATAGAAAACTATGGATGCGTGATTTCTCAGAAAGAACCTGTAGATGTGTCAAAATTCACAAGGCCAAACAACCGCAGAGATGGGAAGCATCGAAAAACAAAGAGATGCTTCAGTTCCTGAGACTATGGGGTGGTGATGTAACAGTTCTGCTGTACTCAGGAGAAGTGATGCGTCAAATCCGGTCCATAGAGGGGAAGTGATGCGTTGCTTCCGAGACGGTTCTGGTCTGCGGGTGAAGCATTGGGAAAACTTGCTGCACAGGTATGATGTGTAGAAATGCGGGACACGTCGGTGATCGATGCAAAGGCGCCGAGCGGTGCTGCATCAGTTTCTTCAGCTGCGATCCCTCAATGCGTCGGTTCCTGCAGCGCCAACAGACGCCGCATCATTTTTGGCAGCAGCATGGCGATGCGTGGAAATTCTTCTCGCACAGAGGTGCTGCATCGGAAAAACAGCCACACGTTGAGTGATGCGGTGATTTCTTCAGTTCTTTGGGTTTCTTCCAGCTACCAGCAATAAGCACGAATTCCAGAAGCCCAGAACTGGAACAGGCACCTTCAAGCAGGTTCAAAGCAAAGTTCCAGTCTTTGTCCTTTACTTGGCAGAAAGAGCAATGACAGGCCAACCCCACACAGCACACAGCAAAGGGGCACGACTCCTTCTCACAGCTCTTCAGCTCTTCTCCCTGGCACAGGTTCCTCTTGAGTCCAGAGGTAATTTAAAGTCCTGGGCTTCTAGGTCTAATACGTATTCCCCAAAATGTCTCTGTTCTCATTATGCAAAGGTCTCTGAGCCCAGTCCAAACCAGTTCTGTCCTTACTGGTGCAGTATGACCACAGGGGGTGGAGACAGTATTGTGCATGGGAGACAGGCCCTATTAAGGTGCTAGGAAATCTCCTCCCACTACTCTAAATTCAGACAAGGTCTATTCAGGTCAACTCTGAGTCATCAAGGAAAAGCCAGGCACACCTCATCTTCCCCAGTGGCAGTCTACAGTAAATGCACATTCCCAGCCCCTTTCACTCCAAACCCAGACAGTCAATACTCAAACAGTCAGAGGCACACAGAATGGTTAAACAAGAAAATGGCTGCGTTCTAAAAGTGCCATTTTCAAACACACAATTTAAAAACCATCTTTACTAAAAGATGTGTTATAAAAATTATGAGTTCAGAGAGCCTATCTTTATTTCTCTATCTTGTCCCAATGGGAAGTTATACTTGTAAGATGTTACAAAGCACTTCCCATTCTCAATTCAATTCATTCTTTATTCGCATACAAAAAATATCCATAAAAGTACAAATTAAGAATACCAGCACAACATTAAATTGATACATACATAAGTACAAAGTAAAAAAAAAAACACACTTCCCATTTTCTCCAATGGGGCAGATAGTCTTTCAATAGTGATAAAATAAATTGGCAGTATGTCACTATCAGGACCCTGCCCAGGGGGGTACCTTGGGCCTACTATACGGGTGCCTTTCGTGTAAGAAAAGGGAAGGTTAGGGCCTGGCAAGTGGCTGCACTTGCCGGGGTCGACATGGCAGTTAACAAACTGGGCACAGAAACTGCAGTGGCAGGTCTGAGATACCTTTCAGGGCTACTCATGTGTGTGGCACAATAAGTGGTGCAGGCCCACTAGTACCATTTGATTTACAGGCCCTGCTACACTTTAGTGCACTTTACTAGGGACTTGCCAGTAAATCAAATATGCCAATCAGAGAGAACCAATTGTATTCACAATATACACAGCGAACACTTGCACTTTGACATTGATCAGCAGTGGCAAAGTGCCCAAAGCATCTAAGCCAGCAAAAACAAAGTCCAGCACAGCATCAAAAATACAGGAGGTAGAGGCAAAAACTCAGAGTAAACCACGTCAAAGATGCCAAGTCTAACAGCACGCTTCCGTCTTATACAGCTGCGCAGAGAAAATTGGGTGTTTTGGATCCCACTTGCCGTAGTAAATTAATCGATCAGAAATGATGCTAAGTAACCTTCACCTCTAACACAAGAAGTTTTGTTCACATTGTAAAACGCTACTTGTCAGCCACTACTCTCAGAACACACAGGGGCCTATTAGCATGGCGGGCGGATCGCCACCGCCCAACCACCGGTGGCGAGCCGCCTGCCAAAACACCCCGTTGGACGGCCTTTTACCCCTGCCACATTAACATGGCGGGGGCTTACCGCGGCAGCCGGAATGACTGTCCGCCACTTTTCCGCCAGTAGGCAATCGCCTACCGGGCAGAAAAGGCCTATGATAAGGCACCGCCATCTATATTATGATGTGGGTGGTGTCATGCCTGTCCATGGCGGAGACTCCCCCATGGAAAGGCATGCGGGAATCGCTTTGGGGGGCCATTGTGGGCCCCCAGGGGGGGTGGGGGCTGCACATGGGGGATACCCATGGTACCCCCTTACATTGGCATACACAAGGCGGCAGGCACTTCATGGTGCCTGTCTCGTTGTGCATGCCAATGCGCTACATGCATTTTCTACATTGTGGCGGGTGCTGCTCACAACACAGCCCCCCACAATGTTGAATATGCGGGATGCGACCGTCATGGTGGTGATCCCATCCTAATTGGTGGTGCGGGAGTGCCGCACCACTGGTGGCCGATCTCAGCACCGCTAGGGTGGCGGTCCGCCCGCCATCCTGATGTACCCCACAGTGTTTTAGTTGAAATGTTAAGGCTTGAAGCAGTAAAAAACCAGCATGTCAAAAAAATAATAGCCAGGGCCTTTACAAGCATCACAGAAAGGCATGCTTTCTTTCAAAATAGCCATAGAGTACTGGATTCCATTTGCTTCGCTTATAAACAGTTAACGACAGATGTTTCAAAGTAACTTTCACTTTTAACACAGGAATCTTCACCTGTATCGAAAATGGCACCTCTTAGCCACTACTCCCGATACACGCTGTTTATTTAGCTAAACTGTCAAGGCTCAGACATTAGAGTAGTTAGACAGAATGGTTCAGCAATGCAACAGATGTGGCTGTGAGCTTCTCAGACAAGAAGCATTGAAGAAAGTAGCTCCTCTGATGTGCAAATTTGTAGACTAGTGAGTGCTGAAAAAAGAAGCCAATCTGTCACTTTCGGAGCAAAGTCAGCCAACAAAAGTGCTCCCCGGGCCCAAGAAGGCTCAAGGAGGGGGTCAGTATGCCCCTCCCCTTAATTTTGGAATTTGACTCCAGGGGGCGGGGTCCCTGGGCCATAATAAGGTTTGTAAGTGGGACATCTGGGCCCTATCCCATTTTTACTTGCTTTTGGCCCCAGGGGATGTGGTCCCCAGGGCCTAAAAAGTCTCGGTAGACTTCCCATAGAATTTAGCCCGGGATGGGGTCCCCAGGGCCTAATGAGGCTTAGGGAGTGGAACTGCATGGTCCCTCCCCTTAATATATATGTTTTGTCCCTCTGGTATGGGTTCCCGGAGCCTCTTTTGGCTTGGGAGAGGGACACTTTGAAGCTATATTTTCTATGAAGGGGCTATGAGCCACATCAAGAGCTGTTTTATTTTGCAAACCAAGTTTATCATGACCTCTACACTATGTGACTTATATTCAAAAGGTGTACTTTGCAGTGGAAATCATTAGCCACAGTTGTTTTCTACCTTTTATGAAACAATTTTATCATTTAGCCACCTAATTAATGACTTCTGGATTAAGTGGGTATTGTGGCTATACTTGGGGTTTACCCCTCAAAAGAATAATGTGTGAGTTGCCACTCTCCTATCCTGCATGGTTAACATAGAGGGCAAGTGCTTATCTATGAGCCCTCTCTAGAACGCTTATCCCTGATTTCTACTACAGGGAAAGATACCAAAAATGAACTATTTTATTTCGATGAATGGTAGAGGCTAATCATCTTCAGACAATAGTTTACAAGATAATTTTGAATGTCTCCTAAATATATATTCAACTGTCATACATTCAGCCTGGGCATTTAGGCGGGTATCTGGGGTATCAACCTGATCGTATTACTAAAATATCACTTACTCAACACTGACTGCCACTACAACTTTTAACAAAGAGGTCCTAGACCCTCTTCTTGCTGCTTGTCATTTGAAGCAACTTCCCTAACTCAGTGGTGGAACAAAGCATGAGGGGACCCTTCTGCAAAGTACATGGAGGGTCCCCCTGACTCAGTCAGGAACTCTCAGTCCAGGGGCCCCTGCTTATGCACAGTGCCGGAGGGGCCTCACCCGAAGCTCGGGGGCCCCTCGGACCGGGGGATAATGTTGCGCCTGTGCCCTAACTGTAAGAGTAGCTTTTCAGAGTCAGAGATTCAAGAGGTTGCAGTAATGACACTCTCCTGTCCTGCTCTAAGCAGGCAGAATTTCCGAAATAGACATTATTCTTCCTTCTTCTTTATTCCATGTAGAGTTCTGAATTAAACGTGGTAGGAATATTATTTTATACGGTTAACCTGTCATTGTCTAAATTAATTAAACAAATCATATCAGCATTCCCACATACTTAGCTTCCTTACTTTTAGTCTAGATGAACCAGTTCCTGTACCTTTTCTACAATGCCCGATTTCCATCTCCACAGTATGGTGGAATTAACCCTGTTTAAAAGATTTTTTCTTCCTTTTGGCTAGGTCTTCCCAAAGGCACTCTTTGAAGGTATGTCGTAGTCTAAGAAGTCCATTATTCAGCAAAGGCCTCAGGTCTGAAGAATATTGACCACTCACCTTGGCTGAGAAACGATGCGGTTGAAACTAGTTACTGATAATCCACAGGGAGTTCAGCCAGATGTGGGGCCGTATTAAATATACCATGCTCTTTCCCTGTTTGTGCCATGGCGCACCTTTAAATATGTGCGCCATGTGCAAACAGGGAAACTGTGCCATATTACCATGAATGTGCTGCCCCCAGGGCAGACACAAACTTGTGCTTCCTGGGGGCAGCATATTCAAATGAAATACTGAGCAGCTGCTTCAAAGCCTCTCTGTGTTATACTGCACAGACTGCATCCCGCCTGCACTTTAAAGAGGCACAAGAGATACCCTTGCAGGCGAGTGCAGTGAATGACTGCACCTGCCTGCAAGGGGATATCTAGGAGGTCATCCATTGGACACCCTTGTGGAAGAAATAAGCGTTTTTAGGGGCTCACTGCTGCAGGGGTTTACCCTTCTCAGTCCACTGGTCCTTAACCCAACAAGATAGAGATTGGCACAGAGGCTGGAATATAAAAACAATGTTTATTAATCACTCATGAGTGGGACTACATCTCATACAGCACCCTCGGGCATTGTATGAGATAGTACAAGGAGTACAGAAATCAGGGGCCTTTTATTCCATATTTGTTGCACAGCCAGCATGGGGCCAAGGGGAGGTACTGGCACATACAAGAATAACTATCGACTAACATGGGCAGACAGAAACGACTTGCTCAGCAACATGGGAGGAGACATAGTACAGCTTAGTCAGTTAAAAACAGCCTGACAGTTACACTCTAAGACAGGTGTATTAAAGCAGCTACAGGCCTTTCTGAGCATGCGTAGTGCTCTGGCTCAGTACTGAAAGAATTAACTATAGTTGATGACTCAAGCGGAATACAAAAGCAGGCAACAGTGAAGACGGAAGAAGCACATGGCTAACACATGGCTAACTAAAATGGATGCCACAAACAAAATGGCTTCAGCTCCTGCTAACGATAATGTCAGCGGCTTCCACAGACGGTCCTTTTAGCATTAGCTGAAGACATCACTATGCAATAGAGGATACATGAAGATTATCTTCATTTATTTTCGGCACATTACGTTTCAATGGTGCACAAGAGGTGCAAGTAGAAATACATAGGGAACAGAGCATTGGGCCACATTGAATACACAGGCAGCAGGAACAAAGAATTGCAATTTATATACATGAGGCGGATAATAATTTCCAGCCCCAAGCAGAGAGTAGTGTCCAAAACCAACCAGTCCAAGTCCATGTCCGTGAATCAGGGTGGATTTCAGTGGCTATTTTGTGTAATTTAGAAATTGCTTCAAAAACAGAAGGGGCATGGTCTGGGATGTACACACAGCAGCTGCTCCCAATGATGTGGCATGCTCCACCACGGTCGGCTAAGATGACATCAAGGACCATCCTATTTTGGAGCACCACAATTATCGCAATCTGTAGTTCTTCCGTGATGTTTCCAAGTGCCATGGCGGTCTGATTGGTTACAGCCTCCACAACACGTGTCAATCACCTGATTTTTCTGCTGTTTAAGGCCGCCCCAACAAAGAAGAATAGCCCCAAATTGAAGTCAACATATTGCTGTAGTGCAGTATCAGTTTGATCCACCTCATCATGATTTATTGTCCTCTTATATTGGTTCTTAGAAATGTCATTATACAGTTTATAGTCTTTGTGGTAGGATGCAGGAGCGAGACACTTAGCAGCTACCTGACCACCTCATAGGTAGGTGGTAATACCCTTTACATAAAGTAAGTATTAGGTGATGACAAAAAAAGACTGTTGTTTATTCCAGTAATGTTCAGTGTTTTGGTGCAATCACTTTTCCCCACAGGAATCCTACCAATACTGCTCACACATAGGTCTGCACAAGCTCTAATAACAGCTATAACAGGAGATCCATTTCCTTTGGTTGTTCGCGTGTTTGAGAAAACAAACATAATGTGTGGTGGACTTTCCTCGGCGATACTCTTCCATCTCCCATACAGTTCATTTAACCTGTGGATCTCCTTCCTACATCAGCATAAGTAATATTAGCAACTTCAGATGCCCATAACAGGGCAAACCAAACCTCACAAGTACCATTGTGTGAAAACCGTAGAGGAATGAAAGGTGTTCCTCCCTTTTTCTGATGAGCTGGCATCATTCCACACACCCAACAGTTGGTGACGTTCGTAGCATTATGGATGTGATGCAACATTTGAATGAACATGTTCTTGAGGTAGGACTGTTGATGCTTCTGCTCATGATAAGGGAGAGTGTAATAATGATGTTCAAATGGGGACATGAGTAGTGACAGTCAGTAGATTTCGAGCACGAGTTACTCTCTCTATAACCCATCTTATCGTAGCAATGATGATAACAATGGAAGTGAGTCCAACAATAGACATGGCCTTTGTGTCACAAACTCTCACAGCAGTTGATCTCTTCTCTGCAGACATATTCACCTCGATGTTGAAAAACAAAACAGATGAAGTCCTAAGGTACTGGGCAGCCGTTGGTTTCTTCACTGAGAGTTGAGGCGGTATCACTACAAGGGTCCCCCCCCTATGTAGCTCAGCCTTTCACCAACCCAGGACGGCGACTCAACCAGTCTTTTTCAGCAATGCGGTCTTTCGTTTCCAGGGTCGCAGCTGATATCGAGATGTACCAGGGATCGTATGGTCCGGGAAGACTTCCTCAGGTTTTGTAGGTGACACAGCTTGGCCTGTCTCTGTGTCCAGGATGTCCCGATGATCGGTCAATGTAGCAGTTTCCACCAAGGCAGACGGCACCCTCTTGCAATGCGTGGAATGCACCCAGTTCTTCCGATTGGTCACTGGGACTGCAGTTCTGGTGGCCAGGAGGATTTGTTCAGGTCCTCGCCATCTGGGTTCTAGGCTGCTCGACCGTTGGAACACCTTGATCATCACATAGTCACCGGGCCGTAGATCATGACATCACCTTGCGACCTGTCAGGAACAGCTTCTCGAACCTGTTGATGAATAGAAAGTAAGCTGTCAGTCAACTGAGAAAAATAGTTGTTCATCAACACATAAGGTACATCACGTATAGGGCATGGCTTAGGAATCCCCCAAATGTTCATTGGCCTCCCAAATACCACCTCATATGGTGTGAGGCCAGATTGTGTATGTGGTATCGATCTAATGGAGAGCAGAGCAAGGGGCAGTGCATCAGGCCATTTCAAAGAGGTGGAAGCCAGAATTTTAGCAAGTTTAAATTTCAACGTGAAATTGTAACGTCCCACCAAACCTGCTGACTGCGGATGAAAAGCTGCATGAAACTTTTGCTTAATCCCTAGTCCTTTCAAGACATACTCAACAACTTGCCCAATGAAATGAGGTCTGTTGCCACTCCACAGGACTCGACAAACACCAATCCTGGGAAAGAACTCCTTTATGAGCACCTTTGCTGTAGTAAGAGCTGTATTATCTTTCATAGCATACGCCTCTATCCACTTACTAAAGGCACAGACCACCACTAAGACATACTTCAGATTATTACAGTGTTCTAGCTGGATGTAATCCATTTGCAGAACCTCAAAAGGTGCAGTTGGTGTGGCAAACCCTCCTGTTGGAGTTCATGTTCCCTTTCCAGGATTATACTGGAGACAAATCAGACAAGACTGGACTAACTTTTTAGCTATGCGGGCAATATCTGGATGGTCCCAAACCTGCCTTAGTAGTTTTGCTATTGAGGATGCTCCAACATGTGCCGGCCCATGTGCCATGTGAATTATAGGATGTAAATAGGATGTGGACAATCTCCACTCAGTCATGTCTTTATTCCTCCAACAGCCCTCATCATCCAATGTTCCCTCCTTAGACCATTGGTCTAATTCTTCAGCAGAGGCAGATATGCTGCATGTCCAGCACCTTGCCTGGCATCATGCCAACGTTCAGCCTGTGACTTAACCACATACATAGATGTAGTGCTTCGCTGCATTGCAGTCTCACGGGCTGTATGATCCGCAAAGGCATTTCCCTGCTCTATTTTATCAGTCACTTTCTATGTGCGCTACACTTAACAATCGCTATTTTTCTAGGATATGTCAAAGCAGTCAGGAGATTATGCACTAGTTCTCCATGCACTATTTGAGTCCCGTGTGATGTAAGGAAGCCTCCTTCCTTCCAAAGTAGCCCATAATCATGAACCACTTCAAAAGCATACCAGCTGTCAGAATAGATATTAACAAACAGATCAGTGCTAAGCCCACATGCTCTTGAGAGCGCTATCAGTTCAGCTGCCTGAGCTGACTTCTGTGGAATGCGAGCTGTCTCAACTACAGTCTGAAGAGTCGTAATTGCATAAGCAGCATATGTTGTGCCATCGGGTAATTTCAAACAAGACCTGTCAACCCACAGTTCCCCATCAACACTAGAAAGGGGCGTATCTTGTAGGTCAACACAACCCTTTGTTTGCTCTTCAGTAAGCAATATACAGTCATGTGACTCTTGTGACTGAGGCTGAGTAGGTAGCTGGAAATGGCAATAGTGTAGCAGGGTTTAGGGTCGAACATCTTTTCAATGTGTTATGAGGGGCCAAAAGTGTTAATTCATAACCTGTCAAGCGAGCACTAGTTAAGTGTTATCTTTTTGTTTGGTTCAAAAGGGCGTCAACTGCATGGGGCACTAACACAAGCAATCTGTGAGACAAGACTATTCCCTCACTCTGACGTATGGACACTGCTGTCGCCGCTACCGCTCGAAAGCACCCATGCAACGCATGAGCAACTGGATCAAGGACAGCTGAAAAATAGGCACAAGAACGCTGCTTATCACCGTGTGTCTGGGTTAGGACCGAGAGAGCGCAACCGTCCCTCTTGTGTACGTAGTGTGTGAAGGCCTTAGTGTAGTCTGGAGTTCCTAATACTGGTGCAGAGTAAAGAGCATGATGTAACTGTTGAAAAGCATTCAGTAGTCCATGGGAGAGGCATCGGGGTGTCTTTAGTCAAAAGGGCCAACAAGGGTTTAATTATGTGAGAAAAGCTAGGGATCCACTGCCTACAGAAAGAAGTAAAGCCAATCAGTGCACGAACATCCTTCTGAGTACAGGGCACAGGCGTGTCCAAAATAGCTTGAATGTGATCTGGTGTGAGTGCACATCCCTCATTAGACAGGAGGTGACCTATGTAGGTAACCTGCTGTCTACAATACTGCAATTTCTTTCGAGAAACCTTGTGATGATGGGATGCAAGAAAGGAAAGCAATAACAGTGTTCCTTCTTCACACTGTTCAGGGGTATCAGCTGCCAAGATGTCATCGACATATTGAATAAGAGCCACCACTTTCGGTACAGTGAAAGAATCAAGCTGTCTTTTCAATGCCTGGCTATAAATGCTAGGACTCTCTGTATACCCCTGTGGAGCTCTACAGAATCTGAAGGATCGATTATTCAAAGTGAAGCCGAACAAGTAACGGCTGTCAGGATGAATAGTTATCGAGAAGAAAGCATTCTTCAAATCGATCACACTGAATGTAGTCGCAGTAGGAGGAACCATAGTAAGAAGTGTTGTGATGTCAGAAACAACCCGGTATTGGTGCACTATGATCTTATTGACTTCTCGCAGGTGAATGATAAATCTATAAACCTTAGAATCAGTGTCCTTTTTCAAAATGGGAAGAATAGGGCTATTACAGATATTATAGGGGAATTCCTCCACAACCCCCACTCCAATCAATTCCTGCACAATGTATATCAATGCTTCTTTACCTTCTCGAGAGATTTTATATTGGGGTAATTGAGGCAATGAAGCACCTTCTTTTACTTTAACATGCACTGGTGGGATAACCATTTGTCCCACATCGGTATCAGATGTGGCCCACAAAGTGCTACCTAACGATGCCAGAGCAACATCCTCTTTAATGAGACAAGACCTCTCAACCATGGGATAGTTGTCATTCAAAATAACATGCACACCTTCTGGGAAACAACTTATTGTAGCACGAAAATGTTTGAGAATATCAATACCCACAATATTATCCAGTGTGTTAGGGGAAAGCAGAAATGGACATGCTGCAGTGAATCTAGCAAGTGGGTTTGACAGTGGGCTAAGGAAAGGTGTCCCATCAAACCCTATCGATGTTATCATTGTGCCAGACAGGGGAGCCCTAGGAACCAATTATTTTGACAGATCACTACGTGTAGTTCCTGTATCAACCAAAAAGCGATCAGTAGAACCCAAGATGTTTGCATCAACATAGGGACCCCTCTGATCTACTGGGACTTCAACTGGTTCCTTACCCCATCCTAGGCATTCCTATGCATAATCCAAATCCTTAGGGCCATCAGTCAAATATTCAGACATTTGGTATTAATTTCGTCTGTCAAAAGTATTAAAAGAAGTAGGATTAGCTCCAGCTGGCTCATATCTGGTGCGATTATCCATGCCTCCCCTATTTCCTGTGTGCCCTGGGCGGCCTCTCATACTGCCTCTACCTCGCTGATACTGCTGACCTCTCAAAAGGGGGCAGCCAGAATGCCAATGTCCAAACTCCTTACAATAAGCACATTGATCAGAAGACAAAGTTGTTTGAGGGAAAGGATGCACACCAGGGTGATACATCGCACGTCCAAACTCGCGCTACCTCTAAATGGTGGACCATAGACTTGAGCCAACATAACTTTCATTTTCAAATCCTTAACCTTTTTATCCTCCTTGCCTTTTGCTTCCAATTCCTGACACTCATAATACTAGTCAAAGAATCCAAGGAGGGAGTGAAGAGGAAAAAGGTAGAATTGTCCTCCTCTTGATACTGTTATCCAACAAAGGGATTCTACCATGTATTATGTGAATATATATGCACCTATGTGTGTGCTGCTATTTTTATTTTTATTTGAAGTGTTTAGTCTTACGTGAAAAATGGTGCAAAAGGATCAGAGCTCCTTCTCTCAATTTGTGGGAAGGGCAATGTTTCAAAAAATTGTAAAATACCCCTCACACACTGAAATCTGATTCAGTGTCGTGCTTCATCATTGGGGTATTCCCGTCCCTGTACGGGATGGGGCGTGCTACGACTTATGTAGATGCAGGAGCACTTTATTCAGTGATTGGTGAGTATGTGTAGTGTGTGGGATCGTGAAAAGAAAATGTGAGATGGTTAAAAATTCTCTGGCTAGTGGAACGAAAATTCTTTATTGTCTTCCCCTGGCTGAGAATTGTAAAAATGGGGAGGTGTAGATGGTGTACTATAATGTGTCACCTCCTACAAGGTCGACATGTTTCAGAAGCCATCCCCTTGGCTTTCTTCCTCAGGACCAAAAAAACGATCCCTGTTACACCTCAATGGGTGATAGAATAAATGTACATATGCCTGATAGTCACAAACAATGTCCTTTGTTCCCTGTTATGGGAGTAGAAAAATATACCACTTGTATATCTTAAGACCCTGAAAAGAAAAATATTTTGGATAAATCATGGCTTTCATCATTTATATTTATCTATTCACATCACCATCACGTGGAAAGTTTTAAGTTTTTTTGTGATATATTTCTCTTGTGCAACTCTGTTGTAGGTAATGGTACCATCTGGTAAATATCCTCGACTCATAAATCATCTGAAAGAACACTCCTTGTGATTTCTAGTGCCCAGTATCACATTTATTCAACATTCTTTCATACATATGTATCTCCTAGCAAGATACATCTTATGTTACAATACATTCATACATAAAGGAAGTATTTGTACACTCCTATTGTGCCCCACAAGGTTACAGATTAATGTTCACAGCAAACAAGCACTCGCATTCATACTCCCATGACAAGCCTTTGAAAAAATGGGAGATGTTTGGCAAAAGTCTGTGCACTCGTCCTTTTAAACTGTGATCTCATGGTGTGTCTTTTTAAAAAAAAAAGAAGATGGTATTCATGGCTCAAAAAGACGTGCCATAATAATACATACTTTAGAATTTAAGCGTTATCACTCCATGAGCTCACACGAGCGGTGTAGGGTGCCTTCAAATAGACACTGTGGGTATTTTAAAAGAACAGAAGGAAAAACAAGGTTTTAATGCCAAGGTAGTTTTTAAACAAACAAGATTGGTCTCTTTGGCTTTTTTAAGGACATGCCATTGTCCTACTTACATGCTGGAAGGAGCACGATCACCAAAGGAAGTACCTTCTCGTGGCTCGTGGGAACCTAACTGAGGTTTGCCAGAGCCCGGTCTTTTAAAGTGCACAGTAGCATGCTTGATAGGAAACAGGTGTGGCTGGAAACACTAGACCTTGAAATTTTAAACATGGCCGCCGGTAAATGGACCCAAAACAGGGATCATTTTGATCCACTCCCTGTTGGATCGATTAACACTGAATCAGTTGAAAAAACACTAAACCGTGGAATTTTTAAAGATGGCCGCCGGCAAATGGACCCAAAACAGGGTTCATTTTGATCCACTTCCTGTTGGAATGATTAACACTGAATCGGTTGAAAAAGCGAGCATATATTTGCTTGTTTTGAGGCTTATTTTGGAGGAGTTCAAAAGGCAGCCAAATGGAGGTTGAATTCAAAGGAATTATTAAACAAAAAAGAAAAAAGAAAAACAAATTGTTTCACTAGAGATGCACGGATGGAGTCATCGCAGAAGTGCATTCATGTATGTACGTTTTTTGAAAAAACACGGGGGCCAAATTTATGAAAAATGGAAAACTTAGTGGAAAAAAGGTAAAGAATAAATCCCAGCAGTAGAACGCTAGAGGCTGGAAAAATATTAACCAGACATTTTTTCCTGTCAGAGGATAAGGATTGAAAAGCAAAAACCATGTATATTTAAATATAGAGTGTGTGTACACTCAGGTTTCTAAAATTATAGTTTCTCTAAAAAAGAAAGAAAAAGGAAGAAACCCAGTTTCCAAGGGCATAAACCTCCTATTTCTTCAGTATTAGTTATGGGGTTGATTGTAGTACTGTATACTCCTTATGAGTCTGGCAAATGTTTTGGTTGATAATTAGTTGCCAGGGGATTCCTGTGTTAGATTTTGTATACATCAGAGCTGGTTCCAAGGAATCTCATCGTTCAGGCCTTTCTCATGAGTCCTCAAATGGAACACCAATCATTGTTCTTTTTCGAACAAATACCTTTCGTTTTGGATTTGTTTGATTACTGTCCATGCGAGATCTTCCCACTTATGGCCTTTTCCAAAAAATGGGCAGCCATTTTGGTTATACTCTTTTTGCATCTAATGTTACTTTTGTGTTCCCCTATCCTTACCTTGACAGGGCGTGTGGTCATTCCTACGTATTCCAAAAGACACGGGCACGTGATCAGATAAACCACATTTTTTTAATTGCATGTTGTGAATCTTCTTTGGTCCCATTTGGTTCCATCATGGAACAAGATTCCTTTGCTTTTCTTGGTTAGTTTGCACACATTGCACATTCCACAGGGATGATGCCCAGATATTGGGGGCATTAAAGTGGTTTGCATTGTCTGTTCTTCTCTTCTTTCTTTTCGTCTGGTGTGTACCACCAAATCACGGATACTCTTACCTCTTCTATGAGAGAAGATAGGTTTTGGTAGATTGATGCTTCCACTGTTGAGGATTCGCCAGTGTTTGTTTACTATTTTTGTGATACCATTGGAGTTTGTGTTGAAAGTTGTTGATGGAGCAGGTAGTGCAAAATTTTGTATACCTCCTCTATTTTGCATGAAAGTGTTAACTGAATAACCTACTTCTTATAATTTACTAATTGTGTACTGTGATATATTAAAATTAACCAACCTGCATACACAAATTACACAAGGGAACTTGCTATTGCATGGCAAAATAACTAAAATAATTAAAATACATACGCATATTAACAGAACTACATATGATAATTAGATATTGCATGCTTTATGTTGCTTTGTGATGTTTGCACCTTCGTGGAGGACCGTAAAGGTGAATATACTGCTTTAAATGTCGCTATATGCTAGGAAAATACTAATATGTAAAGGGATTAGTGAGGGTATAACATTAGCAGCATCATTTCTTTGTATTAATTATTATTTTGTGTTTGTTTCGCTTAAGTTGACATCTTGGCCCAGCAAAAGATGGCGGCAGAGTACAGATTCAGAAGTGGCCTCCATCTCGTGATGCGCAAAGCCTAGTGCGCAGAATCGGAGGGTACCGTGAATTCCCTAATGACCTCTGTACACGCCGTTTCTGTCAATGATAGGTTATTAGTGAACTGCCAAAGACCCCAGAAGATCAGAACTGTTATAAATAAACAATTAATGTTTTAGAAACATTGCAACATTCAGGATTTGGTCATAGCCAGAGAACTCATCAGCAAAATCCCTGTGAACCCGGACTATACAGAATCGGACGATTTCTCCTGACCAATCACCTCCTTTCTCCGCCCAAAAATGTTTCATGTTATCCCGAAATTTATTATAAAATGAGTAGTAGAATAGGGAGGAGCTATGTTACGCTATTCTTTCCAGATGACGGATGCTGGCATGACTTTTGGTCCATTGATGATCCTTGGGACTATAACGGGCTGAGCAAAGGACTTTTTGACTCTGAGATCTGGCCTGTTCTTTGGACAATTTAACGACAAAATTCGGTTATGCTGAGCCAATGAAATAGAGAAAACCCAGATAGCCAGAATAGGTAAATATGGTGTTCTGCGGTTTGATTAAATTGATCTAGAAATTCTAAATTTGAAGAAACAAATGCTAATTTAATGAAATTTTAGATAAACAAATATTGATTAACAGAAATTATGAGTTTGTGGTTCTTCGTTAAAAGAATAGAAGATTCTGTGTCTTAAATGTGTTTTAGCTGGTTCTAAATCACCATCAACCAATCCAAGTATTTGGTCCGATCGACCAAGTGGGCGGAGTGCCTTGATGATTAGGATTAGGAATCTATAGGTGGCGAATGTTAATGTATATGATGTAAGATAACTTTTCTTTCCCTATAGGTTATAAGGTACTCCCACACACATGTCCAGTGCATCGTTCCCCCTCCTGTGTGCAGACCTGTGAGAGAGAAAACATGCGAGTGTTGGTGTTATGGGCCCCACCAATGAATGCATGTGTGAATGAGTTAGTGTGACAGCGGGTCTGCGATGCAAGGAGGACAGTTGTGCTCTCACTTTTTCCCGAGTTGTTGTTTGCGCTGGATCAGTTTTTCTGGTAGCAGAGTTATGGTTTTATTGCATTGGTTTGGTGAATATTGCTTGTAAATTGCTTATTGCTTATTGATTATTGACTGTAGATAAGTATTGGTTTTATGTATTAACACTATGTTGAGTCGCGGTGCGTTCCATGTTGTTTGACGACTTCTGGGATGTAGGCCGTCGGAAGTTTGTAACGATTCCTTAGTAGAGCAGAGGTAAGCGCTACTCTTGGGAAAAACGGGATTGTTGTCATCTGTGAAATTTTGGTCTTAAGTACCAGGAGTCCAAAAGGAGCTCTGATTATGCTTATCACTGGAAAGGTAATAGGTGTTCCCTAAGCTTGTTAGAAGGATAAAGTAGAGGGAAGTGCTACTTTATTAACGAATGAAATAATTCTGTAGTAGGGCAGAGGTAAGCGCTGCTCTCGGAAAAGACAGGATTCTGTGTGAATGAACTACATTTTCCGTATGAATGTGTGTAAAGGAAATGGCATTCAGGTTAATTGTGAAACTCTGGTTTTAATTCTCAGGAGCAGTGGGTCTCCGACAGGTGTTTTATTTCTGGAGAAACGGTTAGCTAATGCTTGCTAGAAGGGTGAAGTAGAGGGAAGTGGTACTTTATCAACGGAAGTAACGATTCCGTAGTAGGGCAGAGGTAAGCGCTGTTCTCGGGAAAGATGGAATTCTTGTGAAAAAGGTCAAGACTATCCTTTGTTAGCGAAACAGATAAAGGTGGCATTTTTATGTCGTTACTAACAGAATTTAGTGAGAAAGTGATTGTAAAACATTTGCCGATAAATTTTGTAAAGGAGGGGTCAGCAGGAGCAGCGACAGCGAGAAAAGCTGACGTCAGAAAGACCGCACGGAGATTGGTCAGCCAGTAAGAGACGTAAACGCTCCGGATTGGTGCGTTAGTGTGTGCCACGCTAGGAGTGGAGAATAACAGAGTGACGTAGATGCTCCGGATTGGTGCGTTAGCGAGAGTCGCGCTGGGATTGGAGAATTGTAAAGGTGACATAGACGCTCAGGATTAGTGTGAGTCGCTATACGATTGGATAGAACTAACAAAACAGTTGTAGGAGAAATCTAGTGATACAGAAAAGAGAAAATGATGTATTACGATCCACCAGAAAAGGAGAAAAAGTCCTGGTTCGGTAAAATCAAGAACATATTTAAAAAGTACAAACCGATTGTAACTAGAGAGGGACAGTTGCTCCCTCCAGCGAAATCACCTGCATCTTTTATGATTACAAAATATGGTTATCATACATGTATTTGGTTAGACAATTGGGCAAAGTATACAAAAGATGAAGGAGTTTTGGCATTTCCGGAACATGGTTCATTTAATTTAGCAGTTTTGAGAAATCTAAGAGAAAGAATGATGAAATTAGAACCGAGAACTAGACCTACACAGTTTGAAGCATTGACAGAATGGGAAGATGAGATGTATGACAGAGAACGACAACAGAGTGGCGGAAGGTATAGATATATGTTTGGTAGATCGTATGGACAGGAAAATCATGATGATAGAATGAAGAGATGGCAAAGTGCAAATATGACTGATGGGTTGTTTCCTATGAGAAATGTAGAGGAGACAACTAGTAGAAAATTTACGGAAAAGAGAAATAATACAGGATCAGAAGGTCATAAGTATGGTGTGCATAAGATGGAGGATGATGTGCTTGAGGACATGTTTTATAAAAATCCACCCCCATATCAACCAAATTCCACATTGACACCGAGTGCTCCAGTAAAAGAATCACCACAGAATATAAAATTTAAAACAGTACCACATGAGGCCAGAAGAAATAATCCTTTTAGAGAAACAGAAAATACTCAAGTTAGTAAAATAGCTAATGAAAATTCAGCTGAATTGGCTAGAACTACTTTAGAATTGACTGAGAAGATTAGAGAACTAACTAAAAATATGGAAGCAGTATCTGTACCTGTAACAATAGGACATGTAATGCCGATTTTTAATAAACAGAAGGATAGTGAGCATTGTCTGACGATTCCTTACAATGGAAACAGAGAAAATGAAATACAAAGACGAGGTACAAGAGAAAATTTGTGGGGACAAACGGTAGGAATTTATGAACAAAGTACTCCTAAAAATTTGACAGTAAATCAGAGTTTAGTAAATAGAGCAATAATGACGACAGAGTCAGTACCAGGATCACCAAAAGGTTTAGAACAAACACGAAATGAAATGATTCCTGTAGATCCTACTTCAGATGAATTAAGTGATTGGCTAAGAAGTTTACAACAAAAAGATGCTGAACCTAAACCTTTAGATGTGTCCAAATTAAAAATAGTGTTAGAGGAATTAATAGTAGGGACTATTCCTACAGAAAAATTAATAAGTTATCAGGATGAAGAACTAATGTTTCTATGTAAAAGCATAACACGGAGAGCTAGAAATTTACATGAAATACTAGAAGAAGTGGCAAATGAAATGGGTATTGATTTTGAAAAGGTAAAGTCATTACAAAAACCATATAGAGTAGATTTTTCTGAAAAAGACATCGAAAACTTAAAGACGACAGGACGAATGATTCAGATTAAAGATTTAATCATATTACTGAGAAAATGGGGCGATGTAGACAAATGGAAGAGTAGATGGTTTTGAAAACGAGATGATGCAATGGATAAAACGTTTGCAGCTTACCCAGTAAGAGAAAAGGAAAAGGTAGTAACTGAATGCCCCAGGACAGAGATTCCAGGTGGAGGCTATGTACATGTGCCCTCGACTAGACAAGATATTTTGTCATTTACCAATGATTTTCCTCGACTGCGCGAAAAGCCAGTTGAGTGGTATAGGCAGGTAGACAGGTTTGTGAAATTATCAAAAGTCCTATGGATTGATTTGAACAGTCTTTTTGACATAATAGTACCTGCAGATTTATGGACAGAGTGCACAGTAATGATCAGCTGGCCTACACAAGAATACCCTAGAGATCCCAAAACAGGTGCCCCTGATCCAGAAGTAATGAGGAAATATGAACAAGTAATTACCTTTTTGAAAAATAAAGTACCTCCTAAAGAAACTGATTGGGTAAAAATTGATAGAACTCATCAAGAAGCGAAAGAATCGGTACATGCTTAATATGAAAGGCTGATTCTTGCCTTTAAACAGTATAGTGGTGATGAAAACTTGAGCGAAAAGGATTTGAGTCATTTTGTATATCGATTTGTGTATGGATTGCGACCTGAAGTATGTGAAATTATTAAACAGCATACGGTTGATTGGCAGAACAAAAAGATAGACGAAGTATTAAGACAAGCAAAATATTTTAGTGATGAAATTGAAGCAAAACAGCGTAAATTTAAAGAAAAAGCCATGTGGGCTCAGGTAAAGGTAGCAGAAAGACAGGAAGCTCAATTGATTGAAAAAGCAACTGGTACGGGTATGAAACAAAAATTTAATAATGGAAAAGGGAAAGGACAATTTAATATAGATGAGGCCAAAAAGAAATGGCCATGTCATTATTGCGGAAGAATGGGACAATGGAAATCCGAGTGTAAATTTCCCCCGAATACTAATGGTGATAATGCATCATTGAATTCACAGGTGCAGAAAGAGGTGAGTTGTCAAACGCAGCAACAGCAGCAGGTTGTTTCCCAACAGAATCAGGCGCCAAAACCGCCTTTTCCACAGAGCGTAAATCATCAGAAATACAGTAATGAGACAGGATTCTACAACGAAGAACAGGTAACTAAGCTGCTGCGCGCTAGTGCTGTTTCGCAGTATTGGCTACAATGCGAAGAGAGTGAGTCAGAAGAAGGTTATTGACGGTGCCGTGGGGAGGAAGAGGAGTGCGTACTTGGCGCAACTCTAGAAGTAGACCAGACAGGCCCATTTGTGAATGGAAAGGTAAATGATGAAAACATTACTTTCCTAGTAGATACTGGTGCTACTCGTTCAACGGTTAGGTCAGTTGATGTTAAAGATTTTCCTCTCTCGGACGAAACAATCCAAGTAGTTGGAGTATCCAACAGACAGATAAAAACGTATCTCACTGATCCAGTAAAAGTTAACATAGGGAAATTTTCTGAAATGCACCGCTTTGTCATGTGTGACTCAAGCCCTGTAAATTTGTTAGGTAGAGATTTTCTGTGCAAGATGAATTGCACTATATTTTGTACTCCCGATGGTATAGCATTTGAGACTCCAGATGAAGATGTACTATATAAAATGACTATGGCTAATATAGAACCTGAGATTACTGGGGCATTTGCTGTATTTAACTCTGAAGAACTGCCTCAAGAGCTGAAAAAGACAGTGAAAGCGGAGGTCTGGTATTTTACAGGAGAAGATGTAGGATTAATGAAAAATGTAGATCCTGTAAAAGTTGCTATAAAAGAAGGAATAAGTTACCCAAATATTCCCCAGTACAAATTGACACCCGAGATAATTGCAGGAGTTACTCCCATAATAGACAGAATGATCAAACAAGGTATTCTGAGAGAAATAATGAGCAGTCCATGTAATTCACCAATTATGGGCCTGAAAAAGCCTAATGGAACATTTAGAATAGTACAAGATCTGAGGAAAATAAACAAAATTGTTGTGTCATGTTGTCCCATTGTACCAAATCCATCCGTGATTTTGTATCAGATTCCTCATGATGCAGAATGGTACAGAGTTATTGACTTGTGTCATGCTTTCTTTTCCATCCCATTGCATCATGATAGTCAACAAAAGTTTGCGTTCCGATTTGGCGAACGTATCTTGGCATGGTGCCGAATTCCACAGGGGTACACAGAGAGAATTAGATATTGAAAAAGCCTCTAGAAGATTTAACAATGCCTGAAAGTTCAGTTCTGGTACAATATATAGATGATCTGCTTGTGGCATCAATATCTAGAGAAGCATGTGTCGTGGATACCATTGCACTGCTGAATCATTTGGCAGATGGAGGACTTAAAGTATCCCCATCAAAATTGCAATTCTGTCAGAAAGAAGTACAATATTTATGTCACAAAAATGGAAAATGAACTGAAAAAAGTAACTGCAAACAGAATCAAGATAATAAAAGGAATGAGTGCCCCAATGACACAAAGAGAAGTAAGAATGTTTCTTGGAATGGTTGGATACTGTCGTCAGTGGATAAGTAACTTTTCCCTGATTGCGAAACCTTTGGTACGCTTGACAAGAAGTGATGTAAAAGACCCCATTGAGTTAAATAAAGAGGAATTAGCAGCTTTTAAACAATTGAGAGACAGTTTATGTGAAGCACCAGCACTTGGTATGCCTGATTATGAAAAGGAATTTGAACTCTATTGCAGCGAAAGAAATGGATGTGCACTTTATGTATTAATACAGAAACATGGAAAATTAAGGAGACCAATTGCATATTTCTCAACTATATTAGATCCTGTAGCTGTAGCATTGCCAGGTTGTCTGAAAGCTGTCGCAGCCACTTGCAGGAGTTTGGAACAAAGTCAAGGAATTGTGATGAGATATCCTGTGAGAGTGTTTGTACCTCATGATGTGGCAATCCTTTTAACAAGAAGCCACACCCAGTTCATGACGCACAGTCGTCTGACTAAATATGAGAAAGTTATCCTAGGTGCAGCAAATGTGAGCTTGGTGAGATGTTTGAATGTGAATCCTTCAACGTTACTGCCTGATGCTGAGAATGTGGAAGTCAGAGATGATGTAGATCATGACTGTTTGGAAGTGCTTGACTACTGTACCAAACCCTGACCTGACATAAAAGATGTACCTTTGACAGAAAGTGACTGTGATGTTTGTGGACGGATCATGCTTGAGAACAGATGAGGGAATTCTGAGTGCAGCATATGCAGTATGCACAGTAGCAGCTGTTTTGGAAGCATCATGTCTGAAAGGAGTAAAATCAGCCCAAGTTGCTGAACTATTTGCCTTAACAAGAGCATGTAAGTTGGGAAAGAATGTGAGAGTGACATTGATAACCGATAGTCAATATGGCTTCGGTGTGGTGCATGATTTTGGCCAGATTTGGTCACAAAGAGGATTTTTGACATCGAGTGGAACTCCCATAAGAAATGCTGAAGTGGTTGGGAAATTGCTTGAGGTGATACAGCTGCCTAGGCAATTGACTGTTGTGAAGTCTGCAGCACACACAAAGTCTAATGACTATGTGTCGGCTGGTAACCAATTCGCCAATGATATGGCTCAATATTGTGCACAAAATCAGAATTCAATAAACAAGGGAAGAGAAAGGGAAATTAATTCATGCCCCTTCTTGTTTACTAACACTGTGAATACATGGGAGGAAGTAAGGCAGCTGCAGGAAGAAGCAGGAGATGAGGAAATGAGACAGTGGGTAAAAGCAGGATGTGCACCACGGGAAACAGATCATGTGTGGGTTTATCGGGATGGAAGACCAGTTATGCTTGATAGCATGGTGTCTGCCATGGCACGGATGTATCATGGACAAGCACATGTAGGAAGAGATGCAATGATCAGACTTTTTAAACAGACATGGTACAACGCAAAATTTAGACTTGTGGCTGAAAGTCTCTGTCGGAGATGTCTTATATGTCAGCAGTTAAATCCTGGGAAAAAAACAGTGGTAAGTCTGGGAACAATAGGTCGAGAAGGAGGGCCTTTCACCAGAATGCAGATTGACTTTATTGAAATGCCCCCCAGTAACAGGTTGAGGTATGTTTTAGTGATGGTCTGTCTGTTCTCACGGTGGGTGGAAGCATACCCAAGGAGAAGAAGTGATGGAATTACAGTAACCAAGCTATTACTAAGAGAGTTCATTCCTAGGTTTGGTTTTCCAGTCACAATTGAGTCAGATAGAGGAAAACATTTTCATAATGAAATCATGAAGCTGATTTTTGAAGCATTGAAGGTACAACAAAAACGACATTGCCCAGAGGCTTCGGGTGTGGTGGAACAAGTAAATGGCACCATAAAATCAGGTTGGGAAAAATGTGTTTAGCCACAGGTTTGAAATGGCCTGATGTCTTGCCTCTGGTACTCATGACTATTAGATCAATTCCAGATAGGAATACAGGTCTGAGTCCCCATGAAATTGTCATCGGAAGAGCAATGTGACATGTTTTCATACCAGTCAACAAGCTATTGCCTATATCTGATGACTTGGTGTTAGATTATTGCAAGGGGTTGGCTGATTCTGTTCATTCTGTGTTCCATCAGGTTGGATCGGATGCCACCACTCTTGAAAAGAAGCCAGCTCATGATTTGAGCCCAGGGGACCGGGTGAGAATAAAAGTTCACCGATGACGAAACTGTTTGGTCCCACTTTGGGGAAAACCACGTCAGGTGATCTTGACTACGACAACAGCAGTAAAATGTGCAGGAGTGAAGAACTGGATTCATGCTAGTCACACCTTGCGAATTCCAAACCCCGTGGATAACAAGGAGGGAGAATATTTTGAAGAATCAGATATGAGCTCTGAATCCGATACTGAAGAAATAAGAACAAGACAAATTCCTGAAAGGGGGCAACCAGAACAAAGCCCAGCTTTTGCACCAGAAAATCTTCCTTTAAGAAGAAAGTTACAGATTTCTGACACCAGCTCAGAATCAGACATCGAACCTGACCAGGCACAAAAGAGAGAGAATAAAAACAGTGAAGAGAATGTAAAAGAAATTTTTGACAAGACCGTCCCGAATGAAAGTTCAAGAGAAATTCCACCTGAAGTAATAAAATTAGATGGTGAGGTACCAGATACAGAGAGTGAGGGAAAGATTTTTGCGGAAGACCCCCAAGGAGTTGTAGGGAATTCACACATCCAGTTAGAGAAAGGGACAGTTAGTCAGCAGGAAGATTGTGTGGAAGAACCACAAGGAGGGACAGAAGTAGGGAATAAAACAGAAGTGGTGGAAAGAAGAACAGTTGAAAGTAAAAGTCAAGTTGGAACTGAATCAGAGGACAGTGATGAAGAAGTACCAGAAGGTCGAGTCCTTAGAAAGAGAGCATGGGGAACTGAGAAAAATGAAAAAGGAAGTAAGTTGAATAGGCCAGCAAGAGCTGAAATTTGGCCGAACAAGATAAAGAGATTAAGATACAGATTGACACGAGTGAATTCATTTAGGGCTGAACAAGTAAATGAAGTGTCTAGCCAAGAAAAGTTGAAAGATGTGGAGCAAGAGTAGAAGAGAACAAAAGAACGAGAAAACCTAACCAGAAGTATATGTCGCCGGAATGTTCTTATGTGGCATTGCCTGGAATAAAAGAAGAGTCAGACAGCCAAGGGGATCCAGAGGTGACTGTACCAGGAGTGGTTGAGGAAGACGAAGAATCGGAAATCCTGAGAGTTATCTTGTCCGACATCGGAGAAGAGATTGATGTTCAGGAAATTCTGCAACAAGATTACGAAAGAAAAGTGAAGGACGATCAAATGCCAAATTGAAAAGATAAGAGTGTTCAAAATGGAGAAACAATAAATTACCAGAAAAGACATAAAACTGAAAGAACCAAGTAGGTGCTTAGAGCCTTGGATTAGACAAAAGTAGTTGTGAAGTAGAAGAGGCTAAGTCAAAAGACACTGATCATTTTTTGAAATGGCAAACACAGAAAATAGAAAATCAAAATGTGTGTTTCTTAGAAGATGGTTCAAAATGTGTTGTTGTTGTACAGGATTACTAATGCTTCTGTGGAGTGCGTTAGCTCTAATGGTTTCATTTACGGTTACACTAGAAACAATAGAAGGACATAGCGAGAATAAAACTAATATAGAAAAGATTCAGAAGGTATATCCAACTAAAATAGATAGAAATTATTTACATAAAGATAGGTCCATAACTGATTTTTCTAACAATGTATTTTCAAAATTACTATACGAATATGTGAAGACAATGGACGTGAGGGATTGCTACGTCTGTATGCAATTGACAGCTTCTGTAGCTGAAGGAGTGACTTACCATCACCTTCCAGTAACATATGTGTAATAGCAAGTTTGTTTTACAAAATAGGGAAATTAGAATAATATTTTTCAGACGTAGATAATGTATTTTTACAAGTACCTGTAATTAACAAGCTAAATAAAGTAAAACCTGCGAAAGTGCTAGGTTTATTTTTCTTAGAAACTAAAGAATTAACATTAGAATCAATATTTAGAAATAATCTAACTTGCAGTTTAAAGAAGGAGGAAAAGATTTTCTTGGATATGGTTGAAGAAAGGAGATTAAAAATGCAAAGGAAAGTACCTGAGGGAAAGGAAGAAAAGACAGTCTGGGATGTTGAAAGAGAAAAACATTTGAAAGGAGAAGCTAGTCCAACAATGGCTTTAGATTGGCCTCAGAAAGGAAAGATGTGTATTAGAAGAGATCAAACTGCATATGATAATTATTTTGTAGGTACCAGTGATTGCCATGATACTTATAGAATCATGGGAGGATGGGGATTTAAAGGAGGAAATGATCCAGTTTTTCCTGGATTATATTTTATCTGCGGGAACAAAGCATATTATCGATTACCAGATCATTGGTATGGCACATGTTATCTAGGCCTGGTTTTCCCAAAGATATTCCATGTGGGAAGAGGAAAAGATGGTGCACATGAGTTAGGTAGTCAACTAACACGTAGGAAAAGAGAATCTTGGTCAGAAATTGTAGGAGACATTTTTGGAGCGTTGATACCAGCAGTGGGAATATCTCTGAATGCACACAAAATTAGAAAACTATCAACAGTAGTGGATTGTTTGTCAACAAGCACCGCTGGAGGATTTTTACTGGTAAATACTGAAATGGTTGCCATGCGGCCCATGGTAATGCAAAATCGAGTTGCCCTTGATATAATTTTTGGCAAAAGAGGATGGAGTCTGTGGAATGCTGAAAGTTCAACATTGTTGTACGTACATTCCTGACGAAAGTCAAGATTTAAAGATGTACATTAAGAATATAACTTATTTGCATAAGGAAATTGTTCCACTGGAGGTTGAAGGTATTTGGGAAAAGATTGGGAAAAAGTTTTCTACTATTAAGAACTTCTTACTCAAGCTAGGTAGTACCTTTATTGGTAAAATATTATTTCCAGTAACATGTGTAGTTATATTAGTGTTAATTCTAAGACTAGGATGTTTATGTAGCAAGAAAAAGAAATTAAAAAACAGATAAAAAGAGAATCTGTAAGAAATAAAGAAAAAGAAACAAAAAGAGAATTTGAAGAAGTAGATATGTATAGAAAAACAAGAGAAGAAGAGACAGGGGAAACAATAATGTAATCTAACAAAAGATTAAGAGTAATGAATTAATTTCTTTTACTAACATTTTCAAAATTTTAAAGGTAGTGCGGTGATGTTAAAAATCACCAAAGGGGGGATTGATGGAGCAGGTAGTGCAAAACTTAGTATACCACCTCTATTTTGCATGAAAGTATTAACTGGATAACCTACTTATTATAATTTACTAATTGTGTACTGTGATATATTAAAATTAACCAACTTGCATACACGAATTACACATGGGAACTTGCTATTGCATGGCAAAATAACTAAAATAATTAAAATACGTATGCATATTAACAGCAGTACATATGATAATTAGATATCGCATGCTTTATGTACTTTGTGATGTTTGCACCTTCGTGGAGGACCGTAAAGGTGAATATACTGCTTTAAATGTCGCTATATGCTAGGAAAATACTAATATGTAAAAGGATTAGTGAGGGTATAACATTAGCAGCATCATTTCTTTTTATTAATTATTCTTTTGTGTTTGTTTCGCTTAAGTTGACATCTTGGCCTAGCAAAAGATGGCAGCAGAGTACGGATTCAGAAGTGGCCTCCATCTCGTGATGTGCTAAGCCTAGTGTGCAGAATCAGATGGTACCAAGAATTCCCTAATGACCTCTGTACACGCCGTTCCTGTCAAGGATAGGTTATTGGTGAACTGCCAAAGACCCCAGAAGACCAGAACTGTTATAAATGAACAATGAATGTTTTAGAAATATTGCAAAATTCGGAATTTGGTCATAGCCGGAGAACTCATCAGCAAAATCCCTGTGAACCCAGACTATACAGAATCGGACGATTTCTCCTGACCAATCACCTCCTTTCTCCGCCCAAAAATGTTTCATGTTATCCCGAAATTTATTATAAAATGAGTAGTAGAATAGGGAGGAGCTATGTTACGCTATTCTTTCCAGATGATGGATGTTGGCACGACTTTTGGTCCATTGATGATCCTTGGGACTATAACGTGATGAGCAAAGGACTTTTTGACTCTGAGATCTGGCCTGTTCTTTGGACAATTTAACGACAAAATTCGGTTATGCTGAGCCAATGAAATAGAGAAAACTCAGATAGCCAGAATAGGTAAACATGATGTGTTGCGATTTGATTAAATTGATCTAGAAATTCTAAATTTGAAGAAACAAATGCCAATTTAATGAAATTTTAGATAAACAAATATTGATTAACAGAAATTATGAGTTTGTGGTTCTTTGTTAAAAGAATAGAAGATTCTGTGTCTTAAATGTGTTTTAGCCGGTTCTAAATCGCCATCAACCAATCAAACTATTTGGTCCGATCGACCAAGTGGTCGGAGTGCCTTGATGATTAGGATTAGGAATCTATAGGTGGCGAATGTTAATGTATATGATGTAAGATAACTTTTCTTTCCCTATAGGTTATAAGGTACTCCCACCCACATGTCTAGGGCATCATTCCCCCTCCTGTGTGCAGACCTGTGAGAGAGAAAACGTGCGAGTGTTGGTGTTATGGGCCCCACCAATGAATGCATGTGTGAATGAGTTAGTGTGACAGCGGGTCTGCGATGCAAGGAGGACAGTTGTGCTCTCACTTTTTCCCGAGTTGTTGTTTGCTCTGGATCATTGTTATACATACTAGGCGATTCTCTTCCTCCTTATGGATTTTGGACTCCAAAAGGCTGTCTCTGCAATTGTTGCGTGCCCTTTTGTATGCATTATCAATCACCTTTTTAGGATATTAGCATTTTTCCAGTTTCTTTTTCAGATCGTTTGAATGTTTTTTTAAATCTTCAATTTCCGTGCAGGTCCTTCGTAGGCGTAGGAATTGTCCATAAGGGAGGTTATCGCGGAGATGTCGAGGGTGGAAGCTATTGTACAATAGTAGGCAGTTTTTGGAGGTTTCTTTGAAATGAGTAGTAGTTGTTAGTTTTCCCTCTTTTGCATATATGTTTAGATCAAGGAAGACAAGTTTTTCATTTGAGATAGTGCTTGTGAATCTCAAAAATTGGTCTTGGCAGTTCAACCATGTTAGGAAACGTCTGGGGGTGGTTTAATCTCCTTTCCAGATAATCAATATGTCATCTATATATTGTTTGCATATATGTATATGGTTACGAAATGGATTGTTGGGATTGAGGATCTTCTGTTTTTCAAGTTGATGTACATAGAGACCAGCTATGCTAGGAGCAAAAGTGCTCCCCATGCTGGTCCTGTGTTTTTGCAAATAGAGAGTGTTCTGGTATTCAAAGAAATTTTCTTTGAGTGCCAATTGGCAGCACTCCATAATCATGTTTCTCGGTGTCTGGTAGTCCCAATCGGTGTCGAACAGGACATCTTCTATGATGTTGAGGGTCTCGTTGTGGGGAAGGCTCGTATATAAGCTCTCCACATCACAACTTATCAATAATTCTCTTTCTTGGTCAAATGTTTACCCTTCTAACAATTGCAGGACGTCTTTGGTGTCTTTCAGGTACATGGAAGTTTGTTGTACAAGTGGTCTTAAGAAAACGTCCGCAAATTTGGAGACTGGTTCCAAAATGGATCCAATTCCAGACACTATTGGACGTCCCGGTGGGGAGACCAGATTTTGTGGATTTTTGGTATAGTGTACAGGTAAGGTGTTCTTGGCGAAGTTGTGGTTAGAAAATCCCCTTCCTTTTTAGATATCCAGCCATGTGATCGTGCCTCTTCCACCATACTTGCTATTTTCACTCGTATTTGCTCCGTGGGGTCCTGGTTGAGGACCTCGTAGTTCCTTTCATCGTGGAGGAGGCGTAGGCACTCTTGGTCATACTTCTCGGCTGATTGTATTACAATCGCCCCTCCTTTATCGGCTGGTTTTATTACCAATTCCGGGTTGTTTGCTAGTTCTCTGAGTGCCTCATTTTCCTCTCTGGTGATATTGTGAAACACCCTGTTGGTTGCTGGATCTATTTCTTCCAGATCTTTCATGATAGCTTTTTTGAAGGCGATCAGTTATACTGGTAGATTGGCTTCGGGTGGAGTGAAAGTAGATTTTAGTCTCAAACCAGTGTCTCCATCCTGCTGGTCATTTTGTTTATCTTTGAAAAAGATTTGTAACTTAAGTCTCCTCATGAATTCTTTCATCTCTTTGCATAATTGGAATTTAATTTTTTTTGCCGTTGGTACAAAGCCTGGTCCTTTTTCTAGGACTCTGATCTGTGCCGGTGTTAGAATGTGGTTTGTAAGGTTGACTACCAGATTCATTTCTTGCTGGTTGAGGCCCCTGTCATGCTCCTTGTTGCCATCCGGATTTGTTCTTCGTTTTGTGGAGCCCAGTGAACATTGTTCCCTCTCCGGTTCCTCCCTCTGTTTCTCCCTTGGCGTAGCCCTAAAAAATGGAGCTGTTCATAGAAGGGGTAATCCTGCGGAGGGTAGTTCCACTGAGGGTAGGCTCCTTGTTGATGTGGGTATATCTGAGGTCCTAAGGGGTGCATGGGGTATGGAGATGGGCCCTGGTAATGTCCCCATCCTCTTTGGCCGTGGAACCAA
Organism: Triturus cristatus; assembly: GCF_964204655.1. NCBI lineage: Eukaryota > Metazoa > Chordata > Amphibia > Caudata > Salamandridae > Triturus > Triturus cristatus. The sequence continues at coordinate 964,984,417 of NC_140590.1, forward strand.
GGACGTCTGTTGTTGCTCCTCCCACCTCGGTATTGTTGGTATTTCCCTTTACTTGAGTCAGATCCACTGGATCCTGAATCGGATGAATCATCATCAGTTGTCATTTCGTGACGGTTCTCCTGAGGTTTGTAATCATCTCTTATGTATGGATAGATCCTCTCCTGGCTGAAACGGGTAACATCTTTTTTTAGTTTCTGGTACTTGCTCTCTTTCAACGTTACTTCAAAGTCATTGAGAGTTTTGTTTAACTCTTCTAGATTTTTTTTTAGGGCACTTGTTGTTTCATAGCTCTTTAAACAAACTTCTATTTCTTGAATTTCAATGTTCAGTTCTTGTGCTAATCTGCCAGCTGTCTTAATTATTAGCACAAGCCAATCTCGTGTGCAATGCCAATTTATTAATGACCAATCTTTTTTAAAAATCTTGTCATGTTGAAAAATGTATGGTTCATTTCTTACTATTAGCCCATTAGGTGCCGCATTGCTTTTAAGATATTCATTCATGAGGAGACCGTGGAGGGCTGTTTTTATCTGGGTGCGCCTTAGTTGTTCTATCTCGTTCCAGTCATTGTTTGTAGGTATTGGATCTGGTGAATTTAGCCCCTCTAAGTTGTTCAATGAGGCTATGATGCTGTCTATCTCTTCTTCCGAGAAGGTTAGGCCTGTGTTTTCTGCCATTCTTGTGGTCTGTCTGTTGTAACCTGGTGTATATGTTCTGTTTTTGTGATCTGGGTTAAGAGTGTTCATAATACTGGGCCTTAGTCAAAAGGGAGACAGAGGAGGACGTAGTCCATGAGCTCTCACTGGCCTTTAGGCAATTAGCTATTTCTGGCAACAGGTTAGCGACAAATTTGTCGACAAACACATGCTTACCCATGTTGTTTGTCAATGACTGCCCACTAAAGTCATGGAATGTCTCTTCGAATCGTGTAAAGAAATCAGAAACTAACTAATTCACTTTCTGCTAACAAGATGCAAATGTAGTCCAATCTATTTTGTTAGAGGGTATAAGAGTTTTCAACTTAGTTACAATAAATTTGGGAATATCTAATATCACCTGTTGTGGTTTCTGCGCAGGTGTTCTATCGGCATCTAGTCCCTCTAAATTCACCCAAGTATCCCCATAAGCTACATTATCATCTATCTTCCGAATTGATCTCCACATATCAGGGGGTAAAATAAGTCCAAAGAGCATGTCAATATCAGGCAAAATCATAGTACAAGAACTAATAGCTCCTTATACCTCTTCATAAAAAGCGGCTGGATTTTTGCGTGGATCAGGCAAAGCAGCTTTAAGAGCCATAACGTCTGCTCTACTCCAAAGGGTATAGAGTATAGACCCAATTATAAATCAAATATCCTTTTGCGTTATCTGAAGTTTATCGTCACTCGTCCCCGCGCCCTTTGGAGGAACATACAGAGGCGTAGCTTCACGCATCGGTTTTACAGTGACTTCAGGATTATCAGTGTCTGTATCTGTCCCTGTAACTCCTTCTTGGTGTACTGGGATCTAAACTGTTTGCTCAGCTGCTGCTTTCTCAGCTGCCTTTTTCTCCTCTCGTAATCAAAATACATCAGCGCGCAACTTAACCACTCGCCTAATTAGATCGGACACTCTTGAAGGAAGAAAGTTGCCATCATATAGCTGTTTATAATCAGAATTTATATCAGCACGCTCCAGAGTATCGGAATATTTTATAAATCTGGCTACTATTTCGCAAGTAAATGTCTCTGAAAAATATACCTGCTCTAGGTCTGACCATTGTTGAATCATTGCAAGAATCTCTGGAGCGGAATCATGCCCATAAGCTGCTTTACGGGCAGCGGATCTAAGAGTGGCCTTACGATCAGTCGTCAAAGTAGAGCGAGTTGCCCACCTATCTAATTTATCCTTATCTTTCTCATCCGCAGACCATTGCTCTTCATCAGAAACTTCATTCCCAGGGGCACTAGGGGATTTATACGGGGCGGAGGTCTATCTAACAAAATAGAATCATCTTGTGGTCTATTAAGCATGGGATAAAGGAGGCGCCGAATAGGGTACTGGCCAGTTACCGCTAAATGACGCTCCCTTTCTTCTTTCTCTTTAGTTTACCTCATCTCTTTATTTTTCAATTCCAAGGCCTTCTGGAAGATTGTCCTGCACTGTTCTTTTTCTGCTATAGCTTCTTCTCTCCTAACTCTCTCGTTCTCCTCTTTCACCCACATTTGTACACAATCAAACATAGCCTGACGGCTTTTCTTCTTTAACAAACACTGCTAAACAAACTGAATCTTCTTAAGGTCAAATGACCCATTTACTGGCCATCGTAGATCAGGATCCTTGTTAGTGTATTTGTTCCACAGTGTACTATACATTATGGAAGAAATGCTGTATTTAATGTACATGAACCTATTAGGTGTCACCTCTAGGGGAGCCGGCTGAGTACTTTCTAAATCCATCTTGGTACCACCAAGACAGCAACACATTCTACGAAGTGTGCTAGGAGCAGGCATGCCAAAATGATTACAATGCGATATAATATTATAGTCAAAGCGTATTTATCCTGAGAATTATCAAAAAGTAGAGAAATATCTCCTCATTACCTGCCTTTATTTGCTGCAGCAAACAAACAAACAAACCAGAATCTTGGCCAACCTAATCCAAAACAAGAGTGTCGCTACAGCGACCTTACCAAACCAAAGTCTCCAACCTCTTCCTGCCAAGCTCTGGGTTAACCTAACGGTCTGCTCAAGATGCTCACGCCAAGGGAGATCTCAGTCGGGACCGGCCATCACCTGGAGGGTCAGATTGGGAAAACCGGAGAAACACGTGGGTCTGCAAAGACAAAGGATCGCCTTGTGCAGTGTACCACCTTCTCAGTGGATTCCTGCCCTCCGTCACAACCGCACTTTTAGATGGTCGCGTCTTCGATGACTCCCTGTTCGGGCGCTAATTTGTGGAAGAAATAAGCCTTTTTAGGGGCTCACTGCTGCAGGGGTTCACCCTTATCAGTACACTGGTCCTTAAACCAACAAGATAGAGATTGGCACAGAGGCTGGAAAATAAAAACAATGTTTATTAATCACTCATGAGTGGCACTACATCGATACAGCACCCTCGGGCACTGTATGAGATAGAACTAGGAGTACAGAAACCAGGGGCCATTTATACCATATTTGTTGCACAGTCATCATGGGACCATGGGGAGGTACTGGCACATACAAAAATAACTGTCGATTAACCTGGGCAGACAGAAACTACTTGCTCACCAACGTGGGAGAAGACATAGTACAGCTTAGGCAGTTAAAATCAGCCTGACAGTGACACTCTAAGACAGGTGTATTAAAGCAGCTACAGGCCTTTCTGAGCATGCACAGTGATCTGGCTCAGTACTGAAAGAGTTAACTATAGTTGATAACTCAAGCAGAATACAAAAGCAGACAACAGTGAAGACGGAAGAAGCACATGGCTAACACATGGGTAACTAAAATGGATGCCACAAACTAAATGGATTCAGCTTATGCTAACGATAATGTCTGCGGTTTCCACACCCTCTCTGCCCTCCAGAGTGCTGCATTTTTTAGATGCACTGAAATTGCACCACCTTTTTGTGGTGCACTTTCAGTGCTCCTCTTAAAGGCATGTTTGCCTCTGTGAAAGTGTCCATAATTCAGCACAGGCACAAAGGCAAAGTGATTCCCTCAGTTGCATAGGGCCACACCCCCATGCAAATGAGGAAACACCCTCTAATGATAGCGCTGGTGGTACACGTGAGCCAGCACTATCTGTGTTAGAGAAGGCGCCACACAAGCACCTGCGGTCCCTTCCGTAATACCAAAGTGCCCCAGGGGCTCACAAAGAGGGTGCAAATGCCTGTTGCTCCCGCAGGGCACTTTCTATAATTTGTCACCAGGCTAAAATTGGTTTAGATAGAGGCAGAGCAGTAGCAACCTTATAAAATGTTTTTGTTCAGGCACCTAAAAAAGAAATCTGCTTTAAGTATTTTAATTTATTTATTTAGGTGTGTGCTACAAGAGTGCCATTCCTATATTTCTTCTAAGCCAACATAAGAAAGAATAGGCTTTTGACTATTGCACCCTCAAATTTACCATAACACGTTAGCCCAGTTAGTTACTCGAAATATTCAAGTCAATAGAATTTACACGATTTGATTTTGAGCACCATTTTAGAAGGCTTTACATGTAAAACACACTATGACTGCTGACTTATTTTGTGACTAATTTAGAGTTTTAAGTACAAAGTCAGGTTCTCGTAGATTTTATTTAACATGGAAGCTGGTACTGTACTGCACCATGTGCTGAATTTTGATCTGTATATCAGATGCAACAGGTTTCATTGTGGCTCATATGGTATTTGACTTTTATGCAGATGAGATAGTTTGTTAAACTTGGATAGTGACAGCGATGGTACAGATTATCTTTTACAATATTCTGCTCATCGCTAAACTCACTGGTGTTAGCTTCTTGAATGCTGCGCGTATATTGTATGCATGCTTCATCAGCTGCAGACATCATTTCTGTTGCCACACCATGAGTGACGTTGTTTTTTCTGGCATAACCCATCAGTGCTGTGTCCTGTGCATGTAATGCTAAAGATACCACCTCTTTGGAAATAGCAGTATGCAAGAGTGTTTCGAATACTGAATTCGGGTACCCAAGGTCTGCTTAAGATGAGTTGGACATGGTCATTTATCTTCTGGCACTAGCCAGGAAACTCCAGCGGGTTTTCTGTACTGCCTGCTCTCTATCAATGCACATAAGAGGTATGAAAAGACTCCTGGACTAGTGCTACTATCCTATGCTTTCCTAATGTGATGGTGGTTGCTAGACGACTCTCCAGTGGTGCATCATGAACATGCATGTGCCCTGTTGTACTTTCTCTGTATCATGGAAGTGTTTTGTAGTGTTTCACTGCCAATTCATTTATTTGATAAACATTAATTGTTACAAAGCTCAGTGATGTACCCTGAGTGGTTGTTCTTGTGGGTAGAGGTATGGACCCACATGCAACGTTCACATCATAGAACATAGATCAGAGTTTTCAGGCATAGCACATGATTTCAGGAGCCCTAGAATTTCTTTGGATTATGCAGTTAAATATAGTTGTTAATCACATTTTCATCGACATTGCAGTTGTAGGGTGATTTGTGGTGTGCAAAGTACAAATACCCGATTTAGTAAGGGGGCGCCATTGCTGTTGCAGAAAGTTTCTGTGATTTTTATGTTGTGTTTTTACATTAAAAGATAATTGCAAAAAAGTTATATCACCTTATATCTTTACGAAAGGGTAGAAAGTTGGTCAAAGATTCCAGTGCTGGTTGAGAAAAACAGAAAATTCTTCAGATGTTTGCAAAACTTCAAATGTACTTTTTTTAAACTCCTAATAACATTAGCAGGAGTATTTTTTATAATTTGGCCTCATGCCCCATGAATAAACTGACGAATAATATATAATGACAATAATGGGGCTTTCAGCCTGTGTTTTTATAGAAGAATGCAAAGAGCAAGTGTTGTAAATATTTCCATTTTCAATGTCAAGTAAACTGGTCCAAAGATGTAAAAAGCTTGATGTAATATTACAAGAGATTTAAATAAATCTCCTCATGATTATCAGAAGCCAATGTAGTGGTGAGAGTTTTATTGTCACCTGCTCAAATTTTTTCCGCCCAAATTACACCTTTGCTGCAGTGTTTCGAATACGTTGCAAATGTTATGTAGAGTTGAAAGGTAAACTTTAATAGGCTCTTACCAGATTATAATATAGAATGACCAATATCATTTGCATCAGCCACAATCTGGAAAAAAGATAGAAAAAACTCTAATTTAAGAAAGTAGAAGAAACTCTGACAAACAACTGCAATATGAATTTCAAAATAATTTCTGCATCTACTAAAGTTTCCCTATCCCTTACTACTTGCTTGAGTTTCAGGCACTTTACCTTGCAAAGTCTGGCATCCTAGCAAGGTGAGCCAAGCTTCCAAAGCATTTGCCAAGCATAGTCTAGGAAGTTAAAGCTATAAAAAACCTTTGGGCCAGATGTACGACCATTTTTGCATGCACAAACGGGTTTGCGAACCCGTTTGCGCATGCAAAAATGGCATGGGGTATGTTCAAAACCTATTTGCGATGTCGCAATTTTTTGCGACTTGCAAAATAGGGTTTTGCGACTCGATGTTAGGAAGGGACGTTCCCTTCCTAATAGCGAGCGCAACCCTATGTACAAATATTTGTGACCGCAATTGTGGTTGCAAAACTCTCGCAAATTACCACCCTCTTCAAGAGGGTGGTAATGGGGTCATAAAAGGGAAGGGGTCCCCAGGGGACCCCCCTTCTTCTTTACAAACGCAGGAGAAAATATTTTTTAAGGGCAGGCAGCGGTCCAAGGAACCACTGCCTGCCCTTAAAAAATGAAACGAAAACGTTTCTTTTGTTTTTTTTTTAAATGCATCCCATTTTCCTATAACGAAAACGGGTTGCATTGTAAAAAAAATCTGCAGTCCCAGACATTGTGGTCTGCTGAGCCCAGCAGGCCACCATACGTGGGAGGGCCTTTCCCAATAGGGTCGCAAATTGCGAGAGGCTCATTAATATTCATGAGCCTCTCTATTTGCAACCCCATTGGGAATCTCTAACAGTGAGAAAAACACTGTTGTACATAGTAAACTGCGCTTCACAAATTGCGACTCGCCAAAGAGTCGCAATTTGTGAGGCGCAATTTACTTGGTCATACATCTGGGCCTTTGTGCCATACAAACATACACATGATAATATACCAGAGGAATATATCTGTTGGGATATATGGAAGAGAATTATATGGTATACCACATGAGGGAGATGGCGTGAAAATAATGGACTCGGTCCCAGTGCCATAGTATCATAGTGAACTCCTTAGCTCCATCCTGGTTAATAGAGCATGTGGTGATGTTAGACATAGCCAGCGTAGCATTCTCTAAGTATTATTATTTGACTCTCTCAAACTCTTTAGATATTCTGGATTGATTTGCTGACGCAGCCACGAGTGCTGCTTTTCAAATGAGCCTATTATTCTGGTGTATTAGACATCGTCCCATGAATTCTCTCATGAATTTCTGTACCAGTTTGCATTGCATGTGAAGAAGGTAGAGTTTTTTTGCTAGGGTTTTATCTTGGCAGTTCGGGCTGGACTGTTCCCATGAGGCACAGTGTGAGACTGATTTGCATATGGCCATGTCTGAACTGGGGTGGCAGAGTGGGTTAAAGAACGGTGATGGATCAAACCCAGATCTGTTGACTGGGTGTGAGTGTTTGATTGGTTCTGATGCTCCGTCCATCACCACCCCCTTTTGCACCGCTTTGTTCACCATAAGTTGGAAGGGTATGCTCAGACGTGAGTCCCTTGCTCACTTTGCCACAGGATTTAAGCAAGCCTGGCTGAAGACGGCTGAAATGCCAGAAACCGGTCCTAGGAAGCTTGTTTCCGGTCCAGGGAAGGCATGGCTTGGCAGTTCGGGCTGGACTGTTCCCATGAGGCACAGTGTCAGACTGATTTGCAAATGGCCATGTCTGAACTGGGGTGGCAGAGTGGGTTAAAGAACGGTGATGGATCAAACCCAGATCTGTTGACTGGGTGTGAGTGTTTGATTGGTTCTGATGCTCCGTCCATCACCACCCCCTTTTGCACCGCTTTGTTCGCCATAACTTGGCAGGGTATGCTCAGACATGAGTCCCTTGCTCACTTTGCCACTGGATTTAAGCAAGCCTGGCTGAAGACGGCTGAAATGCCAGAAACCGGTCCTAGGAAGCTTGTTTCCGGTCCAGGGAAGGCATGGCTTGGCAGTTCGGGCTGGACTGTTCCCATGAGGCACAGTGTCAGACTGATTTGCATATGGCCATGTCTGAACTGGGGTGGCAGAGTGGGTTAAAGAACGGTGATGGATCAAATGCAGATCTGTTGACTGGGTGTGAGTGTTTGATTGGTTCTGATGCTTCGTCCATCACCATCCCCTTTTGCACCGCTAGGTTTTTATCAACAGCATGTTCTGTGGCATTTCAGTTCATGGGAGCATTTTGATGGTAGTTGGTGATCAGTTTGATATTCAAGCTTGATATCACTATTGCTCAGTCAAGCCACATGTGTTTTCATAATCAGAGATTTCCCCCACTTATTCCACTGTTGATCAGCAGATACATATTAAAAATGATAATATTTTCAATTGTAATTTTGCAACTAACGGATTCTGCCTTGAAATATGTAAATAGAATCCATAGCCCAAGGCCTACAGGTCTGTAGTTATATTATATGTCTATAGTGATCACATTGGAATCAATTCACAGAAGGCTCTTTGGAGTACATGAAGTGGTACTCCAGAAGTACTGCTTTACATACTAGTAATTCTAGAGTACTGCTTATACTCCAGCCTGGTGAGCCCATTTTAACACTACTAGAGAGAGTAACTCGTTAATCAAAACCCTAAATGATCTCCTAAGCAACAACAACCTCTCCCAGCATTGCACAGAGAAAACTCACAACAAAGGCTCAATCCTGGATGCCATCATCACTCAAGCTGACAGTCCCCAATGACCATACCTTGCCTGTTGACTGGTCGGATCACCATGTCATTCTATTCCACATCAACCAAACGATCCAATGCCAGCCCCATACAAAAAACCCTCCCCGCTGGGCAAGAAACCTAAGTCAGATTCCCCTCGCTGACCTGGAGGAAAGGGTAAACTCCCTCCTCCCAATCCACACTGGCGAGCTCTCAACAACAGAACTAACCTCTCACTACAACAGCACTATGACTTCCATCATGGACCAAATAGCCCCCCTGAAACTAAAAAGAGTAAGGACCATACCATCCAGATTGTGGTACAACACAGCCATAAACGCAGAAAGAAGAGAACTTAGAGCGGCAGAAAGACTGTGGAGAAACAACCTGTCCACAGCCCTACGAGTCAGACTCAATTCAGAACGCGAAAAATATAATAAACACATAAAGAGCGCAAAAACTTCCTTCTTCTGCAATGCCCTTGGTAATACAAAGAACAGGCCCAAAGAACTATTCAATCTCATTAGGCAACAAACTTCCAATTCCCTTTCGTCACCAGCTGTGGCCTCCAAAATCTTGTGCGATAACTTTGCCAATTTCTTCGATGACAAAATCACCAAGAGTCAACTCTCCCTGGATGCACAGTGCAGTCCTCCCACAGTAAACCTCCCACTGGGTCAGAAGATCCCACACCCAAGCACCCCCTAAACCTATGGAAATCCTTCAATCCCATCTCGGAAGCAGAGGTCATCAAAATGATTTCCAGCTCTAAACCCTCAGCACACGCTCTGGATCCCATACCTACCCAACTGGCTAAAAAGCTAAAACTTTCCCTAGACCTGCTCTGGACCAAGATTATAAATAGCTCCCTAAGCACTGGAGTCATGCCTGACTGCCTCAAAATCGGCCAAGTCACACCTCTACTCAAAAAACCAGTTTCCGACTCAAACGATCTGAACAACTTCAGACCTGTCTCCAACCTCCCTCTCCTAGCAAAACTCCTGGGAAAATGTGTTCTTTTCCAACTCACTCAACACATGGACAACACCAACCTTCTTGACCCTCACCAATCGGGTTTCAGAAAGGGCTGCAGCACAGAGACAGCGATCTTAAGTTATTGACGACATGCACAAATCTCTCGATACAGGCCAATGCTGCCTACTCGTACTCCTGCACCTATCGGCAGCCTTCGACACAGTCAACCACAAACTACTCATTAAGGCACTTCAAGAAAGGGTTGGCACGGAAGAGGTGGTCTTACAGTGGTTCACCTCCTTTCAACAGAACCGCACCCAAAGAATACAAATCAAAAACTTCTAATCGGACTTACTCCCCATTGGCAGAGGTGTCCCCCAAGGATCAGTACTATCACCACAACTCTTCATCATCTATATGGAACCCCTTAACACCATACTAAAAAAAAAACCATTCCCTTCCACCTCTATGCTGACGATATCCAGATCTATCTGGAAACCTCCTCCACTGAAGACATTCAGAGACTGAACAACACTCTTAGAGAAGTCCAACACTGGTTATCATGCAATCACCTGAAACTAAACCAGGACAAGATGGAAATCCTCCACATCTCCAACAAGGAGAAGAAGCCCCAATTCACAGAATGGCTTAAAGCCATTAATGCTCTCAACTATAACCCCAGCCTAGCTGATTCAGTAAAATCGCTGGGATTCACTCTAGACCCTAAATTAGACATGAGCAAACACATCAAGAACACCGCAAAGAGCACCTTCCTAAACCTCAAACTACTAAACAAAATAAAACCCTTCATCCCGCTGAACGACCTCAAACAATCAAGCCACTCAATACCTAGTGCTGTCAAGACTGGACTACGGAAGTGCAACCCTCACAGGAGTCGCAAAATCACACCCAGCGCCCCTCAGATCAACCGTGAATGCAGCAGCAAGAATGGTCACAGGGGTAAAGAAATATGAACACATCTCTCCGGCACTCAGAGAACTAAAGTGGCTCCCAGTCGAAATGCATGCCAACTTCAGAACCGTATGCCTCACGCACAAAGCGCTGCATGCAGGGAAACCCACCTACCTGGCCTCCAAACTCCAGAAGGCAGGTCAGTCAAGAAACCTAAGGAGCACCAACACTCTACGCCTTATCCCTCCTAAAACTCGCAAACAAAAAACCGCATCGCAATCCTTTGCAGGAAGTGCGCCCAAAATCTGGAACTCCATCCCAGTACACATCAGGACTAACCCCTCCTACTTAAAATTCAAAAGGCAGCTCAAAGACCTCCTCCTCAACAGATCTCTCCCGAAGGGTTAGCTACAACCTAACACCAAAGCCTGCCTTCATCAGCACACTGACTCTTTGACCTTAGACCTCTACCTCACTCTCCCCAAGACTACCTCAACGACCCCCCACATCCCGGATCAAACCCCGGCAGGAGACAGGGTGCTATCTACGACGTGATCATTCTGAGCGACCTGAGACACTGTACACACAACTGTGTTAACATCTCTTACAAGCGATTCAGTGCTCACAAGGATTCATACCCCGCATCCATGACCAAATCCTGTCAAGAGACATGGTGCCTTCTACGACGACACCACTCAAAATGTCTTGAGACATTGCACATATAACAGTGTTAACATAGCTCACAAGTGACTCTGTGCTTGTAGCAAAGATATTACACGATGCGTAAGGACCCATTGTGCATATTACTATATTAATGTATCTTATGATTGATAATGCTGTAAAGCGCTCCGATACCTTCGGGTCTGGCTAGCGCTATATAAAACCCTTCAATAAATAAATAAACTTCACAATCTCCAATCCCATGATTGATTCCCAGTTGATGTTGTAGTTCACTTCTGTAACATTGGCTTCTTAAATCCCTGGATAATCCTTAGAGTTTCATACTCAAATCCGAATTTTCAAGAGTTACCCTCAACAACAAAGTATGCTCGGCAAGAAAAGTACACCCTAATCCGGTCTCCTTTCTTCTCCTCTCCATTCCTTATCCCTGGCACGTTATGAATTACACCTTAAAACTCTACCGGAATCACATCCATGACATTCCCGGGCCCTTAACTTGATTGTTGGGAATGCTAGAGCATGACACCTTCTCCCCTAATCTGATTGAAATTTCTTCACCTTGAGGATGGAAACCAATAGCTTTGTGCCTTCTTTGCGATGTCAATACCACTATCTAAGTTGAGTACAGAAAGTCTGTTTTCATGCACCTTTATCCAAGATTACAGCAATGGGTTCTAATAAATACTATTTCTCACTAGTAGGACTGATCTTATGCAATTCCTTAATGAAAGTAATTTCACAATTCATCACTATATTTCTCTCCATGTACTAAGTCCAGACGACTATCAATAAGGTTGTCTTCAAGAAGTGTGTTTTTGGCTCAGCTGGTCATTGTTGGGGGCTGTCCACTGGCCATCAAGCCTTGCTTCTTCACACATGGCTACACCTGCCAAAGCTTCAATTTCTTTGGAGTCAGATCCCCTTCTAACATAGTAGGATTGGAGGTCATGAAAGGACCTCCTTCCAATTTCCCAATGAAGTATCTGGCTGCCATCTTTCCTTTATCCTCCCCTTCCCTCTTTCCCCCTTAGAAATCTGCATTGCGCCCCCCCCCCCATTCACCCGCCAGTTAAGAAAACAAGACAGCAGACCCTTGGATCTTCCAGACCATTCAATGTTTTCTTATTGACTTCCTGAAATCCATTTAAACTTTGCTGTCCTGTCCTTCACTCCATCGTTACAAAGGAAACCCCCTAGTAGATCAGCAGGTGCACGAAATGCTTCAGAAAAGAACCATTATCACAACCTCACTCAGACAGTCTTCATGACCATGAGCCCATCATCCTAATCCGCAAAAAGCTCAAAGACGTAAGGCCAGTGATGAACTTAAAATCCCCGAAAACATTGGTCTTCTAAGATGGAAGACATCTGCCTTCTCTGAAACACTATCCTGCCTGCTGACTGAATGGTGTGCTTGAACTGCAAAGACACTTACTTTTATATTCTGATCCTTACACTTCACCAACAATATCTAATGTTCCAATAAAACTTTGCCTCTGGCAGTTGCAGTATCTCCTCTTCAGTCTCTACTCCTCTTATTTGTGTTTCACCAGGTTTCTAAGTATTGTTGTCTCCTTCCTGAGGATGTGAGGTATCTGCTGAATTATCTAGTTGGACAACATTCTTCTGATGACCCAATACCTAGAGACTCTTCACACTCTGTACACAGAAGAACAACCATGAGTCCTAAAGCTCCTAAGAGACAAGCTTGTTGCATTCAGAAAGAACTTCAGCAAGCCCTGTTTCACCCCTCACTGTACCTGAAACAGCTGGCCTTCCCCTTCTTCCATTCAAGCGATATTTCCGAGCCCTCCATACTACAGAGTCCTTCAGAGATGCTCATGCCTGCCATAATCTGCTCAGATTTCCCTAGACAGGGATTGGCACATGGTACTGCCATGCTGGCAGATTAACACGGAGGTGTGGAATGGCAATGACGATCTTAGGCCTCAACCTGCACCTCCTTATCGAATTCAACATGAGGAGTACTGGTGGAGGTACCATCCTCCAAGGCCTCACTATTGGTAGTTCATGATCTCGGAAGAAGTCCTCCATTCACATAATTTCTTGGAAGGTACTATTTGGCACCTTCATCATCAAGAGTGTTCTACCCAACAAAATCAATTGCAGTATCCATCTTTGGATGAACAGCATCTCAGCGGTCTGCTATATAACCAAATTGGGAGGGATCAGGCCCAATATACTGTCCTCTCTCTCATTATATCATTTTCCTAGTAAGGAATCTTTCAATCAAAGCGGAGTGTCTCCTGGCAATGCCAATTCGGTAACAGATTGGTTTTGCTGCCATTAACACAATTCCAGAAACTGGATTGCCAAATGTTCTCAGAGATTTCTATGCTCTGGGGCCCATTCGAAATATCCTGGTTCACATCCCATTTCAACAGGCAACTTTAAAAGTTTGTATCCTGGTGCCAAACGCTGGCAGTAGGTAATACCTTTTATCAAGATTGAATTGTCTGATATGGTATGATTTTCCCCCATTTTGCCTAATTCCCCACACCTTCCTTCACCTCTGTTGCTGCCAGTTGTGGAGATCCTTGTACCTCCCATGCTTAGTTTCCTCCTTTCCTGCAGTGCGAGGTAAATCTATTTCGACTTTGATTATTATACTAAATAAAAGAGCAAAGAACCACCTTCCAGGCATTTTGACCTCTTATGCTGGTCCGTCCAGGTTCACTGGTGCATGGAACATGACATGGCCATGGATGCTCTACACATCTTCATTGCCTCTCTTTTCAAAAGGGCCTCTCCTACCAGACAATCAATTTATTTCACTCTTCCAGCTTCTGTAGGACATCTATCTTCTAATTCACTTCCCTTGGCAAAGCTCCCCCTTCTTTGTAGGCTCATAATAGGTATTTTCTTTTCAAACCCCCTTGCCTCCCGCTTCCTTTCCAAACTCAGTTCTCTTAGGTATCTCAGCCTTCAAACCCAGACTTGACTTACCTCTTAAACCACTACCTGCTAAGTTAACTGTTTTTTATTGTCTGATCTTGATCAAATGGGTTTCGGACATCAAGACCTTTTCTGGTCTCCTTTGCTCCTTCACCCTTAAGGAAGTTATCTTTTTCATTTCTGAAAAATAAAATCATGTTGTTCCTCAATTCTTTCATCTTATTTCCCTTACTTTCACATGTCGGCACCGCTAGCTGCCTCTAAAAGTGTGAAAGGCTCATAAGTACCCTCAGACCACCCGACAGACCAACTCCTGATCTCCTAAAGGAAACACTCTGCAGATGGGTCTGTTAGCTACTTTCTGAAATGGAAATGAACATCTCCAGAGTGGACCCCCAAGCTGCTCATGCTATGGCCTCTAACTCGTCCCTTTACAGCTGCAGCCTAGACAATAGCCACAGCCTTCACCTTCCAGACATTGTACTGAAGACCAATTGAGCATTGTTAGAATCCGGGTTCTCCGGTTGGCACAGGTAGGTACTTGTGACAAGCAGGGAACCTTTACTCTAGTCAGGGTAAGGGGTTACACTACTAAAACAACCCCTTGCTCACCCTCTAGGTACCTTGGCGCAAGCAGACAAGCCTTATCTCAGAGCGTTATAGGTTAAGCATTTGTGAACACATACAGTAACCAAGTGACAACACTACAAATGGACACCACACAGGTATTTATATTAAAAATAAGGATTCTTTATATAGGGTTATCACAAGACCATTAAACGATTAAAAATACACAATACGGTTGCTTAGTTGGTAGAAGATTGCTTAGTTTCTCTTAAGTTCTTAAATGCGACACTTTAAGTCAATGTACCTTAGATGCGACACGCAGGGCAACGAAAGTGTTGCAGCGATGCAGATGCGTTGAAGTTCTTGGTGCAAAAGAAATAAAGACGGGATCTTCCAGATGCATTACACTTCTCCGATGTTGCGAGAAGACTCGACTCGATGCGTCAGCTACAGCGGCGTCACCATTGACGAGATGCGACGACAGCGGCCTTGGCAGCGGCACTCTTCTCCGACGTTGCGAGACGCTTCCGCTCAATGCGATGCTGCAGCGGCGACACCCCTTCTGCGAGATGCGACGACAGCGGCTTTGACGGTGGCACGCTTCTCCGTGGATGTGAGGCGCTTTTCTGGATGCGGTGCAATGCGACAACTACGATGGCAGCGATGGCGACACGCTTCTTCGGCATTGCGAGACACTTCCGGATCGATGCGAGACGCTTCCGCTCGATGCGATGCTGCAGCGGCGACACTCTCTGCGAGATGCGACGGCAATAGCTCCGACGGCGGCACGCTTCTCTTCCTTGCGTCGCACTTCCAGCTCCTTGCGACACGCAGTCCCTCCGAAGGCCCAACAACAGCAGCAGGCACTTCCAAAAGACTCTGGGGAGCTGGGGGTGAAGTCCACTGGTCCTGGGACTTCGTTCAGGGGGCAAGCTCAGTTCAAGCCCTTGGAGATCTTTTTAAAGCACAAGTTGAAGAAAAGTCTTTAGTAGTCTTTCTCCTCTCCTTCAGCAGCAAGGCAATCACTGCAGGCCAATCCCCCAGGTCAGGGACAGTTACTCCTCCTACAGCTTTCCCAGCTCCTTCTCCTCTGGCAGAGGTTCTTCTTGTTTCAGCAGGATCTAATTTCTTGGGAGCAGGGTCCCAATACTTATACCCCTAATTCATTTGTTCCTCCGGGGTTGAGGGGCCTTTGCCCAGTCCAAACCAGTTCTTGAGCACTCTGTTGGCATGACTCTGCCTTTCTATTCAGGGTGCAGGGCAGAGACATCAGCCGCTCCGCAGGAGGTGGAGCCAGCATTGTGGTAGCAGAGCACAACCCTATTCAGAGCCCAGGTGTACTCCTTCCACCCATCTGACTGCCAATCTTCCTATTCACCACCAGGCTACCTAGCCCTGCCCCTCTGGGTTTCCCCAGCCCTGTCACTCACACAACCAGACAGGCAGATACACATCCTAGCAGAGGCGGGCTGAAATGGTCAAGCAAACAAATACCAACTTTCTAAAAGTGGTATTTGCAAACACAGAATATTAAAATAAACTTTACTAAAAGATGTATTTTATTTTTCTGAGTTCAGTCACACTAAACTCGAATTTCTACCATGTTCCCTGGGTCTGTTAGGATTATAGGATGTAACTATTCTAACAGCCCATTCTGGCCTATGGAGAACAGGTAGCCTTACCATAGTGAAAAACGAAAATGGCTGTAATTCACTATTAGGACATGCCACTCACATCAGGGCTTGTCCTACCACCCTGCCCTTGGGCCTACCATAGGGGTGACTAATATGAAGTTAAGGGAAGGTTTAGGGACTGGCAAGTGTGTGCACTTACCCAGTCAGCATGACAGTACCAGACTGCACGCAGGTTCTGCAATGGCAGACCTTAGATACATTTTACCAGGCTGCTTCTGTGGGTGGCACAACCAGTGCTGCAAGCCCACCAGCAGCATTTGTATTTACAAGCCCTGGGCATACTTGGTGCACTTTACTGGGGTCTGACAGTAAACCAAATAAGCCAATCATGGAATCCAACCAACATACACATTTTAAATAGGGAGCAGTTGCACGGTGGCACTGGTTGGTAGTGGCACAGTGCTCCGAGCAGCTAACACCAGCAAAACACATGAGGCACAGCGACAAAAAAGTGGAAGGGAGACTCACGCCAAGGTGCCAGGTCTAACAAGCATGTGGCCAAGGCCTTAGTTGCTAGGTATTAAAATTGCCATATAATGAGAATTTCTTGACAAAATGAGGATTTCCAAGTTTGTGACAAGAAAATCCCAAATATTATTAAAAACAAGGAGGCAGAAATGAGATGCCATCCTTAGATCCTCCTAACAGTTGGTATATTTTTTCTTACTTT
Source organism: Triturus cristatus (assembly GCF_964204655.1). Classification (NCBI taxonomy): domain Eukaryota; kingdom Metazoa; phylum Chordata; class Amphibia; order Caudata; family Salamandridae; genus Triturus; species Triturus cristatus. Next base: position 965,001,362 of record NC_140590.1, read on the forward strand.
AGAATCCTTTCATCACTATTACCAAGCTAGCATGTCAACTTTTGCCATGTTGACTAAAACTATTGTGACTGTTTCCCTTCCTGTTTGTCTCCCTCCATTCCTTCCATTTTAATACTCCGTCATCATTCAGTGTTTTCTTCCTTTGGCGGTTGCGTCTCATTGCCTGATCCTCCTAACTTTAATAAATTTAAAGTTTCATTTCATTTTTGATAATCCTTTATCCTCATCTAGCTACTCAAGCATACCTCATTGCTGAATCAAAAGAGGAGGAGACAATGGTTTAATCTCTTATTTACACTGACATCACAATGAATCTCTCTTGATATATAAATACTTTTGAGAGAAACTGATTACCAAATTTCAATTTATATTATACATTCTTTCTTTCTATATTTTTTATAAAAGAATAATAAACCTGTTTACTTATTTGCAAACTTTTCAATCAAGAGATCTCCACCACAGAGGTGGAGATCTCCACAAAATTACTAGTAGTAACTTCATATTTGTAAATCCTGTTTGAGTGGACAGATAGATACTTGTAAGTCTGCATTTGGAAATAGTGAATGACACAACAATTTGCAGTATTACAGCTTGGTGTGGTAGTAAATATACAGAGGAATAAACATACACATGCATTGTATTTTTGTGAATTGGCCCCTAGTTTATTTAATCATTTGTTATAGAGAAGGGAAGGAGGTTTAAGGAGGGAGGTGTAATAAAGAATGTTCCACATGCACTGAAATCCATTATAACTCTGCTCTACGACTATGTTAGGTTAGTAGGGCCTTATTCAAAAAGGTAAACTTACACTTTTGTCTACGTTTTTGTTTATTTTAGAATTCACAAAACTGCATTTTAATAGTAAGTTTAGGAGTGTGGAGACTCCGCAGTTGGGACGAAAACTCTTCACATAAAAATATAGGTATTTCTCCCATTAGTTGGAATCCTCTTAGCAGAAAGCTGAGCTTTATTCATTTAACCTGTCATTGGCAAGGAAAGAATGAACCAAGCCAGTGAACCTGTTTTCCTTTACAATAGTGTTCATAAACATACCCCCAGTTGTAATATCCAGCCTCGATTTCTAAATGCATTCATCCGGAAAGCTTAATCCTGCAATTCAGTGAGGAAATCAAAAACGGTTTTCCTTTGTTTAATTTTTGCCTCTTTAACATGTGTTTTGTGCATCAGTTTCATTGAACATGTCAGCTGTCTTATTTTATGAAATATAAAGGTTACATTTCATCTCTTTGCAAGCTGCAGTAAATTATAGTAGTTAAATATAATTACTTTAATAACTTTTTTTCTGGTCCTCTGGCTGTTTCATCTCCATGGTTACTAGCCAAATAGAAATAGCTATACTTGTTAATTAAAGGAGAACGTGCACGATTGTAGTTTTGTATTACACTTTCCATATCCTCAATCGAGCAAGAAGTAACTCGCTATTTTAGTAAAATTAATCCCACTGGTAACAAATGACTTTTCGGCAACTAGACAAATCCCTTGGAAGTTGCTCTCCTACTGTTGTCAACTAGTGGTGACATCGTAGCACACGGAAAATAGACGAGAGGACATATGAGGTTTTTGCATTCAAATCCACAGTCAAAGCAATTGTAGCAATGCTTGTTATCCTTATAAATACAATGAGAAGCAATGGTTGTCGCTGAACGTGGGAACAAGGTTCCCATGTGGGTGACTATTAACACAAGAGCTAATTAAGATGCCTGATAACTAGACAAACTCATATTTTTAGCTATCATGGGGCGTATTCACAAACTGCATTTTGCAGTCTGTAAGTCAAAATACTGCTCAGAAATCTACATCTGGAGACCTTCAACTCTGATCTCCTATCTGTTTTGTGCTTCGGAGAGCTCCACCATATATAGATACATGTTTTGGTAGTATATATGGGAGACACAAGGGGCAGTGGATAGGGAAATTTAAGTATGGGTTTAGTGAGGAACATGCTAATACACACACGCACAAAAGAGTAAGACCATTGCTATTCACAAACCACAGTTGCTACTCACACACTCACATATAAATCAACACACTCCCACAGAAAACAGTGGAGGCATGGAAATAACAGTCCATACCCCATATAAAGCAATGTTAAAATAATACATCAATTTCTATATTATATATATCAATTATTTTCTATTTTAAATGCAACAATACACTTAATCACAAATGTATTTTTGCACAAATTCAAATTTACATATTAAAATAATTCAAAACATTATTTTAAAAAAAAATAACTGTGACAAAAATAACACTGTTAGTGAGGGTGGAATTTTCTAAAATCATTGTTTAAAAGTAATGTGTAGGTCAAATTGTAGTAAGTGCTCTTGAGACAACAACACTCCGCAGGTAAGTTTATTTCCATATATCGATCTGCATGGTAGCAGAGGTCGAACACACAGGGGCTCCTCCGCTGCCAGAACCGGTTAACTGACAAAACTCGAATCTTCACATTCTTATTACCGCATCATAACATTCTTGCAAAAGAATTTTAATGGCAATAGATTCCACATAAACCTAAACAGTGCTGGCTAAACACTAAGATATAACACAGATTAATTAATTAATTAATTACATTTTGTTTGTGAATTGCATTTTGTAGTAATTAAATTGCAGCCGCGGCCCGTGGAGGGTGTTCCGTGGGGCGGAAAGGCGGGGCGGGGGAGGGGCAGGGTGGGGGGTACTAAAAACCGGAATATGGATAATTGGAGGTAAGTAAACAATTAAATAAATAAAACAAATTTCATAGCGCGCCCTGCATCACAAATTGCGATGCAGCGCGCGCTATGAAATTCGTTTTATTTATTTAATTGTTTACTTACCTCCAATTATCCAAAAAAAAGATGGATGGATGGAATGCTTGGATTTATCTCCGTCACTGGTAATTACATTGGGCCTCATCCCAGTCCATCATTGCTTTGCACTCCATGCAACCTCATTTTGGAACAGGCATATGCAAGTCAGTCTTTTTTTTTGTCCTCAGATGCGACAAAGGGTGGGAGGTGGTGTACATTCCGAAAGCCAAACATAGCCCAAACTGCAGAGGTTTATAACCTCCTAAATCGAGCCTCATTCAACACTTAATGGAAGATTTGCAGGAGTCACCGCTCAACTCCTCCTATGTTGCGGTTTATCTTTAATCCTTCCACTTCTAGAGTTCGTTATCCAGCCTAATGATATTTTCTTCCTTTCCACTTAAAATTCTAACTTAACGAAAGAGAGAGGAAGGGTTCCCACATCTCAACCCTCTTTACTGAACCATTTGTACAATCCATCCTGCCAATACGCTTTGCTGAGCTAACCCAATCTGCACAGGTAGGTAGAACATTGGATATTCATTAAATACAGATTTCCCTGCATGCAATTATTAGTAGAATAAGGAGTGAGACTGTGATTTCACCAGTATTCCTTTTAGCCCTTCACCTTCTAGAATCACACACATATTCAGAGCCAGGCTTACCTCAATGTCTCTTTTTCTTACTTCTGTTAATATCTTACCCACTTCTTGCCAGAATAGTTAGATACCTGGGCACTGCCAAAGTAGATGGACGTCATCTGCATTCTCAATGGCGAATTTCGGGCAACACCTTTTCTTCTGCCCTCCCAGTTTCGAGAGCTTTTTTAGGAGACCAGTAGGCACTGTACAGGATGAATAAATGGTTTCTCCTCTGAGTTGCAGATCTCACATAGGACCAAAGTGTAGACATTGATACTTGCCGGAGGTATTATTTCCGGCGAGGACAGGTTCGCTTTCCAAATCTCCTCTGGAATTGTGGGGGGACCATCTTCAGCTTGTACCAAAATCCAGTACCATTTATATACCTCTTTTTTTCTGTGTCCGGGAACTTTGTAGTACCTACTGCCTACTCCCATCTTTTCTTACCCCCGCTTTAGATTGTTTACGGGACGTCACTATTTGGTAATACTTAAATCTGGATAGGCTATTGTCCGTAAGCCTTACTAGAAAATACCATGACTTCAAGGTACCCTCCTCAAACAACTGGCCCCATCTTAATATTTCCGTATTTATAATCGGGATGACTCATACATCTATTGTGGGGTTCTGGTAGACTTCCATATTGGGGCCATGTTACTGTAGTATTGGATTCCCAGGAACCTTCTAACTTGGATCCATAACTTGCACTTAGCACTCTAAATCAAATCTTTTTAAAATGTTTAGGGTGACCAAATTTAAAGAGGAAACAATTGCCTTCATCATGGAGATCGTTTGTTAGTGCACAGTAACATAAGGATGCCTGTTTGTCAGAAGTAGCCTAACATTTTTCAGTTGAAAAGCCCAACAGTATAACTAAAGGCCCAGAAATGCTATATCTCCATCTGTTTTCTTTTTGAGTCGTTTTTGCCAGGCAATTTGTGCACTTTTATTAGCCCAGATGAAGCTACTCAGTTTACCCTGTAGTTTTTTAAACCACTCTGCCCTGAAGTGTAGAGGTAATGCATTGAAAATAAAAGTAAATTTTTAGTAGGATCATCATTTTAATTAGGTCTGTTCTCCGTAACAATGAAAGGGGAAGGTGGGCCCATATATGCAGGGCTTTCTTTGTTTCCAGCATAAGTCTATTAAAGTTTGTTTGTGCCGCATAATCCAGATCTTTCACCACTCGTACTGCTAGATACCCGATTTATTTTGTTTCTAATGGATTATAAGTAGCACCATTCCAGGGCATCATTTCCATTTTGTCTTCATTAACTAGATAACCTGACACTCTCCCAAAGTTATTTAAAAATGTAAAAATTATGGGAAAGGAGCACTTAAAGTCTTGTGTATAAATCATCCAGGTTATCAGCGTAGAGTGCCTCTTTTTTAACCCACTCATGGTATTGAAAAGGAATGATCTTCTGTTCACTCCTGATCCTTTTAAGCCAGTGGTTCAATGTATAAATTGAACAATAAGGGAGATAGTGGGCACCCTTGGTGAGTTCATTTTCCTATTTGGGATTGCGGTGTGAGAGAACCATTGACTAATATCCTGGCAGTCGGAGTTTTGTAAATAGATCTTATTGACTTGAGGAAATTATCGCCTAAATCACTTTGATTGATGCCTGAGTATAGAAATGTCCAACTTCAGGAGTTTGTTTCTGTAGCCACGTCTATCACACTACCCAAATCATGAGTCAGTTTGTATAGTTGTCTATGTTTCATGAAACATTTTTGAATCTCATGAACAAGCCCTCTAATCATTTTATCTAGTCTTTTAGATATTATGTGTGTGTAACTCTTATAATCATTATTTAGTAAAGACATGGGGCTATATGATTCACACCTTTTGGGTTTTTTATTAAGCTTTAAAATTATTGTTATTGTAGCTTCATTCCATAATGGTGGGGTGAGGAGGTCATCTACATAGATTGCATTTATTATTTATTTAGTGCATTTTTATAAAGCGCGGACATTACCCAAAGGTGTCAGAGCGCTGTACAATAGAGCTAGTTACGTAACAAGAGAAAAGTGGTACAGAATATAACATTACAAAGACTAAAAATGAAGGGTACACAAACTCAAAATCCAACACAGCACACAGGGGAGAGGAATGTACAGGAAAAAATACAAATTTACAACGAAGAGCGAGCTTCCAAGAGGGGCCTGAGAATGAAGGGTACACAAACACAAAATCCAACACAGCACGCAGGGGTGAGGGATGCACAGGAAAAAATACAAATTTACACAATGAAGAGCGAACTTCCAAGAGGGGCCGGAGTATGAAAGTATTAGTTCTGAAAGCGTCTTTGGAAGAGAAGAGTTTTGAGTTCAGCTTTGAAGATCTGGGTAGAGGAGGTGGCACGGAGCAATGGGGAAAGTGAGTTCCATATTCTCACCGCATTGCCTCAGGAGGATTGCGCCATCGATCTTTCCCTTTTGAAGACGGGGGGCTCAAGCAGAAGCTTTTCCGCATTACGAGAGGGTGGAGAGCCTCCGGACAATTTCAATTTATTTACCAGGTAACGAGGGGAGGACGTGTGAAAGGCTTTGTGTGTGATGCAGGCAGTTTTGTAAATAGATCTTGCCTCAATCGGAAGCCATCGAAGAGAGGACAGGATAGGAGTGATGTGGTCGCTTCGTTTAGACCCTGAAATGAAGCGAGCTGCTGAATGGAGGATGGATTTGAGAGGGGAGAGGTGGGATTTGGGTAGGCCCGTCAGAAGAGAATTGCAATAATCCAGTCATGAGAGAACCAGCGATTATACCAAGGTTTTGAAGTCTTTCTCCGGGAAGACCCGACGGATCCCCCATAGAAGGCACAACTGGTACCGTGCGTTCTTGGCAATAGAGTTGATGTGGGAGATTAAGTTGAGTCTTTTGTCAAGAATGACACCTAGAGATTTAGCGCTGTCGACAATGATGGGTTTGTTGTTGAGCAGGTTCAGCTGATCCATCCACGATTGAACAGGAGGAGGTGAGAGAGAGGTCGAAAGGAGGAGGAATTCAGTTTTGGTGGGATTTAGAATGAGTTGGTGAGCTAACATCCAGTTCTGGATGGAGTTGAGAGTAGAGTCGAGTAAAGAGAGATCGTGTGCGGAAGACACCTTGAGAGATTTGAGTGTCATCCGCATAAAGATGGTAATGGATCCCAGATTTGCTTAGGAGGTTCCAGATAGAGATTAAACAGAGTGGGTGGAAGGATAGACCTTGATGGACACCTTGACCTACAGCCAATGGAGATGAAAGACTGTTCGCTATCTTAATCATTTGGGATCTGTCTGAGAGGAAAGAGGCAAACCATTTAAGCACTGTGCCATCCAATCCCATTCTCTGTTGAAGAGTGTTGAGGAGGGTGCTATGATTAACAGTGTCAAAGGCTGCAGAGAGGTCTAGAAGAATCCCCGGAGTCGAGTATATGCAACGCATCATCAATCACTTGCAGCAGGGCTGTTTCAGTGCTGCAATTTTGGATGAAGCCAGATTGGAAAACATCGAGGAGATTATTGTCCATAATATGTAGGGAAAGTTGTTTCGCAACACATTTTTCAGTGATTTTCGAAAGAAAAGGGAGGTTGGTGATAGGGCGGAAGTTGTTGAGGTCGGTTGCATCAGCTGAGGTTTTTTTTAGAAGAGGGGTAACCTGTCCTGATTTACGGGCAACAGGGAGGGAGCCTTGACTGAAGAAGAGATTAACTAGCCCGGTCCAGTAAGAGAGAGTATGGGTGTAGAAATCGATGGCGATGAGGCTAGGGATGGGGTCAGAAGAGTGGTTGGATGGTTTGGTTTCAAGGATGCACTTGAAGAGGTCATCTTTCGAGATAACGTCAAAGTATTGCCAGGTGACTAAGGATTTCCGCTCCTCAAAGGGGGTGGAGTGGGCGACTTGATCCACCAGTGCTTTGACCTTTTCATCAAAGAAAATGGCGAAATCGGCTGGCAAAAAAGACGGGAGTAAGTCCATCTTTAAAAACCTTAAACTTCATTTGGTATACCATCAGGGCATGGTGCCTTCCCCTTTTTTTTTTAACCCTCTGACAATTTTGTATACTTCTGCTGAACTAATTCCTTGATTAAGATACTGCTGCTCATTCTGATCTAATATAGGAAGAGTGTCTGCAGCTGTTAAATACATGGTATATAGATCTTGAAAGAAGTTAACAAAGGCCCTCACAATATCAGGGTGTTCTAGACAGCGTTCACTGATTTAATTACTTTCTATTTCTTTGTTTCTATTTCTGACATTGTCTACCCTTGTCTTCCAAGCCAGTAGCTTCCCACCGCCCTTGCCATATTCATAGTGTGCTAACTTGCTAGCATTCCAGTTTTTCCACACAACTCCCTCCAGATGTTCTGTTAAGGATACCTTAGCCTCTTTAATCTGGATTTGTAAATATATTTTTTTTAAGTAGTTGTTACAGTTAGTCAGCTCCTTGTGAATTTCTCCAATTTTTAGCTCTAACCCCTTCACTTTGTTGTTGTTATCCTTCCTTCTATGTTCTGTGTAGCTAATCAATCTCACCAAATAAAAGCGTTATAAGCAATTTCCGACCATACAAACTCAAGATATATGGCTGTGAGATATATGTAACAAGGCAACATATGAGGGAGCAACATATGAGGGAGCACTTTCCAAGGTTAATGATCACATGTATATTTCGAGGAGATATGGGAACTGTTATTAAATGTGTAATATAATTAGGGATAGAATAAGGGGGTTGAGATTGGAAGCTACGCAGATATGGTAAAACTTAATGCAAAGACTCAGAGTTTAAAGTGGTAGTTTCTAGTGAGCGGCTAGTGGATTTATTTAGCATTGATTCAGTATTGTTTCTTAGGACATCACTTATGTAATTTAATTGTATTTATTTTTTAACAAGCTGAACTTATGATGGCGGGTCTGAACGAGTCTGTTCATTCATGTTTACTGTTTACTCAATGAAGAATTGTTACACAAAAAAGGAGAATGCGCCAATATAAATGCTTGTTAATAAATAGTGATACAAATATAAAAAACTCATCGGTCAAAAGAAATGTACTGAAGAGGTAAACGCTGCTTTGAGGGACTCTTGAGGCCGTATCAAACTTTGCTTAACAAGTGACATTAATTAATAATGCATGTTATTGTTGAGCAGTCGTTTACAGCATGCTGACGGCTACTGAAGTTAAAACTCCTCGTAGAGAGGGGCTAGTAACTCTACCTTTCTATACAAGAAACTATCACATTGAGGTACGCCTTATCATGCCTCTGTTTTTATGATTTAATTTATTGGCAATAATGTATATTCAACGTTGTTTATTGCTACATGATGCAGGTGGCTGATGGTTCACCAGAACCACATCTGCGAAACACGAGTTCTGCCCCTTTACTTATCAATATCACAGATGTATTGGGGAATATTCACTGATTATTGGGTTATTCCGGGTGTGATTGGGGAGGAGTCAATCGTGGTGTTATGTTACTGACAGTTGAATGTGGTACAGATATTGCAGATAGGTGACACATTATGCACCAGTTGCATATAGCTAATGGACCCCAATATCCTGGCAGCTAGTCCAGATCTATGCTAAGGCAATACCAACAGCAGCAATTCTTAACATTCATAACTGTAATCTGTTACCCCGACCCCCCCCCCTCCCAAAAGTAATTATTGGAAGCTGGGGAACCTCGGGCTAAGCAATTTCTCTGCTTTGAACTTCAAAACAAAACACAACAATAAAAAATAAACGCAAGTATTCATCAAACAAATGCCCACATATTGAGATATTTAGATTCAATTACAATCAAATACAAAAAAAGTTTTCAAATTCTCAATTTAGATTTTATTTGTATATTCTTCATCAGATTTATTTTATTAATTTTAATTTTTAATTTTGCAAAATAGTCACAGACCCTTGAGTAGGGCTCGTGGACCCCTAGGAGTTCTCAGACCACATGTTTGGAACCACTGACCTAAGGCATGCACTCATACCGGTCACTTGTCATGTCAGTTGGCTATCTAACCTGACTAACAAAAGGTCACCATGAATTCTATGCACAAGCTTCTACACCTTAACATTTTTAACACACTCCTCAAAGAAGCTGCACAAAATAGATCCACACATAAGCCATTGTGCTGTTGATGTGTTTATCCGACAGCTGGCTTTATACACCTAGCTTGCCATTGTCCTGATAGTTTACACTTCCAGAAATTGACCTGCGAAACTATTACAAATATCACTCATGGCCGCTTGCAGTTTTTGCTGGGCTACCAGGCCAGGGTCAACCTTCAGTCCAGGAGATTAACTGCTATGTTACTACTTCTTGCATACAGTCGCCATAGCCTGGCTGTGAGAGTGGTGGATAGGTGACTAAATGTGTCTTCTGTAATGATTCGGCTGACACTTACTCCTCCTTACAGCCTGCTATCGAACGCCCACCAAACATATGGAATCCTTTATGGTCCACTGGTGTTGGGGGATTTTAGGATATTTTAATGTTTGTGAAAAGTTAGGATTAGTGGCGTGCGAAATTGGTAGATTACAGGAAAGGCCGTAAATGTATGTTGCTATATTGCTATGCACCTAGCCTAGCTGTCTAAGTGACTTTGTACCTTCTCTCTAGAAATATATGCATGGATACATTCTAAATCTGTGCCATGTGTCATCTTGACTGAAGGCTACCTGTAATATCTCAGTGTTGTATTTGAAATTTAGAAATGCATTTTAAAACGATGTCTTGTAATCTGGCTCGATGCAGCCTCAATTACGCTCTGTCCCACAACGGAGCTTCTGGGTGGCACAGCAGGGTCTCAGAGATTGACTCTCAAAACCCCACGGTTGTGGCCTTTCCACTGTCACCCCGAGTGGTACGGGTATGCCCCGACGTGGGTCCCGTGCTATCCATGCAACTGGAATCAAGCCATCCTGGCTGAAGAGGGGTGAAACCCCGAAACCGGTCCTAGGATGCTTGTTTCCAGTCCAGGGAGGACCTGGCTTGGCAGTTCGGGCTGGACTGTTCCCATGAGGCACAGGGTCAAGACTGATTTCCATATGGCTGGGTTCAAACTGGAATGGCATGGTGAGCAAAAAAACGATGAATTTAGGCCCAGATTTCTGTACTGGGGTGAATGTATGACATTGTTCTGCATTCTGTCCATCAACTGTTGTTTTTGCTCTCCTCCACAGCCAGCTTGTTTTAGGTCTTTTTTCCTTACCTAGGCTTGGCATTCTTTTGGCTTCTGTGCACCGAATCCTGTTCACGCACGCCTGCTCCTTTAATTGCCTATGGCGTGTCCCAGCCACTTCGGAGCTGTTTCTTCCCATTAAACAGATTGCATAAGGTGGCGCCTAGCAGCAACTGCAGGCAATTCAAAGAGGGAAACTCAGACAGATTATTAATGGCTTTAAATATATTGCCACGAGTTGTTTCTTCAAGAAGAGCAACGCGGCTAATGAAGATCATTGGCCATTCCTCGGCCAGGCCAGATCCCAGTCAGGGTACTCAGCTCCATGTTAAGCCATTGGTATACCCAGAGGAAAAGTGGTCTCAGCTGGGTGATGGATTCTATGTTTCTTAGGCCCAGATCTATGAGGTCGGGTATACTCCTGGTGCTGGAGAGCAGATGTGCCAGTTCAGAGTCATAGGTGGCCACCATTTGGATTGGGCCTTTTATACATCCAATGCTGGAGGGATGACCACAGCTTCCTTATGGCTCGGGCCGCAGCCCCCGAACATTCCATCAACTAAATATTAACTTTGGAGAGTTGTTTGTTCCATCTGGAGTCAGAGTTCAACCTAATGCCGGGATAAACTAACTCAAAACGCCATACTAGTAAGGAATTATGAACTATACATTGTTTTAAATATTTAATGAGGGTTGCGAACCATAGACTTGTTTTTTAAGTATTATTGTCAACTAAAATATAGAGATGAAGGGGCAGATTTACAAGCCACTTGCGCAAATTTTGCGTTATTTTTAACATGGGAAAAGTGACGCAAAAGTGGCGTAAGGGGCTTGTAAATCTGCCCGAAGTCTGAAAATGTATTAAGTACGATTTGAATTCCCATCTGAGTATGACACAGTACAAGCATGCATCCCCAAATAATAGGTTCACAGTTTTTGACACATCTAGCAAAGGGTCAGTGTTAGGTCAATTTTCCATATGGTCCACAACACTATTGATATGTTGAATGCATATAGGCAGATTTACAAGCCCCTTGCGACACTTTTGCGTTACATTTAACATGGGAAAAGTGACGCAAAAGTGGCTCAAGGGGCTTGTAAATCTGCCCCATAGTGTCCAGCCAACACACAACCTTATCTTGCCCTGAGATTCACTGGAAATGATTTGATTGTCTCGCCCTTTTGACCGTATCTGATCTTTGCAAAGTTGTTAGTGTGCATTAAAGTTTAGGTGGTCCTTTAGGACTCACAACTTCTGGAGGAACTTCCGCAGTAATTGTCAAAACATGCTACCATAGACGGTTTTAAGTCAACAAATCCACATACAAGGATTCTTTTTTTAAGGCGACATATGTATCCAGAACAGGAGAAATCTAAGCACCTGTCTTCCGTGCTGACCCTCACAAATCCTGCTTGACAGTGAGAAATATTCATATCTAATATCCACCCTTCTGCTTCTCTGGTTTGTTGAGTTCTATCAAAAGAGATATAGAAGGGTCTTTGGCAGGATTATTATGCCATCCTTTTTAAAATATTGGAGCAATGTCCAGCCTCCGCCACACCACGGGGATTTCTGCCCCTTGCAGGACAGCAATGGAGAGAACTGTGACGTAATCCCCGGAAGAGAGGTGGCACTGAACACGTCAGTTTCAGTTTGTTGGGCCCAGGTGCTCTTTGATGTGACTCAGTGGCACAATGTTCTTCGTCTATAGTGAATAACTCAGTGTTATGCTATTCAATGTTCATATCTTGTTCAACACAGTTTTTACTTGTAAGCCCTAATTCATTATCATACCAGCGATGAGCTTTCTGTCATAAAACGTGATACAAAGAGAACGCCATGCCTCTTCTCTTTTATGGGTCCCTGAACTAGGTGCAATACCCTTACACACATAGGCAACTACTTGCCAACATTTCTGAAACTCTACAATCTCCAGCCTTCATCAGCTCATGCTACTGCTTCTCCACCCAGTACTTTTTTGTCATACATAAGCTGTTTAATTTCCGTAAATCCTGTAGGCACAATATACTTGCTCTACCCTTATGTACAGGAATGAGTTTTTTCTTAAAAACACATTGCTTACAGGCATAGCAGGGAAGTGAAGTGCCTGGAATTGGGTCCTTGGTGTGTATGTGCTTTAACAATTCCACTTACTCCTCATGTAAATGAGTATACATGTTGAAGTCAAGGCCACGGGTATATTGCTGTTCCGACATTGGATAAGCCTGGCTACTCAGAGCTAACACTTCCCTGGTGGAATCTACTAAATTATCTAAGATAATGATAAACTTTATTAAACTGATAAACAGTTTTATCTCCTCTACTTTATGCTTCCTTGGTGAGAGAAGCTGACGGGTGGTAATTCCCTCCCTTTTCACCCCCTGCACCCAGTTGGTGTCATCCTGCCTGTTCTCTGTTCCTGTCCCAGGGATGGCCACTTTGTAGCTGACATTTTGTGGCTAACAGGTTATGATCTCATACATGAAGGAGCCATGGAAAGTAAAAGAGGATTTCTTCTCCCATAGGTAAAGACTTTTTTTTTAATGTTGGGCTGACATTTCGTTAACAGTAGATCTGGGCCTATAGTAAAAGAACCACAGAAAGCAAGGAAGGACTTCAACTCTCCCGACAGCTGGATTGAGAATCCTGCTCTTTGGCATCTATCTTGAGAGCGCTGATTACTGAGCTTATCTGATGTTTCTCTCCTAGTTCAATATTCTCTTACCTGCATGATTGTAGCCTAAGATAGTCCTTTCTCACATCAGATCACTTCTATCTGTTTGTTCTTGATCTCTTTAATGTTTTTCCACATGTTCTAACAGGAGATCTGAGGAATCAATATTTCCAAGACCAGATTGCCTATTTATGTGGTGTTTGCTCCCCCTTCTGCTAGACTTTTTGAGACCCAGCACTCCTTCATCACTTTGGCTAACTGTAGATCATCCCTCAGGGTGAATTAGCTCACTGTGCTCTTTGCTCACTCTACAACAATAGCAACTCTATCATCTGTTCCTTAATTTGTCTATAAAACCAGAATATTAGCATTGTCAAATTATCTTGTTTAAAGACCTAGATCGACCTGACAACAGGCTGCCTCCCCCTGGTTGGAGCTCCTTTAAAATCAACTACCCATCGGACTAATCTAAAAAAGCTGCTAAGAACTTCAAGCACGAGCTGCTCAAGGAATATCCTGAGACTCTTATCTTAGACTCTTACTTTTGCTCTAAAAGAGGTGTGATTACTAATGAGCTGATATTATTTACGAGATGAACAGCCAAATGGAGTAATGTTTTGACCTCACTACTGAATGTTACCAACTCTAGATAGGTCCCCGCATAGCCTTCAGATATCAGTTGTTCCCCCATTCATACTGAATGCAAAAGTAAACATCCCTCTCTATAAAAATGATGACATACTTATTCAAGCAGCAGATAACAACCTGGTGGAATTTGCTAGTTTCTTTGACTATCTTAAGAACCACCTAACTTCAACTAACTGGAGTATTACACCACAGAATCTTCAGTCTCCATCGATCTTAAGAGACTGCTATGATAGGAATCTGGTGCCACGCAGAACCTTAGATTTCCCAAATCCATCCCCTCCTCATGCTTCTTTGATGGGCAACATCAATTCCACACCTGGCGGAAGGACATCCTTTCCTATGCTGACGTGCCCTGAAACCAGTGCTTCTCAACAGTCCCTGTCCCCCCTGAACTTAATCCCCATTCGTAGAGACTATATTCTGAATTGGCAGCCAGGGTGCACCACCAAAGACCTCAGCCAGACAGCTAATCCAAACCACATTGAATATTTACAGATACCTCAGAAAGACGTGTTCACTGAAATGGGGGCTCTGGAACATTTAGCTCATGTCAGTCTAATAAAGGCATTGGTTTCTTTTACCCTCGAGTTGTATGGGAACCTTGCAGAGAGTCCTGCTTTAAGTCCTTCTCCCACTCTCCTGGACTTGCTCTTGATTCCCTCCCACTGCCATTTGTGTCCATGAACCTGACACAAACCATTAACCCTCAATCAAAGGAAATAAGTGGTCCCACGCATACTTTATCATCCAGCAGCTCTACTACATTGTCATCATGGCCTCTTTGACCTCTCCCTTAAAGTAGAAATACTTAAGCATGACATACAGAATGCATTGACCAACTGGAATGGAGTACTCCTGTACTCATTTGATCTAGTGAATAGATTTCTCAATTTTTTACCCAATCTTCACAATGCAAGCATCAGACCAGCAAGACCAGCCTTGGATGGGCATTCAGACCCACTACAAATTCATTCACTCGGCCAAACAAACTAGATAATCAGGTATCCCAGAGAGAAATTAAACCACTATTGCAAACTTATGATATTTCCTCCACTAGCTCTGACATCATCAAAATAAAATTCAAACAGTACCCATAAGAAAGTTCAGAAATCTCCCCATAAACAAGGACTTTAAACACAGCAAATGTTAGACATGTACCCGGGGTGACCTAATCTAGGACACCCCCGCGCCGCACGGCCACCAGCTGCTGCGTGTGCCTCCTCGCTGCCCCTGCCACCGAGCGGCGTGGTCTCCTACGCGATAGCGCTGTGCTCCTGCACCTTGGTCTCCTGTTGTGTGCCCCCTGACTGCTGAGTTTCTCTGTGTGCATTTGTGGTATTTACTTTGTTAATTTGTTCTGTATTCGTTGTTCGCCGGTCCCCCTGTCTCTCGTTGTCCTCCCTGCCCGCTTCCCGCCACCGCCGCTAACCACGCCCCTTTTTCTTCTGTAACCTCCCCGCTCCCGCCTCCCAGCTGCTCCGCCCTCCCTCGCACTTGGCCATATATGGTGACCGTGCGACGCAGGTGAGTGTGACCTAATCTAGGACACCCCCGCGCCGCACGGCCACCAGCTGCTGCGTGTGCCTCCTCGCTGCCCCTGCTACCGCCGTGTGACCACGCCCCCTGCCACCGAGCGGCGTGGTCTCCTACGCGATAGCGCTGTGCTCCTACACCTTGGTCTCCTGTTGTGTGCCCCCTGACTGCTGAGTTTCTCTGTGTGCATTTGTGGTATTTACTTTGTTAATTTGTTCTGTATTCGTTGTTTGCCGGTCACCCTGTCTCTCGTTGTCCTCCCTGCCCGCTTCCCGCCACCGCCGCTAACCACGCCCCTTTTTCTTCTGTAACCTCCCCGCTCCCGCCTCCCAGCTGCTCCGCCCTCCCTCGCACTTGGCCATATATGGCGACCGTGCGACGCAGGTGAGTGTGACCTAATCTAGGACACCCCCGCGCCGCACGGCCACCAGCTGCTGCGTGTGCCTCCTCGCTGCCCCTGCTACCGCCGTGTGACCACGCCCCCTGCCACCGAGCGGCGTGGTCTCCTACGCGATAGCGCTGTGCTCCTGCACCTTGGTCTCCTGTTGTGTGCCCCCTGACTGCTGAGTTTCTCTGTGTGCATTTGTGGTATTTACTTTGTTAATTTGTTCTGTATTCGTTGTTCGCCGGTCCCCCTGTCTCTCGTTGTCCTCCCTGCCCGCTTCCCGCCACCGCTGCTAACCACGCCCCTTTTTCTTCTGTAACCTCCCCGCTCCCGCCTCCCAGCTGCTCCGCCCTCCCTCGCACTTCGCCATATATGGCGACCGTGCGAACGCGCAGCGGTCACGCGCAGCGGGCGCGCCGATTGTGCGCCGAAGGCGCGCCAAAGGTAAGCCCGTCTGCGCCCGTCCGCGCCTGGACCGCGCCCAGTGCCAGGACCCCTGGCCTCCACAGACGGAAGACGACCCGATTGTCCTACAACGCCACCGAACTCAGCGCACTCAACACCGGCGGCATCCCTGGATGTTACCGAGCCACCCCGAAGCACACCCACGGACCCTTCAGCTGCCACGCCTGCAAGTTCACCTGCATCCGGACCTGCCCCACACCTGCAACCACCAAGCCGAACACCAGCAGCAACCACCTCAAGTGCATCCTGCTCAACACCCGCTCCGTCCACAGGCTCGCCGTCGAACTTTGGAACCTCCTCGACACCACATCTCCTGACGTCGCCTTCCTCACGGAAACCTGGATGAACGCCTCTTCAGCGCCCGACATCGCCATCGCCATCCCAGAAGGCTACAAGATCACCCGGAGGGACCGCTCCGCCAACCAGTTGGGAGGAGGCATCGCCATCATCCACAGGGACACCATCCACATCACGACCAACATCGACGACACCCTGACAACCGCCGAACACCTACACTTCCAGATCCGTACCGACCCGAAGACCACCCTCAGAGGCACCCTGATCTACCGACCCCCGGGACCACGCACACAATTCAGCGAGGACATCGCCGACTTCGTCAGCCCGCATGCCCTCCCCTCCGCTGACTACATCCTCCTGGGGGACATCAACTTCCACCTGGAGAACAACAACGACCGCAACACCATCACCCTGCTCGACAACCTCGCCAACCTCGGACTCAAGCAGCTGGTGTCCACCCCCACCCACCTCGCCGGACACACACTCGACGCCGTCTTCTCGTGCAGCAAAGACATCGCCTTCAGCCACGCCACTAGACTCCACTGGACGGACCAAAGCTGCATCCACTTCAACTTCAGAAGAACGACGATCCACCACCACCACCAGCAACCGGTTGCCCGAAGAAGCTGGAACAAGATCACAGCTCAGCAAACCCCAGCCAGGCCGCCGACAACCTCACGATGTGGATCAGCAACTGCGCGGACGAACTCGCCCCTCTAAGGACACCGCCTAGCAGACCCGGCAGCAAGAAGGCCCCTTGGTTCACCGACGAACTCAAGAGCTCCAAGAAGAACTGCCGAGCCCTCGAGAAAGCCTGGAGAGGGGAACCAACACCAGACAACATTACCGCCCTCAAGCTTGCCACCCGGAAGCACCACCAACTGATCCGCGCCACTAAGAAAACTGCATTCAAGGACCGGCTGGACAACAACGCACACAACTGCAAGGAACTCTTCAACATCGTCAAAGAGCTCTCCAACCCCAACGCCGGAAACAACGACATCACCCCATCGCAAGACCTCTGCAACTCCCTCGCCTCCTACTTCCACAACAAGATCGCGGACATACACAACAGCTTCAGCACACAACCGACGCCCGCCACGACCGAACCACCGCCCCCCACCACCCTCCGCGCCTGGACTCCGATCAGCACAGAAGACACCGTACGCATGATGAACTCCATCCACTCCGGATCTCCAACCGACCCCTGCCCTCACCACGTCTTCAACAAGGCCGACGCTGTCATCGCTCCCCACCTGCGGAACATCATCAACACCTCCTTCGACACCGCCACCTTCCCGGAGAGCTGGAAGCACGCCGAACTCAGCGCTCTACTCAAGAAACCTACAGCGGACCCCTCCGAACTCAAGAATTACCGCCCCATCTCGCTCCTCCCGTTCCCAGCCAAAGTCATCGAGAAGACCGTCAACAAGCAGCTGGCCGACTTCCTCGAGACTAATGGATCCCTCGACCCCTCACAGTCAGGCTTCCGAGCCAACCACAGCACCGAGACCGCACTCATCGCTGCTACCGATGACATCCGAGCCCTGATGGACAACGGAGAAACAGCGGCCCTCATCCTCCTAGACCTCTCCGCGGCATTCGACACTGTCTGCCACCGCACCCTTGTACAACGCCTCAACAAAGTCGGAATCCAGGAGAAGGCACTGGATTGGATCAGCTCCTTCCTCAACGGAAGAACACAGAGAGTCCGCCTACCACCGCACAAGTCAGAGGCCACCGAAGTCATCTGCGGCGTCCCTCAAGGATCCTCGCTGAGCCCCACCCTCTTCAACGTCTACATGAGCCCCCTTGCGGCCATCGCACGCCAACACAACCTGAACATCATCTCCTACGCTGACGACACCCAGCTGATCCTCTCCCTGACCAACGACCCCGCCGCAGCCAGAGCCAACCTTCACGAAGGAATGAAAGACGTAGCCGAGTGGATGACGACCAGCCGCCTGAAACTGAACTCAGACAAGACGGAGGTCCTCATCCTGGGCTCCTCACCCTCTGCCTGGGACGACTCCTGGTGGCCCCCCGCCCTGGGCTGCGCACCCAAACCGACAGACCACGCACGCAACCTGGGCTTCATCTTGGACTCCTCCCTCACCATGACCAGACAAGTCAACGCCGTCTCCTCGTCATGCTTCAACATCCTGCGCATGCTACGGAAGATCTTCCGGTGGATCCCCACCGAGACCAGGAAGACGGTCACCCAGGCCCTCGTCACCAGCCGACTGGACTACGGCAGGCAACGCCCTCTACGCCGGAACCACCGCCAAGCTCCAGAAGAGACTCCAGCAGATCCAGAACGCCTCAGCCAGACTCATCCTCGACATCCCACGACATAGCCACATCTCCGGACATCTGAGAGACCTACATTGGCTTCCCGTCAACAAAAGAATCACCTTCCGCCTCCTCACCCACGCATACAAAGCCCTACACGATCAAGGCCCCAGCTACCTCAACAACCGCATCAACTTCTACGCTCCCAAACGACATCTCCGATCAGCCAGCCACGCCCTCGCCGCCGTCCCCCGCATCCGAAGAACGACAACAGGAGGAAAATCCTTCTCCTACCTGGCCGCCAAGACCTGGAACTCCCTACCGACCGACTTGCGCCTGACCCAAGACCACCTCTCCTTCAGGAAGAAGCTCAAGACCTGGCTATTCGAGCAGTAGCAGCACTCCCCCCCCCCCGAGCGCCTTGAGACCCTCCGGGTAAGTAGTGCGCTATATAAATGCCTATGATTGATTGATTGATTGATTGATCATATCTAACTCAAAAAATGATAAAACCGTATCTAAAATAAATCCATAAAATGCCTACTGCACAATTGCCGTTCAGTAATGAAACATGCTACAGACATTGCAAACGTCATTTTTGTCAATAACGTGGACATAGCCAACTTTACAGACACTTAGCTAAATTATTTTTCATCTCCCATTTTGGATACACTAATACCCCTGTGCTATGACCTCATCAGACTAAATAGGCCTTTCAAGCTGGTTGGCGGCAGTGCTTGCATTCATTGAGCAATATTTACAGTAAAACCTTTAACGGATACACTATCTTCATGTAAAAACTTAAGCTTAGAAATGTTCAGTGAAAGCAGACCCCTTTGCAAACTTCACACATTTTACCACCCTCTGGAGGAGAACCAATCATTCACTGAACAAATTATGGAAACAAGTGCAATACACTCCTCTCAACACTCCAATTATATTTTCTAATGAGACTTAAACCTGCAGTGGAACGATCCTGATGACAATCCTACACACAATAAACCCTATTCACAATAAAGGTACCATTCTAGACCTGATAATTGCAATAGAGAAAGCAATTGATTTAGAATCTATAAACCCATGTCACTGGTCCGACCATCACTACATTGTCTTCTACATAAGAAATTCAGAGGGTAAAACAAAAGGCCAATTTGTTAAACCAAGACATCTGATTAGGAACTTCTGTGACATAATGGTAAGGAACTGTCAGCATTATGTAAAAGAGACCTCTCACCACCAACTAGTATGCTGATGTCCACAATAGTGTAATGATCGGCATAATAGACTCACAAGCACTTACACAACTGAAGAGCCTCGCATGCAAAAATGATAAATCTAAGTTCAATGAGCACCTGAATGATGAGAGAAGATTGAGGTCAGCAGAAAGGATCTGGAGGTACTATCCATCTTCACCCTACCCTAAACAACTGAGCTTACTAATGAGCTACTACAAAAAAGTCATCTGGAACTTCAAAACAAAGTTTTACAGAGATCAGTTAGACAATGCCAGAAACAGTCCACAGAAAATGTTTGAAATCATCAAACAACAATACAATAGTCACTCCTTCGCCACTCTAACAAAGTGTAGTACACAATTGACCTGCAAAGACTTTTCCACTTTCTTCAAGTATAAGATTAGGAAACTTTAGAGTGAAATAAAGACTTCTTCAGAGCTGTTGATCAGCTCTGATTAACTCCCTCTTCCTCCAGCTTTGCCCACAGCTATTGCCGGCAACACTCACAGCAATCTAAAAAATTCTGCCATATGGAAGGAATTTAATTTCCTAAATAAAACTCACATCCTTAAAGCTCCATCATCCTTAAAACCTTCCACCCATTGGAGTAACTCTCCCCTGCAGACTTTGTAAAAGGTGAATGAACTCATACTTCCTATATGGACCAAGAAAGTGAATGCCTCTATAATGCAAGGCTCCATTCCATACTGTCCTAAAGCTGCTAAAGATACTCCTGTTCTAAAAAAAAAACATTGATCATACCGACCACAACAACTTCTGACTGATTTCTAATATTCTCTTACTTGCAAAGCTCCTTGAGAAATGTGTTCACATTCAACTGTACCAACATATCGAACAGTTCAACATCATTGATAGTTACAAAACTGTGTTTAGACTAGGTCACAGTACAAAAACAGCTTTTGTACACATCTTGGATGAGACTCTACAGATCTAGACAGTAACAAATGATGCCAGCTAATACTGTGTGATCTCTGATCAGCATTTGGCATAGTGAATGGTGACCACAAGCATGCTCCATTTGAAAGCAGGATGAACTGGTTTCTTCTCCTTTCTGCACAATAGATCACAAAGATTCAAATTAAACCAGGCCCTGACCAATCCAACTCTAGTGGCGTTCCACAAGGTCCCACTCTTTCTCTCACGCTATTTAATCTGTACATGTAACCACTGTCTGAATTCCTCAAACCTTTTAACATCCTGTATCACATGTATGCAGATGATACGCCAATCTACATTGAATATCTGCTCCTGAAGATGTAGGAAACCTTAATGAAACATTGTTGAAAACCCAACATTAGCTGCCCTTAAACCATCCAAAACGAACTGCACAAAAATGAATTTCTACTTATCTGTCCTCCTAAGAATACTCCTCTAATGGCAAAATGTTTAAGACACTTGACGATGATCAATTGCTCTCCCTTGGACATTAATTCAAAAAAATCCCTTGGTACCACATTAGTGCCACAAGTAGAGGGCCTCTCTTAATATTTAACTCTCTAGAAATCTCTAGAAATCTAGAGGATCTAGAACATGGGACAACATCACTCCCTCCTTTAAATCTTCAAACTGGCTACCTTATGAGACTCAGATTCAGCCTAAAATAGTCTGTATGACACACAAAGTACATCACCACAATACTCCAGCCTACCACGCCCAGAAACTTGAGCTTTGTGGGGGCAGTATAACATCTCAGAGTTCCTGCTCCCAAATATTGAATCCCCTGAAATTCAAAAAGAAGAACAAGCTAATCTCCTCTACTGCCTCCTTTCAGAAAGAGGTGAAAGCCCTACTGTTAACTCCTTTCTTCCTTAAATGACTCTTCAATTTCAATTCCAGATCTGCACTTGTGTCTTTATTATTGTTTTATCTTGTAAATGTATACTGCTTGTACGGTGCTCTGATATGCTTAGTTCATGTTTGTGCTTTATACAACTCTTTAACTAAATAAATGAAATAAATATACACATTAGGTTCTTCAATATAAAAGGTTCAATAATACTCTTTAGTTGCTGTATGATCTGCATGTCTAAGATTAAGTGCCAATCCACTTGTTTTGCAATACATAATCAATACAGCTTTGATGGGAGGATTAATATATGTATAGTGTGAAGGGATATCGGCACAGGACCTATCATAGCAAGTTCTCAAACCATGTTGAAAGGCAAAAGTAGCTTGCTGTCATGCTTTTTATAATGAATGTTTATTAGGCACATTAGATAATTGAGGAATACCTCCTGCCAACTGGGGTCCATGCAGGTAAGGCCGGTGAGGCGGCGGTGTGGGGTAGGAGGGGGTGATGGATTGGGTAACAATAAATCCTATTTCATCATCTGTCAGCATCCCTCCCACCCCACCCCACCACACGTACCTGCACGGACCGCTGCGGCCTCAGGCCCACCCGTGCTGTCGCTCAGTAAAATCAGGCCCGTGACTCCACGTCTGTTACTTCTAGACACCGGGAACTCATGATGGCGAGTTGTGACGTTCTGGTCAGGGATACAGCTCCAGGTGCAATTTTGCCATTCATAATCAAAGGCAAATACTACAGCAGTTGGTCTGTGGTGTCCACCATGAAGCAGAGATGGCACAAACCGATAATTAACCGTAGCCAACACAGTAGTAGGTCAATGGTGTCCACTCAGAGGCAGAGACTGCACAAACCGAGGCTATGCCTCAGACAACACTGTCATAGGTCTTGGGGGTCTATTCAGAAATCAAGAATGTGCAACTCAAGGATAACCCACAGACACCACAGCAGTAATTATGAGGGCATCAAGCAGCAGCAGACACCACCCAAGAAGATCCTCAAACCAACACAGTAGGCGGTCTGTGAGACCACCTAGAAGATGGAATGGAGAAACCCACCACTGCATTAATGTACAACAAGTGTGGCTGTGGTGAGGTTTTGAGAATAAAGTGGGATGGGATTGAGAGAAGAATAGTTAGAGGTGCATAGCTTCTGATTCTAACAGGCAAGAAGGGGGAATTTGCCAAAAGAGCACCACAAAACAATTGCATGAGGAGATGCCAAATGCTAATGGTGCAATAGCTAGCCTTCGTTTCCTTTGCATATATGTACAATGCATGCAATATACATGCAACCCTATCCTAATAGGCTTACAAATGTAAAACCCATGCTCTTCTATGAATAGTGCCTTTCCTTTGTGAGAATTAGAACTGCTCAGTGATTGAACATTCTCTGTCAAACCAGACTTAATAAGGACCCTTAGTTTCAAGTGCGAGAGTTTTAAAAACAAAAAAACATTGTCATCACATTTTATTTAGAATTTCAGACTCGTATCTTTGCCACTTACAATGGCAGCTGTTTTCTGCAATGTTCTTATTTTATTTCACGCTGAACTACATATGTTTATTTCATGGATTCTAAGCTTCGTGGTGCTCTTAGAGACCCCGTTTTTTGGTCAATTAAAATCTGCATCTCTTCATGCACTAGCCAAGCAAATCAATGAAACACAAATGTACTCAATGCTTAGATGAAGTTTAAACACAGTTACCCAATCATACGAAATGTGATCTAGGCTTAGAAATATTTAATGATGTGGAGCTGCCGAGATCATTGTGACAAGATTGACTCTGCTCAGTAACGATAGCCTGACCAGGTTCAGTCTCCAAAGGTCACTTTAAATGTATCTTTTAAGTGGTCTAGATTTACCGGAGTGCTGTGTCCTCTAACCTAGGGATGATATTTGACCCTGCGCGCTGGTTGAGACACTGAGACTCTTGATAGTCGATCTAGGAAGAATCGTAGCTCTGTTCGGCTAACATTTATAGCGAAAAAAAAACACAGGATTCTCCTTAGACTATCTCAAATTCCTATTAAAATATGTTTATCCCTTACTTTCCAAAAGGACCTTATAATAAAAATAGACATATTGCATGCCTACTTGGATACTGACTGTTGTACTAGAGATGCATATTTCTTTTCACTAGGATCGTTTTGCCCAGGTTTGCATGTGTTATTGGATAATAGAAAACGAGGGCAATTTCAGCACTGTTTGACAATCTTTAATGCAAAATCGTCTCTTATTGCCCTGTTTCGGTTTCCATCCTAAATTCCACACTTTCAGGAAAGATAAGTGTTGTTCCCCCAGGGGTAGATAATGAATATTACAATGAAGTACCATCTCGAGCAAACTGCTTGTTGCTGCATCTTTGTCGGTTTTGCTGGTCTCTGATACCGGTAAGTGCAACCAGTGAGAAACCATCACTGCCTAAACCTGTAGTGCAAAAGTACAACCGAAAATGAAAGTGGCAAATGATCAAATGTATGAATGTATTCTCTTATGAATATATATATATATTCTCTAAAAAAACAAAAGGTTACGTGGACATTATAGTTAGGAACCAACATTAAAAAAAATTGTAGAAATTATAATTAGGCTCAGATTTCACTCATACAAAACAATAGAAATTCAGCAGTTATAGTTGCCTGAGCTAACTATCACTTACGTCCCAGCAATGCACTGCTAATGACCTCACATATTACATCACTCATGATATGGTCAGTGGCATTACTGATCACAACACCAATGACATCTCAAATGACATCAGTGATAACATCACTGATGATGTCATCCATTGAGTGTAAGTGGAGTTTATGATTGTTAAACATATATACTAAGCTTCGACAAAAGTTAACTTACTATACTAGGTGTACTAGTAATGAGTGATATTTCTTCTAACATATAGTATGTGAGTGCTTATGTGACTGTGTGTATCTCTGTGTAACTGGGTGTCTGAGTGGCTGTATGGGTGTGTGAGTAGGTCTGTGAGTGGCTGTAAGGGTAAATATGTGGGTGAGCAAGTAGCTGTATGGGTGAGTCAGTGACTGTGTGAGTAGTTGTATTGATGAGTGAGTGGGTGTGTGAGTGGGTGTAAGGGTGAGTGAGTGGCTGTTCAAGTGGCCTTATGTGTGGGTGAGTGGGTATATGAGTGACTGTATGAGTGAGTGGGTGTCTGAATGGCTGCATCAGGGAGTGACTGGGTGTGTAAGTGGCTGTATGGGTGAGTGAGTGCAGTTTAAGTCTGTATTTTGTAAAGTGAGTTGGTGTGTGAATGGCTGTATTGGAGAGTGAGTGGTTGTGTATGTGGCTGTATGGGTGAGTGAGCTAGTGTCTGATTGGCTGTATGACTGAGTGAGTGGGTGTGTGAGTGCCTGTATAAGTGTGTGAATGTGTGTATGGGTGAGTGAGTACTGTGTTGAGCTATATGAGTGTATGAGTGGGTGTGTCAGTGGATGTGTGGGTGTGTGTGAGGTGGTTTCTGAATGACTGTATGAGTGAGTTACTGGGTGTGTGAGTTTATGGGTAAGTGAGTGGCTGCTTGACTTGGTATATGGGTATGTGAATGGGTGCATCAGTAGCTGTTTTGGACAGTACGTTTTTTTGTGTGTGCCTGTATAGATGAGTGAGTGGGCACATGAGTTATTGTATTAATGAGTGAATGGGTATGCAAGTGGTTTCTTGGATGAGTGAATGTATGTGTAGTGGCAATATAGGTGAGTGAGTTACTGTTAGTAGCTGTATGGCTGTGTGAGTGGTTGTGGGGGTGTGTGAATGGGTATGTGAGTGGCTGTATGGGTGTGTGAGTGAGTGTGTGAGTGTCTGTATGGGTCTGTGAAAGGGAGTGGGAGTGGTTTTGTGGGTTTGTGAGTAGCTGCGTGGGTCTGTGAGTGGCTGTATGGGTGAGTGAGTAGTTGAGTGAATGACTGTATGTGTGAGTTAGTGTGTGTGTTAGTAGTTGTATGGGTCTGTGAATGTATATGCACGTGGGTGTGTGAGTTGATATATGAGAGGTTGTATGGGGATGTGAATGGGTCTGTGAGTGAGTCAATGGATGATGTCATCAATGATGTCATTTGAGATATCATCAATGATGTCATGAGTGATGTCACTGACCATGTCATGAGTGATGTAATATGTGAGTTAATAAGCAGTGATTTGGGGAATGTAAGTTATAGTTAGCTCAGGTAACTATAATTGATGAATTTCAATGGTTTTGTATGAGTGAACTCTGAGCCTAACTATAATGTCCCTATAACTTTAGATTTTTTCAGTGAATTTCTTTGTTTTTTAAAATTCTATTCCTAATTGTAATGTCCCTGTAACCTTTGGTTATTTCAGTGAATTTTGAAGACTTTTTAAAATGTTATTTCCTAACTGTAATGTTTGAGAGTGGGTGCATGAGTGGCTGTATAGGTAGATAAATGGGTGAATGAGTTGGTGTGTCAAGGTCAGTGCTTTCCTCTATGCACAGGAGCAGAATTTCGCAAGTTCCCAATGCCTCAGCGAGATTCCTTAGCAACATGCATTTAGAAGCATGTGTGCCAATGAAACCGCCAGGGGGAAAGGGGATGGGACAGAGAAGAGACAGTCACACTGCGTCTGATTCTTTCTTCAGCTTCAGACATTTTCTTCTTGTATTCTTCTGCTAGTACTGGCAAGTATTTAACTGTAAAAGAATAGCACTCATTAGTTTGTAATTCTCCCTTCTGTTGTTTTAAATTAATCTTCTTCTGATTTTCACCTACCCAGTATTGGGGTGACCTATGCTTCTCTTCTTTTATTGGTTGTCTTTGTTTTCTGTAAGCTGTAATTGAATATAACCAGATTGTTTATTCCTTAATTCTAGATCTTTTCTCAACCTCACACTATCTCTCCTTCTAACTCCAAAGATTCCTCACCTCTATTTAATACTGCTGTTGCGTTTACTGGTTTCTGATGTTTGGTAAGAACTTATTTATACTGTGTCTTACTTCCTTCACCTATTCACCTTTGTAGTCCTGAAGGTTAGTTTATCACTCACAACTTTTGAACTAAAATTGCCTCACGAAAAGATTTCACTGTAATTCAACCTTAAAATCCTATAGCTCAGTAAATTAACTCCTCAACTTTTAGAACTAAATTTGCCTCACAAGTGATTACACTATAGGATGTATCTTTACTATTGTAATTCAAACTTCCTACTGCTTTTAAACTAGCAATACCAGTTTGTTTTGACTTGTGCTGCTACTGAGGAATTTATTTGCACTCTGTAGCGTAATGGTAGGGCGCATGCTCAATTACTATAATTTCCTGACTGAGTGCGCATGCCCCCGTAAGCGACTTTTCCTCACAAACTTTGCAAATTCAAGGAATCGGAAAATGGAACAGCCTTACTTCGAGCTCCTCCGTAAGTACTTTCCAAAGATCACCAACTCTGCCGATATACTTGAATTGGTGCGCACCGAAAGTTTTCCCTGACTAAACTTTCACGAAGCAATCCTTCCGGACGTTTATCTCTCCTCCGTGGTCAGGTGAAGTGCGCCTCAGAACGGGCGCCGCACCTGGATCACTATGCTTGCCATCGAGCACTAGAGTGCTAACCTGCTGATTTAAGTGACTTCTCCTGGCGGCCATTTTAGAGACAATATTTGCCTGCGATTTGAATTGCCTTAGGGCTTTCTTTCTTTTAAACCTCGCCCCAAGAACAATTGTGCATATAGAATTTTTTTTCTTGTTATGTGGCCTGACAGTCCTGACAGTACCCTCCCTCAAAGTACTTCCTCCCTGCTTAGGCTTGTTCGGGAACCTACTGTGAAAATCCTTAATTAATCTAGGGGCATGAACTTCTGAAGACAATTCCCAAGATCTTTCCTCAGGTCCATAACCCTTCCAGTCCAAAAAATAGTACAATCACCCCTTTCATATCCTAGCATCCAAAACTTGTTGCACCTCAAACTCTTCTCCTTTCTCTGTTTGAATTGATTTTGGGGGTTTGCAGATTCGGAAGTCATTCAACACCTTTTTTAATAAGGATACATGAAATACTGGATGAACTCGTAACCCCTTGGGTAATTTCAACCAATAGTTTTAATGCACCGAATTTTTTCTCAATCATGTAGGGGCCTACAAATCTTGGCTGGAACTTTCTAACTCCTTTGAGTCTAAGATTTTTTGTGTTCAACCAAACCTTATCTCCTGCTTGTAAGTCTTGTTCCCTTCTTCGCTTTTTGTCTTCATAATGTTTGTAATTTTCTTTTGCTTTGGTTAAGTTTTCTGTAGCTAAATTATGCACTCGTGCCATTTATTTAACTAAATCAGTTACCGCTGGAACATCTACCTCCTGAAATCGTAATGATTGATGTGGATGCCTTCCAGAGTTTAAATATATGGGAGAGTAACCTGTGGAAATTTTTTTTTGCATAGTTATGCGCAAACTCAGCTGCCCATAGGTAGTCTGGCCAATAACCCTCTTGATCTAATAAACACAATCTAAGGTACTGTTCCAATTCCTGATCCATTCGCTCTTTTTGACCATCTGTTTCTGGGTGATAGCTAGTCGTGTACCTAGTTTCTATGTTCAATCTCTTAGTGAAGGCCTTCCAAAAATGGGATAAGAATTGGGAACCCCTGTCTGAAATCAAGACCCTTGGTATTCCATGAGCTCGAACAATATTTTGACTAAAAGTGTATGCCAATATTTTAGCTGTGGGCATCCCTTTTAAAGGTACAAAAAGGGCCATTTTTGTAAAAGCATCTACACATACCAATATAGTATCATACCCCTGGCTCAAAAGTAAATTGACAATTAGATCTAATGTTACGGTATGCCATGGATGAGGTGGAGTGGGCAAAGGTTTAAGTAACCCCTTAGGGGCTTGCCGTTCTGGTTTTCCCCTTGCGCAGATCTCACATGTTGATGTACATCTTTGATTAAGTTTGGCCACCAGAAACGTCGTCTCACCAAGTCTTCAGTCTTTAAAATTCCTTTATGGCCTGCCAAAATGCTATTGTGACATTCTTTCACGGCCTTTTGTTGCATCTCTGGTTTGGGTAAATAGCAAAGGTGGGCGGAATTTGCGAAAGTGCCTTTTGCAAAATATCGCGAAACGGCAAAAAATCTCCGCGATCACGTGAAATTTCGCGTGTTCTCGGAGATTTTTGTGTGCTGATTAATGCGTTACTGAATTTGACCTTCATCTCGGGCACCTGCTTTATTCATATCTGTAAGACTTAGAGATATAAATAAAGCAGGTGCCTGAGTTGAAGGTCAAATACAAGTGCTTCCTGTTGGGGTTTAATTTTTGTGACAGGAGCATCGTGCCAGAATGAATCCTGCCCTGCATATTTACCCAAGAAGATGCCACCGTTTTGTGCAATACCTCTACTCAACTGGAGTACTTTCTACTGGCTAATCAGTAAGTGCTACCTCGTTGGGTAAATGTATAGTGGTTTTCCTACACTACATCTGCGTAAAGGGCCAGAAGAGTTGTCTACAGTGACCATGTGTGTCTGTAACGTTGCAACAGCGCCGAAGGGCACCGGGGTCCCTCGAGTGAGCTGTCCATCATAGTGGGGGAAAGGGCGGGAAGACGATGCACACCGCTGGGGTGGGGGGTGTGAGGCCAAATGGGAGGGGCTTCCATGCAGTTCACATGCCTCTTGTTTATAAAGGGCCAGAGACGGATCAGAGCAGCAGATGAGGAGACAGAACATCCTGGTGTCAGGAACTACACGGGAATTGCACTCGAGAAACTCATGGATGCACAGAGCTCCATCAAGGATGACAGCAAATTGTTGACGGTAGTAGATATGGGGAGAATGCACACCTGCCTAGGCGACAATTTCCGTTCCCTCGCGGATCGCGGAAGTTCCGACATTTTCACGTTCCGTGCGGAATGTGAAAATGTCGAATTTTTGCAATTTCCGCAAGCGGAACAAAAATTGTCACCCACCCTTAGCAAATAGAGAGCTTCATTGTGATACAATAACCCTCCTCGAATTTCTCGTCTTGGATCTTCTTTCACCCAATTCTGCATTTCTTCCAATGTCATTGAATTCTGTTTTCTTTCTTGCAAAGACTCTTGTAAAACTGCTCCGATCACCTTCTCTGCTGGTATGATCGTCTGATCCTTGACCTCTTTCGACAGTCCTTCGGTACCCAATCTGGATAAAGCTTCTGCTTTACCATTTTGTGAACCTGGTCGATAAGTAATGACAAAATCGTAGTCAGCGAAATACAAAGACCAACGCAATTGTCTTGGTGTTAATGTTCTAGCTGACTTCAAAAAATTAAATTTTCTATGATCTGTATACACTGTGACCACATGCCTAGCACCCCTCAAGTAATGTCTCCATTCCTTAAATGCATCTTTAATGGCCAATAGTTCCTTCTCAGTAATTGTATAGTTGACTTCCGCCGCAGTCAACTTCCTTGAACGCAAGGCCACTGGGTGCAGTTGTCCGGTAGTTTTATGTCTTTGAGACAACACCCCTCCCAACGCCATGTTGGAGGCGTCTGTTTCCACAAAGAAGGGCTCAGATGGATCGGGATGCAGTAAAATTGGGGCCGTAGTGAAATCCTTTTTCAGCTGGGTAAATGCTTCCTCTGCTTCTTTAGTCCATTCAAAACTAACTCCTTTCTTCAGTAATCTGGTTAAAGGAATCAACTTTTTGTAGAAATCTTGAATAAACCTCCTGTAGAAATTTGCGAATCCTATGAAACTTTGAATTTCTTTCACCGACTTAGGAGATTCCCAGTCAACCACTGCTTTGATTTTATTTTCATCCATCAATCAATCAATCAATCAAAGACATTTATAGAGCGCGCTACCTACCCGTAGGTTATTCCGCTTGGTGAAAGCACAAACCCGAGAAATTCCACTGTAGAGACATTAAATGCACATTTCTCTAACTTAACAAACACACTGTTTTCTCTCAATCTCTGTAGCACCTTCTTAACATGTTCTTCATGCTCTTCCACCATATCAGAATAAACTAATATACTATTACATTCCTGTCAATGAACTCCTTCAACACATCGTTGATAAAATGCTAAAAAGCGTCTGGGGCCATAAGGCATTACTTGATATTCGAAGAGCCCATGCTTGGTTCTGAAAGCTGTCTTCCATTCGCAAATTCGGACAAGATGGTATGCCCCTCTCAAATCCAATTTGGTGTAGACTTGTGCTCCTTTTACTTGATCTAATAGGACAGAAATTAAGGGCAAAGGGTATCGATTCTTAATGGTTATCCAATTGATTGCCCTATAATCTATGCAAGGTCTTAACTCTCCACTTTTCTTCGGAATAAAAAAAAATGGGGAAGAGACAGGGATTGAGACGGTCTAATGAATCCATTTTCAGGGTTCTTTTGAATATACTTCTTCAGATGTTCATCTTCTCGTTCCGTTAAAGCATAAATTCTGCTACATGGGAGGTTGGATCCTGGTTCCAAATCGATTTTACAATCAAATTCTCTATGAGGAGGAAGTTTTTCAGCTTCCACCTCGTTAAAAACATCTTGGAATTCTATGTATTTTTCGGGTAGTGTCGTAGTATCTATCACACAAATGGTAGCCTCTCTTTCACTTAAATGAAATGCAGGTGTCTTCTCATGGTCTCTCAGATACTCTTTATGACAAATCTCTTTACAGTACTTCGAGTCCAAAGCTATTGATCAAGCTCCCCAATCGATTGTAGGATTGTGTTCTGTGAGCCATGGCAGACCAGTATTAATTGAAACTGCGGAGCATCTATTAAGTTGAATTGCAAGGTTTCTAGATGTCCATCTTCCGATTCCAACTCCACTGGCTCTGGATGGCTCACGATGGGTCCCGATGAAAGGTTTGTCCCATCGACTGCTCGGACCACTTCGCTTCTTTCCTTCTTGATTGCCCTCAGACCTATCTTATCGGCGAACTTTAAATCACAAAAATTGCTCGTAGCTCCTGAATCTACCATAACAGTCACCCGATTCAATATTTTCTCTCTGAAGTCATCATCATAATCAAATGCGGGGATGCTGACTGCAAGTTATTCGCCACGGTATGTGCTGCTGGAGCTGTTTCTGATTTTGCAACCACCAGTCCAACTCCATTTACTGGTGGTGCGAAGCGTTTTCCGCCAATGTCTGTTTGGCTTCTTAGGACAATTACGAACAAAATGTCCACTGCCTCCACAATAGAGGCATTGCTTATTTACTCTCCGTCTTACTTTATCTTCTTTAGAGAGAGGTCCCCTAATTGTTCCAATTTGCATGGGTTCTCCCCCACGGGCTGAGTCTATTTCCTTGGTGCTTTCTCTTTTTGCTCGATCGAATCTTGGCACACTAGGACGATAATCTCTCCTTTTCTCACTCCTTCTTTCGCTTTGACGGAAGTCAATTTCTAAAACCAGATCTATTATTGCTGAGATTTCCGTGGGTCTATTGGGCACTTGTGCCAAGGTGTCTTTTAATTAATCTTTTAAGCCTCGATAGAACACTGCTGCTCGTTTGTTCTCTGGCCACTCTGTTTCTGCCACCAACGTGTTAAACTGGGCCAAATAGGCAATCAGATCACGATTGCCCTGTCTAATTTCCAGTAACTCATTGTCTGTTGCTTGTGAGACCCTTCGTCTGTCAAAAATTTGGAGGAATTCTTTTTTGAATTCATCGAGGTCATATAAGATAGGACCATTTCTGGTCACCAGAGACATAGACCAAGATGCGCGTCCCCGCTCAAATATGAGAGAATAAGTGCCACTCGAGACTGCGCATTGGGGAAAAGTGTCGGGCAACACATAAAGTGTCATGTACATTTTGTCAGAAACACTTGAGCCTTCTGTGGATCTCCAGTAAAACGCTCAGGTGGGGCCAGATCATTGTGACAAGATTGACTCTGCTCAGTAACGATAGCCTGACCAGGTTCAGTCTCCAAAGGTCACTTTAAATGTATCTTTTAAGTGGTCTAGATTTACCGGAGTGCTGTGTCCTCTAACCTAGGGATGATATTTGACCCTGCGCGCTGGTTGAGACACTGAGACTCTTGATAGTCGATCTAGGAAGAATTGTAGCTCTGTTCGGCTAACATTTATAGCGAAAAAAAACCACAGGATTCTCCTTAGACTATCTCAAATTCCTATTAAAATATGTTTATCCCTTACTTTCCAAATGGACCTTATAATAAAAATAGACATATTGCATGCCTACTTGGATACTGACTGTTGTACTAGAGATGCATATTTCTTTTCACTAGGATCGTTTTGCCCAGGTTTGCATGTGTTATTGGATAATAGAAAACGAGGGCAATTTCAGCACTGTTTGACAATCTTTAATGCAAAATCGTCTCTTATTGCCCTGTTTCGGTTTCCATCCTAAATTCCACACTTTCAGGAAAGATAAGTGTTGTTCTCCCAGGGGTAGATAATGAATATTACAATGAAGTACCATCTCGAGCAAACTGCTTGTTGCTGCATCTTTCTCGGTTTTGCTGGTCTCTGATACCGGTAAGTGCAACCAGTGAGAAACCATCACTGCCTAAACCTGTAGTGCAAAAGTACAACCGAAAATGAAAGTGGCAAATGATCAAATGTATGAATGTATTCTCTTATGAATATATATATATATTCTCTAAAAAAACAAAAGGTTACGTGGACATTATAGTTAGGAACCAACATTAAAAAAAATTGTAGCAATTATAATTAGGCTCAGATTTCACTCATACAAAACAATAGAAATTCAGCAGTTATAGTTGCCTGAGCTAACTATCACTTACGTCCCAGCAATGCACTGCTAATGACCTCACATATTACATCACTCATAATATGGTCAGTGGCATTACTGATCACAACACCAATGACATCTCAAATGACATCAGTGATAACATCACTGATGATGTCATCCAGTGAGTGTAAGTGGAGTTTATGATTGTTAAACATATATACTAAGCTTCGACAAAAGTTAAATTACTATACTAGGTGTACTAGTAATGAGTGATATTTCTTCTAACATATAGTATATGAGTGCTTATGTGACTGTGTGTATCTCTGTGTAACTGGGTGTCTGAGTGGCTGTATGGGTGTGTGAGTAGGTCTGTGAGTGGCTGTAAGGGTAAATATGTGGGTGAGCAAGTAGCTGTATGGGTGAGTCAGTGACTGTGTGAGTAGTTGTATTGATGAGTGAGTGGGTGTGTGAGTGGGTGTAAGGGTGAGTGAGTGGCTGTTCAAGTGGCCTTATGTGTGGGTGAGTGGGTATATGAGTGACTGTATGAGTGAGTGGGTGTCTGAATGGCTGCATCAGGGAGTGACTGGGTGTGTAAGTGGCTGTATGGGTGAGTGAGTGCAGTTTAAGTCTGTATTTTGTAAAGTGAGTTGGTGTGTGAATGGCTGTATTGGAGAGTGAGTGGTTGTGTATGTGGCTGTATGGGTGAGTGAGCTAGTGTCTGATTGGCTGTATGACTGAGTGAGTGGGTGTGTGAGTGCCTGTATAAGTGTGTGAATGTGTGTATGGGTGAGTGAGTACTGTGTTGAGCTATATGAGTGTATGAGTGGGTGTGTCAGTGGATGTGTGGGTGTGTGTGAGGTGGTTTCTGAATGACTGTATGAGTGAGTTACTGGGTGTGTGAGTTTATGGGTAAGTGAGTGGCTGCTTGACTTGGTATATGGGTATGTGAATGGGTGCATCAGTAGCTGTTTTGGACAGTACGTTTTTTTGTGTGTGCCTGTATAGATGAGTGAGTGGGCACATGAGTTATTGTATTAATGAGTGAATGGGTATGCAAGTGGTTTCTTGGATGAGTGAATGTATGTGTAGTGGCAATATAGGTGAGTGAGTTACTGTTAGTAGCTGTATGGCTGTGTGAGTGGTTGTGGGGGTGTGTGAATGGGTATGTGAGTGGTTGTATGGGTGTGTGAGTGAGTGTGTGAGTGTCTGTATGGGTCTGTGAAAGGGAGTGGGAGTGGTTTTGTGGGTTTGTGAGTAGCTGCGTGGGTCTGTGAGTGGCTGTATGGGTGAGTGAGTAGTTGAGTGAATGACTGTATGTGTGAGTTAGTGTGTGTGTTAGTAGTTGTATGGGTCTGTGAATGTATATGCACGTGGGTGTGTGAGTTGATATATGAGAGGTTGTATGGGGATGTGAATGGGTCTGTGAGTGAGTCAATGGATGATGTCATCAATGATGTCATTTGAGATATCATCAATGATGTCATGAGTGATGTCACTGACCATGTCATGAGTGATGTAATATGTGAGTTAATAAGCAGTGATTTGGGGAATGTAAGTTATAGTTAGCTCAGGTAACTATAATTGATGAATTTCAATGGTTTTGTATGAGTGAACTCTGAGCCTAACTATAATGTCCCTATAACTTTAGATTTTTTCAGTGAATTTCTATGTTTTTTAAAATTCTATTCCTAATTGTAATGTCCCTGTAACCTTTGGTTATTTCAGTGAATTTTGAAGACTTTTTAAAATTTTATTTCCTAACTGTAATGTTTGAGAGTGGGTGCATGAGTGGCTGTATAGGTAGATAAATGGGTGAATGAGTTGGTGTGTCAAGGTCAGTGCTTTCCTCTATGCACAGGAGCAGAATGTCGCAAGTTCCCAATGCCTCAGCGAGATTCCTTAGCAACATGCATTTAGAAGCATGTGTGCCAATGAAACTGCCAGGGGGAAAGGGGATGGGACAGAGAAGAGACAGTCACACTGCGTCTGATTCTTTCTTCAGCTTCAGACATTTTCTTCTTGTATTCTTCTGCTAGTACTGGCAAGTATTTAACTGTAAAAGAATAGCACTCATTAGTTTGTAATTCTCCCTTCTGTTGTTTTAAATTAATCTTCTTCTGATTTTCACCTACCCAGTATTGGGGTGACCTATGCTTCTCTTCTTTTATTGGTTGTCTTTGTTTTCTGTAAGCTGTAATTGAATATAACCAGATTGTTTATTCCTTAATTCTAGATCTTTTCCCAACCTCACACTATCTCTCCTTCTAACTCCAAAGATTCCTCACCTCTATTTAATACTGCTGTTGCGTTTACTGGTTTCTGATGTTTGGTAAGAACTTATTTATACTGTGTCTTACTTCCTTCACCTATTCACCTTTGTAGTCCTGAAGGTTAGTTTATCACTCACAACTTTTGAACTAAAATTGCCTCACGAAAAGATTTCACTGTAATTCAACCTTAAAATCCTATAGCTCAGTAAATTAACTCCTCAACTTTTAGAACTAAATTTGCCTCACAAGTGATTACACTATAGGATGTATCTTTACTATTGTAATTCAAACTTCCTACTGCTTTTAAACTAGCAATACCAGTTTGTTTTGACTTGTGCTGCTACTGAGGAATTTATTTGCACTCTGTAGCGTAATGGTAGGGCGCATGCTCAATTACTATAATTTCCTGACTGAGTGCGCATGCCCCCGTAAGCGACTTTTCCTCACAAACTTTGCAAATTCAAGGAATCGGAAAATGGAACAGCCTTACTTCGAGCTCCTCCGTAAGTACTTTCCAAAGATCTCCAACTCCGCCGATATACTTGAATTGGTGCGCACCGAAAGTTTTCCCTGACTAAACTTTCACGAAGCAATCCTTCCGGACGTTTATCTCTCCTCCGTGGTCAGGTGAAGTGCGCCTCAGAACGGGCGCCGCACCTGGATCACTATGCTTGCCATCGAGCACTAGAGTGCTAACCTTCTGATTTAAGTGACTTCTCCTGGCGGCCATTTTAGAGACAATATTTGCCTGCGATTTGAATTGCCTTAGGGCTTTCTTTCTTTTAAACCTCGCCCCAAGAACAATTGTGCATATAGAATTTTTTTTCTTGTTATGTGGCCTGACAGTCCTGACAGTACCCTCACTCAAAGTACTTCCTCTCTGCTTAGGCTTGTTCGGGAACCTACTGTGAAAATCCTTAATTAATCTAGGGGCATGAACTTCTGAAGACAATTCCCAAGATCTTTCCTCAGGTCCATAACCCTTCCAGTCCAAAAAATAGTACAATCACCCCTTTCATATCCTAGCATCCAAAACTTGTTGCACCTCAAACTCTTCTCCTTTCTCTGTTTGAATTGATTTTGGGGGTTTGCAGATTCGGAAGTCATTCAACACCTTTTTTAATAAGGATACATGAAATACTGGATGAACTCGTAACCCCTTGGGTAATTTCAACCAATAGTTTTAATGCACCGAATTTTTTCTCAATCATGTAGGGGCCTACAAATCTTGGCTGGAACTTTCTAACTCCTTTGAGTCTAAGATTTTTTGTGTTCAACCAAACCTTATCTCCTGCTTGTAAGTCTTGTTCCCTTCTTCGCTTTTTGTCTTCATAATGTTTGTAATTTTCTTTTGCTTTGGTTAAGTTTTCTGTAGCTAAATTATGCACTCGTGCCATTTATTTAACTAAATCAGTTACCGCTGGAACATCTACCTCCTGAAATCGTAATGATTGATGTGGATGCCTTCCAGAGTTTAAATATATGGGAGAGTAACCTGTGGAAATTTTTTTTTGCATAGTTATGCGCAAACTCAGCTGCCCATAGGTAGTCTGGCCAATAACCCTCTTGATCTAATAAACACAATCTAAGGTACTGTTCCAATTCCTGATCCATTCGCTCTTTTTGACCATCTGTTTCTGGGTGATAGCTAGTCGTGTATCTAGTTTCTATGTTCAATCTCTTAGTGAAGGCCTTCCAAAAATGGGATAAGAATTGGGAACCCCTGTCTGAAATCAAGACCCTTGGTATTCCATGAGCTCGAACAATATTTTGACTAAAAGTGTATGCCAATATTTTAGCTGTGGGCATCCCTTTTAAAGGTACAAAAAGGGCCATTTTTGTAAAAGCATCTACACATACCAATATAGTATCATACCCCTGGCTCAAAAGTAAATTGACAATTAGATCTAATGTTACGGTATGCCATGGATGAGGTGGAGTGGGCAAAGGTTTAAGTAACCCCTTAGGGGCTTGCCGTTCTGGTTTTCCCCTTGCGCAGATCTCACATGTTGATGTACATCTTTGATTAAGTTTGGCCACCAGAAACGTCGTCTCACCAAGTCTTCAGTCTTTAAAATTCCTTTATGGCCTGCCAAAATGCTATTGTGACATTCTTTCACGGCCTTTTGTTGCATCTCTGGTTTGGGTAAATAGCAAAGGTGGGCGGAATTTGCGAAAGTGCCTTTTGCAAAATATCGCGAAACGGCAAAAAATCTCCGCGATCACGTGAAATTTCGCGTGTTCTCGGAGATTTTTGTGTGCTGATTAATGCGTTACTGAATTTGACCTTCATCTCGGGCACCTGCTTTATTCATATCTGTAAGACTTAGAGATATAAATAAAGCAGGTGCCTGAGTTGAAGGTCAAATACAAGTGCTTCCTGTTGGGGTTTAATTTTTGTGACAGGAGCATCGTGCCAGAATGAATCCTGCCCTGCATATTTACCCAAGAAGATGCCACCGTTTTGTGCAATACCTCTACTCAACTGGAGTACTTTCTACTGGCTAATCAGTAAGTGCTACCTCGTTGGGTAAATGTATAGTGGTTTTCCTACACTACATCTGCGTAAAGGGCCAGAAGAGTTGTCTACAGTGACCATGTGTGTCTGTAACGTTGCAACAGCGCCGAAGGGCACCGGGGTCCCTCGAGTGAGCTGTCCATCATAGTGGGGGAAAGGGCGGGAAGACGATGCACACCGCTGGGGTGGGGGGTGTGAGGCCAAATGGGAGGGGCTTCCATGCAGTTCACATGCCTCTTGTTTATAAAGGGCCAGAGACGGATCAGAGCAGCAGATGAGGAGACAGAACATCCTGGTGTCAGGAACTACACTGGAATTGCACTCGAGAAACTCATGGATGCACAGAGCTCCATCAAGGATGACAGCAAATTGTTGACGGTAGTAGATATGGGGAGAATGCACACCTGCCTAGGCGACAATTTCCGTTCCCTCGCGGATCGCGGAAGTTCCGACATTTTCACGTTCCGTGCGGAATGTGAAAATGTCGAATTTTTGCAATTTCCGCAAGCGGAACAAAAATTGTCACCCACCCTTAGCAAATAGAGAGCTTCATTGTGATACAATAACCCTCCTCGAATTTCTCGTCTTGGATCTTCTTTCACCCAATTCTGCATTTCTTCCAATGTCATTGAATTCTGTTTTCTTTCTTGCAAAGACTCTTGTAAAACTGCTCCGATCACCTTCTCTGCTGGTATGATCGTCTGATCCTTGACCTCTTTCGACAGTCCTTCGGTACCCAATCTGGATAAAGCTTCTGCTTTACCATTTTGTGAACCTGGTCGATAAGTAATGACAAAATCGTAGTCAGCGAAATACAAAGACCAACGCAATTGTCTTGGTGTTAATGTTCTAGCTGACTTCAAAAAATTAAATTTTCTATGATCTGTATACACTGTGACCACATGCCTAGCACCCCTCAAGTAATGTCTCCATTCCTTAAATGCATCTTTAATGGCCAATAGTTCCTTCTCAGTAATTGTATAGTTGACTTCCGCCGCAGTCAACTTCCTTGAACGCAAGGCCACTGGGTGCAGTTGTCCGGTAGTTTTATGTCTTTGAGACAACACCCCTCCCAACGCCATGTTGGAGGCGTCTGTTTCCACAAAGAAGGGCTCAGATGGATCGGGATGCAGTAAAATTGGGGCCGTAGTGAAATCCTTTTTCAGCTGGGTAAATGCTTCCTCTGCTTCTTTAGTCCATTCAAAACTAACTCCTTTCTTCAGTAATCTGGTTAAAGGAATCAACTTTTTGTAGAAATCTTGAATAAACCTCCTGTAGAAATTTGCGAATCCTATGAAACTTTGAATTTCTTTCACCGACTTAGGAGATTCCCAGTCAACCACTGCTTTGATTTTATTTTCATCCATCAATCAATCAATCAATCAAAGACATTTATAGAGCGCGCTACCTACCCGTAGGTTATTCCGCTTGGTGAAAGCACAAACCCGAGAAATTCCACTGTAGAGACATTAAATGCACATTTCTCTAACTTAACAAACACACTGTTTTCTCTCAATCTCTGTAGCACCTTCTTAACATGTTCTTCATGCTCTTCCACCATATCAGAATAAACTAATATACTATTACATTCCTGTCAATGAACTCCTTCAACACATCGTTGATAAAATGCTAAAAAGCGTCTGGGGCCATAAGGCATTACTTGATATTCGAAGAGCCCATGCTTGGTTCTGAAAGCTGTCTTCCATTCGCAAATTCGGACAAGATGGTATGCCCCTCTCAAATCCAATTTGGTGTAGACTTGTGCTCCTTTTACTTGATCTAATAGGACAGAAATTAAGGGCAAAGGGTATCGATTCTTAATGGTTATCCAATTGATTGCCCTATAATCTATGCAAGGTCTTAACTCTCCACTTTTCTTCGGAATAAAAAAAAATGGGGAAGAGACAGGGGATTGAGACGGTCTAATGAATCCATTTTCAGGGTTCTTTTGAATATACTTCTTCAGATGTTCATCTTCTCGTTCCGTTAAAGCATAAATTCTGCTACATGGGAGGTTGGATCCTGGTTCCAAATCGATTTTACAATCAAATTCTCTATGAGGAGGAAGTTTTTCAGCTTCCACCTCGTTAAAAACATCTTGGAATTCTATGTATTTTTCGGGTAGTGTCGTAGTATCTATCACACAAATGGTAGCCTCTCTTTCACTTAAATGAAATGCAGGTGTCTTCTCATGGTCTCTCAGATACTCTTTATGACAAATCTCTTTACAGTACTTCGAGTCCAAAGCTATTGATCAAGCTCCCCAATCGATTGTAGGATTGTGTTCTGTGAGCCATGGCAGACCAGTATTAATTGAAACTGCGGAGCATCTATTAAGTTGAATTGCAAGGTTTCTAGATGTCCATCTTCCGATTCCAACTCCACTGGCTCTGGATGGCTCACGATGGGTCCCGATGAAAGGTTTGTCCCATCGACTGCTCGGACCACTTCGCTTCTTTCCTTCTTGATTGCCCTCAGACCTATCTTATCGGCGAACTTTAAATCACAAAAATTGCTCGTAGCTCCTGAATCTACCATAACAGTCACCCGATTCAATATTTTCTCTCTGAAGTCATCATCATAATCAAATGCGGGGATGCTGACTGCAAGTTATTCGCCACGGTATGTGCTGCTGGAGCTGTTTCTGATTTTGCAACCACCAGTCCAACTCCATTTACTGGTGGTGCGAAGCGTTTTCCGCCAATGTCTGTTTGGCTTCTTAGGACAATTACGAACAAAATGTCCACTGCCTCCACAATAGAGGCATTGCTTATTTACTCTCCGTCTTACTTTATCTTCTTTAGAGAGAGGTCCCCTAATTGTTCCAATTTGCATGGGTTCTCCCCCACGGGCTGAGTCTATTTCCTTGGTGCTTTCTCTTTTTGCTCGATCGAATCTTGGCACACTAGGACGATAATCTCTCCTTTTCTCACTCCTTCTTTCGCTTTGACGGAAGTCAATTTCTAAAACCAGATCTATTAATGCTGAGATTTCCGTGGGTCTATTGGGCACTTGTGCCAAGGTGTCTTTTAATTAATCTTTTAAGCCTCGATAGAACACTGCTGCTCGTTTGTTCTCTGGCCACTCTGTTTCTGCCACCAACGTGTTAAACTGGGCCAAATAGGCAATCAGATCACGATTGCCCTGTCTAATTTCCAGTAACTCATTGTCTGTTGCTTGTGAGACCCTTCGTCTGTCAAAAATTTGGAGGAATTCTTTTTTGAATTCATCGAGGTCATATAAGATAGGACCATTTCTGGTCACCAGAGACATAGACCAAGATGCGCGTCCCCGCTCAAATATGAGAGAATAAGTGCCACTCGAGACTGCGCATTGGGGAAAAGTGTCGGGCAACACATAAAGTGTCATGTACATTTTGTCAGAAACACTTGAGCCTTCTGTGGATCTCCATTAAAACGCTCAGGTGGGGCCAGATCATTGTGACAAGATTGACTCTGCTCAGTAACGATAGCCTGACCAGGTTCAGTCTCCAAAGGTCACTTTAAATGTATCTTTTAAGTGGTCTAGATTTACCGGAGTGCTGTGTCCTCTAACCTAGGGATGATATTTGACCCTGCGCGCTGGTTGAGACACTGAGACTCTTGATAGTCGATCTAGGAAGAATTGTAGCTCTGTTCGGCTAACATTTATAGCGAAAAAAAAACACAGGATTCTCCTTAGACTATCTCAAATTCCTATTAAAATATGTTTATCCCTTACTTTCCAAATGGACCTTATAATAAAAATAGACATATTGCATGCCTACTTGGATACTGACTGTTGTACTAGAGATGCATATTTCTTTTCACTAGGATCGTTTTGCCCAGGTTTGCATGTGTTATTGGATAATAGAAAACGAGGGCAATTTCAGCACTGTTTGACAATCTTTAATGCAAAATCGTCTCTTATTGCCCTGTTTCGGTTTCCATCCTAAATTCCACACTTTCAGGAAAGATAAGTGTTGTTCTCCCAGGGGTAGATAATGAATATTACAATGAAGTACCATCTCGAGCAAACTGCTTGTTGCTGCATCTTTCTCGGTTTTGCTGGTCTCTGATACCGGTAAGTGCAACCAGTGAGAAACCATCACTGCCTAAACCTGTAGTGCAAAAGTACAACCGAAAATGAAAGTGGCAAATGATCAAATGTATGAATGTATTCTCTTATGAATATATATATATATTCTCTAAAAAAACAAAAGGTTACGTGGACATTATAGTTAGGAACCAACATTAAAAAAAATTGTAGCAATTATAATTAGGCTCAGATTTCACTCATACAAAACAATAGAAATTCAGCAGTTATAGTTGCC
The DNA here is from genome assembly GCF_964204655.1 of Triturus cristatus. Taxonomy (NCBI): domain Eukaryota; kingdom Metazoa; phylum Chordata; class Amphibia; order Caudata; family Salamandridae; genus Triturus; species Triturus cristatus. The sequence continues at coordinate 965,044,120 of NC_140590.1, forward strand.
TGAGCTAACTATCACTTACGTCCCAGCAATGCACTGCTAATGACCTCACATATTACATCACTCATGATATGGTCAGTGGCATTACTGATCACAACACCAATGACATCTCAAATGACATCAGTGATAACATCACTGATGATGTCATCCAGTGAGTGTAAGTGGAGTTTATGATTGTTAAACATATATACTAAGCTTCGACAAAAGTTAAATTACTATACTAGGTGTACTAGTAATGAGTGATATTTCTTCTAACATATAGTATGTGAGTGCTTATGTGACTGTGTGTATCTCTGTGTAACTGGGTGTCTGAGTGGCTGTATGGGTGTGTGAGTAGGTCTGTGAGTGGCTGTAAGGGTAAATATGTGGGTGAGCAAGTAGCTGTATGGGTGAGTCAGTGACTGTGTGAGTAGTTGTATTGATGAGTGAGTGGGTGTGTGAGTGGGTGTAAGGATGAGTGAGTGGCTGTTCAAGTGGCCTTATGTGTGGGTGAGTGGGTATATGAGTGACTGTATGAGTGAGTGGGTGTCTGAATGGCTGCATCAGGGAGTGACTGGGTGTGTAAGTGGCTGTATGGGTGAGTGAGTGCAGTTTAAGTCTGTATTTTGTAAAGTGAGTTGGTGTGTGAATGGCTGTATTGGAGAGTCAGTGGTTGTGTATGTGGCTGTATGGGTGAGTGAGCTAGTGTGTGAGTGCCTGTATAAGTGTGTGAATGTGTGTATGGGTGAGTGAGTACTGTGTTGAGCTATATGAGTGTATGAGTGGGTGTGTCAGTGGATGTGTGGGTGTGTGTGAGTTGGTTTCTGAATGACTGTATGAGTGAGTTACTGGGTGTGTGAGTTTATGGGTAAGTGAGTGGCTGCTTGACTTGGTATATGGGTATGTGAATGGGTGCATCAGTAGCTGTTTTGGACAGTAGGTTTTTTTGTGAGTGCCTGTATAGATGAGTGAGTGGGCACATGAGTTATTGTATTAATGAGTGAATGGGTATGCAAGTGGTTTCTTGGATGAGTGAATGTATGTGTAGTGGCAATATAGGTGAGTGAGTTACTGTTAGTAGCTGTATGGCTGTGTGAGTGGTTGTGGGGGTGTGTGAATGGGTATGTGAGTGGTTGTATGGGTGTGTGAGTGAGTGTGTGAGTGTCTGTATGGGTCTGTGAAAGGGAGTGGGAGTGGTTTTGTGGGTTTGTGAGTAGCTGTGTGGGTCTGTGAGTGGCTGTATGGGTGAGTGAGTAGTTGAGTGAATGACTGTATGTGTGAGTTAGTGTGTGTGTTAGTAGTTGTATGGGTCTGTGAATGTATATGCACGTGGGTGTGTGAGTTGATATATGAGAGGTTGTATGGGGATGTGAATGGGTCTGTGAGTGAGTCAATGGATGATGTCATCAATGATGTCATTTGAGATATCATCAATGATGTCATGAGTGATGTCACTGACCATGTCATGAGTGATGTAATATGTGAGTTAATAAGCAGTGATTTGGGGAATGTAAGTTATAGTTAGCTCAGGTAACTATAATTGATGAATTTCAATGGTTTTGTATGAGTGAACTCTGAGCCTAACTATAATGTCCCTATAACTTTAGATTTTTTCAGTGAATTTCTATGTTTTTTAAAATTCTATTCCTAATTGTAATGTCCCTGTAACCTTTGGTTATTTCAGTGAATTTTGAAGACTTTTTAAAATTTTATTTCCTAACTGTAATGTTTGAGAGTGGGTGCATGAGTGGCTGTATAGGTAGATAAATGGGTGAATGAGTTGGTGTGTCAAGGTCAGTGCTTTCCTCTATGCACAGGAGCAGAATGTCGCAAGTTCCCAATGCCTCAGCGAGATTCCTTAGCAACATGCATTTAGAAGCATGTGTGCCAATGAAACCGCCAGGGGGAAAGGGGATGGGACAGAGAAGAGACAGTCACACTGCATCTGATTCTTTCTTCAGCTTCAGACATTTTCTTCTTGTATTCTTCTGCTAGTACTGGCAAGTATTTAACTGTAAAAGAATAGCACTCATTAGTTTGTAATTCTCCCTTCTGTTGTTTTAAATTAATCTTCTGATTTTCACCTACCCAGTATTGGGGTGACCTATGCTTCTCTTCTTTTATTGGTTGTCTTTGTTTTCTGTAAGCTGTAATTGAATATAACCAGATTGTTTATTCCTTAATTCTAGATCTTTTCCCAACCTCACACTATCTCTCCTTCTAACTCCAAAGATTCCTCACCTCTATTTAATACTGCTGTTGCGTTTACTGGTTTCTGATGTTTGGTAAGAACTTATTTATACTGTGTCTTACTTCCTTCACCTATTCACCTTTGTAGTCCTGAAGGTTAGTTTATCACTCACAACTTTTGAACTAAAATTGCCTCACGAAAAGATTTCACTGTAATTCAACCTTAAAATCCTATAGCTCAGTAAATTAACTCCTCAACTTTTAGAACTAAATTTGCCTCACAAGTGATTACACTATAGGATGTATCTTTACTATTGTAATTCAAACTTCCTACTGCTTTTAAACTAGCAATACCAGTTTGTTTTGACTTGTGCTGCTACTGAGGAATTTATTTGCACTCTGTAGCGTAATGGTAGGGCGCATGCTCAATTACTATAATTTCCTGACTGAGTGCGCATGCCCCCGTAAGCGACTTTTCCTCACAAACTTTGCAAATTCAAGGAATCGGAAAATGGAACAGCCTTACTTCGAGCTCCTCCGTAAGTACTTTCCAAAGATCTCCAACTCCGCCGATATACTTGAATTGGTGCGCACCGAAAGTTTTCCCTGACTAAACTTTCACGGAGCAATCCTTCCGGACGTTTATCTCTCCTCCGTGGTCAGGTGAAGTGCGCCTCAGAACGGGCGCCGCACCTGGATCACTATGCTTGCCATCGAGCACTAGAGTGCTAACCTGCTGATTTAAGTGACTTCTCCTGGCGGCCATTTTAGAGACAATATTTGCCTGCGATTTGAATTGCCTTAGGGCTTTCTTTCTTTTAAACCTCGCCCCAAGAACAATTGTGCATATAGAATTTTTTTTCTTGTTATGTGGCCTGACAGTCCTGACAGTACCCTCCCTCAAAGTACTTCCTCTCTGCTTAGGCTTGTTCGGGAACCTACTGTGAAAATCCTTAATTAATCTAGGGGCATGAACTTCTGAAGACAATTCCCAAGATCTTTCCTCAGGTCCATAACCCTTCCAGTCCAAAAAATAGTACAATCACCCCTTTCATATCCTAGCATCCAAAACTTGTTGCACCTCAAACTCTTCTCCTTTCTCTGTTTGAATTGATTTTGGGGGTTTGCAGATTCGGAAGTCATTCAACACCTTTTTTAATAAGGATACATGAAATACTGGATGAACTCGTAACCCCTTGGGTAATTTCAACCAATAGTTTTAATGCACCAAATTTTTTCTCAATCATGTAGGGGCCTACAAATCTTGGCTGGAACTTTCTAACTCCTTTGAGTCTAAGATTTTTTGTGTTCAACCAAACCTTATCTCCTGCTTGTAAGTCTTGTTCCCTTCTTCGCTTTTTGTCTTCATAATGTTTGTAATTTTCTTTTGCTTTGGTTAAGTTTTCTGTAGCTAAATTATGCACTCGTGCCCTTTATTTAACTAAATCAGTTACCGCTGGAACATCTACCTCCTGAAATCGTAATGATTGATGTGGATGCCTTCCAGAGTTTAAATATATGGGAGAGTAACCTGTGGAAATTTTTTTTTGCATAGTTATGCGCAAACTCAGCTGCCCATAGGTAGTCTGGCCAATAACCCTCTTGATCTAATAAACACAATCTAAGGTACTGTTCCAATTCCTGATCCATTCGCTCTTTTTGACCATCTGTTTCTGGGTGATAGCTAGTCGTGTACCTAGTTTCTATGTTCAATCTCTTAGTGAAGGCCTTCCAAAAATGGGATAAGAATTGGGAACCCCTGTCTGAAATCAAGACCCTTGGTATTCCATGAGCTCGAACAATATTTTGACTAAAAGTGTATGCCAATATTTTAGCTGTGGGCATCCCTTTTAAAGGTACAAAAAGGGCCATTTTTGTAAAAGCATCTACACATACCAATATAGTATCATACCCCTGGCTCAAAAGTAAATTGACAATTAGATCTAATGTTACGGTATGCCATGGATGAGGTGGAGTGGGCAAAGGTTTAAGTAACCCCTTAGGGGCTTGCCGTTCTGGTTTTCCCCTTGCGCAGATCTCACATGTTGATGTACATCTTTGATTAAGTTTGGCCACCAGAAACGTCGTCTCACCAAGTCTTCAGTCTTTAAAATTCCTTTATGGCCTGCCAAAATGCTATTGTGACATTCTTTCACGGCCTTTTGTTGCATCTCTGGTTTGGGTAAATAGCAAAGGTGGGCGGAATTTGCGAAAGTGCCTTTTGCAAAATATCGCGAAACGGCAAAAAATCTCCGCGATCACGTGAAATTTTGCGTGTTCTCGGAGATTTTTGTGTGCTGATTAATGCGTTACTGAATTTGACCTTCATCTCGGGCACCTGCTTTATTCATATCTGTAAGACTTAGAGATATAAATAAAGCAGGTGCCTGAGTTGAAGGTCAAATACAAGTGCTTCCTGTTGGGGTTTAATTTTTGTGACAGGAGCATCGTGCCAGAATGAATCCTGCCCTGCATATTTACCCAAGAAGATGCCACCGTTTTGTGCAATACCTCTACTCAACTGGAGTACTTTCTACTGGCTAATCAGTAAGTGCTACCTCGTTGGGTAAATGTATAGTGGTTTTCCTACACTACATCTGCGTAAAGGGCCAGAAGAGTTGTCTACAGTGACCATGTGTGTCTGTAACGTTGCAACAGCGCCGAAGGGCACCGGGGTCCCTCGAGTGAGCTGTCCATCATAGTGGGGCAAAGGGCGGGAAGACGATGCACACCGCTGGGGTGGGGGGTGTGAGGCCAAATGGGAGGGGCTTCCATGCAGTTCACATGCCTCTTGTTTATAAAGGGCCAGAGACGGATCAGAGCAGCAGATGAGGAGACAGAACATCCTGGTGTCAGGAACTACACGGGAATTGCACTCGAGAAACTCATGGATGCACAGAGCTCCATCAAGGATGACAGCAAATTGTTGACGGTAGTAGATATGGGGAGAAAGCACACCTGCCTAGGCGACAATTTCCGTTCCCTCGCGGATCGCGGAAGTTCCGACATTTTCACGTTCCGTGCGGAATGTGAAAATGTCGAATTTTTGCAATTTCCGCAAGCGGAACAAAAATTGTCACCCACCCTTAGCAAATAGAGAGCTTCATTGTGATACAATAACCCTCCTCGAATTTCTCGTCTTGGATCTTCTTTCACCCAATTCTGCATTTCTTCCAATGTCATTGAATTCTGTTTTCTTTCTTGCAAAGACTCTTGTAAAACTGCTCCGATCACCTTCTCTGCTGGTATGATCGTCTGATCCTTGACCTCTTTCGACAGTCCTTCGGTACCCAATCTGGATAAAGCTTCTGCTCTACCATTTTGTGAACCTGGTCGATAAGTAATGACAAAATCGTAGTCAGCGAAATACAAAGACCAACGCAATTGTCTTGGTGTTAATGTTCTAGCTGACTTCAAAAAATTAAATTTTCTATGATCTGTATACACTGTGACCACATGCCTAGCACCCCTCAAGTAATGTCTCCATTCCTTAAATGCATCTTTAATGGCCAATAGTTCCTTCTCAGTAATTGTATAGTTGACTTCCGCCGCAGTCAACTTCCTTGAACGGAAGGCCACTGGGTGCAGTTGTCCGGTAGTTTTATGTCTTTGAGACAACACCCCTCCCTTGGAGGCGTCTGTTTCCACAAAGAAGGGCTCAGATGGATCGGGATGCAGTAAAATTGGGGCCGTAGTGAAATCCTTTTTCAGCTGGGTAAATGCTTCCTCTGCTTCTTTAGTCCATTCAAAACTAACTCCTTTCTTCAGTAATCTGGTTAAAGGAATCAACTTTTGGGAGAAATCTTGAATAAACCTCCTGTAGAAATTTGCGAATCCTATGAAACTTTGAATTTCTTTCACCGACTTAGGAGATTCCCAGTCAACCACTGCTTTGATTTTATTTTCATCCATGGTTATTCCGCTTGGTGAAAGCACGAACCCGAGAAATTCCACTGTAGAGACATTAAATGCACATTTCTCTAACTTAACAAACACACTGTTTTCTCTCAATCTCTGTAGCACCTTCTTAACATGTTCTTCATGCTCTTCCACCATATCAGAATAAACTAAAATGTCATCAATATATACTATTACATTCCTGTCAATGAACTCCTTCAACACATCGTTGATAAAATGCTAAAAAGCGTCTGGGGCCATAAGGCATTACTTGATATTCGAAGAGCCCATGCTTGGTTCTGAAAGCTGTCTTCCATTCGCAAATTCGGACAAGATGGTATGCCCCTCTCAAATCCAATTTGGTGTAGACTTGTGCTCCTTTTACTTGATCTAATAGGACAGAAATTAAGGGCAAAGGGTATCGATTCTTAATGGTTATCCAATTGATTGCCCTATAATCTATGCAAGGTCTTAACTCTCCACTTTTCTTCAGAATAAAAAAAAATGGGGAAGAGACAGGGGATTGAGACGGTCTTATGAATCCATTTTCAGGGTTCTTTTGAATATACTTCTTCAGATGTTCATCTTCTCGTTCCGTTAAAGCATAAATTCTGCTACATGGGAGGTTGGATCCTGGTTCCACATCGATTTTACAATCAAATTCTCTATGAGGAGGAAGTTTTTCAGCTTCCACCTCGTTAAAAACATCTTGGAATTCTATGTACTTTTCGGGTAGTGTCGTAGTATCTATCACACAAATGGTAGCCTCTCTTTCACTTAAATGAAATGCAGGTGTCTTCTCATGGTCTCTCAGATACTCTTTATGACAAATCTCTTTACAGTACTTCGAGTCCAAAGCTATTGATCAAGCTCCCCAATCGATTGTAGGATTGTGTTCTGTGAGCCATGGCAGACCAGTATTAATTGAAACTGCGGAGCATCTATTAAGTTGAATTGCAAGGTTTCTAGATGTCCATCTTCCGATTCCAACTCCACTGGCTCTGGATGGCTCACGATGGGTCCTGATGAAAGGTTTGTCCCATCGACTGCTCGGACCACTTCGCTTCTTTCCTTCTTGATTGCCCTCAGACCTATCTTATCGGCGAACTTTAAATCACAAAAATTGCTCGTAGCTCCTGAATCTACCATAACAGTCACCCGATTCAATATTTTCTCTCTGAACCGTAAAGTCATCATCATAATCAAATGCGGGGATGCTGACTGCAAGTTATTCGCCACGGTATGTGCTGCTGGAGCTGTTTCTGATTTTGCAACCACCAGTCCAACTCCATTTACTGGTGGTGCGAAGCGTTTTCCGCCAATGTCTGTTTGGCTTCTTAGGACAATTACGAACAAAATGTCCACTGCCTCCACAATAGAGGCATTGCTTATTTACTCTCCGTCTTACTTTATCTTCTTTAGAGAGAGGTCCCCTAATTGTTCCAATTTGCATGGGTTCTCCCCCACGGGCTGAGTCTATTTCCTTGGTGCTTTCTATTTTTGCTCGATCGAATCTTGGCACACTAGGACGATAATCTCTCCTTTTCTCACTCCTTCTTTCGCTTTGACGGAAGTCAATTTCTAAAACCAGATCTATTAATGCTGAGATTTCCGTGGGTCTATTGGGCACTTGTGCCAAGGTGTCTTTTAATTAATCTTTTAAGCCTCGATAGAACACTGCTGCTCGTTTGTTCTCTGGCCACTCCGTTTCTGCCACCAACGTGTTAAACTGGGCCAAATAGGCAATCAGATCACAATTGCCCTGTCTAATTTCCAGTAACTCATTGTCTGTTGCTTGTGAGACCCTTCGTCTGTCAAAAATTTGGAGGAATTCTTTTTTGAATTCATCGAGGTCATATAAGATAGGACCATTTCTGGTCACCAGAGACATAGACCAAGATGCGCGTCCCCGCTCAAATATGAGAGAATAAGTGCCACTCGAGACTGCGCATTGGGGAAAAGTGTCGGGCAACACATAAAGTGTCATGTACATTGTGTCAGAAACACTTGAGCCTTCTGTGGATCTCCATTAAAACGCTCAGGTGGGGCCAAAGGGATTACAGGGGACAAGGAGTGAATAACTTGAGTAGTAATCTTAGACTGAGGAACTGATGGGTCACTGGGATTTCCTTCTGGGGAGGCAGAATATTTTAAACTGGGTCCAGACACTAGACTTCTCACTTTTATGGTCAAATCTGTAGTATCTTTCGTACGCTCCCTATTCTTTTCTCTGACTGAGATTAATTCCCTTTGTATTCCTTCTAAGATTTCTCCTAGCATCTTTAGATGCAGACCTTCCGCCATTCTGCTCAGGTGCTAATTTAAACGTGGGCACTTCACTCTGTCAAGGTCAGTGCTTTCCTCTATGCACAGGAGAATGTCGCAAGTTCCCAATGCTTCACGGAGATTCCTTAGCAACATGCATTCAGAAGCATGTGTGCCAATGAAACCCCCGGGTGGAAAAGGGATGGGACAGAGAAGAGACAGTCACACTGCATCTGATTCTTTCTTCAGCTTCAGACGTTTTCTTCTTGTATTGTTGCAGGGATTCTGCTTATACACAGAACTATGCGTAGAACCCCAGGACCTCAGTGAATTGTGGTGTACCAGAAACTCACCTCAGAACCCAGAACCCAGTATCCGGCTAGCATAAGTGTCCCATTCGTTATCCGAGATTTAGCTCGGCGGTCCCAATGAAAAGACAACCCAGAACAAGCGACTCAGTATACTCTCAGGAATGGTGGGAATCGGAAATACCTGTTCGTATATTATTCTCACATCAGTCCACAACAGGAATCAACAGAGACACGGTGAAAATAAAAAGAGTTTATTTTTATAGACCACGTGTCCTAAGATGCAGTACTTTGGCTAATACAAGCAGACAAATGATTAAAATCAAAACCATCAGCATCGTTACAATACCATAGAATATAAAAGGGGTGATCATGTTATAATGACAGTGGATACTACCACCTTCCCTTTACTAAGAAGCTAATATTACTATTATGCTAATAGAAGGTCTCTTAGGCTTGAATAGGGGACCCCATACCTCAAAGATCAGCTTAGTGAAATCACATCACAGGAGCATCAGGAGTCTTCTCGCAGGAAGGCTCGTCTTCGGTCTGAATATTAAACATGATGTCTGCAATATTAAAAGCACCAACTTTCAGGTATTTGCAGCTGCCTGTGTGTTATGGCTAAATAGTGGGTTGATCAACCTAGAGTGGAAAACATGCATTGTCTAACAACCCAGACTGTTTGTCACATCATGTACAGACCAAGGTCGCTGCGCAGAGCTCGGAATGGTAACAACAGATTGCTTTCATGTGAGGCAAAGCTCGAGTCAGCAGTTTGTTTAAGCAATAACATGTAAACGCAGTGTCGTGCGCAAAAGCAGCAAGATGGCTTTCTAACATCTAACGTGGTTATGCTAACTTAACGATGTATGTACATATTAAGGGAGTCCTTACTACACGCCCCCTTGATCGAAGCACTATCCAGTAGGCAAGAAAATAGAGAACGCAGAGTTCAGTTTCGACAGAGCAGAACAAGGCGTTATTCAATTAAAAAAGTTTCAGTTCGGAAAAGTCTGAAAAAATAAAAAATGAAAAGGGGAGAAAAAGCAAAAAAACCTCAAACGAATAACGGGAAGAGAAAAAAAAATAAAAAAGAAATGCTGCGCCGGGTAGAAGTCCAAAGACATAGGTAAAGTTCAAGACATGGGAGCAAAAACATAGTGAACGACAGTTCACTTAATCCATGAACGTATATGCAGCATACGTGGCAACTGCTTCCAACAAGAAATCGTTTGCAGAGCCACTAAAAGTTTCAGCCATCCAATTAAGTAAAGAAAAGGAACATACATGTTCTTCAATAAGCGGAGCCTCTAGCACAATCAGAGGGCAACCGAACTGTTCCTCCAGATAGCTCATATCCAAGAAGTCGTAGGCAGCCCTTGCGATGTCCCAATTACCCAGGATACCATGCGACGCACCACAGGCCATAATCCGAACACCAGAACAGGCAAACTCGTGAGACACTAAGGGCCTCATCAGTCGATCATAATCCGGCACCGGAGACACCGTGTTGGTTAAGCACAAATCCAGAGGCCATTCAAAGGGACAATCTAGGCAGTGAAAGACAGGCTGTACGCAGGTGAAGTAGGAGTACCGGAAGGATAATCCATACGCCAGGCTCAAAGTCGCCAATGGCAGCGTACCATAATAATCAAGCATCCTGTCACGAAGAAGATGCAGACGGGACAGGCTGTCGTGTGGCACAGAAAGAGCAGCCATTCCGTAGTATGAAAAGTAAAAGCAGCACACCTGCCACCAGCGCCAGAATCAGCGGAACACCTCCAAAGACGCTCGAGAAAATAGAATGAAAAAATGCCGGGATCACACCAAAAATAGTTTGGAAAGAGGTCACGAGGCCTGAGCCCACAAGTTTAAAAAAATGAGCCAGGCCGGTTGTGGAAGAGGCATTGAAAATTGTTTGGATCAAAGCTCCAAAATGCAGGGGGAGATCAGTGTTCCCATTGGGTAAAATTTACAACATTTCTAAATGTATTCGCTTTATGCAGGAAGTGATTGCCATAATGCTGAAAACAATACTGTTCTGCATAATTAGCCGCATTTTCATACAAATCTTCAGCATCAAAAGCGGCATAATATTTCAAATCTGAAAACAGTGCTTCAATGGCGTGTACATCCCAATCATCAGAACGTATGTTCTGTTTAACTACATCACCCATAGAAACACGAATCATATTAGGTACATTGATGACCTCTGTAGGTCCATGAATTTGGAATTTAACAGCATCCCACGCGATTCCATCCAAAACGGGCCAGGCAGTAATATTCACAAAAGTCTGGTCCCTTTTCATGATGTGGGACGAGGAATGGGGGGCCAAAGTTCCATTGATAAGTCTAATTGTTGATCTCTCTTTGAGATAGTGGCCATCCACCAGACGGAAAAACACTATTACAAATCCAATGGACATAAACAAAAAATAATGAACAGCAATAGCCAGATGTATGTCCAAGGGGTAACCAAAAAATGTCTTTTAAACCAACTAGCAAAAACAGCAATGTTCGAAGGGGGAGTGGAGGGCAATGAGTTAGTGTCAAAGGAGAAACGGGACTGGTCAAGCGCCGTAGATTGTAAAACAGGCGAGTGACCATTTGTAGGATAAGCATACTCAGTCTCGTCTGGCAGACCACCAGCCGGTGGTATTAACAGGGGATCAGTAACTGACTGCATCTCGATGGCAACATCAGACAAGGTGGTAGAAGCAGGCACCAACATTGAATTTCTTTGCATCGTCTGGCATGAAACTGCTGGAGTCAGACTAAGAAGTATCGGCCACTCGCTGAAGTTTGACATTGTCAATAGAGATGTACCTGTTTTCTTTTCGACCAGGAAGTGGAGGTAAAATGACTGTTCTTGTACCCTGCACTCCAAGCACTGGAACCGGTGCACGGTAAGAGGGGCCGAACTCCTTCTTGTTCTCCACTTTCTCACGGACCAGGTCTCCAACTCGGGGTAGCCAGCCGACTACCGGAATCTGAACCTCAGCTTCAGACGTGGAGGGCAAGTGTTCCTTCGAAAGAGTGTCTCTGGCTTCTGATCATCTACGTCAAAGGGTGCGGTCGACGCCGCCATGTCTAGACCATCAAGGTCTGGAACAAACATTCTGATTCCGAAGAGCATCATGTATGGGGTCCGCCCACCCAGAGACCTTCTAGGGAGATTATTAAGTGCACGTTGGACGTTATACAAATGGGCTAGCCAGTTCCGGCCTGTGCCTAAAACACGTGCTGTCAATGATTGCTTTAAGTCACGGTTCATTCGCTCCACCACACTATTACCCTCAGGTCGGTAGGGGGACGAAAATTTGACTAGGACCCCCAAATTTCTCATAGCCTCCTTGTAAGCCTTAGAGGCGAACGCAGGGCCCTGATCAGAATGGAAGGTACCACACGCAAAAGTTCCCACAAAGACACGCAAATCCCTGATGACAGTCCGTGAGTCAGCACTCCTTTGTGGCCATACCCAGAGAAAACGTGTGCACGAATCCACTGCAACCAAGATATACTTGTACACAGTATCAGAAGAAAAAGGACCGCAGTGATCTAAATAAACACAACCAAATGGCTTATTAGATATATACAACTGTGTTTGTGGTGGGCGCGCAACAGTAGAAGGTTTAATCTGTTGGCAAATGTCACAAACAAGAACAGAAGCGCGCGCTTGTTTATATAAACCAAACCACCAGTAACGTTGTTGTAACAGAGATATAGTAGCGGACACGCCGGCGTGGGCTGACGCCAACCCCTCGTGTGCTGCTAGTATCAGTGCTGGTCTGCAGTCCGCGTTGGGAATAATTCTGTCACCAACGTCGTTAATCCTCACTAACGGGACGTTATCAGGACTTAAATGATAAAAATAACGAGAAGGAAAACCCTTCGGGTAATCACTTCCCTTCTCTGTAGCAGCAATAGCTGCCAAGATGTCATCATCAATCTTACTTTTGGATCTTGTAACTACTGCCACTAAGTATGTAGCCACTGCGGTTTTTGCTGCCTCGTCAGCCAAGCTGTTACCGACAGCATGGACACCAAGTCGTTGGTGACCAAGAGTGTGAATAACATTCACAAGAGGGAGACGGTCTTTTAAGTCTGCCACTCGAACCCAAAGCAGTTTATGCTTAATTGTGCTACCTTTTGTATCTCGATAATCATTTTGAGACCAGAAGTGTAAGTTGTCATTGTAGGACTGGACACAATAAAAAGAGTCACTTACTATAAGAGTCGTGACTCGGGGATCAGCAAACTCCAGTGCAAGCACCAGAGCCCGAAGCTCCGCCAATTGCGCGGTACAATCACCCAATGACTGCGTATGCACTGCATCAGATTGGAATTCACCATTTTCGAATGTACCTACGACAATTGCGCAAGCCGCAGAATAAGTGTGCTTTGATCCAATCGCGGGCTGCGCCGAGCCGTCAGTGTATATTACACAATGGTATTCTTCGAGCGGGCGCAAAGACAGAGGAGCTGGATGAACGAATTCATACTGCAAGTACTCTTGAGTCTGTAATGAGGCGTCAAAGATATAAGTGACATCTGGCGACGTCAGAGTTGTGGCCCATTGTATCCACCGTGGATGCAAAGCTTTAGAATTTGGTACACTTGCTTTAGTCACTGCCTCTAGGGCAGGATACGGTGTTACAACCAGAATCTGTTTCCCATGCGACAGTGCGCGTTCCTTAAGGATCGCCATCTGTACAGCAGTCAGAACTTTCTCGACTGTGGAAAAACGTAATTCAGCAGAGGTGTACAAGTGTGATTTATACGCAATGGGGACTGTATCGCCCTCATTAAACGTCAAATACGTGAAACCCACGGCGCCTGGTACTATTCTTATTACCAGGTTAGTGCGGTTATCACGCGTCAGCAAGTACTGTGAAGCAAGAAGATCAGCCTGTAAAGTCTGTAAAATAGCAGAGTGTTCTAGCTGCCAGCTAGACTTCGAAAAAGAAGGTTGTTCCAAGGCATAAAGCGGCTTGATACGCTGGGCATAATCAGGAATATACGTACGTCCGAAATTCAGAAAGCCCAGCAGAGATTGTCATTTTTTCAGCGTTGTAGGAGCACGCAAGCATGCACACTTCTCCAGAAAGTGGGGAGCCTGTCCCTTACCTTCATTGTTGAGCTCGTAGCCCAAAAACAACACTGTATATTCCGCGATGTGAGACTTCGCAAAATTGAATTTGTAGCCATAGTCAGCAAAACTCACTATAATATTGTCGACTCGAGACAGATGTGGCATCAGCTCATCATCTGTGAGGTAGATATCGTCAACATAGGAGTACGCGTCGGGGTCTATTCTTTCTAAGAGAGAAACCACGCGAGCGGAGAAGACGCCAGGGCTATTTTTGTAGCCCATGGCCAATCTCGTAAACTGTTTTTGTTTGCAGCCCGAAGTAAACGCCGTCCACTGGCTACTCAGTGTGGACAGGTTGTGGCTAAAAAAGCCATTGGAAATGTCAAGTGTCGTTTTAAATCTTTTACGCACGAGACTGTCGACAAGAGCCGAGCTGTGTGTATTTTGTACCGCGCAGGTCCGGCAATGGGAATTTAGGTGCCAGTAATCCAAAACTAAACGGTACGAGCCGTCAGGCTTCGTTACAGTGAATAAAGGGTTATTCATAGGGGACACACAAGTTTCAATAACACCCTGATATTCCAATTTTTCAAGGATCGGCGCGACGTGTGGCCTAGCTTCACGACGCATGGGATATTGGGGTTGAGGCTGGGGCATAGACCGCAATGGAATCTCATGGCAGGGGGACAACCGGTCCCATCCCACCTGAGTATGATATACCGCCGGCGCAAGCGCCAGCGCCCACTCCTCAGCGTACACTTCAGCCTGGTCCTTAGGCACCGTGTGCGCAAAGGACGGGAGGATGACCTCCTCCCCTCTAGGAGCCTCTAAAATGAAAGCTAGGGGCCAATCTGCCTCCGCTAGGAGGATATCATAGGTGGTAGTCAGATTATCCCAAAAAATCCCCTTTATTGTACGTTGTATGTCACCCTCAATTAATAAGACTATTTCATAAAGTCTGTCAGGGGGAGCCACTCTGGTGTCAGCTGTCTCAACAGTAACCAATATATCAGTTGCTGTCGCCGCCAGAAATGGACGCAGAGCTTGACGGACTATGGTAATTTCCGCCGCGCTGTCCAGTTGCGTCAGCGCCCATGTCCGGTTCCGAAGCTGTGTCCGCACTATCTGAGGCATACCTTGCCGTCAGAGCCGCCACTTTCTTCTTCTGAAACGGGGGTCTTTGTCTTGCAAATTCGTCCTGCTTGCCTTTACCCTCAGTCTGTCGGGGCTGGTCACGTGGTTGTGGAGCACCCCGACCTTTGCCACCGCCTCCGCCACCGGACTGTGAAGCCGATGTTTCCTGTGAAGAACGAGGAGAACGTTGTTCAGAAACCTGAAATCTATCAGGAGACTTAATAGTAGCACGATCTCACAGATCATAAGTGCGTTCACTACCTGACTGAACGGGAGAGGCAGGCCGAGAGCCCTGTTTCTGCTGCTGCTTTCCCTGTTGTTTTGACCGCCAATTTTGTTTTGGAAAGCTTGGATGGTCATCCTTACCAGAGGCTTCCGCCTTACCTAGCTGCTTAATATCGGGAGTTTTGATCACAGGCTTAACTCCTAAAGAGCTACGACCCAAATCTCTGTACGCACACGAGATTATCTTCGCAAATTCCCGCGGCTTATCCTCATCAGCAACTTTCTTCAGTTCATTACGAACTTGGAACTGCAAAGCATCACCCTTAAGGTTACCCATTATCATGGTAGCCACCAGGTCAAACTGTCCGAGGAGCCGCATTTCTAATTCTATCGCAGACTCCGCACCGTGGTTCTCTTGAACACGTTTAATAACGGAGGGCAGCATCAACATAGATGGAGTGCCAAAGCACTGCGCGTACGTCGCAGCAAAGACCTTACCCCAGTTAACACAATCATCTACATCGGGGACCAAGTCTTTAGGCAAACTAATGGTAAGGATCCTGTGTTTCTCCACAGGAGATGTATTCGGGTATACCGCTTCTATTTGGTCAAATTTTTCAGCAAGCCAAAAGGGGAAATCATCCCTAGTTTGGGGGCGCTTGCCCATAACAGAATTAACCATAACAGGACTAATGACTACCGCGTGGTGGTCAGTTGGTTGTCCTGCAACAGCAGGTGCCCCCGCCTGCAAATTGCGCGACACGTACTGCACTAACGCCCTATATATCGTAATAAGGGCAGTGTGTAGTACACGCAACTCAGCCACCGTCACCGTTAGGTAACGGGGATGAGGCGTAAATCCGGCTAGTACCGGCCAAGTGGCCCCTGCTATTGATAAAGGGCCCATTCTTGGCGGTATAACCACATGGGGAAGGGCGCCATTAAACCAAATAAGATGCTGCCAAGCAGATATTGGTATTTCTTGTGTCCTATACGGTGTATAGTTCGCTGGCACGGCAGTGGCAGTGTAAGAATGAAAGGTATTATCATCCTCACTCACCGCCGGAATCGTCACCCAAGAGTAGAACAACTCATAGGGATGAGCCGCATCGGCTCCTACCACAAAAATGACGTTCATACCAGTGTCCGGCACACCATACTGCGTCAAATGACGTTTCAGAGCTGCACGGCTATGCGCCGCAATATCTACCGCCATAAGGACAAGCTACACTCGAAGCATTCAGTAGCACAAGGGTTCAATAACCTTTTTAATGATCAAGCTTGAAGAAACCTATATCAACAGAAATAGGTAGGTTTAAATCCATCAGACTTGTTATCCGGAAACAAGAATGAGGGTGCTGTGGACTAATATAAGCACTACTAAGGCGTTTCAACTCATAGACCAAACGTTAGGTGCGCCATGTTGCAGGGATTCTGCTTATACACAGAACTATGCGTAGAACCCAAGGACCTCAGTGAATTGTGGTGTACCAGAAACTCACCTCAGAACCCAGAACCCAGTATCCGGCTAGCATAAGTGTCCCATTCGTTATCCGAGATTTAGCTCGGCGGTCCCAATGAAAAGACAACCCAGAACAAGCGACTCAGTATACTCTCAGGAATGGTGGGAATCGGAAATACCTGTTCGTATATTATTCTCACATCAGTCCACAACAGGAATCAACAGAGACACGGTGAAAATAAAAAGAGTTTATTTTTATAGACCACGTGTCCTAAGATGCAGTACTTTGGCTAATACAAGCAGACAAATGATTAAAATCAAAACCATCAGCATTGTTACAATACCATAGAATTTAAAAGGGGTGATCATGTTATAATGACAGTGGATACTACCACCTTCCCTTTACTAAGAAGCTAATATTACTATTATGCTAATAGAAGGTCTCTTAGGCTTGAATAGGGGACCCCATACCTCAAAGATCAGCTTAGTGAAATCACATCACAGGAGCATCAGGAGTCTTCTCGCAGGAAGGCTCGTCTTCGGTCTGAATATTAAACATGATGTCTGCAATATTAAAAGCACCAACTTTCAGGTATTTGCAGCTGCCTGTGTGTTATGGCTAAATAGTGGGTCGATCAACCTAGAGTGGAAAACATGCATTGTCTAACAACCCAGACTGTTTGTCACATCATGTACAGACCAAGGTCACTGCGCAGAGCTCGGGATGGTAACAACAGATTGCTTTCGTGTGAGGCAAAGCTCGAGTCAGCAGTTTGTTTAAGCAATAACATGTAAACGCAGTGTCGTGCGCAAAAGCAGCAAGATGGCTTTCTAACATCTAACGTGGTTATGCTAACTTAACAATGTATGTACGTATTAAGGGAGTCCTTACTACAGTATTCTTCTGCTAGTACTGGCAAGTATTTAACTGTAAAAGAATAACACTCATTAATTTGTAATTCTCCCTTCTGTTGTTTTAAATTAATCTTCTCCTGATTTTCACCTACCCAGTATTGGGGTGACCTATGCTTCTCTTCTTTTATTGGTTGTATTTGTTTTCTGTAAGCTGCAATTGAATATAACTAGATTGTTTTTTACGTAATTCTAGATCTTTTCCCAACCAAATACTATCTCTCCTTCTAACTGCAGAGATTCCTCACCTCTATTTAATACTGCTGTTGTGTTTACTGGTTTCTGATGTTTGGTAAGAACTTATTTATACTGTGTCTTACTTCCTTCACCTATTCACCTTTGTAGTCCTGAAGGTTAGTTTATCACTCACAACTTTTGAACTAAAATTGGCTCACGAAAAGATTTCACTCTAATTCAACCTTGAAATCCTATAGCTCAGTAAATTAACTCCTCAACTTTCAGAACTAAATTTGCCTCAAAAGTGATTACACTTTAGGATGTATCTTTACTATTGTAATTCAAACTTCCTACTGCTTTTAAACTACCAATGCCAGTTCGTTTTGACTTGTGCTGATACTGAGGAATTCAATTGCACTCTGTAGCGTAATGGTAGGGTGCATGCTCAATTACAATAATTTCCTGACTGAATGTGCATGCCCCCGTAAGCGACTTTTCCTCACAAAATTTTCATATTCAAGGAAACGGAAAATGGAACAGCCTTACTTCGAGCTCCTCCATAAGTACTTTCCAAAAATCTCCAACTCCGCCGATATACTTGAATTGGTTCGTGACGAAAGTTTTCCCTGACTAAACTTTCGTGGCGCAATCCTTCCGGACGTCTATCTCTCCTCCGTGGTCAGGTGAAGTGCGCCTCAGAACGGGCGCCGCACCTGGATCACTATGCTTGTCATCGAGCACTAGAGTGCTAACCTGCTGCTTTAAGGGACTTCTCCTGGCGGCCATTTTAGAGACAATACTTGCCGGCGATTTGAATTGCCTTAGGGCTTTCTTTCTTTTAAACCTAGCCCCAAGAACAATTGTGCTTTTAGAAAGTTTTTTCTTGTTATGTGGCTTGACAGTCCTGACATGGTGCTCAAGTGTCTAAGTGGGTCTGTGAGTGGTTGTGTGAGTATCAGAGTGGGTCTGTGAGTGGGTTCATAAGTTCTGAGTGGTACTTGGAGTGGGTGCATGAGTCTCTGACTGGATCTGTGAGTGGGTGCATGAAGCTCTGAGTAGGTCTGTGAATGGGAACACAAGTGTCTGAGTGGGTCTGTGAGTGGGTGGATGAATGTCTGAGTGGGTCTGTGAGAGCATACAAGAGTCTCTCAGTGGGCATGTGTGTGGGTGTGTGAGTGTCTGAGTGGATCTGCAAGTGGGTGTAGGAGTGTCTGAGTGGGTGTGTGATTCTCTGAGTGGGTCTGTGAATGAGTGCATGAGTGTGTGAATGGGTGTGTGAATCTCTGAATGCATCTGTCAGTATGTGTGAGTTTCTCAGTAGGTCTGTGAGTGGGAGAATGAGTGCTTGAGTGGATCTGTAAGTGGGTGAATGAGTGTCTGAGTATGTCCATGAGTGGGTGTGTGAGTGGGTCTATGAGTGGGTGCATGAGTGTATGAGTGGGTGTGTCAATGGGTACAAAGTAAAAGAAAGTATGGGGTGCACAGGAGCAGGTCCTTGTGCCAGTTCCCCCAGTGAAGGTCCTGTTGTCCAGCCTGCCTGCAGTCCGCTACTCTCTGCTGCTTTCTATTTTGTCCCTCCTCTGCTCATTATCTCCTTGTTTTTCTGCATCTTCGCTTTTCGCTCCTGCCCTCTATGTTGCCTCTTTCTGCTTATTGTGTCTGTTATTTTTCCTCTTTCTGCTTCGCTCCTGCCCATTATTACAACAAACACTGCAGAACCCACCACCGTTGCAGCACACAACTGATGTCTGGGACAAACCGAGACAGCTTTCCACTCAATAGAAAGAGGGAGAGAAAAAATATGCGGGCGAAAATGAAAAATGATCATAAAATAGTAATAAGAGGGGAAGGCTGACGTCAATGCCAGCTCACCCCTGCCCCCTGCCCGGACTTGTGCGTCGAGCCAGCTGATCATGCAGTGTTGCCTTTTTTTATGAACTTAGTTTGCTGTGACTGGACTCTGCCAGATTTCAAAGGCGATGGGCAGGAAACAATGCCGGGAACTGCAGCTCTTATTGGGAAAAGCAGGATTGCTGCATCCAGGACTGTTTTAGTGTTACAATTTATGAGGGAAACATGAGTAGGGATGGATCACTGCCCTCATGTTTCTTTTCTCCCTTCTCCACCGGAGCCTTCTTGCTGTGCACAGTGCGAGTTAAAACAAGCATTTCATTTACAATGCAATAGGTCTCGCATTTACGCGGGTTTAAGCTATTGGCATTATAAATGACAATGCCTGTTTCTTTTGTTTTTTAAAACATGAATAAAAGGCATTGTCGTTTACAATGCCAATAGCTTAAACTCACATAAATGCGAGACCTATTGCATTGCAAATGCTTGTTTAGTTTGCCTCTTTCTGATCGTGGCTGACCTTTATTTTGCCTCTTTCTGCTCATTTCTCAGCTTTATTTCCCTCTTCTTGCTGGTTTTAAACCTTTATTCTGTCTTTCTCTGCTCCCTTCTGACGTTTATTCTGCCTCTTCCTGCTCATTACTGACCTTTGTTCTGCCATTCTGCTTGTTTCTGGCCATTATTCTGCCTCTTTCTGCTTCTTTCTGACCTTTATTTTGCCTCTTTGTGCTGGTTTCTGATCTCTATTTTGACTCTTTCTGTTCGTTTCTCTTCTTTATTCTGCCTCTTCTGCTCATTACTAATGTTTATTTTGCCTCTTTCTGCTCATTTCTGACCTTTATCTTGCCTCTTTCTGGTCGTCGTCGACCTTTATTCTGCCTCTTTCTGCTCATTTTTATCATCTATTTTGCCTCTTTCTGTTCGTTACTGGCCTTTATTCTGCCTCTTTCTGCTTGTTTCTGGCATTTATTTTTCATGTTTGTGGTCGTTTCTGATCTCTATTTTAACCACAGTGAGAGGGTTAGGGTATCCCTACCCTGCCCCTTTTTTTCTTTTAAATGTTTTTTGTGGGAGACAGTTGAAGCTGAGTCCTAAGATGGCTGCCAACACTTCCTGGCTGAAGTGTTGGCAGCCAATATGATTCTAACATGGGCACTGTCAGATCCTTGGAGGATTCGAGTCCCTATATTTATATATATTACCTACAGGCGGTCTCCAGTAGGTAGTTATAGTTAGGACCTTGTTTCTATTCAAAAAGCGTTTCTTTTTGCCAATATCTTTAGCGCCGTTTGACGAATCCGGTCTTGAAAGTTTCGGGGTGATTCGTCAAGTGGGGAACGAGAAAAAAGGGGGTCCCAAAACCCATTTTCTCCATGGTAATTTCCATAGGAACTTTAGATGAACTGCTGAATTGAATTGCACCAAATTTGGCAAAAAGGTAGGTCTTGGTCCAGAAAGTGTGTTTTGCTTTTAATGGTGTAAATCCATTCAGTAGTTCAGTAGTTCCTGAGATATTAAAAAAATAAAAATATTGATATCTGAGCACCGAGTAGGATTTGCGAACCCTCCCAAGCGCTGGCTTCATTCTGATTGGCTGCCAACACTCCAAACCAGAATGTGTTGGCAGTCATCTTGTGACTCGGTAAAGGAGTCACAAGAAAACAGTAGAAAAAAGATAAAAAACAAGAAAAGGGCGCATGGTAGAAACACCCTGATCCCCTAGGCCTCCTCAGGAGTCCCACAGAGACTCCCAGGGACCAAAAAACTATTTTAAAAATATTATTGGGTGCGTCAGTCTGGACAAAAATATTGTTTTTAAACGAAGCGTGGGCTCCCGCACTTCATTGCTTTTAATCCCCTGCGTGCGCCGAGTCCAGGGGGCAATGATTCATTGTTATGTGGGGGTCGCGGGGGCCCTGCAGCCCCGGGGCTGCCACCTCCCTGGGGCTTTAAAAAAATGCATTTGGCGCTGCCCCGGGGACCACTACCTCCCCGGGGCATTTCTCATTATGGGCAGAGGCCACGGGCCCCCCCGAAGCCCCGGGGACCACCCCCTCCCCGGGGCATTGAATTAATAAATGTGGTCGGGAACTCACAGGCTCCCCTAAGCCCAGGGGACCACCACCTCCCGGGGCATTGAATATGTAAATAGGGGGGGCCCCAGGGACTGCCACTTCCTCAGGGCTTCAAACTTGCTTGGAGGGGAGCCGCAGGGCACCCTTCCTGGAGCCCTAGATGGCCCTGGGGACCACCACCTCCCAGGGCTGGCTCCTGCAATGTTCTGGGGTGGCAATCCCCGGGACATTGCCATTTGCTATGGCAGGGCAAGAGCCTGGCTCCTGCCCTGCCATTGCAAACACTGCTTCTCTCGCTTCCAAGAAGCAAAGCAGAATTGCTTTTGGACAAGGGGAGCTGCATGTTAGCAGCTCCCCTTGCACAAAAGCAATGCCGGCTCTCGCAGGAGACAGGGAGCCAGCGGGGACAATGGGGCATTGGGGCTCCCCACACGGTCCCCAATGCTGAGGCCAAGCCCCGGAGGATGGGTTCCCTGGGCCCAGAAGTTGCCAGGGGAAGGGGGCTTTGCGGCTTCCCTCATTTTATTAAAAAAAAAAAAATGAATGGCCAGGCCTGGGGCCGAAAATGGCCCGGTAGGGAGGCCGCTTGGACCCCTTCCTTAAAAAAACCCAAAAGGAATTGCCTGGCCCTAAGAGATGGGGTCCCATGGGGCGAAATTGGCCTGGGGAGGGAGGCCGCACCCCCCCCCCCTCGCCTTTAAAAAAAAGAAAGTCCTACCCCCAGTCGATGGGGACCCTGGGGCCGTAATTGGCCTCAAGAGGGGGGTGCACGGTCCCCTTACTTTTCATATAAAAAGGGGAAAAAATGGGTCAGGCTCCTGGCGATGGGGTTCCCGGAGCCCAAACGGGTTAAGGGAAGGGATGCCACACTGCCCCCTTCCTAAAACAAAAACAAAAAGGAATAAACTGGCAACTCACTGGAGGCTGGGTTGGGGATTAAATCCCCTTCCATCCTAAGGGTCCTTAGGGGGCAACTAGCCCACAAGGTACCTCCAGTAAGCCCCAGGCTGTGGGATTGCTGAGAGGTGGTCTGAGGCCCCACCCCTTTTTGCACGCCTCTGCAAACATGCCTCTTGGCGCACTGCTGGTGGAGCGATGAGGTCCCCTTGAGTCCTGAGGACTTCAGGACTAAAGTGGGCTTCATCCCCCAAGCAGCAGTGCTCCAGGAGGTGCATTTGCAGAGTGGTGTAAAAAGGGGGAATGGCCTCTGACCACACTCAGCAATCTAGCTGTGTAGGGCTTATTGGAGGTAACAGGAGGGCTAGTTGGCCCCCAGGGAACCTCAGAAGGCAAGGTGACTTCATCCCCAACCAAGAGTGTGCCAGGAGGTGCGTTTACAGAGTGGCTGGAGAAAGGGGGCATGGCCTGTGTCCACCTCTCAGCAATCCCACTATGTGGGGCTTACTGGAGGTAACAGGTAGTCTAGTTGTCCCCTCAGGACCCCCAGCAGCGAAGGGGACTTCAATCTCCATCCAAGAGCGTGCCAGGGAGCGTGTTTGCAGAGTGGTGGGCAAAGGGGGCGTGGCCTGCTATGAGATCTTAGTAATACTGCAATGTGGGTCTTACAGTCGGTAAAAGGAGTGGTAGATGTCCCCTAAGGATGTCCTTGGGGTCAACTGCCCCTCCTGTTACCTCCAGTAAGTCCCATACAGTGGGATTGCTAAGAGGTTTTTGGAGGCCATGCCCCCCTTAGTCCACCACTCTGCAAACGTGCCTCCTGGCACACTACTGGTTGGGAGATGAAGTCCACATTACTCCTGATTGACTTTGGGGGCCAAGAAGCCCTCCTGGTACTTCCTGTAAGTCCTACACAGCAGAATTTCTAAGCGCTGGTTGGAGGCCCAGCCCCCTTTCTCCACCACTCTGCAAACGCGACTAGTAGTTAACAAGGATTTGCAATGCAATAGGTCTTGCATTTGCGAGAGTTAGAGCTATCGGCATTGTAAATGTAAAAGATTTTTACTAATGTTTCATGGTGTAGAGTGGATGTACGTTGTGTGTAGTGGAATTATGTGGTATGTTTGTGCAGTGAAATTATGTAAATAGAAAGTATGTGGTATATAGTGTTTAGGAATTATGTGTTTGGAGAGTAATTATGTGGTGTTGAAGTCTGTGTTGTGCAGTGGTAACCTCAGGTTTAATCTTCCTCATTTCCATAGAAGCTAAACAATAAATTCAATGAGACACAAAAAAAGGAAAAACCACTGGTGAGCACTTCTGGACCTAGTCGGAGGTATGAGCAGGGCCACTCGAAGTATGTGACTGTTCGGCTGCACCAATTTTCACATAATTAAACAATTTTCCTATTTGCCAAATATTCCATCATCTGCCGCATAATCTGCATATTTGAACAACAAAACATTGTTTTTAGCTCAAAAGGCTCAAATGTTCCCAATAAATCAGCGTCAAGTATTACAGCATGGTGGAAGGCCCTTTGCAAAGCTGGAATGGTCATGTGTTACTTATTGCTAAATGTGG
This sequence comes from Triturus cristatus, assembly GCF_964204655.1. Lineage (NCBI taxonomy): Eukaryota > Metazoa > Chordata > Amphibia > Caudata > Salamandridae > Triturus > Triturus cristatus. The sequence continues at coordinate 965,068,165 of NC_140590.1, forward strand.
GTGTTAAATTGGTACTAATGGTGCACAAACCTCTCTTCTTTCTGTGCCTCTCTTGCCTCTTTCTGCATTTTGCTTGCTTCTTTGTGCACCTTTCTTCCTTTTTCTGCAACTCACTGTCTTCTTTCTGCAGTTCACTTGCCTTGATCTGCACTTCTCTTGCTTCTTTCTGCACCTTACTTGCCTCTTTCTGCACTTCTATTGCTTCTTTCTACACCTCTCTTGCTTCTTTCTGCTCCTCTCTTGGCTCTTTGTGCATTTCTCTTGCCTGTTTCTGCACCTGACTCTCTTCCTTCTGCACCTCTCTTGCTTCTTGCTGCACTTCTCTTGCCTCTTTCTGTACCTCTCTTGACTCTTTCTGCACCTCAAGTGCCTCTTTCTGCACTTCTCTTGCCTCTTTCTGCACTTCTCTTGCCTCTTTCTACACTTCTCTTGCCTCTTTCTATACCTCTCGCCTCCTTCTGCACCTCACTTGCCACATTCTTCTCATCTCTTGAATCTTTCTGAACCTCACTCTCTTCTTTCTGTACATCTCTTACATCTTTCTGTACCTCACTTGCTTCTTTCTGCATCTCTCTTGCCTCTTTCTGCAACTTTGTTGCTTCTTTCTGCACTTCACTTGCCTCTTTCTGCACCCTTCTTGCCTCTTTCAGCACATCTGTTGGTTCTTTCTGCACTTCCCTTCCTTCTTTCTGCACCCTCTTGCCTCTTTTTGTACCTCTCCTATTTCTTTCTGTACCCCTCTTGCTTCTTTCTGCACCTCTGTTGGTTCTTTCTGTACTGCTCTAGCTTCTTTCTGCACCTCTTTTGCAAATTTCCATATCCCTCTTGCCTCTTTCTGCACCCGTGTTCCCTCTTTCTGCACCTTTACTGCCTGTTTCTGCACCTCTCTTGCCTCTTTCTGCACCTCTGTTGCTTCTCTCTGCACTTCTCTTTCTTCTTTTGGCACCCCTCTTGCATCTTTCTACACCCCTCTTGCCTTTAGTGCACTTCTCCTTCTTCTTCCTGCACCTCTCTTGCCTTTTTCTGAAGTTCTCTTGCCTCTTTCTGCACTTCTTTTGCTTATTTCTGTACTTCTCTCACCTCTTTCTGTACCCCTCTAGCCTCTTTCTGCACCTCTGTTGGTTCTTTCTGCACTGCTCTGGCTTCTTTCTGTGCCCCTCTTACCTCTTTCTGCACCTCTGTTGGTTCTTTCTGCATTTCTCTAGCTTCTTTCTGCACCTTTCTTCCTTTTTCTGCAACTCACTGTCTTTTTTCTGCACATCACTTGCCTCTCTCTGTACTTCTATTGCTTTTTTCTACTCCTCTTGTGCCTCTTTCTGCTCCTCTCTTGCTTCTTTCCGCTCCTCTCTTGCCTCTTTGTGCATTTCTCTTTCCTGTTTTTGCACTTCCCTTGCCTCTTTATGTACCTCTCTTGCCTCTTTCTGTACCTCACCTGCCTCTTTCTGCACCTCACTCTCTTCCTTCTGCCCCATATTACCTCTGTCTGCACTTCTCTTGCCTCTTTCTGCACTTCTCGAGCCTCTTTCTGTACCTCTCTTGACTCTTTCTGCACCTCAAGTGCCTCTTTCTGCACTTCTCTTGCCTCTTTCTACACCTCTCTTGCCTCTTTCTATACCTATCTTGCATCCTTCTGCACCTCACTATGCCACTTTATGCTCTTCTCTTGCCTGTTTCTGAACCTCACTCTCTTTTTTCTGCACCTCTCTTGCCTCTTTCTGCATCACACTTGCTTCTTTCTGCATCTCTCTTGCCTCTTTCTGCAACTCTGTTGCTTCTTTCTGCACTTTTCTTGCCTCTTTCTGCACTCTTCTTGTCTCTTTCAGCACCTCTGTTGCTTCTTTCTGTACTTCTCTTCCTCCTTTCTGTACCCCTCTTGCCTCTTTCTGTATCCCTCTTGCCTCTTTGTGCATCTCTCCCACATCTTCCTGTACCTCTCTTGAATCTTTCTGCACCTCTGTTGGTTTTCCCTACACTGCTCTTGCTCCTTTCTTGCCTCTTTCTGTGCCCCTCTTGCCTCTTTCTGCACCTCTGTTGGTTCTTTCTGCACCTTACTTGCCTCTCTCTGTACTTCTATTGCTTCTTTATACTCCTCTTGTGCCTCTTTCTGCTCCTCTCTTGCCTCTTTGTGCATTTCTCTTGCCTGTTTCTGCACTTCCCTTGCCTCTTTATGTACCACTCTTGCCTCTTTATGTACCACTCTTGCCTCTTTCTGTACCCCACCTGCCTCTTTCTGCGCCTCACTCTCTTCCTTCTCCCCCTATTACCTCTTTCTGAACTTCTCTTGCCTCTTTCTGCACTTCTCGAGCCTCTTTCTGTACCTCTCTTGACTCTTTCTGCACCTCAAGTGCCTCTTTCTGCACTTCTCTTGCCTCTTTCTACACCTCTCTTGCCTCTTCCTATACCTATCTTGCCTCCTTCTGCACCTCACTTGCCACTTGCTGCTCTTCTCTTGCCTCTTTTTGAACCTCACTCTCTTTTTTCTGCACCTCTCTTGCCTCTTTCTGCACCACACTTCCTTCTTTCTGCATCTCTCTTGCCTCTTTCTGCAACTCTGTTGCGTCTTTCTGCACTTTTCTTGCCTCTTTCTGCACCCTTCTTGTCTCGTTCAGCACCTCTGTTGCTTCTTTCTGAACTTCTCTTCCTCCTTTCTGTACCCCTCTTGCCTCTTTCTGCACTTCTCTTGCCCCTTTCTGCACCTCACTTGCCTCTTTCAGCACCTCTGTGGCTGCTTTCTGCACTTCTCTTCCTTCTTTCTGCACACCTCTTGCCTCTTTCTGTACCCCTCTTGCCTCTTTGTGCACCTCTCCTTTTTCTTCTTGTACCTCTCTTGCCTATTTCTGCAGTTCTCTTGCCTCTTTCTGCACCTCTTTTGCTTCTTTCTGTATATCTCTTGCCTCTTCCTGTACCTCTCTTGCCTCTTTCTGCACCTCTGTTGGTTCATTCTGCACTGCTCCTGTTTCTTTCTGCACCTCTGTTGTAAATGTATACATCCCTCTTGCCTCTTCCTGCACTCCTCTTCCATCTTTCTGCACCGCTCTTGCCTCTGTTGCACACCTGTTCCTTCTTTCTGCACCCTTTTTGCCTGTTTCTGCAACTCTCTTGCCTCTTTCTCCACCTCAGTTGCTTCTTTAGGCACTTCTCTTGCCTCTTTCTGCACCCCTGTAGCCTCTTCCTGCACCCCTGTTGCGTCTTACTGCACTTCTCTTGCTTCTTTCTGTACCACTCTTGCTTCTTTCTGTACCCATCTTGCCTCTTCCTGCACCCCTCCTCCCTCTTTCTGCACCTCTCTTGCATCTTTCTGTACCTCTGTTGCTTCTTTCTGCTCTTCTTTTGCTTCTTTCTGTACCTCTTTCGCTTGTTTCTGCACCCCTGTTGTCTCTTTCTGCACCTGTCTTCTCTCTTTCTGCACCTCTCTTGCTTCTTTCTGTACTTCTCTTGCTTGTTTCTGCACCTCTCTTGCATCTTTATGCACCCTTCTTACATTTTGTGTATCCCTCCTGCCTCATTCTGCAGTTCTCCTGCCATTTTCTGTACCTCTCTTGCCTCTTTCTGCACCTCACATGCCTCTTTCTTCACTTCCCTTGCTTCTTTCTACACCTCTGTTGCTTCTTTCAGCAATTCTCTTGCCTCTTTCTGCACTTCTCTTGCTTGTTTCTGCACCTCTCTTGCGTCATTTTGCAACTCTGTTTCCCCTTTCTGCCTCACTTGCCTCTTTCTGCAGCCCTCTTACCTCTTTCTGCACCCCTCTCCCCTCTTTCCTCGACTCTCTTGCCTCTTTCTTCACCCCTGCTCCCTCTTTCCACACCTTTCCTGCCTGTTTCTGCACCTCTCTTGCCTCTTTCTATACCTTTGTGGCTTGTTTCTGCATTTCTCTTGCCTCTTTATGCACCATGTGCGCATCTTTCAGCATCTTTGTTGCTTCTTTCTGCACTTCTCTTCCTTCTTTCTGCACCCCTCCAGCCTCTTTCTGTACATTTCTTGCCTCTTTGTGCACCTCTTCGTCTACTTTCTGCATCCCTAATGCCTCTTTCTGCACTCCTCTCCCTTATTTCTTTACCTCTCTTGCTTCTTTCTGCACTTCCCTTGCTTCTTTCGGCACTGCTCTTGCTTCTTTCGGTACCTCTCCTGTAAACTTCTGTGTCCCTCTCACCTCTTTTTCCATCCCTGTTCTCTCTTTCTGTACCATTCTTGCCTGTTTCTGTACCTCTCTTGCCTCTTTTGGCACCTCTGTTGCTTCTTTCTGCACTTCTCTTGTCTTTTTCTGCACCCCTCTTGCCTCTTTAAGCATTTCTTTCTGCAGTTCTCTTACTTCTCTCTGCACCCCTCTGGCCTCTTTCTGTACCCCTTTTGCCTCTTTCTGCACCTCTCTTGCCTCTTTCAGCAGTTCTCTTTGCCTATTTCGGCACCTCTTTTGCTTCTTTCTGCACTTTTCTTGTCTCTTTCTGTATCCCTCTTGCCTCTTTCTGCACCTCTGTTGGTTCTTTCTACACCGCTCTTGCATCTTTTTGTACATTTGTTGCAAATTTCTGCATCCCTCTTGCTTCTTTCTGTGCCCCTCTTCCCTATTTCTGCATCCCTTTAGCCTGTTTCTGTAACTCACTTGCCTCTTTTTTCAGTACTCTTGCCTCTTTTGCACCTCACTTGCCTCTTTGTGCACCTCACTTGCCTCTTTCTGCACTTTTCTTGATTCTTTCTGCACCCTTCTTCCCTTTTTCTGCACATCTCTTGCCTCTTTTTGCACCTCTCTTGCCTCTTTCTGCACATCTCTTGGTTCTGTCTGCACCTCTCTTGCCTCTTTCTGCACATCTCTTGCCTCTTTGTGTACCTCTTCTGCTTCTTTCTGCACTTCTCTTTCCTCTTTCTGCTCCCCTCTTTCCTCTTTCTGCTACCCTCTTTCCTCTTTCTGCACCTCTCTTGCTTCTTTCTGCATTCAATTGCTTCTTTCTTCACCTCTCTTGCTTCTTTCTGTACGTCTGTTGTCTCTTTCTGCACTCGTCTTCCCTCTTTCTGCACATCTCTTGCTTCTTTCTGCACTTCTCTTGCTTTTTTCTGCACCTCTCTTGCTTCTTTCTGCACACTTTTTACCTGTTTTTGCATCCCTCCTGCCTCTTTCTGATATTCTCTTGCCATTTAGAACAAGCTGTAGCATGGAAACAGCCTTGCTAGAGGTAACAGACTTCATCAAGGACAAGCCTGACTGTGGGGGCAAGGTCATCTTGATCATGTTGGATCTCTCGGCGGCTTTTGACACCGTCCCTCATTGCAGATTATTGGATCGTCTCCATAATATGTGAATAGGAGGTTCAGCATTAAAATGTCTGCCCTCCTTCCTGGACATTAGAAGTCAAGAAGAATGGGTTCCCCTGTTTGTCACCCCTTTACAGAACCTAAATGTGGGTGTTTCCCAAGGTTCAGCACTGAGCCCTATGCTTTGTAATGCTAAATGGCCCCTCTAATCATTATTGCTGAGTCATACGGTGCCAAAGTGATATTGTATGCTGACGATATGCAGCTTCTCTTCTCCTATGATAAAGGGGCAGAATTTGAGTGTGGAATCATTAAAACTTGCCTTTATAAAGTATTCAAATGGCAGGCCAGCAACCAGCTAAAATGTAACCCAGACAAAATTGAGATAGTGTTCTTTGGCACAACCCTGTCGAAAATCTGGAGAACATGGTGGCCACAAGATGTCCCCCCCGGCCACTACTCCAAGCAGAGTAAAACAATCTGTGGATTAAGATTTGCCACTCCTGTAGCTTGAATTCAGGAAAACAGTGGTTGAGGCATTGATCACTTCTAGACTAGATAACGGAAATATTCTCTATCTGGGTCTGCTAGAATATTTCTTGAGCAGCCTACAATTGGTTCAAAATGTGGCAGCCAGATTGACTCTTAATCTAGCAACTAGTACCTGTCAGCCCTCACAACTATGTGCACTGCACTGACCTCCTGTGAAAAAGAGGATTCAATTTAAAACACTTGTTCTGGTGCACAAAGCTCTTTCTGGGAAAGGAGCAGTATATCTTAGGAAGAGATTCTTTATTTATTCCCGCTGTAGGACGCTACGATCGTCACATGGCCATCTGGCCAACATTCTTAAAATCTACCAGTCTAAAATCGGGGGCCGATCTTTCTCACATCTCGGGGGTAAAGCTTGAAATCAACTCCCACGGACACCCCTGGCAACCCTGCAACTCTCAAATGTTAAGAAAGAAATTAAAAAACTGGCTGTTCACCAAATGAGCTGAGAAACTGCTTTCAGCATCGGGACACTCCTTGGAGTAGGCGTGCACATTACAAATGACGTCTCATTTAATTTAATTTCATAAGCAGTGCTTTGAGGGGGAGTGAGTTATAGTAAGCTCAGCTAACTATAACCGCTTAATTTCTCTGTTTTTTTGTATGTGACATCTGAGCCTAACTGTAACATCCCTGTAACCTTTGGTTTTTTCAGTGAATTTCAAAGTTTTTTTTATTCTATTTCCTAACTATAAAGGCCCTGTAATCTTTGTTTTTTTTCAGTGAATAAAACAACCATTTAACTGTTTTTCCATTTTCGCAGTGACATCGGGCATTGTGATGATATCAGTAGCCGCGATCGGAGTGATTATGTTGCAAAATGACAAAACAAATGCAGACATTTAATAGCCACCAACACATTCAAAACTTATATAACTGCAAAATGTATTACAACTAACAGACTAAACACATTACTATCTAATTACCTGTATAATAGCATATATAACTCCCTTAATATCTCTATAACACAGTGCATAGCTTTTTCAGTGTAATGTATAACTTCATGCATCACTGTATCAGTAAGCCTCTTATTCACTGTATAACTATTTCAGTGAATCCATACCACGGTGCATCAATCTATCAATGCTTCTGTAACAAACTGCGTGGTTGTCTAAGTGCCTCTATGAGTAGATGAATGAGTGTCTCAATGGGTCTGTGACTCATTGCATGACTCTCAGTCAATCTGTGAGTAGGTGCGTGAATGCCTTTGCACACTTGTAAGTAAGTATAAATCTGTCTGACTGGATCTGTGTGTGGATACATGAGTGTCTAAGTGGTTGTCTGAGTGGGCCAGTGAGTGGGTGCATGAGTATCTGAGTGGTTCTGTGAGTGGGGCCGTGGGTCTCTAAGAGGGACTGTGAGTGTGTGAGTCTCTGAGTGTATGAGTGACTGGGTGCAAATATCTCTGAGTGGTTCTGCGAGAGGTTGTGTGAGTAAGTGTATGTGTGTGTGTGTGACTGATTGGGTATTTGAGTGGGTTTATGGTGTCTGAGTGACTCTGTGAGTGGGTGTACAAGTGTTTCAGTGGGTCTGTGAGTGAGAGCATAAGTCTCTGAGAGCGTGAGTGAATGGGTGAATACATGAGTGTCTCAATGGGTCTGTGAGGGCAAGTGTCTGGGTGGGTCTGTGAGTGGATGCATGAGCCTTGAGTGGGTGAGTGAGTGGGTGTGTATATATCTGAATGAGTTTGTGAGTGGGTGTGTGACTTTCTGAGAATATCAGTGAGTGACTGAGTCCTTACATCTCTGAGAGAAGAGAGTTTGTAACTGAGTGTGAGAGTTAATGTATGGGTGTGTGAGTGAATGTATGAGTATCTGAGTTGGTCTGTAAGTAGATGTATGAGTACCTCAGTGGATCAGTGTGTACATCAGTGTGTACATGCATGAGTGGGTCTGTAAGTGGGTATGTGAGTCTCTGAGTGGGTCTGTACATGGGTGTGTGACTCTCTGAGTGAGTCTTTAAGTGGGTGCATGAGTATCTGAGTAGGTCTGTGAGTAGGTGCATGACTGCCCAGGTGGTTCTGTGGGGGGCTGTGAGAGTCTCTAAGTAGGTATGAAACTATACACATGAGTCTATGACTGAGTCTTTAAGTAGGTGCATGAGTCTCTGAGTGGGTCTGTACATGGGTGCTTTACTCTCCGAGAGTCTGTAAATGCATGCATGAGCACCTGAATGGGTATGACAATGGGTACATCAGTATCTGAGAAGGTATGTGACTGGATATATAAGTGTGTGAGTGGGTATGTGAATGAGTGTATTCGTGTCTGAGTGAATATGTGAGTAGGTACATAAGGGGGTGACTCTCACCGGCTAGTGTGTACATATATATCTCTTTTTATATATTCACCAATATTTGTGGTGTCGCCGCGATCGTCATGCTGTCCTTGTGACTGTATGGGGGGCCAAACTGGCAGTCTCAGCATAATCGCGAAGATCGCGTGCATATAAAAAATCAATTTTGGACACATAACTTGTGTTACTAACACCCCATTTCTCAAACATGGGGTCAGAGTATCTCTACTCTAACCCCTCATGTTAGCTTTTTCAGAAATTTTCATCCCCAGGAACCATTCCTGATTAATAAAATGGTGACCACAACTTTCTGTTCAGGTTCCGTCCAGCCAATCAGAGCATTCCTGTTGGCATGTGCATTCGCAATAAATCGCAAAACCACTGCAAATTATCCACAGTCAGAGATATCACTATAATTTCTGGCTTAATTTTCTCAAAAACTACTGAACAGATTTACACTAAGTAGGCAAAAATCACTTCCTTGAACCAACATCTACCTCCCTGCCAAATTTCTTGTAGGTCTATTCAGCAGTTCGGGCTATAGATGTGGCTAAATGTTCCTGTGGGAATTAACATTGCAAACACACCCTTATTTCGCAGAACCTACCTTGACACTTTTTGGGGAAAATGTCATGAAGATTAGTCAAACAATGCCAAAGTTATAGGCAAGTGAAAAATGTTTTTCCTCTGGAAACTAGGTCCTAACTATAACTAACTACAGGAGATCCCCAGTAGGTAACATATATATATATAGAGGGAGATATATAGATATATTCACTGAAAAAACCCAAAGGTTACAGGGACATTATAGTTAGGCTCAGATTTCACTTGTACAAAACATCACTGATGACATTGTTGATAGTTTGCTCAGGTTACTATAACTGCTGAATTTCACTGGTTTTGTATAAGTAAAATGTGAGCCTAACTATGTCACTGTAACCTTTTTATTTCAGTGAATTTCAAAGTTTAAAACAAATTCTATTTCCTAACTATAAGGTCCCCAAGTGGCGCGTTTGCGGAGTTGTGGAGAAAGACGGCATGGCTTTCTGCCACGTTTGGTGTAATTCTAATTTCTGATCTGTCTAAAGTTCCTGTGGAAATTAACATGGAGAAAACGTGTTTCTGAATCCCTCCTTTTTCTCTGGCCCCTCTAGATGTCTCACCCCGAAACTTTCAAGACAGCAGCTGAAGTGAGCATCGAAATAGTTTGGGAAATTTTGCAAGGATTTGTAAAAGATCGGCAAAGTTATTGGCAAATTAAAGACTTTCTTCTTATAGAAACTACATCCTAACTATAGGACTACCAGTCGGTAATATATACATATATATATATATATATATATATATATATATATATATATATATATATATATATATTATCTACTGGCGGTCGCCAGTAGATAGTTATAGTTAGGACCGTGTTTCCATAGGAAATCTCAAAATTCATTTTGAATAACTTTGGCGCCGGTTGAGGAATCCTCGTGAAATTTTCAAAACTAATGGGGCGCTCCATTCAGCTCCTACCCTGAAAGTCTCGGGGTGATTCGTCAAGCGGGGGCCGAGAAAAAGAGGGGGTCCCAAAACGCATTTTCCCCATGCATTTTCCCATAGGACCTTTAGACACAGCTACAGCCCGAACGGCTGAACAGAATTAGTTGAAAATAGGCAGAGAGGTAGCCATAAGGTCAAGGAAGTGCCTTTTGCAGGTCTGGTGTAAATCTGTTCAGTATTTCCTGAGAAAATAGCATTTAAAAGCATATCAATATCTATACGCGCGTACCGTGCGCGCACTGAGCACGCCCTGTGCGCGCACCTTGCCGTGCGCGAGCGTAATTCTGATTGGTTGTTAGATGTCAGTAAACATTCGAATCGGTCGAAATCAGGAAGTGTGGAGACCATGAATAGGGGGCAGGGTAGGGAGTTCTTGACCCCCTAGCCATTGTAAGGGGGGTCACAGTAGGACCACGAAGGGCAAAAAAATTTGATTTTAATTTTTTTTAAAAACATCGCAAGGTGCGCACACCCAGCGCGCACCCGAAAAAAAACATAAAAAAAATAGAATTAAAAATCAAGTTTAAGTGTTTAGATATTAGGTGGCTCTAAAAAGAGCCCTTGTGTTTATTGAGTGCTTTTCGGTACCTACAAGTAAGTATCGATGCAGAGTCTAAAGTTCAAGAGGAAGACTCTGTTCCCTTCCTCATTGAAATGTACACCGTCTCCTCTATAAATGTCTTGCATGTTGTAACGCAAGTTGTTGTGGTATATAGAACCCATACCATAGTCTCTGAGGAAAGCAGAAACAGACTTATTGACGTGCTTTCTTGCTTTGTCAATCTGCGGACAATGTTGGTTGGACCAGTTCCACTTTTGCCTTTGGCATATATTAGAATATACAAAGGTAGTTTGTGGAAAAAGTGACATCAATTGCACAAAGGTGTCCTTAACAAGCATTTCCAGACCTACCCCAGTTAAAGTGCCTAGGTCATTTCCACCACAGTGCACAATAATAAGGTTAGGCTGTGGGAGATGTAGAAAGGTTTTCACCAAAGGCATTAATTGGTGCCACTTTAACCCTCTCTGACCAATCCATTTAATGTCTACATTTGGCAAAGCAAGATCTCTCACCATACCTCTTTTTTCTGCATACTTTTCACTCCAGAAGACATAGCTGTCAGCTACAATCCACACTGTGAACATCTTTCAAGGAGATGTGGATGCACTCAGGAGGTGTCTTTCAGTAGAATGGCAATATGAAATAAAAGACAGTTGTAAAATGTAGACATACATATTTTTTTTTTAATAAAAAGAACTCATTGGCTGTTTCAAATCATTTTACAGTTAAAACTAGGCTGTATGTGTAAATTTTTAGAAGCATGTTTTGTATTGGTTCAGAAAAATGTGTTCCCACAGAACATTACTTTGGATTTGCTGTTAGGTTTGAAAAGTCAAGCACTCTTGCTCTTTGGATTTGAAACATTGTGTGGTGAACTACTGACCTCTCTGCTCACACCAGTGTTCCATGACCTGTTGCTATGGTAGCAGGCAGAAGTCATGTTGGGGGAATGGATGATTTGGAAAAGAGGTTGAAAGTTGCAACAAAAAGAAATGTGTGATTCCATTTGAAAAAAATGTGGGAAGGACTGTGATTTGAAATGAACATGTATATGTGTGAAAAAAAGAGAGGGAATCATTGCCATTTACTGGTTCTGCTGAGAGGAGAGAGGTGTACAGCTCTGAGATTCTGGCTCTGATAATCTGCTGTTTGAGTGCCACATTTATTTCTCAACCAATTAATTTTAAAGGTGAGTTATGAGTTTGAGAGGGGACGTATGTGGTGTATTTTGATATAAATAATAGAAATGTCATTTTTCTTTTAAAGTTGAGTTTTACATTTTGTGGTTTAGGAGATATTTAACTGTTTTGAACTTGTAAGATATTATGGAGTATGTCTTCACTGTAAGTTAAGGTGTACTGCTATCACTGAGGAATACTGTTTTGTGCCTAGAATCACATCATGAGTCTGTCTGCACACAGGATTTGTTGTCAGAGATTTAATTTGTGTTGCTTTTGTTCTGTTAGCCTTGCACTCGCAGAAAAGGGGTAGTTTGTTAACTTAAAGTGTGATGGTTAGCATTCAGCAGAAATCAGTTACTCACAAATGAGAGGCAAATGCAAACACATTTGAAAATAGTATGGTACATTTTCCTACTACTTTAAAAGTTGTGTTTTTCATTTTATGTTAAGGAAGATATTTAAGCGGCTTGAACATGTGATATATTATGGAGTATGTCTTCACTATAAGTTAAGGTGTACTGGTATCACCCAGGAATACTGTTTTCTACCTAGAATCACACCATGAGACAGTGAGCACACAGGAAATGTTATCAGAGATTTGATTTGTGTTGGTCTTGCTCTATTACCCTTGCACTCGCAGGAAAGGGGCAGCTTGTTTTTTGTAACACATGGTCATGGCCTCAAGGAGCTGTTAGGACATGTGCTCCTTTTTGTCTGTGTAAACTATAAGAAAAATGTGTCAGGCTGTCACAGTAATTATCACTTGCTCTACCACAGTACTAAATGTGCTTTCAAATTGCCAAAGGAAATATCGCTTTCTGCCTAGAATCACACCATGACTCTGTGTGCACACAGGAATTGTTGTCAGCGTTCCAATTTGTGTTGCTGTTGTTCTGTAAAAGTTGCACATTCAGGAAAGGGCCAGCTTGTTTTCTTCAAATGTGTTGGTTAGCACTCAGCAGAAATCAGTATCTCAAAAATGTGAGACAAATGCAAAGACATTTGAAAATAGCATGGTAGATTGTTCATCGATTCTTGCAATGGCTGGGGTGGTTCCTACATGTTGAAAAGTCTAATTAACCCTTACCACACATGTAGTCTTATACACATGTCTGCACTCTTCATGCAGTTGTGGAAGTCTCCATGCAGATCTCTCTTGCAGCTGACAATACACAGTTTCCAGAAACACACTCTTTGCACACACGCAGCAGCTTCTCGTACACTTTCATGTATAATAGTCAGCTGTGTGTGGTGTTTTAGATAGTAGTGTGTAACGCAAACAGATTCAATGTCACCAAGGCTCATTTCCTTTGCTCTAGTCTAATCACTCACCCTGTAACACATGGTCATGGTCTCAAGGATCTGTAAGAACATGTGCTCTTTTCTGTCTGTGTAAACTATAAGAAAAATGTCTCAGGCTGTCATAGTAATTTTCACTTGCTCTACCACAGTACTAAATGTGCTTTCAAATTGCCAAAGGAAATATCGCTTTCTGCCTAGAATCACACCATGACTCTGTGTGCACACAGGAATTGTTGTCAGCGTTCCAATTTGGGTTGCTGTTGTTCTGTAAAAGTTGCACATTCAGGAAAGGGCCAGCTTGTTTTTTTCAAATGTGTTGGTTAGCACTCAGCAGAAATCAGTATCTCAAAAATGTGAGACAAATGCAAACACATTTGAAAATAGCATGGTAGATTTTTCATCAATTCTTGCAATGGCTGGGGTGGTTCCTACATGTTGAAAAGTCTAATTAACCCTTACCACACATGTAGTCTTATACACATGTCTGCACTCTTCATGCAGTTGTGGAAGTCTCCATGCAGATCTCTCTTGCAGCTGACAATACACAGTTTCCAGAAACACACTCTTTGCACACACGCAGCAGCTTCTCGTACACTCCCATGTATAATAGTCAGCTGTGTGTGGTGTTTTAGATAGTAGTGTGTAACGCAAACAGATTCACTGTCACCAAGGCTCATTTCCTTTGCTCTAGTCTAATCACTCACCCTGTAACACATGGTCATGGTCTCAAGGAGCTGTAAGAACATGTGCTCCTTTCTGTCTGTGTAAACTATAAGAAAAATGTGTCAGGCTGTCATAGTAATTATCAGTTGCTCTACCACAGTACTAAATGTGCTTTCAAATTGTCAAAGGAAATATCGCTTTCTGCCTAGAATCACACCATGACTCTGTGTGCACACAGGAATTGTTGTCAGCGTTCCAATTTGGGTTGCTGTTGTTCTGTAAAACTTGCACATTCAGGAAAGGGCCAGCTTGTTTTCTTCAAATGTGTTGGTTAGCACTCAGCAGAAATCAGTATCTCAAAAATGTGAGGCAAATGCAAACACATTTGAAAACAGCATGGTAGATTTTTCATCAATTCTTGCAATGGCTGGTGTGGTTCCTATATGTTGAAAAGTCTAATTAACCCTTACCACACATGTAGTCTTATACACATGTCTGCACTCTTCATGCAGTTGTGGAAGTCTCCATGCAGATTTCTCTTGTGACCTAGCTCTAGGACACCCCCCGCGCCGCACGGCCACCAGCTGCTGCGTGTGCTCTCCCTCCCTGCCTGACTGCCTCGCTACCGGCGCGTGACCACGCCCCCGGCCCCCGAGCGGCGTGGTCCCTGCTCTCCTAACCTGCCCCTGCTGTTTTTGCCTTGTCAATCCGCTTTTGTTAAATTGTATTGCCTGTTTCTTTTCTGTATTGTGTATTTCCTTCCTGTTTGCCGCTGTTTTCGCCGCCGTTCACCCTCCCTCCCCGCTTCCCGCCACCGCCGCGAAACCCCGCCCCTTTTGCCTTCTGTACCCTCCCCGCTCCCGCCTCCCAGCTGCTCCGCCCCCCCCGCGCACTTGGCCATATATGGCGACCGTGCGACGCAGGTGAGTGTGACCTAGCTCTAGGACACCCCCGCGCCGCACGGCCACCAGCTGCTGCGTGTGCTCTCCCTCCCTGCCTGACTGCCTCGCTACCGGCGCGTGACCACGCCCCCGGCCCCCGAGCGGCGTGGTCCCTGCTCTCCTAACCTGCCCCTGCTGTTTTTGCCTTGTCAATCCGCTTTTGTTAAATTGTATTGCCTGTTTCTTTTCTGTATTGTGTATTTCCTTCCTGTTTGCCGCTGTTTTCGCCGCCGTTCACCCTCCCTCCCCGCTTCCCGCCACCGCCGCGAAACCCCACCCCTTTTGCCTTCTGTACCCTCCCCGCTCCCGCCTCCCAGCTGCTCCGCCCCCCGCGCACTTGGCCATATATGGCGACCGTGCGACGCAGGTGAGTGTGACCTAGCTCTAGGACACCCCCGTGCCGCACGGCCACCAGCTGCTGCGTGTGCTCTCCCTCCCTGCCTGACTGCCTCGCTACCGGCGCGTGACCACGCCCCCGGCCCCCGAGCGGCATGGTCCCTGCTCTCCTAACCTGCCCCTGCTGTTTTTGCCTTGTCAATCCGCTTTTGTTAAATTGTATTGCCTGTTTCTTTTCTATATTGTGTATTTCCTTCCTGTTTGCCGCTGTTTTCGCCGCCGTTCACCCTCCCTCCCCGCTTCCCGCCACCGCCGCGAAACCCCGCCCCTTTTGCCTTCTGTACCCTCCCCGCTCCCGCCTCCCAGCTGCTCCGCCCCCCCGCGCACTTCGCCATATATGGCGACAGTGCGAACGCGCAGCGGTCACGCGTAGCGGGCGCGCCGATTGTGCGCCGAAGGTGCGCCAAAGGTAAGCCCGTCTGCGCCCATTCGTGCCTGGCCCGCGCCCAGCGCCCGAACCCCTGGCTCCCGAAGACCCCAGCCCACCCGCCAGACGTACGACGCCGCCACCCTCAACGCACTCAACACCGGCCGAACCCCGGGATGCCACCAAGCCACCCCGAGACACACCCACGGACCCTTCAGCTGTCACGCCTGCAAGTTCACCTGCATCCGGACCTGCCTCGCACCAGCACCCGCCAAGTCGAACACCAGCAGCACCCTCCTCAAGTGCATCCTGCTCAACACCCGCTCCGTCCACAGACACGCCATCGAACTCTGGAACCTCCTAGACACCACAGCTCCAGACGTTGCCTTCCTCACGGAGACCTGGATGAACGCCTCTTCAGCTCCCGACATCGCCATCGCCATCCCAGAGGGCTACAAGATCACCCGGAGGGATCGCACCGCCAACCAGATGGGAGGAGGCATCGCCATCATCCACAGGAACACCATCCGTCTCACGACCAGCACCGACAACACCCTGACCACCGCCGAACACCTGCATTTCCAGATCCACACCGACCCGAAGACCACCCTCAGAGGCACCCTGATCTACCGACCTCCGGGACCACGCACCCAATTCAGCGAGGACATCGCCGACTTCGTCAGCCCGCATGCCCTCCCCTCCGCTGACTACATCCTCCTGGGGGACCTCAACTTCCACCTGGAGAACAACAACGACCGCAACACCAGCACCCTGCTCGACAACCTCGCCAATCTTGGACTCAAGCAGCTGGTGTCCACCCCCACCCACCTCGCCGGACACACACTCGACGCAGTCTTCTCATCCAGCACAGACATCGACTTCAGCCACGCCACAGAGCTTCAATGGACGGACCACAGCTGCGTCCACTTCACCTTCAAAAGAACGACGACCCACCACCACCAGCAACAGGCTGCCCGCAGAAGCTGGAACAAGATCACAGCCGACCAGCTAGCCACCTCCCTGAGCCAGCACCCTCCTGCCAGCTCAGCGAACCCCAGCCACGCCGCCGACAACCTCACGAAGTGGATCTGCAGCTGCGCGGACGAGCTCGCCCCGCTGAGGACCCCGCCCAGCAGACCCGGCAGCAAGAAAGCCGCATGGTTCACCGACGAACTCAAGAGCTCCAAGAAGAACTGCCGAGCCCTCGAGAAAGTCTGGAGAAGGGAACCGACACCGGACAACAGGACCACCTTCAAGCTTGCCACCCGGAAGCACCATCAGCTGATCCGCGCCGCCAAGAAAACTGCATTCAAGGACCGGCTGGACAACAACGCACACAACTGCAAGGAACTCTTCAACATCGTGAAAGAGCTTTCCAACCCCAGCGCAGGAAGAAACGACATCACCCCATCGCAAGACCTCTGCAACTCCCTCGCCTCATACTTCCACAACAAGATCGCGGACATACACAACAGCTTCAACAACCAACCAACGCACACCACGACCGAACAACCACCCCCCACCACCACCCTCCACGCCTGGACTCCGATCAGCACCGAAGACACCATCCGCACGATGAACTCCATCCACTCCGGATCGCCGACCGACCCCTGCCCTCACCACATCTTCAACAAAGCCGACGCTGTCATCGCACCCCTCCTGCGAGACATCATCAACACATCCTTCGACACCGCCACCTTCCCTGAGAGCTGGAAGCACGCCGAACTCAGCGCTCTACTCAAGAAACCCACAGCAGACCCCACCGAACTCAAGAATTACCGCCCCATCTCGCTCCTCCCGTTTCCAGCCAAAGTCATCGAGAAGACCGTCAACAAGCAGCTGGCCGCCTTCCTTGAGACGAATGGATCCCTCGACCCCTCACAGTCTGGCTTCCGAGCCAACCACAGCACCGAGACCACCCTCATCGCCGCCACCGATGACATCCGAGCCCTGATGGACAACGGAGAAACAGCGGCCCTCATCCTCCTAGACCTCTCCGCGGCATTCAACACTGTCTGCCACCGCACCCTAGTAAAGCGCCTCAGCAACGTCGGAATCCAGGAGAAGGCTCTGGAATGGATCATCTCCTTCCTCGACGGAAGAACACAGAGAGTCCGCCTACCACCGTACAAGTCAGAGGCCACCGAAGTCATCTGCGGCGTCCCTCAAGGATCCTCGCTGAGCCCCACCCTCTTCAACGTCTACATGAGCCCCCTCGCGGCCATCGCACGCCAACACAACCTCAGCATAATCTCCTACGCCGATGACACCCAGCTGATCCTCTCCCTGACCAACGACCCCGCCGCCACCAGAGCCAACCTGCACGAAGGGATGAAAGAGGTAGCCGAGTGGATGATGACCAGCCTCCTAAAACTGAACTCAGACAAGACGGAGGTCCTCATCCTGGGCTCTTCACCCTCCGCCTGGGACGACTCCTGGTGGCCTCCCGCCCTGGGCACCGCACCCAAACCGTCAGACCACGCACGCAACCTGGGCTTCATCCTGGACTCCTCCCTCTCCATGACCAGGCAAGTCAACAACGTCTCCTCGGCGTGCTTCAACATCCTACGCATGCTACGGAAGATCTTCTGGTGGATCCCCACCGAGACCAGGAAGACCGTCACCCAGGCCCTCGTCACTAGTCGACTGGACTACGGCAACGCCCTCTACGCCGGTACCACCGCCAAGCTCCAGAAGAGACTCCAGCGGATCCAGAACGCCACAGCCAGACTCATCCTCAACATCCCACGAACCAGCCACATCTCCGGACATCTGAGAGACCTACATTGGCTCCCCGTCAACAAAAGAATCACTTTCCGCCTCCTCACCCACGCACACAAAGCCCTACACGACCAAGGCCCGAGCTACCTCAACAACCGAATCAACTTCTACGCTCCCAAACGCCACCTCCGATCAGCCAACCACGCCCTCGCCGCCGTCCCCCGCATACGAAGAGCGACTACAGGAGGAAGGTCCTTCTCCTACCTGGCCGCCAAGGCCTGGAACTCCCTCCCGACCGACCTGCGCCTGACCCAAGACCACCTCTCCTTCAGGAAGAAGCTGAAGACCTGGCTGTTCGAGCAGTAGCGGCACCCTCCTCCCCCCAGCGCCTTGAGACCCTACGGGTAAGTAGTGCGCTCTATAAATGTCTTTGATTGATTGATTGATCTCGCAGCTGACAATACACAGTTTCCAGAAACACACTCTTTGCACACACGCAGCAGCTTCTCGTACACTCCCATGTATAATAGAGAGCTGTGTGTGGTGTTTTAGATAGTAGTGTGTAACGCAAACAGATTCAATGTCACCAAGGCTCATTTCCTTTGCTCTAGTCTAATCACTCACCCTGTAACACATGGTCATGGTCTCAAGGAGCTGTTAGAACATGTGCTCCTTTCTGTCTATGTAAAATATAAGAAAAATGTGTCAGGCTGTCACAGTAATTATCACTTGCTCTACCACAGTACTAAATGTGCTTTCAAATTGCCAAAGGAAATATCGCTTTCTGCCTAGAATCACACCATGACTCCGTGTGCACACAGGAATTGTTGTCAGCGTTCCAATTTGTGTTGCTGTTGTTCTGTAAAACTTGCATATTCAGGAAAGGGCCACCTTGTTTTCTTCAAATGTGTTGATTAGCACTCAGCAGAAATCAGTACCTCAAAAATGTGAGGCAAATGCAAACACTTAGCAAACACATTCAACGTCATCAAGGCTGATTTCCTTTGCTGTAGTCTAATTACTCACCCTGAAACACATGGTCATGGTGTCAAATAGCTGTAAGGACATGTGCTCTTTTCTACTTCTCTAAAATATAAGAAAAATGTGTCAGGCTGTCACAGTAATTATCATTTGCTCCTCAACAGAAGTACATGTGCTTTCAAATTGCCAATCAAATATCGTTTTCTGCCTAGAATCACACCATGAGTCTGTGTGCACACAGGAATTATTGTCAGAGATTTAATTCATGTTTCTCCTATTTTGTAAGACTTGGACTCGTAGGAAAGGATCAGCTCATGTGATAGGATTTGGAAAGTTGAAAAAAAAATTGAAATGAATTAAAATTACATAAAGGTATTTTTTTTAGTTGTTTGCAGGTATTGCTGAGCAACAGTGAAAAAATATAAAGATGCCTATAAAGTCAAGAAAAAGAAAAGGAAAGAAACAACAACTATATTTGAAGACGACTGGTAAAAAAAACATAGGAGGCGAAGCGTGTGTTGGAAAACAGAAAAGTCTTCTGGCAAGCAAACTAAAGAATTTTTAAAAAATATCTTCCAAAAAAAAAAAAAATGATCGAAAGATAAATTCAAACAGTGTTACAAGTACAAAACTACAACAGAGTCGACAGCAAAAACAAAATGCTAATATAGACTCAGAAGTTAGGAAGAGTGACTTAACACGGAAAATAGATTTTAAAAACATTCGTCGAAAAATGTGTCAGAGAAGAGTGATGTTAAATTTGCTGAAGGATGTGAAAAAATATAAGAAAAAAACAAAATTTTATAAGAAAAAGAAATTAATTGAAAGTATTGTAACCAAGGCATTAGAAATAAAAAAAAACAATTCATTTTAATTTTGAACAGGATGCGTAGATTAGATAAATTAGTCAATGCAATGAAGTCACAAAGCAAAAGGAAAAGAGAAGTCAAAAAAAAACTTTTGTAGAGTGTTCTTAGGAGAATGGAAGCATAGTTCAAGTACTGAACCATTTTTTAATGAAGAGAGTTATCTTCAAATTAATAGTTTGTTGCATGCAGTTGACACCAATGGTAGAGCATATGAAGTTAAGGATGGGTGTGTAATGGAAAAGGAGAAAATGGTTCCAAGAAATGAGGAACAAGTGATGGCTGATGAGGTTATGGGGAGACGTCCTGAAGCCCCAGTGTACACTTGGAATTGTAGTAGTATTTGTACTGTGCGTCAGGAATCTATTGATAAATTAAGTGACTTTCTAAGAGAATATAGTAAAAAGAGTGTTAAACAGAAGATTAAGGTGCTTCAAAGACTAGATCCATGCAGAGTGAGAGAGAATACTGGTTTGCAAGGACATTCTCTGGCTTGTCTATCTAGGAAAGTGTGTCAAAGTGTTTTTCACCATTTTAGGATGCTGGCTGTTCATCATACTGAAATGAGAAAGTTTGTGAGAACATTGTATTTTGCTAAAAGTCCAGCACTAAAGTTAAATGAGTTGAATAATGCTCCGTTCCGTGGATCTGTATCAGATGTAGTGAAGGTTACTGATGAGATTCAGTTTTCTTACTTTGGTCCAGAACAAGAAAGTGCAGAAAATGACACAGTGATTGATGAGAATGTAGAACTTACTGTTAGTAAAAATTTTGAAGATGAAATGACGAAATTTGCGATCATCTCTAATGAAAGACCAAATATTACTTGTATTTGTTGTCGGAGAAGCCATTACAAAATTCAAACAAGGAATGTTGATCTGTATAAAAAAAGTGAAAATGGAGATAATTATAAGTGGAAAGGTTTTGCAACATATATATTTCTGGAAAATTCTTTTGATTTGGGTGAAGATCAGCGTATTTGTAAATACTGTTATAACAAGTTAGCAGAAAATAGAATGCCAGCAAGAGCTGTACATAATAATTTAGAATTGGTTGATATTCCTCCAGAACTTTCTGATTTAAATACGTATGAGTCTATACTCATTCAATGTGTCCATCCATTTCAGACCATAGTGCGTATGGAGCCAAAAACTGGTAAATTACCTCCTTCGGATTTACAAAGAGGTTTAAAAGGAAGAGTTGTCTATTTGCCATTGGATTTGAAAAAAAATATGGAGACAATTGATGCAGATACTTTGGAAACTGAACCATTAGTTATTCTGGTTAATGGTGTACCTACAAAGAATAAGAAAATTTGGCAGGAGCTGGTGGATGTACGAAAAGTACAAAGAATAAATGGTATGAAGCCATTTATATGGATGAAGATGAAGAAGAAATACTAGAAGACACAGGAATACCAACTGGGCAACTTGAAAAAGTGGATAAGTCAAAAGAAGAAGAAATTTATGAACATTTCAGCATACATCCTATTCATTCTAAAGAAGTTATGTGAAATGCTATTGATCTGTTTCAGATGAAGAAAGCACAAGGAACTCCTGTGAGTGTATGGGAAGAGAGCTTGGAAGCTCGTTGTTTTCCACAGCTGTTTCCTACAGGAGTAGGAGGACGATATGATGAACGTCCAGTACAGATTCCTGCTTCGGAGTATCGGACTACAAGATTATATGCAGAAGATCCTAGATTTCGTCAAAGTATTCCATCTTCTATTTGAAAGTGACTTGTCAGCACTATCTTATGCAGTAAATCACATTTTGAAAACTGGAGTACATCTACGTAATGTGACTGCAAAGGATTTTATGAACAAAGTGCAACAGCGAGATGATCATTTGGAATCTCAATTGATTAATTTGATGGCTTGTCAGCGTGGGACTAATGAATATTGGTACCGACGCCATGGAGAATTGAAGTGTATGTTACGGAATTTAGGAACTCCTACATGGTTCCTTACCCTAAGCTGTGCTGAGTACGCTTGGGATGATCTTCTGGATTTTCTTCGAGAGGCAAATTCAAATATTGAAAACATCCAATACAAGACAGCAGGAGAATTGTGCTCATTGGATCCGGTTAATGTTTGCAGATATTTCAATCATAGATTTGAGGCTATGATGTCCTTCATCTGCAATAAAAAAAATCCACCTCTTGGAGAAGTTGTGGATTTCTTTTGGAGAAAAGAGTACCAAGCCAGAGGTGCTCCTGATATTCATATGCTGTTGTGGATCAAGGATGCCCCAAAATTTGGAACAGATTCTGATGATGCAGTTTTAAGTTTCATCGAAGGATATGCAACATGTGCTATACCTAAAAGCACAGAAGAGAAAAATTTAAAAGTGCAAGTTTTACGTTTCCAAAGTCATCGGTGTGGAAAATACTGTCGACGAAAGTACAAGAGTAAAGATAAATTCTACACAAAATGTCGATTTGGATTTCCACGACCTGTTCTTTCAAAAGGAAGAGTAAACAGTTTTATGTCAGCTGTGCGACATACTATTACAAGAAAATCACCTAAAAATACCTACAATCTAAGGAGAAAAGAAGAGTCAAAATATATAAATGACTACAACCCAGTCATTTTATCCATGTGGAATGCTAACATGGATATACAGTATGTGGCTGACAATTCTATTGCTGTTGCTCGCTATGTCACATCTTACATCACTAAATCTGAGAAAACGGAATTGAAGGAAATGTGGGAAGAGATTTCTCACGAGAAGACTGTCAGTAAAAAGCTATACAGTTTCAGTTTAAAGATGTTATTGCATCGAGAAATTGGATCCTACGAATGCTCAGATAGGTTATCATCTGCAAGTCTGTACTCAAATTCCAGAAGAATAATTTGGGCAAGTTTAGGTCTTGCAGGAATGCGAAATCGGGTACTGAAATCTATTCGAGAAATTGAATATTTAGCAGAGTTTGAACCAGAAAGTACAGACATTTTAAGAACAAACATGTTGGACACATATTATCCACAAAGAAGTCATCACCTTGAGAACATGTGTCTCTATGAAGTGCTGCAGAACTTTATTTTTAAACGGAATGCCACAGAAGATATCAACAATGGAAAATATAAAGTCATTGGTGAGGAAGGATGTTTGGTGAAGCAAACAAAAGGAAGTTTGATAAATCACCGGAAGCTGAGTTGCGACACTCCTGACAAAAAGGAATTTTACTACTTGGCACTTTTGCAGCTGTTTAAACCATGGCGTTCAGAGGACGAACTACTTGGAGAATTCCAGAGTTGTGAAGATTCCTTCAATGCTAGCAAAGACAGCATAGAATGCAGTACTTTCACAACTTATGTTCAAATGTTAAATGAAGAAATTGAACAAGAAGCAACAATTGCAGCTGAAGTAGCTAGAGACAGTTCTCAAGACAGTCAAAGTTCTGGGACATTCAGTCAAGATCCTCTAGGACAACCGATCGTCGAAAATGAAGCAGCAATAGCTATGAACAAAGTGGAAACAGCTATGAATCAAGCTCAGGAAGATTTAGTAGACTTAACATATTTGGAGGAGCAACTGAATGAAGAACAAAAACAAATTTATGAAGAAGTCAGACAAAAAATTGATCACGGATTACTACATGAAAATAAAGAGTGCTCATGCACATCTTTTGAACCAATGAGAATGTATGTAAGTGGACAATCAGGAACTGGAAAAACTTTCTTAATTAATGTAATTAGAAGCTACCTACAGAAGAAAATGGATTCCATTTTGTCTTGTGGTGTTACTGCTCCAACTGGGTTAGCAGCCTATAACATCAAAGGAGTTACCTTACATCGTTTGCTAATGTTACCAGTAGAGCACGAGAACAAAATACAGTACCACAAACTAGCAGGAGAAGCATGCTTGGAAGTTTCAAGTGTATTGAAGAAAATGAAAGTACTCATTATTGATGAAGTTAGCAAGGTATCAAACTTAATGCTTGCCTTTGTGCATTTAAGAATGCAGCAAAATCTGAAGACAGACTTTGACGTGTTATTTGGAGGAAAACACGTCATAGTTTTTGGAGATCTTTTGCAACTTACTCCAGTTAAACTACAACCGGTATTCCATACTCTTACACATGAAGACACGAAAAAGTCGTTAGGAAGTATAGGCAATGTAAATATTTGGACATATTTTGAGTATAAGGAACTCATTACCAATATGAGGCAAGCCAATGATGAGGACTATGCAAGTGTTCTGAAAGATATAAGAATTGGACTACTCACAGAACATGGCAGAAAAGCATTACAGAGTTGATTGCTATGTAATTTGTTTCCAACAGAAGAAATAGTTGCAGAGAAAATATACAAGAAAATTGCGGAAAAAAATACTGTAATCTGCTTAATGCCAACACTACATGAATGCTCTGTATTCAATCAAGAACTTTTGAAATTGGAAAATGAAGAGATCATAAAACTGGAAGCTGTGGATAAAATAGAACATGAACGAATAACTATTATATTGACAGGTAAATTGGGTACTAAATTGGATTCTCTGGAGAAAAACATTTCAAAAACAGCTGGTTTGGAAAAGAATCTTTATGTGTGTATGAACTGTAGAGTAATTTTAAGACGTAATTTGGATGTAGAGAAAGGTTTAGTGAATGGAGCTATGGGAAGAGTTGTGGGTTTTGTTAATTGGTTGTCATTTTGAAAATAGCTCTGGTGTCAACTGCTACGCAAATGTAGTGCTGAATGTTGTATTTTATCTTGATTTTTTGCAAGAGCAGATAATACTAAATCATGAAAAAAGATTCTGTTATTTGCTGAGTCTCCTTTATGAGAAGCTGAGTAATGATAAAACTAAAATAGAAAGTGCTTCTGATGTTAGAAATCTTTTAGATGTATGTTCTGGACGTACACAGTTTACACAAAATGTCCAGCAAGATGCACAGGAATTCTTGATGTATATCCTGATGGTAATAGAAGATGAAGGGGTAGAAGTAGAAAATGTATTTGGTGTCTCTTATAAATGGGAACATTGTTGTGATAACTGTATGAACACAAGCAATACTAACGTTGATTCTGAAAGGTTCATATATTTACCATTACCAGAGAGTAAAACAGTGACTTTTAGTAAATTAGTTAAAGATGCTAATCACAACATGGAATGTTCTAAATGTAAATCTGAAATGTTGTCAACGTTATTTTTAAAGAAATATGGAGAGCATTTAATTTTAATGGTACAACGTTGTAGAGCTGATGGAACAAAATTGGAAACTTTACTAAAGAAGTTTGTTGGCAACCAAGTATCTATATCTGGAAAAACTTTTGTAGCAGTTGCAATAATTTTTCATGATGGTCCTTCTATAACTTCTGGTCATTACACAGTTTATCTTAAATGTGAAAAAGGATGGACACTGTGTAATGATTCTCAATTGATTTTCAAGCAACGTTTGCCTTATGATTTACCCAATTCTTACCTAATTTTTCTGAAACCCAAATTTTAAATACTAACATCATCATCGGAAGAAAGCATTATTAAAATTTAAAAGGCTTAAAATTGGATATTTCGCTCAAAACAGATTTTAAACTTACCATTTGGCCTCAAGGAATGGTAAAACAAACATTTGTGGACTTCTTTGACAGATATTATTTTGGAAAATGTTCTTTTGTAACAAGGTTTACAGACGTAAATTCCTGAAAATTGTTTTTGTTCTTAAAAGGTATTTTTGACATTTCTATTAAAGTATGTTTTAGTGAGGATACATTTGGGGCTTTTTTAAACAATCTTTCAGATTGTTTTTTTTTTTGCCCGCTGTTAAATGATGAATACAATTGATTTCACTATTTTCAGTGAAAATCAAAACATTCTGAAAACAGCAAAAAAATGGCAAAAAATAGTTTTGCTAAATATGAAAAAACATGTACTGTTTAATAAAGTGTATTGTTGAATATTAATACTTTTTTTCTTTTTTTCAGAACTAGAAAGAAAATTTAGAAGATGTAATTCAGTTATCTTTGCAATTAAATAAAAACATTTAATTCTAAATTATTTATTTTGATGGTCAGGTAAGTTTAACATATCTGTATGTGTCACTGGTTTCGTTTCATGCTTCCTTTTCTTCACCTCTCCTTACTCTACTTTTCTCATTTCTCTTCTCACTATCTCTTCCTGCTTTACTACTCTTTTGTAACTCCCTCACTCCTTCTCTACTACTCCCCTACCTTTACTACCTCCATCACTAATTTTTCATCCATGTTTCTTTTTTTTGTATGCATATGTCTTAGTCTTTTTAACTGCCTTACTCCTTCTCAGTTGTTTGCTCTCTGTGTCTGTATCTGTCACTCTCTGTTTGTCTGTTTTACCCTTAATTTCCTTAACATCTCTGGGGCACATTTACAAGCCACCTGCGCCACCACTACATCAATTTTCTTGACGAACTAGTGGTGCAGGGTGCTTTTCTATATTTACAAGGAGAGGATAAGCCTCTTTGTGTGTCTTTTCCTCTCCTTGTAAATACAGGCAATTCGAATGCAGCACTAAAATGAGCTATTATCTTTTTTGGGTACCTATACATAAATACTGATGCAGAGTTTAAAGTTTAATAGGAAGACTCTCTTCCCTTCAACTGTGAAATGTACACCATCTCTTTTTTAATTACTTTGCCACTCCCCTCTCTTTGTCAGGGAGTCCCTGAAAGTTTACTAAAGGTGAAAAAAATGTTTGTTTTTTTAAAAAAAAAACACCATTGGGTGCGCGCTGAGTGCGCGCACCCTAAAAAAAAAAAAGAGAAATAGATTCTAAAAAACAAGTTTTTATGTTTTGATTTTAGGTGGCTCTAAAAAGAGCCCTTGAGTTAATGTAGGGACAGAGGAAGAGAAAAACGAAAAAAAAAAAAGAAAACTATGGCCTAGTGCAAGGGTGCTCCTCAAATTTCCTCTGAATGAGATCAATACTGCTCTCACCCATAGTAATAAGAGTACCACAATCCATGCTCCGTGTACTCATCCTCCCAAAACAAGGACGAATATCCAGAGGTGTGTTAGAAGGTGAAGGCACCATTGCAGAAGAAGTGCTCGCCTGAGCTGCTGCAGATGTCGTCGGCTGAGCAGGTGGAGGGTTTGCTCCAGAAGCTCGACGAAAAGTCACTGGATGCATTGCCTCAACGTGCCTCATCATAGTATGAATACTAAAAGAGTACTTCTTGTTAGCATTCCCATGTGACAAGACGCGCTGACACAGTTTGCAGGTGACCTTTGGTGCATTCACCTTTTTTTGTCCCTCTGGAAAAGTGAAAAACTGCCATATGAAGGAGTCTTTCTGCTTCCTCTGCCTCTGTCTCTCAAGAGTGTCCTGTTCACTCTCAGAAGATGGCTGCTGCTCTGCCATTGTATCTCAAAAACAGATTAGCTCCTTCTCCTAGGGAATCAGAACTAACAATGAGGGGGGTGGGTGTGATTTTGGAAGAACCTGGAACTGAAAGTACTTTGAACCAATGAAAAGTGATATTTCTTCATCACATGACTTGCCATGAGGGGATTGGGTGTGGTATTGAAACAATCTGAAACTGAAAGTAATGAAAACCAATTAAAAGTGTTCTTTTATTATTAACATAACCCGAGGTGCGTGCACTGAGCAAGCTCCGAGCGCGCACGGTGCAATTACGCATGCGCGAACGCGTATGCGCGCATGCGCTTACGTACTATGCGCGTACGTAACGCGCATACGCAGCACGCATGTATGCGCGAACGTCAGCACGCGTACTCTACGCGTATACGGAAGTGTACCGCGTGGAGCACGTACGACGCACGCACGCATGCGTACGTACGCATGCGTACTGGGTGCGCGCTCCGAGCGCGCACTAAAACGTATGTATGCGTACGTAAATAACGTACGCTGGAATTTATGAAAAATGTACGCAAACGTACTAGGTGCGCGCTCTGAGCGCGCACCCTAAGAATTTATATAAAAAAAAAAAAGTGGACATAACTTAATAGAAGATATAAACTATGCTGTTCAACTTTATCCTAATTGAAAGTTAAAAAAAAAAATGAGCCACACCAAATTAAAGGATACAGATAATATATAAATGTATACATAGGGAAATTTTTGAAAAAGAAATATTTCAGTGATGTCATCAGTGATGTCATTTGAGATGTCACCAGTGATGTCATGAGTGATGTCACTGACCATGTCATGAGTGATGTAATATGTGACGTCATCAGCAATGGATTGCGGGCGCGCGAGTTATAGTTAGCTGAACTAACTATAACGGGGGAATTTCATTGGTTTTTTACGAGTAAAATGACCAGCTAACTATAACGTGTGTGAAACCTCTGTTTTTTTCAGTGAATTTGCAAGGTTTTTTAAATGCTAATTCCTAACTATAACGTGTGTGAAACCTATGGTTTTTTCAGTGAATATATATATATAGAGAGATTTTTTTCCCTACTGGCAGTTCCCAGTAGGTAGTTATAGTTCATACCTAGTAAACATATTTCCATATGAAAAGCTTTTTTGACTTGTTTATACTTGGGCGCCATTTGATGGATTTTCATGAAACTTTCCAAAAAAGTGTCCTCCTCTATCTATCAGAATTTCACCAAATTTGGTAGAAAGCTTGCCCTTGGTCCAGAAAGAGCACTTTATGTTATTGGGTGTAAATGTATTCAGAAATTTTGGAGATAATTAAGGAAAAATAAAGTTCAATATCTAGAGGTGGGGACCCTCCATGAATCTTACTAAACTTATGCAGAGATCTGATTTGCTGCCAAGACTTCATCCAGGAAGTGTTGGCAGCCATTTTGGGACCCGTACTCAGTCAAGTTCAAAACAAAAATGTAAAAAAAAGAGAAGAGGACAGGGTAGGGTAGGAAGACCCTGAACCCCTAGACCTAGTAGTGGGGTCCTCCAGGGACCCAGCCAGTGGCAAATGCATTCTTTTTAATTGCTGAAGTACAAATCGTGCAAATTTACAAATTTCCATGAAAAAAAACAAAGTGCAGTTCCCTACGCTTGTTTGAATTTCTGCCCTCAGGTGGGTCAGGTCCCTGGGGCAAGAATAAATTTAAAAAAGGGGAGAGGGGTGCATGCGGTCACTCACTAAATCAATTATGGGAGCGGGCTGCATATCTCCACACACCTTTGGTCTTTAATAGCCCTGGGGACCACCACCTCCACGGTGCACAAAATTTAAAAGAAGGGTGCGGGGGGATACGCAGCCCCCATTCTGGGCTATATTTGGCCCCATGGACCACCACCTCGCCAGGGCTGGTCCTGTGCAAGTAAAGGAGGGGTGCTGCATGGCTCCCCTCCTCGAGCCAATAATGGCCCTTGGGTCCACCATCCCTAACGCCGTCTCCCGAGGTGCCAATCCTCGGGTGATAACAGCCTGCTTTTGCTTCGCAGAACCTCCCGCTAAGAGACTGCAAACAGTTAGTCCACTCCCAGCGGGTGGGAACAGGAAAACTTCTCCTGCCCGCTGGGAGCAGAGTATTCATCTCTTTTTCTGCCCTTTTAACAAAACAGATGAAAAAATTGCTCCCACTGCATTTTTGGAAGCTCCCTGTGTGTGGAAGCAATGCTGGCTCCCGCTGAAGGTGGGTAGACGGCAGGGAGAGCAGTGAATTGAGGCTCCTCCCACGGACACCAATGCTGCAGTCTGGGCGCCCTGCCTGGGCTCTAGGTCACCCAGCATCAAGAGACTGGGCCCTGGGGGATTGGGTCCCTGGGGCTGAAATTAGCCTGTGGAGGGGGCTGCATGGCCCCTTCCACCTTTACTTCATAAGGTCGAGATTTGCCTGTTTGTAGTCTCATATTAATCTCTTGATGAGGATCCATGTTATCACATATTTGTGGATGAAAACGCTCAGGGAACAATCAGATAGCCAAAATTACAAGCACACCATGTCCCTGGAGACATTACCTTATGGTCCCCTATACTTAGCTGTAGTGTAGAATATGCACTAGACATTTACCCAGCTTGACAGCACTTACTAATTAACCAGTCGAAAGTACTCCAGTTGGGTAGAGAGTTTAGGAAAAACTGTGGACTCTTTTTGGGAAAAATGAGGTTCTGTTAAGGCCTTGATGCTCATTTCATAGAAACTAAACCTCAACAGGAAGCATTTACAAATATAAACACAGCAGGTGCCCCATTTGAAGCTCCATTTCTGTAAAGCACAAAAGATTCTAACTTTTTGGGCATGGCAAAGTCAACGTAAGTGTGTTTCTTCGCATTTTTCACGCTGAAAAACAACCTGGAATCCAGAATGGAGGTGAATGCATCATTGATCTATTGGACCATAATCTGATCTGTAGTGACTACGAAAAGTGGTTTCTTTCTTGCCTTGAGAGGAGAGTCCATGGTTCTCTTTTTAATTTCCCTGAGTATGCAAACGCCCAAAATCATCTGCAAAGTTTGCCGGTTAGGCCCTGCCCTGTTTTCCTTAGTAGTATGCAATGGTCTTTCCGCCTTTTCCCACATTGATGGACCTTACCAAAAGGCATCCGAGTTAATTTCCTGCTGATTTTGGTGACACGTTCTTTATGCAGAGGAATTTTGAGGGCTGCATATCTCCCCAAACCTCCTCCAAGCAAATAAGCACGTACTTCATATAGTTAGAAGAAAGTACCCTTGTTTGGTGGAGATTCTCCTCTTTGTGGCCTCATCCTCTTCTCTAGACGAGGATTCATGTTATCACAGATTTGAGGATCAAGACGCTCAAGGAACAATCACATTGCCGAAATTAGATGCACTCAAGGTCACTGCAAACATTTGATCGTAGTCCATTATGAAGCTCTAGTATGAATATATATAAGTTATTACCCAATGAGGTGGAACTTAATAATTAAACACAATGAGATGATGGATGGAGTGCTGAAACTTTTCAGACACCCACCCCCAGTCACAGATCGGGGCTGAATACATCATTGTTCTTTCGCTGACTTTGCCACCCCAGTTCAGACAAAAGCTGTATGCAAATCAGTCTTGACCCTGTGCCTCATGGGAACAGTCCAGCCCGCACTGCCAAGCCATGACTTCCGTGGACCAGAAACAAGCATCCTGGGACCGGTTTTGGGGTAATATCCTTCTTCAGCCAGGCTAGCTTGAATCCAGTGGCAAGGTGAGCAAGGGACCCTTTCCTGGGCATACCCTGCCAACTTACGGCGAACATAGCAAACACAAGGAGCTGATGGATGGAGCGCTGAAACCTTTCAGACACTCACCCCCAGTCACAGATCTGGGCTGAATCCATCATCGTTTTTTAGCTAACTTTGCCACCCCAGTTCAGACAAGAGCTATATGCAAATCAGTCTTGAACCTGTGCCTAATGGGAACAGTCCATCCAAACCGCCAAGCCATGTCTTTCCTGGACCAGAAACAAGCATCCTGGTACCGGTTTCGGGGTAACAGCCCTCATCTGCCAGGCTAGCTTGAATCCAGTGGCAAAGTGAGCAAGGGAGCCATGGCTGGCCAAACCCTGCCGACTTAGGGCGAACAAAGCAAACACAAGGAGGAACTGTTCCCAGGATGCTTGTTTCCTGTCCAGGGAAGACCTGGCTTGGCAGTTCAGGCTGGACTGTGCCCATAAGGAACAGGATCAAAACTGATTTGCATATAGCTGTGTCTGAACTGGGGTGGCGAAGTGAGCTAAAGAACGATGATGGTCTCAACCCAGATCTGTGCATCCTTGAGTAGAACTGGAGTATCGCCACTGCTGCGCAGATTGGCCACACGCAAAGATCTGCATCATCCACCGCAGTTCCTGGAATCGACGCATCACATCAACGGCGAGCACATCCAGAGGCCAGGTTCTTGCATCTTTTATTGGCGACAGCCTCGACAACAACTCCAGACTCTGCATCGCAGCCTCCCAGCTTCTTGGAACCGACACATTGCCAGCTGCACACAGTATCCCCGACACTGGACTTTGCATTACAGGCCCTGTTGACGGGATCTTCAACGACAACGTAACAGTACCTCACACCAAATCCTCAACCCCATCCCACGAACAGAGCATCAGTTTGGCTGTTCGGTGCATCTTCAACCTGGATCCATGCAATGCTCTGCAACCAGGATTTAAGTTACTCTCTTCAACAGCCCTAACTTGGTCCCTGTAGCTGGCCTGTCCTGCATTGCAATCGGCCTGAACTTGT
The DNA here is from genome assembly GCF_964204655.1 of Triturus cristatus. Lineage (NCBI taxonomy): Eukaryota > Metazoa > Chordata > Amphibia > Caudata > Salamandridae > Triturus > Triturus cristatus. The sequence continues at coordinate 965,099,894 of NC_140590.1, forward strand.
GACTTTGTTCAAGTCCGGTGCAACCAGATATCCCTGTTAGTGCTTTGTTCTTTTTGGTGCTTTTTTCCTTATAAACTTTACAATTCAATATCTTCAGTTCTGCAAATTGGATTTTTATCATCCTGGTCTTGTTTTGTTGAAAACTGCTCTATACTTCTAACTTTCCTATGAGCTCCTTTTGTGATGTGTGTTCATCGTTTTTTCTGTTTGAAATGTTGCACCAATACTTTACTCATTGGCTCTAAATTAATCCTGACTGCTTTATGCCAAGCTACCAAGGGGTCAGCACAGATTAGTTTGGGGTTTGTTTGTGTCTTATCCTGGCAAGAATTGTGGCTGCTGTTTGACCAGGATTTACACTCCAGTCAAGCAACAACCCAATTTCTTACACTGATGGCTGCGGCGGGATTAGACTTGTACAGTACCATACAGTAATTTTGTGTTGCATTATCACCCCTCATGAATTATTTTAGCTCATTATTTTTTGTTGTTGTAACTTCTCCTTGATTGGCTCACATTGTTTTTTCAAAATCTACCCTCATTCCTACTAGTGGACTGTCTGGCCAACTTCCAAAGCTATACAGTGGTTCTAAGGGCACCAAAAATTTGAAGCTTCAGAAAGCTTGGAGGGACTGGACAGAGGTCCACCAGTTGATGGTAGCCACAGAGGAGCAAAAATATGAGGATGATATGGAGAATCAGGATCAAGACAGGACAACAGCCCTGAAATGCAGTCTTCAGGGGAGGGGAATGACTCATCCTCTGAGTTGGATCCCCCTGCCAGAGCAAAAAGCAGTGTTTCATCACATGGACTGTCCCCAGAGGAGCTGGGAGACAGAAAGGCAGAGTGGGAGTTCCAATTGCAAATGACCAAACTAAAAATGGAGAAGGAGTTAGTAATGGAGAGAATGGCTTTAAAGGACCCTTAGTGAGCTGGAACACAAGCAAAGTAGACTGATTCCAGCAATTGTGGCAGCAATACTAGTGTCTGTAGGAGACAGAACGGTTCACATCCCCAAGGTTTTGGTGCCCAGTCATGTGATGGGAGAGTGAGGAAAATCTACCTACAGTGAGATTTTTCAACTTGGGCGGTCAGATTTCTCAACATGGGTGGTTGCAGATGGCTGTGGGTGGTCGCAATTGCTCGCGTTGAGAAACCTTCCGTTCACGTTGAGAAAGCTGACGCTCAGGTAGAAAATCTACTTGAGCGGCAAGAAAAGAAGCAGCGCCCTCTTGTGCTGCTCATGGAGCCGTTCACACTGATTTTACAACATGGGACAAACATCCAGCACTGGAAATCAATGCAAACGGCATGACCAAAGATTCTCTGATGCTTGCTGAACTCCCCATAGCATGGCAGAATTTTTTGGTAACTCTGCAAACTCAGCCCAGACCTACTCCTATATGGTGTGTCTAAGGCTCCTGGATCTAGGGCAGCCCAAGTGCTGTTGGTCCCCTAGTGGTACAGGACCTTACTACTGGGTTTGTTCAAGACATGCCACTGGCTGGACATCTGCAGCAATACAAGACCTTTGCCAGGCTTGTTGCCTACTTCTATTGGCCCCTTAGCTGCATTATGTAGGTCTGTCCCACCTGCCAGGCCAATAGGACGTCTGGGAAAAAGCTCAAAGCTCCCCTTACCCCATTACTTGTTGTTGGCACGCCCTTTGAGAGGATAGATGTCAACATTGTTGGACCCTTAGACCCCAAGACAGCTTTAGCCAACAGGTTTGTCCTGGTCTTAGTGGACCATGCCACTCGCTACCAAGAGGCCATCCCTCTGGGGTCCGTGACTGCACCTGTAATGGCCAGGGATCTGATGGGTATTTTTACCCATGTAGGGCTCCCCAAAGACGTAGTGTCTGACAGAGGCACTAACTGCATGTCAGCATATGATGGTGGGGTAACTCATAAGTTCTCCACACCCTATCACCCCCAAACCAACGATCTTCAACAAGAGCTTGTAAGGCATGATAATGGGCCTACCAGAGCCCATGACTCATAAGAAGGGTCTCTTCCTCCCATGTCTTCTCTTTGCCTGCAGGGAGGCGCCACAGAAGAGAGTGTGGTTTTGCCACTTTGAACTCCTTTATTGCCACCCTGTCAGAGGACCTCTTAGCCTTATAAAAGAGGGGTGGAAGCAAGCTCTCTGAACCCCACCCCCCCTCAGGATTTGGTCAGCTACTTGCTGGCCCTCCTCAACCAGATGCACCGCTTCTGGAAAAAGTCAAAAAGCAATTTTGAGGCCAGTCAAGAATTTATGAAACTCTGGAATGACCAGAAGGCTATGCTGGTAGAGTTTCAGCCTAGCTAGAAGGTGTGGGTTATGGCGTCTGTGGACCCCAGAGCTCTCTAGGAATGCTGGAAAGTTCTATATGAGGTGAAGAAGCGAAAGCAGAAGTCCACCTACCATGTGGACCTACCTCTGACAGTATAGACTTAACGGATTCCTAAATAATTGCTATGCGTGTTAAAGAATAATTAACCTAACAATGCTGTAATCACAAATGCTGTAAGTAAATGGCATTTCTGTTAAGTCTTGTCTTGATAACACACAGGATTTTGTGTTCTTGACACTGAACTAAACTGTATCATTAATGCTGAGTGGTCTGAGAATTATGGAGACTACTTCGTTATATGGGCAGTTTGTAGAGAGCTGGAAACCGAAAAGTAATTTATTCTAGATGCTGAGTTAAATCTGACTGAAAAGCATGTCTGTTCTTGAGCATTCGAGATTTTCTGTCGCAGGATCTCTCCTAAACCTAACTCCTTTCTTTTAGGTTAGTTATGGCTTTAGCTATTTTAGGTTTTGATTCACCATTGTTGGGCCTCATGGAATCAGGAGGTTGCATCTGCATGCAATAGAACTCACCCATAATCATTTCTGCATTGAAAGAAGCCAACTTTCTATTGAAAAAGATCATCTAGAGATTGGTGGCTGCCTTCAAGCACTCCATAAAAACTCACTACAACTAATAATGTATTTTCACAATTGATTTTAATTTTCACCCAACATACTTCTTGAGCTGGATATAAAGACAAATCTTCTGCCGGGAATCACATCTTAATAAATACCATTGCTCCCATTTCATTAGGCAGAGCTCAAGGATAAAAATAATGGGGCGACCAATTAGAATGAAACGTGTTCTGATTTGGTTGGGGAAAATGTGTTTCCTGTGATAGAATCATAGAAGGGGTTCTAATCCTTTAATTAAAGCAAAATTGAATGCTGCTTTTAAGATATATTTAACCATTTGGGTTAAAGAAATTAACCTCACATTCTTTTTGTTAAAAACACAAAAGGAATATTTGGCGAAAGCCCATCATTCTCAGTACACTTATCACGGGTGCATCAGACAATGGAATAGCTGTTGGTTCCACATCTCTGTTCTCTTACTCTAAGCATCCAAGGAGCCGCCTGAGATTATGTCTAGTGAAATTAGACAACATGAAGCCTCATTCAACTGGGTGTTTTGACCGTGTTACTGTCATCATCAGGCAGTTCTCAAAGACTTTGTCAAGGATTTTGGTTTCTAAGTTGAATTAAGAGATGATTCACAATCACCCCTTAGAGTCCCTTGCATATGACATTTTCTCATTTGTTGCTGTCCACGGGTCTTGCAGAATGCAACCTTCATCTCTGGCCACCTCATACATGAGAGGGAGATGCAGCTCCGATCTACATCTGAGTCTAAACCATTTAGGCCAGCCACTTTTTTATCTGGCTGATTGCCTCTGTTATCTCCTTAACTCCTTGGCTAGTGGAGTTTCCAAGTAAACTCTCTATGGTGTGGATAATGATTAAACTAGTTATTCTTCAAACTTTTTTAAAGTTCTGAGGTACCCCCCTCTAATTTAGAAGTGTATATTGTCTTCCAGTGCTGAGAAGCCTCTTGTATTATCTTATCCCTACCATCAGTGAAGTTCCCTCTCTATCTTATATGTCCCCATCCCATACCTGGCCCTTCTCTCACCTGCTAAACCACATATGTAACTTTACATTTTTATTTCCTACCTCATACAACGTATTTTGTGTAGCAGTCTGTTAATTTTGGGCCTTGTTAGAGGATACCAAGTTGTGTTCTGTCCTTTTAAGCACCGTATTTACTCCCACTTCAAGGTTCCCATTCTCCATGTACTTCCTTTCAAGGTCCAAGTGTTTGCTTTATTTCTCAGACTTCTGTTTCCAGCTCTGTTAGAAATAGGGTCTCTAGTTGTCAGTGGTTTGCACCCTGTTCATGTAGGGACCACAAACCTAGTCAGGGTAAGTCAGATACACAACCTAAATTAACCTGTGCTCACCCTCCTGTAGCTTGGCACAGAGCAGTCAGGCTTCACTTCAGAGGAAATGTGTAAAGTGTTTGTGCAACACTTACATTACCAGACTACAGTGAAAACACCACAAATGACTCAACACCAGTTTAGAATAATAGGACATATGTATCTGAGTAAACCAAGACCAAAATAACAAAAATCCAATCAGTAGAAGTTGAGATATGAAGTTTCAAAGATGAAATCCAAAAAGTGCTTTGAAGTCAATAGCGCTAAAATGTAACTAGAGGTTGTGCTAAACCAGGGTTCAGGCTGACCGCGATGGAGGGCAGGCTGGCTATGAAACCCATACAGGGCCCATTGAAAAAGTACATTGCATGGAGCAAAGTGCCGACGCATGATGCGTTGGTCTTTTCTATGCAGTTGGATTGATTCATCTGAGTCAAACCTCACAGACAGTGTTGAAGGATTGGCGCTCCTTCGTCCTCGAGCATCAAAGCAGCATCTTCAGATCAGTGCTGTGCTGTTATCGAACCTCACAGTTGGGACCCGTGTTGTTGACGAATCTGCCGTGTGTTGTAGTCGGAGCGCACTGGCGGTTCCAATTGGCGCAAAGAGGCCGCTACGTTGGATTTTGCAAAAAACATCTGCAGAACCCGCTTCTGAGACCCAGGACTGGAGGGCAAGCTCAGGCAAGTGTAGGATTTACAGATAGCAGGCACAGGGTTGCAAGATATCTTTTGTGTCTCTAAAACTTCAGAAAACAGGAGGCAAGCCCTTGGAGAATATTGGGTTCAAGAATGTAGAGAACAGGTCCAGTCCTTCTCACTTTCAGGCAAGAAGCAGCAGGCAGCAGGCCAACACAGCAGAGCAAGTAGCAAAGTGGCAGTCCCTCCTACAGCACAGCCATCAGCAGGCAGCAGGCCAACACAGCAATGCAGTTCACAAAGTTGTAGTCCCTCCTACATCACAGCAGCTCTTCTTGTTAATGTTAATGTTAATGTTAAAATGGTACTTGTAGAGCGCACGGCTACTCAAAAAGAGTGTCCCTGCGGTTTTATTTAAGGTGAACTACAAAATGGGGACACAGCATATTAAAAAAGAAAAAGAAGAAGTAACACATTCAAAAGGAGGAGCAACCATCAAAGCAGGACCTACTGAGTAAACAGCCAGGATTTAAGATCCTTTCTAAAGGCAAGTAAGCTAGTGGCTCCCCGCAATGTGAGAGGCAAAGAGTTCCACAACTGTGGCGCCAATAGACCAAAGGAACGACCTCCCAAGCGCACTCTCCTAACTCGCGGGACGGAGGCTAAAAACAGATGTTCTGATCTCAGAGAACGCGCCGGTCGATAGAAAGCAATTCTCTTTTGGAGATACTTCGCTCCCGTCGCATGGAGAGCCTTAAATGTCAAAGTCAGAGCCTTAAAGGCAATCCGCTTGCGGATTGGAAGCCAGTGCAGGGTCTGGAGTAAGCCCGCAGCACTGACACGTCTGTTCAGGCCAAAAATCGCTCTCGCCGCAGCATTCTGCACAATTTGAAGCCGCTGTAGCAGGTAATCTGGCAGGCCCAGGTACAGAACGTTGGAATAATCTAACCTGGAACCTATCAGAGCCTGCACAGTCAGCCTCCTGTGCTCCTCCGATAAAAGGGGAAGAAACCTCCGTAGCATCTTCAGGAGGCCGAAGCAGATGCCCGACACCCCCAAGATCTGCGACTTCATAGTCAGCCCATTGTCCATCTTAACCCCCAAGTTCTTAGCCAATTGGGATGAGCATATAGGGGGGAACATATTGGCAGGCCACCAAGCCTGCCAGTCTGGCTCCGTATCGCACCCAAAGAAAAGTACCTCGGACTTATCGGAATTGCACTTGAGGCTGTTCAGTTGGAACCATTGAAACACAGCCCCAAGGCAATCCCGGATACTCTTCCCATCAAAGTCTCCTCCTCTCTTACACGAGAAGAGGAGCTGGGTGTCGTCTGCATAGGATACGATCCGGGCCCAAAACGACTCCGCCAACGCCGCCAGAGGGGTCATGAAGATATTAAAAAGGGTCGGGCTCAAGATAGAGCCCTGAGGGACCTCGACTCCCAGAGGCGGCATCTCGGCGGAATCAGGCGAGGCCCAGACCGTTTGCCGGCGGCCCGTTAGGAAGGAAGAAATCCAACTAAGCACCGTCCCCCGCAGTCCAATCTCATAGAGTCTTAAGAGAAGACCATCATGGGGGACGGTGTCAAAGGCCGCCGACAGATCCAGCATCACCAGCATGACTTTGCCCCCAGTGTCCAGAACCCCTTTAATGGTATCTGAGACCTCGAGGAGCGCAGTCTCCGTGCTAAGATTTGGACGAAAACCCGACTGAGTGGCGTGCAAGATCTCATTCGACTCTAGAAAGTTGGACAGCACCGTCTGCACGTGCTTTTCGACAACTTTCGTAAGAGCCGGCAGCATGGAGATAGGCCTATAGTTGACTGGGGCATTTGGATCCAGACCAGGCTTTTTGAGCAGCGGGATGACCATTGCTTGCTTCCAAGCCTGCGGAACCACTCCCTGACTCAGCGAGAGATTCAGTAACGGGTTAGCCAATGGGTTGACCACCTCGGCCAGTTTTGCCAGGATCTTAGCAGGGCATGGATCCAGGGGCGAGCCCGATTTCAAACTACCTAGAAGTGCTAAAGAGGCGGGCGCAGGCAAAATGTTTTAAGGTCCAGTAGAGTTCTGGTTTGGGGGTATTAGAGGCCCAGTACTTATACACAAATGTGCCTTTGAAGGGGTGGGCTTCAAAGAGGCTTCAACGATCTGTAAGGCACTGCCTTTCCTGCCGCTTTCTCTGTTGTAAATCGCGTAATTTGGGGAATTTTGTGTCACAGTTGTTTCAAAAAATTCCTCAAGTTACCATTGTACGACTTTACGAAATTATGTGTCATTTGCTGCAAAGATTTACAGTGAACGCTCAAATCGAGGTAACATCTTGCCACTAATTCACAAGCACAACAGTACATGAGTGGCTGCTGTTTGCCGTGCAGTTGTTTAAATGCATCCTTGCACAAACAAATGATGTGAGCACTGATTTCACACTAAAATATTTTGCAGTAATTTGAAGCAAATTCACATAATCACTCACATGTAAACTATGTGTATTTCGCATACCTATAATTTTGGTTCATATGACGAAAAAGCAGAATATACAGGAATACATTGCCTTCACATACCATTAGATTAGATTATCTGCAACAGAACCACATTTTTCATCACACAACACTTTGACTTCGTAACACTCTGTTCTCATCATATGCAAGAAAAACAGGGGTTTTTGGACTCGTAAGCCACTGAATGCTGCTTGTAATGGTCCATCCAGTCACACCGTCTCACATAGCATACTCACACTATTTCACAACACACAGGCATGGCCATTTGTCTGACCTGGATTGGATCACTCCCACCTGAGAAATGAACCGAGCTTGGATAGCTGGCCTAGGGCTGATCTGCAAAAGACAATTACTACAATTAATATGCTGATAATCAACCTTCTAAATCGAAGATCATGAGCTGGGGCTAACCAAAGCGGAGGATCAATTAAACTCTAAAACAAGGATCCCAGGCTGTCGCCATGACGAGAGTTTGAGTACTCAGAAGTAATCATGTCAGATACACTCAGATGGAAGAATCATATTGTCAAAGTCTGTGAAAGATGCATGGGGAGAGGAGTTGGACTAACGGCTAGGGTGGTCGGCCTCGAATCTAGGGAACTGGGTTCGAGTCTCGCATGACGCTGAACATCCTGTGATTCTGGGCACATCAATTAATCTACCCGTGCTTAACAAAAATGATTGTGTCCTCATGTAACGTAACTGGTGCTATGTAAATCGCTCTGATACCAGATACTGGGTCAAGTTTGCACTATATAAAACTCTGGGGTATCTGTTTCTCTGCAAAAATATCTGGAAACCTTGACCTGAAACCCTTAGGCAAATCATTCAAGCAAATGTCGTAGGGATTCACAGATTGGAGTGGCAGCATTATCTGCTTTTGAATAGAAGGGCGAGAATTGCAAATTGCCTGCTGTTCTATGCTGGAAGGTATTAAACAAGGTCTTTGTTCATTCATTAGGAGAAAATGGAACAATATTGACCTTTTAATCAACAAGTGCAGAAACAGTTAATGGGCTCAAAGAACACCACTAACTGCACTTGAAACAAGCATTTGCAATGCCATCGGTCTCACCTTTCAGTCCTTACATGTATTTAGCTATGCGGCACATTAGCCTGGGTGCTGAAAAATCTGCTGTTCTTTAACATGGAGGGAAAATAAGCACCAAACACCCCAGGTATGGGAACACATGGAGAGAAAAATTACCTTTCAGCGGGAAATGGTATAGTCCAAAGCTCTCTTTTTAATATAAAATCAGGGCCTTCAGGGGTCATATCACTGAAAATACAAGATTTGAAAAAAATATTATGGTGCTCATGGCAGACCATTTCTATGGACTGAAATCTAGCGAATGCTAAAGGGATTCTGGAATTTTACTGACTTCTGCTGGCTGTTTTCTATTAAGAAGTTAAATAGAGGCAGTTAAACAGAAAAAAAAGTCCCTAAGCGGAAGCAAACAAGTCCTAGGGCTGATCTCCAGAGCCCACAAAGTACATACACAGATAAGTATATTCTAAAGTATATACAAGAGGTCTTGAATACTCGACCGAAAAAAAGAGCGTGTCAGTGGGATTCAAGAAGGTAGTCCACACCAGGTCATAGTCCAGGTATTGGCAAGGAGGCAACAAAATACCCATTAAAACAATGCCTAAAGCAAGAGAGATTCGGGAAAAACCTATGCAACTGTCGAAGTAATGAACAGCTTACCAAGGCCAGAAATCTTTGTGAGGAACAGACAGCAAAACGTGTACATTGAGACGATTGTAATATGTAAGAGAATCTATCCTCCTAGCACCGTCCATATTCTGCCCAGCAAAAATCCTGGCCGAAAGAGTTCTCGTAATGACTTCTCCATGTCCAAACTTTGACTCTACTTGGAATCTTGAATTCAATTTATCTTCCTTTGTCGAGCATGTCATCGTATTATAAACAGGACAGACCAAGGATGATTCATCTTTGGGCCAAGAAATGGAAGAAGGAATTATTAGAGTGGCACACTAGATAGGAAAGCTTGGGCACTTCAGGGACAAACTAAAAGCAACAAAAGGTGGCTAACCAAATATTAGCATCCCAAGGCACATATACTCATTGGGGCAAAAATATCTAAGGAATGTATAGTTAAATTGGCATGATTCAACAACAGGTATGACACAAAAAACAGTGGGTTTCCTTCAATTATTTGTTAAACAGTTTTCCTTTTTTTCTTTATTCTTCTTTCCCACACCTATATTGTATTTGGCTTATGCCTTGTATGCTTTCATTCATTCACGAACGTGCAATAATTAAGTAAATAATTTAATAAAGGTATTTGCCCATTCTTATGGGCTATCCACACACATTCCACACTTAGATGATGAAAGAACGAAGGGAATACCAAGCTGAACCATTTACCAGTTTTTCTGAGCCTTCTCTGCTGAATGCAAGAGTTTTCTGATGGAAATGCTAAGGCGTCCTTGGTTCACTTGTACAACATTTGAATGTGACTCTTTGGGAGAATGCCCTATTAATTGTACTCATGTTTCACAATCAACAATGTGTAGAGCGGAGGTGCCAATGGCCACCTTTATTTACCATCCACTTCCTAACAATTGCCTATGCAGCACCATTGCTTTCTCTACACAGGAACCAATGATGTATGGTTGGCTGGCTCTCATACCGTTATAGCAATGCGATTCTAACTAGTTGCAGCACTCTTCCTGAGTAAGCCTCAATACCTTTGTCTTTAAGAAGCTTGCCATTACAAGCGGCGTTTCACTTGTTATAGTTAAAGTTTCTTATTTTGCTTGGAAAACTACTGGTGGTTTCTGAGCCAAAAGTGGTGTGTGTCATTTTGTCAATTTAACAGCATTTTATTATTAAAGAACCAACCACCCGATTCTATCTTTCTTAGCAGTTGGCTGTCAGAGTGATGCAATAAGGTTTTGCACCAGAATTCATAGAAAAATATAACTTGAGCAGATTTGGGGAGAGGCTCTTCCTATTATTTTTAGGTCAAACTTGGAGAGTCTTGCAAAATAAGATTCTCCAATGTTTGACATCCTCTCATGCCAATGGCTTTATCTATATTTTGCATCGAAGTAGTTATATTCCACACAGCAACATTTTGCATATGTTTAGGTTCGCAAACATAGCACTGGTGACACTCAGTGGCACGCTATGGTGTCAATTTCCATTTACAACAAACCACTGGGGCCACAAAAAGGTTTTTCTTGACATGTGTCCTCACAACTCATAACAACTTCCCCCAAACGGTTTAGTCTTGTAATGGTAGATCAAAGTAGTAGGCTGCGAAATATATTTCTTGCGAGTCTGTCTTTTCTTACTAAGTCCTAGCTACATTCCTGTATTAACGGTTGTCTGTTTATCTGTTGATATTATACCGAATCCATTTTATTTTTTACATTCTCTTAAGACTGACTCTGCCCAATCGATTCATCAATGCTGTGATGTGTTAGGGCGCAAAATAAAAGACAATGCAGTTAGAATATCTAAGAATAAAAATGCAATCTCTCTTGCTCTCTCACAAAATATCCTGTCCATCTAAAAGCCCAATTAAACTAACTTTTCTTTCCTGCTACACAAAATGGATGTGTCCATCTGTAACGAAACTGGTGCTCATGATACCCAATTTCTCGGGTCTAGTTCGCGCTATTTAAAACTCTAAAAAATAAAAAAATAAAAAAATATACGTACCACCTAGTCTCTTTCTCAGACAAATTTAGCCATTATGACCTCAGTCAGTAAGTATTATCTCTCTGGCAGTCGCCTTCAGTAGCTTCTCTCAGCAAGGTATTGACCATTATGAATCTGCAGTAGCATGGCCCATTCCTAGAATGGTGAAAATTAATTCCAGAGATATGAATATGCATGAGTCTTAGTGAAACTCAATTTTATTTATAATTAAAGATAAGGTATATGAGTGATCTCTCCCCACCTGGGAAAGCGGACAACCAGAAACCACTTAGAATCCTTTGTGAAGAATTGGACTTTTTCCAAGTTGCTTTTGTCAACTTGGACAATATTAGTTACATAGTTCAACACAAAGGATACAACATCTAGGGATGGTCAGGTGCCATCTGAATGTTTGTAGACCCAACTAGCTGTATTGAATGTTTGAGCGTTGGACTTAAAACGAATGATGGTCTGTTATCTGTGATATGATTCGTTACATGGGGGTTTCTCACATGCAAAGTAGAATACCCTTGGTTGGTCTGCAACAAATTCCAACTAATGAGCATCCACCTGGTTAAGCTTCCACCCAAAGGAAGGGAATAAAGTGTTAACCTCCCAAGAAGTTGTGTTTTTGCACCTCTCCCGAAGTGGACTTTGAAGGGGGCTCTGATCACGCCTGCAGCACTGTGAGGAGTAATGATTCTCCAAACCGCTTGTGCAACCGCGGTCCATGCAGGTAACAGCGGTGGGGCGGGTTGGGGGTGTCTTTCCGACGGACAATAACGAGAGAAAATGTATTATTTATTTAATTTTCCCTCTGCATCGTCCCTCGAAATCCACCCTCACCCGGCCCCGCCGCTCCACCGCTGTTACCTGCACGGACCGCAGTAGCCCTTGTGTGTAGAGAGGGGGGCCTGGCCTTTTCTGAATATTGGGCCAAATCCCCTGCTATGGATTTTGCCAGCACGCCCATTATACCTGTGAATCTCTGCTGTGGTGCCTAACGCAGGTCTCAGGTATAATGGAGCTGGATCCACAACACAACTTTATACATTTCGATCACACACCACAGGGGATGTTTTTAGATGAGCTCCTTGTTGGGAATACCTTGGTTTATCCCGTCAATCATATTAATGACATCCCAACCTACAAAGGAAATGGCTTAGGTTCCACCATTGACTACATTTTTGTTAGCTCTAATTTAGCAGATAATGTAAGTCAATATAAGGTACATTGGTCTATCTATAGCGATCACAATCCCGTCCAGTTAATCCTGACTGATGATCTTAAGAAAAGAGAATCTGATAATCCCACTGTCAGAACTCTGGACATAAGGCCAACTGACCAAACACGCCGCCTGAAATGGTGTCAGGTGGTCCCAAAGGATTTTAATGAGAACTTGTGGGGAATGGTTGGGGATGAAATACACTTGTGTCTGCAAGATGGGATCCTTGGTGAAGCAGTCCTGACAGCTTATGATAAAATTTGCCGTCAAGTAAATAGTGATCTTAAAAAAGTATGTAAGGCTAAACCCACTAATGGGGAGAAATGGTTCGATCACAGCTGCTCATCAGCCCAACGGAAGTTAATGAGAGCTCTGAAAGCGGTCCCAACAGATAGAGCAGAAATTGCTATATGTAGGAAGGCCCATAAAATGGCTCAGAATAAGCGTAAAAATGAAATTAGGGATGAAATTAGGGATGAAGCATGGAATGAACTCCTGTCCGTTGACGTTATCAAAAATAGTGCTAAATTTTGGTCTATCGTAAACAAGCCTTTTTTTAATGGCAAAAGTAATAATGAGCTTGATTGCGGTATTCAAGAAGATAAGGGGTTTACTAATTTTAAACAGGTGTATGATGGAGATGGCCCGAGGGTGGCGTCCTCACTTAACCTGGAGAGTTATACCCTGTCTTTCACAGAACTAGAGGTCACAAATGCCATCATGCAAATGACAAGCAATAAGGCGCCGGGACCTGACGGAGTCCCGGCAGATCTTTTTAAATCAGATATAAAAATCTGGTCCAAAATCTTATTTAATGTTTTTACAAACGCATGTCAACTGGGCCTACCGTCGACGTGGGCGAAATCTGTCATCATTCCCATTTTTAAAAAGGGTGATAGAGGCGACCCGAGCTGCTACCGTCCAATCTCCCTTATAGATTCTTCCGTGAAAGTACTGGGGAGGGTGGTCCTTGCCCAACTGAATGGTTGGCTAGAGGAATCGGGAAAACTCTCTAAGGTCCAGTACGGATTCAGAAAAGGGATGGGTACCATAGACCAATGTCTAAATCTACAACTATTAATTGGCAAGTACACGGTGGCCAAGAAGGGAACCTTGTTAGTTGCCTTCATGGATTTGTCATCGGCCTTCGACCGTGTAAATAGGTCAAAACTATGGTCCCTGCTCCTATCCCTTGGAGTAGACAAAGACATCGTCTACTTCTTAGCGGATCTACATAGAGAGTTATCGGCAACAGTTCGCTATGACCAAAGGGGTAACTGTACAAAAGATATACCCATATCAAATGGGGTAAGACAGGGGTGCATCTTGGCACCTCTTCTTTTTACACTGTACATAAACGAACTAGACAATACCCTAATCGCCTCTTGTAACGATATCCCCCGTGCAGGGAAATGTTTAATCCCTGCCCTTTTATATGCTGATGACGCCACCCTAGTCGCAAGAATGGGAGTGGGCCTCCAGCTACTGCTCGATTCATTTGCTGATTTTATGAAGGCTTTGGATTTATCTGTTAATTTTGCTAAATCACATGTCATGGTTATCGGCCCCAAATCCGCCAAATCTAAAACCTTTAAATGCGGGGGTCACCAATTATCCAGGGTATCTTCTTTTCCCTATTTGGGCGTTCTTTTTGACGACCAAGATTCTTGGGTAACCCAAATAACAGCAAAAAAGATTGTTTTTTCAAGAGCAACTGTGGGTGTTCTGGGTTTTGCCAGAAAGCTAGGTGCCAGACCAATGAGGGCCCTTATCCAGGTTTATAAAGCCAAGTGTCTTTCTATAGCTTTATATGGAGCTGAGATTTGGGGCATTAAAAATGCCAAAAGCATTCAGACTGTCGAGGATAGGTTTTTAAAAAACCTCCTTTCAGTCCCGATCTCAACTGCTAACTATAATGTTCACCAGGAACTTGGAATCGGTTTTCTAGAAGATAGTATTGCCCTGGCCCCGCTATTGAAGTGGATTAGCATCTGGCTTAACCCGGATCTACACCTGAATCATACAATTTTGAGAGACTGTATATTGCTGGATTATGGGTTGCGTATACCCTGGCTGAAATATATTCGGAACCTGGCTACTAAGCTTGGCAGACCTGAATTATTTCAATCCCCAGAGACCCTGGTAAAAGGTGACATTAAATGGTGTAAAGAAACATTTATGTACATTTCTACCATGGATAGGGAAGGGAATGAGCTGGTCAAGGGCACCGTTAGGGCCCACCAGCTCTGCAAAACAACACCCTCCATGGAACCATATTTAGGATTTGTCACAAATGCAAATCACCGTTTTCTTCTAACTAGATTTAGATTAAATCAATTACATCTCCTGTTTGGAGATAAGAAAGGTTGGAAAAGGGCCCTGGACCTTGGCCCTTGTTCTTGTGATAATTTTTCCATTCAGGATATGACACACTTTTTCTTCTTTTGTGAGCACTTTATTGATATTAGGAAACGCCTTTTACTTCCTATATTAAGAAACAAAGGTTTTGTTCAAGTGAGACCTGCTCTTTTATATCTTCAGTTGTTAAATGATGTATGGGAAACTTTTAACATTGCGAATTTTTTAACTGTGGTAATTCGCTCCTTGAAGAAATGAACTGTACCCTTTTTTAATGTTTTTAACTGGACACGTTGCCCTGTTAAATCTATCTGTGTCAATGTGTTTTTCAGATGTAGTAATCCTTTATAATGAATTTTGTATTTTTAACTGTATTTATTGTAGTATGCTTTTATGGTTTGCACTTAAACCGAATAAAGACTTTCTGACTGACTGACACAACACAACTTTCGAGAAGGGAAGGTCCCAGCACCACCGGGCCAGGGAGTCCTTGCCAGGTGCTGTGAGGTAATGTAATCCTGTGCACAGCAGGTAACAGAGACAGGCACACAATAGCGCCTCCTTTCTCGTTGCAGCTCTACAGGGCAGTGCCATTGTATTGTGTCACAGATATTTTAAGGAACATGGGGGCATATTATCAAGCCAGGCGATAAAACTATCGCCGGTTTAGCGGCAGAAAACTGCCGCTAAAGCGGCGATAATAGGCTTGATAATATGCTCTATGAAATTCCAATTGGAGCTCAGGTTAGACGTCCTTCACATCTAACATGGGCTTCAATTGGAATTCCATAGAGCATATTATCAAGCCCATTATCGCCGTTTTAGCAGCAGTTTTCTGCCGCTAAAGCGGCGATAATTTTATCGCCTGGCTTGATAATATGCCCCCCAAATGTGGCAATTCACTTCCAGTTCAGACACACTTCCGGCGCTGCTCTCTCAGGATCATGAGCGAACGCGGATTTGATGGGAAGGTTTAAAACCTCAAGATGGTCAGACATTGGTTTTCAGTACGTTTAGCCCATTGAAGCATTTAAGGAGCTCTGAGTGTATATTCGCACCCCAATGTGACAACTTCATCAAGATTCTTGACTTGTTTTCTGAACTTTTAAATACCTACACTAGGGAAAGTATCTGGATACAATTGCCTTTTATATGATGACGTGCATTGCAAAAAACAGAACACACTTTGTTTAAATTCCACTTCTGCACCGGAAAGTATTTTTATTGCGGTCTGCGGTTACCAAGAGGCTTAGAATGCAGATTGAATGG
This sequence comes from Triturus cristatus, assembly GCF_964204655.1. Lineage (NCBI taxonomy): Eukaryota > Metazoa > Chordata > Amphibia > Caudata > Salamandridae > Triturus > Triturus cristatus. The sequence goes on from NC_140590.1 coordinate 965,115,839, forward strand.
CAGGGTTTACCGCAGATTAAACTGACTAGGAAAATAAACCACGCAATCCCCCAGCCATTAGACTGCCGCAATTACACGGATGTCTGGGAATTAAAATAAAGCACTAACTTCAGAGGCCAGCAATCCCCGGCAACAACTTTATATCGTTGACGTTAAACAGCCGAGCCGTGAGTATGACAACTGTATGCCGACAGCTCGAGATGTCAACACTCGAGTCTATCCCACATGGAAAAAAGGTCGTTAAAATCCAGACGAAAACTGAACGGAAACACTCCTGCTGCGAGGAAAATAACAAGTGTTTCCACTGCCACATTTCAAATTTCTGCTTTGTTACTCAGAAGACATGTACTGCCAGAGTATTTTTTTCAAGTACATTTTCTGACATTTGTCAGTATATTTGAAATATAAACATCTGAAATGTAGGATACACTAACAGAAAGCTGTGGAAGCTGTATATAAATACCTGTGTCCTTTACCAGCCTAAAGGAGATCCAAAAGTATAATGTAGCAATTATTAAATAGGTGCTGTGAAACATTTCAATTTTTGTAAATAAATATATGTAGAAAATATTGTGAAATATCTCATTTCCATATTCGAAAATGTTTTAGAGCCTAACAACCAGTAGCGGCTGCTCTTCATAACAAGTGGTGAGGGGGGAGGGGAGATGTGGGGGTAAATAACACACACATAAAATAAGCACCTACCTACCGCTGCCGTCCACCGTCTCTGGGTCTTTTGCTTCTGTTCCAACTCGGAATCCCCACAGCCTGGTGCACACTGGACAGGTTCCTAGATGCCAATAAAGACGTTGCTCTCATACTGGCAATACGGCATGAGAAAAGCGCTGTGATTGGCCCGAGCATGCTGGTTTGATGCTCGCTCGGGACCTAGGAGCTTGTGCCTCTTCTGAACCCAGCTGTGCAGCAAAGCTGGACTGGAGAGAGATCTAAGTGCGCATGACGTTTGGCCAGACTTAAACAGTCGGCCAAACCGTCATGCGCACTTACTGTGTGCACTACTCCTCCCCTGCTGTCCTCATGGACCCTCCCCGCCCAGACTTGGCTGACTCTAGGCAAAAATAAAAATTAAATGATGGTAAAATGGTTTCATTATCATTTTATTTTTCCTGTTAACTCAGCTGGCTCTCAGCAGGGGGGCGACACTTCTCCGCCATAGGGAAGGAGCCACTGCTGCTAACAATTTAAACATTTCTTTGCATGTTGTTTCTACAAGCCTTATTCTGAGCTATTCTACCTTTTCCACATATGCAGAAGGGAAATTAAGTATCCAGTTCACAAAGCCATGCCAGTAGGCCGTATTTATATTTTGTGCGGCTCGGTGAAAGAACCCCTCCCCCCCAGCTTAATAAAAAACAAATTTCTTCTGGTAGCAAGGGCCAACCATCAAAGAGCATCTGCTCAGAGGAGTATTACATGAAGTTAGTGCAAAATGAAACCCAATATAATGAAAGGTGGGAAGAAAGTCAAAACTAACAAATGAATATTGGATGTATTTTGGGGATTAAACAGACACCTAGAAAGATGGGATCCTAGTGGGTTTGAAAAGGAGATTTCAATGTATAAAGCAAAACTGCAAATGGCATGTTTTCTGATTCCCCCATCCATATACCACAGGAAGATTGGCAGTTCGGGCTGGACTGTTCCCATAAGGCACAGGGTCAGACTGATTTGCATGTGGCCATGTCTGAACTGGGGTGGCGGAATGAGCTAAAGAATGATGATGGATTAAACCCAGATCAGTTGACTGGGGGTGACTGCTTGCAATGTTCAACACTCCGTCCATCATCCCCTTTGGTTTCACATATCGACAGCCAAATAGTTTGAAGGTAGTTATAACTAGGTAAGCATAGATTTACTATTCTTAGCTTCACATCTATGTACATCTATGTACTTTGACAATATGTACATTTTCAAGAAACACAGATGTTGACTAATGGATTGTAAATATATACATTTATCTTTCTAATTTTTAGATCATTGATATTAAGGCCAGGGCACTTTATCACCACAATTCTTTGTACTCGACACTTGAACATACAACCCTTCCATCACTTGATTAAAAAATCCTTAAAATTTAGTTTTATATGTCCACGGGATGTCTTAAGAAACGGTACTAATGATGTAAGAGTTACTTTTACTTTCTATAGCACTGGTGTTCCTGGGCTAGACATGCACTTACTTATGCCATGTCTCTGTTTGCTTGGAACTCAAGAGGATTTGCCTTTGCTGGTATCTTTGCTTCTGGTTAAAGGGTGCAAGTATTCCCCAAGCGATTTATCCTGAGAAGGACAACGAAGTTACTTGATGAGCCTTGTGTTTTGTTAAAGCATATTTTGAGTTCCAATGATCCTTATGTGAATCTTTACAGGCTTTGTCCTTTCTGTATCCTGTGTATGAATCTCCATTAAAGACAAAAGCACAGGGACCTAGTCCAGCCCTAACGAGCATTTGGAAAGGGACTTTGAGCCCAACGTAGAGGTTGGTGGACAGGGCACTCTACCACAAACCCAGCAGAGTACCCCGATGTTCCACCCACTCTAGTTAGTCGGGTGGATGATCATGTTTATGGCAGCGGTTCCAATTCTGGCTCTTTCTTTAGAAAGCTTACACTAATGGTCTGACTTACTTGGGGTCTTTGGTGAAAATACATCCACCCTGTTTAGAGCAGACAAGCGAATATGGTTTTTCTTACTCTTTGTGACCATCAGTAAATGCCTAGTGGTCCTGAAGAGAAAAGAAAGAGTGATGATTCCCAAACCCTGAAAAAACACACTTCCAGGGTTTAAGGGTCATATGTGTTTTTTTGTTTTACAATAACTCTCACTTTGGAGTTTGTATTTGTAAAAGAAAAAAGTTTGCTTAGGGGCCCCATGAAACATGATGGCTGCTGATCAAGCATTCAATGCCTTCAGAGAAGATGCCATGGTGGTGGCTCCTCTGGAGGCATGGAGATCTCCTCCAGGCTGACGCCGGAGATCTCTAAATATGAGGAGCAGCAATCCACCAGGGCAGCAGAGGGTGCCAACTCTGCTCCACTGGCGGACAGTGGACCCCCTCGTCCAAGCCTAAATAAGGCTGTATGTCTTTTTTCTATGTTTAAGTCATGAAAGTAATATGAGATTAACCTAACACCATTCATGCCAAAGGGTATGTACATAGTCATGCTAAAGGGTATGGCATGGAGGCTTTCAGCATCCTTTAAGCTTTTGCTGTTTGTCAAACACAAATGGGCGAAAAATTATTTTTCACTCATGCACATTTTTCTACCTAGCACATATTAAGAAACAAACACCTTCAGGTCTGCTTGTAGTAAAAATAAAGGGTAAATGAATGTAAGCATCTTTAAGATCTATCTGGAGGCAACTCCTACTGCCACAACATGTCAAATAATATACATTTCTGATTATACTAATGTAGCTCTATTTGTTTTGCAAGATCTTATTTCCAAATCATATTTGTAGCAGAGTGTAAACTATGATTTAACTCACCTAGATATAATATACTTTTCCGAATCTAAGGTAATAAGTTGCAAATGAATCAGTCAGTGAAGTTTCTAATGTTGACTGTGTGTAAGATGAACCACTAGCCTCATTTACCAAGTGTTGGACCCAGCAGTTTCTGGCTGGCTGTGATGCATCCAAGCCTGAAACAACCCACCATCGGAGATGGAATGAGTATGATGCACTTGTCTGATAAAAAATTCTCACCCTTGAGTAGCATGGCACATTGCAGTCAGGCTTATCCTCCGTGTCAAAGTGTAAAGTGTTGGCACAACACCACCCTCACAACACACTAAGGGGGATATTCACAAGGATCTATTGCAGAGTTAAAGGCACTTTATCGCAGCCAAAGTTGAGATAAACTTATCACCTCAATCACAAGCTGTTGTTAACAGCCCACAGCACCAGTTTACCCGCGAAAGCAGAAGCAAAAAACATAGCCACAGATGACACTAGCAACTATCGCTAATAAGATACAGAGTAGGCATTCCCGTGCAAAAAGCCACAACAACACCACTCCACAACATTCACAACGACCAGCCAGAACTGCGATAAGAACACAAAACAGGCGATAAGGCACGTTAGCAGCAGGAACATAACACCTGCTCTGACTTGGTGCAAAGTCGGACCACAGCCAGCACCACAAAAGGGAGCACAGCCCACAGCCACATCGGAACGGCAACAGATGCCATGGAGCCACTGGTCATGCTGCCCGGACACCCAAGAGGGCAACAACACCCACCGCCACCACCCCAGGACCCCAACCCCCACCCAGAACACGCCGCCCCCGAACCACCACAGAGGCAGCGCAGACAAAGACAGCGGACCCCCAGGAAATGCACCAGCCGCACAGACCCAACACCTGACAATGTCATTGCCCATGACAGGCTCAAAAGGACAACCATCCTATCCATCCTGACCAACAACGCCCAACAGGCCGACGGCACAAACACAGCGGACAACCAACATCCCACCCCACACAAAGCTGTTGGCTGTGCTGCACCTGTTGGCTGCTGTTACCCCCAACCAACAGCCACCAGAGTCGGAGGAGTCACACAGCCAGCCACATCCAATTTCCTCACACCTGTCCTGGACATCACCATCAGCCTGGTACCCCAGTCCCCAAACGTCCAACACAATGTGCAGGATCTGCTGGAGACCAAGCAAGGACCATACGCCATAGCTGGATGCACGCACGTGTTGGGGGCTATCCACAGCACACATGTCATACCTGTGCCCCCTGGTGACACAGCACACAATCACCGCAACAAAAAGCACATGTCTCACATCAATGTGCAGGCAACAACCGAACAGCTAGCTAAGTACCCTTCTGCATTTGCAGCACTATTTCATTTTATTGTCTCACGCCATTGACTTTTGTTCTTATATTAACTCTTGTATTGATGTTCAGGTTTTTCCCTGATAGGGAACACTACTACCCTCTTGTGCAACAACCAAACACTGTAGAACCTCCACCAATGTTGCCTCTAAATACCCAGCCAGTGTGCATGGTCCCTTCATCCTCCGACAGTCCATCAGCAACCAGCGTTTCCAGGATGGCACCAAGGGAAATGCACAGTCCCTTGGCAAGTTCCAAATGAACACCCCACTCACCTCAACTCCACAACCATGCAACTCACAACTCTGGCAATGCACATGTCACAAAATCACAACCAACATGCAAAACAACATGCACACACACCAGACACGACAGAACAACTCACAATGGTAACTTGGGCAAGCCGTGAACATGAGCCATCAATGGCATGGCACCTCAGACACACACTGGCTCAATGCGGGGAGAGGTGGCAACCAGGCATGTGTGAAGGATGCAGGAGAACCATGATTGGGAAAGTACACAATATCAAGAGTGGCGGAGATGTGCTAGACAGACCGCAGTATGCCGAACACAACCGTATCTATGGCGACATACACCACTGGTGCATGAAGTGTAGTGGACAGTGGACGCAACCATGTCACCCCAGCCAGCGGGTGAGTTTGCAGAAATGTTGCCTGTTACGTGCCCCCCTAAGCGTGAGCAGAGTGGGATTGCCCGGCGTACGCCATGCCAGCGTAGGGGTGTGAATAAAAAGCATATAGCCCTGGGCGTGGTCTTCTACCGGAAAACCCAATGTCTCTTCTAGGGCGGTGCCTCTCACCACGCCACGAGGCCGACGCCGTCCTCGTGGGTGTGGTTGCCTGCGATCCTGTGCGCCTGCCGTACCCTGGCCCACTGGACCCCGAACCCGTCAGGACCGCCCCTGCGCTGCCAGGCCACACTGATCACCTTCCGACACCGACGTGTGTCAAGGAGGGCCCACCATGTGCCTGTGCTAGCTCCAATCCAGAGGCCCGCGACCTTGGCAGCCTCTCAGACCATCACAGCCTCCACGACACAGGCCCTCTTTAGTCCCTTCTCGTTGACGTAGTCTTCTGTCGCCTCCAGCCTACACTACGGTCAAGTAGGTTACACATTTGGAACTGAGTCTTGATTACACTATGGCAGTGATCATTTTTTAAGGAAGAGTTCATGTCACTATACTCCCTTCTATGTGGTGCCAACAGGTCTGTGCATAGCATCACAACCACACATGTCTGTGGGCCTACGCGGACTACTGCCCTCGGCCTATGCTGCGCACGAGTAGGTCACAGAATTGGAACAGAACATTGATCATTCAAAGGCAGAATACATTTAATCGCACGCAAGGAGAGGCGTGAGAGGATGACGCCTTGAAGTCCAGAGGGAATAGGATCATCGTTACGGAGTTGATCGAACACTACCAACAACTGCCCTGGTGTCACTAACTCTGTGAATCGCGAGCCAACGACAGGTGGGTGTAGTCCCCTGCTGACTACTGCCTTTGGCCCACACTATGGCCAAGTAGGTCACACATTTGGAACTGAGTCTTGAACATACATTGTCCGTGTACGCACAAAAAGGAAGATTCAACTTCACTTTACTCCCTTTGGTCAGGTGGCAGCAACTATGCGCATAGCATCCCAACAACACGTGGCTGTGGGCCCCTGCTGACCACTGCACCCGGCCTACACTGCTGTCGAATAGGTCACACACACCTTTGAATTCAGCCTTGATTTATTTATGGCACACTTTATGTCATTGAACAGGCCTCATTGCAGACTGCATCCCCTTTCAGCCCCGGTGCCACTATGTCTATTCCCCGAGACCCATGGACACTTTCTGGTTGGACTTTGATGGGGACTCAGTCCATGGACTTGGGGTTGTCGTCACCATCATGGTGGTTATACTGACTGTGTGGCGAAAACGAGGCCGTGGCATTCCACCCCTCCATTTGCTGCTTCCGGACAGCTTCCACCCTCTGCATCGTGCCCTCGAGGACACCTTCCACCTTCCCCCACAACCCTCCGCAACATACACCTCAGACATTTAAGAGGACACGCTCCAGTCGCATGGCCCATCTGACTGCCCCGCAAGTCACTGTCCAGTGGCTGGGTAACTGTGCAGGCCGCAGTGCATCCGGGGCCACTAACTCTGTGCTGCTCATGTCTGGGACCCCTTCTTCTGAGATATTGGATGGCCTCTGAGGCGATGGCCTTGGGGTCATCAACATGTGTAAAGATAGGGGTACCCCTGACACGAGTTCCTAAATCAGGGAAAATAGCTAGTGTGTGAGTATCGCATTTTTAGGAACAGTGAAAATAAATGTGGACCTAAACAATGTTTATCATAAACATATACATACAACCTCTGTTCAGTGGTATCAAAAATATTTTTTATTTTCAATAAATTAGATTGAACAAAGAATAAAACATAGAGTCCTCTATTTGTGTGTTCACATTGGGGTCAAAGAGTCAAATTACAAAGCTACATTTCTTATATTGACCAAATATCAAGTGCAGTATATACAGTGTCAATCATTGATATATGAAGTACTATTTAACATGATACAGTTGATATCAACAAAATACGCACAAAATAATCATATCAATGTATATAGAGGACAATCATTTCTGGCATGGCTCTTGAAAATCTGTGTCCTACGCGCGTTTCAGCTATGTGCCTTCATCAAACCATGTACTAAAAAAGTGGTATAACAGTCACAACTAAGATCTAGAAAAAGGTCTAGAGCACGTAAAATCACTGGGACCCCAAGGAACCACCCAAGGTGAGTAGAGGGGGACCCCACAGAGGCTAGGTGCAGTGTGGGAACACGACCGCGGGCTACGTACAATTATATGGGGAAGTCACGATTACACTATTAAAGTTTAAGGACCCTTCTAGGAGGACTTCGAGCGAGCCCTTTGGAACTTAAGAGTTTGAAGAGCCATCCCATCCGAGGATACTGTAGTACCCGAGTTACCTATCCCAGAGGATCTGGGTGCATAGGTCTGAAGTGCCGTCGGAAACTCTTGTCGTTCTCAATGGAAGGCTGTGAAGAAGTACTGCTGCTGTGATGGTGAAAAGTGTCAGGTGGAATCAAAGCCTGGATTCAGGAAGGAAGAAACCTGAAAGCAGAGGAGACAGAGTCAGGGTCACGTCAGAGTGACCAGGGGCTCGGGAGATGAATACCCACCGATGTCGGGTGCTTCAGGTGCGAAGAAGGGATGCTTGGCTCTGCAGCCATGAGGACCAGGAGATTTCGAGGATGACCAGGAGCCAGAGGTGAGCTGTCCCATATCGGATGTCGAGTGCTGAGGGGTCGGTGTCCGGGCGGGAGCACCAAGAAGCCTTGGCAGCAGCAACCCACGGAGGAAGGTCAAACAGGTTACGGTGTGGACCAGCAAGGACCAGGAGACTCACCAAGCAATGTGAAGTCAGGGCACATCTGGAGCAACCAGGAAAGCCCAAGAACAATCAAGATGACCCTCAGGAGGACACACAGGCCAAATGACCCGGAGTCGCGAGGGGACCTTGAGCAAGATTGCAAAGCACCAGCCCATGGAGCACTCAGTGTGAGGAGGCCGGAGTTCTTTGGTACAAATACTGCTCAGGGTCAGGACTACACAGAGTCCAATGCACAAGCTCAGGAATCGCCAACAAGCATATTTACTTGCAAATGGATGCAGTGCACAGGGCTTCAGGTTACTCAGCCTCCATGAGGGATGCTGGCCTCAAACTCGTTTAGAGGGCAGATCGACCTCAGGGGCCTTCAGGAACCCACCTCCTGTGTTGCTGAAATCTTCAGAGTCCACAGGAGCTCAGGAGCAGCAGACTGGTCAGTTGCACTTCAGGTGCCTACAAGGCAGGGGAGTAAATCCTTCACTCCAAGGGAGATTCTTCTGTTGTCTTTAGTGCATACAGGTCCTGCATGGAGCCTGTATGGAGCAAAGGCACAAATTAAGCTTCAGACAGAAAGGGGACATAGTCTAGCCCAGTCGAGGTACAGCGCAGTCCAGCGTGACCAGACAGTCAAAGGTCAGTGGTTTCTTCTTGTAGAATCTTGTCCATCTAAAATCTGTAGCCAGGTAACCCATTTTATACCCACAGGAGAGGGTTGGACAGATTCAGGGGACCCTCCTAGGGGAGGGGCAGGACAGAGGGGTGGCTACAGCCGTGTCCTTTATCCAGTTTCACGCCAGAGCAGGAGCAAATGGCTCCCAGAACTGGTTTGAGCTGGACTATGCACAGAGACCAAATGTACCCCAGGTGCAGGCTTTCAGGCACTCTCAGAGTGCACGCACCCAGCCCCAATACACTAAACGCTATCTGGGAGGTGATCACACCTCCCCGTGACATAATGCCTATTGTGCTGCCATCCTCTGCTCGAGCCTTGGCTCAGCAGCAGGAGGGCAGAAATGTGTCTCTGGTCGGCAGCATCCAATTTGTGCTGTCCGGGTCGAGAAGGCTGGCACCGGTTAAATCAGTGACCCCACGAAGCTCGCTTCAGAAGGGTGCATTGAAACCTATTGAGTTTGGTATCAAAAATCTTAGAATCATACCTCCACACCAGTAACTGGTGTGGGAGGTATGATTTATACCTCCCACACCAGTTACTGGTGTGGAGGTATGATTCCAAGATGTTTGATACCAAACTCAATAAGTTTCAATGCAGCTGTTTTCGAGATAGCATTTACCGCGAGGTTATAATGCACCTCTACCTATATGTCCGGCTGAGTCACAGACAACCCGCGAGAATGGTCTCTGAAGGCTCATGCAGGGGCACCCTCTCACATAAAACCCAGCACCCTGCCTTAGGATTGTTAAGGCCTGCTATAGGGGTGACTTATAAGTTTTAAGTGTAGTGGCAATTAGATATAGTGAACCTATATCTAATGTAAGTGGTGGAAGCACCATCTTACACAGGCTGCAGTATCAGACCTCGAGTTCCGTTTTGCAGGGCCTCTCATGGGTGGCACAATATATGATTTACCCCAGGGGAGGCCTCTGGGGTACTTATGCCCTGGGTACATGGTGTACCATCTACTAGGGACTTATAAGGGTACTCCAGTATCCAATCTGGAATGTACCAAAGTACATGTATGTCTATTTAAGGGAGAAAGAAGATAGATTGGGGTGCTGATTAGCAGGATCCCCGTCAGGCTAGTCAAAACCCAGCAAAACACCAGAAAAAAGTGGGGGTAACCATGCAGTCAGATCCTACCTTCCTACATAACCCCCCACCCCCCAAAACGAAAGGAGATAAGGCTAACCTTGTCTAGTTGAGACGTTATTTCCTAAGTGGCCATATAAGTAAGGTCATGCACTAGCATGGATACTCCCTGTCTTATGGACCACTAAGGAGTCCCTACCCTGAAGGGTTTTGGGATCTCTCCAAAAGTTGGGATAACTACCTGTAGTTTGCTTTGGCCAAGACAAAGGCTGGTGGGGTGCCTGAGTATGGAAGTGAGGCCCTAACAGGGTTGGTCTAAGATTCCTCAGAGCACTGGTCACCACAGAGGCCTGTCTTTCCATGACTGAGTTATGTCTGGCCCTAGAGGTCAACCTCTGGCTGCCTACAGCAGGGGGTTGAGTCCCTCTGGTTGGAACAATGGAAGGTCAGGGAAGGTTTGGGACTGCTGGGTCCCAGGTGTTCCTTTGCCCATCAGAGTTTATCTGGGCGGATGTCACTACCTAAGGGTAAGAGGGATCCATCAGGATGTCGAGAAATGTTCACCTGGCTAGTGCTACTAGACTGGGTGTCCCTAATCTGATGATGAGGGGTTCCTCTGTACAGTGGGCCCCTAGGGGTCCACTGACATCCCTGACCTATGCAGCCCTAGGCTGACTGAGGCTGGGAAGAGAGGGGCAGGATACATTCTCCAGACTGGGGGCCTGCTTGGAAGGGTCCCCTGCCCTCAGTGGTTCTGCAGGCCAGGCCTGACCACCTCTGGGGCAGTTCCTTCACAAGGGGTAGGATCAGCTCCCTGAGGTGGCTGACCCTTAACTATAGTCTGGGGGAATAAAACTTTTCTTCATTCCCTGTGCTCTCTGGTAGAGCAGAGTGGGCCATTGTTCCAGGCTCCACTACTCCAAACTTTTCCTGGGGTTGGACTGAGGCCCTAGAGGTCCCACCAACTCTCTCAGGGAGGCCTAACATTTCTAAATGGGCCTTCAGTTCTACTTCAGTGCAGGCTGAAGTTTCTAAATCGTTGCCCAAGAGGCAATCAACAGGCAACTTTGGGGACACTGCCACTCTTTTTGGCCCAGTGACCCCTCCTCAGCTATGATTTACTATTGCCATGGGATGATTTGTCCGTACACCATCAGTATTGGTCACCTGGTACTTGAACTCAGGTAAAAGCTGGGATGAGAGCACTAGGGTTCCTGTCACCATGGTGACACTAGCCCCTGTGTCCCTACAGGCTACAGCTTTCAGACCATTGATCAGAGTCTCTTGTCTGTACTTGCCTAAAGAATTGGGACTGACAGTAAAAGTGGCAAACCCCATGCCACCATCGCAGACTAAGCTGGCCTGTGAGGAGGACCTGACTAGGCCAGGGTCCACCTCAGTTTCCCAAGAAAACCCAACTGAGCTTTTGGGTGCACTACCACCACCTGGGCGATTACTACCTGTAGTACCAGGAGGTGTAGAAGTAGTGTTTATAGGAATATTTTCCTTATTGCTGACCTTGGGGCAAATGGCATAATTTTTCCTGTGGCATGGTGTTAGAAATGTGGGTCTCTAGTTGGCAGAGGTAGGTACCTTTTACCAAATAGGGACCCTTGCTTCTAGTCGGGGAAAGGGGGGTACACTCCTAGATAACCCCTGCTCACCTCCTTGGTAGCTTGGCACAAGCAGACAGGCTTATCCCAGAGGCAGTGTGTAAAGCATTTGTGAACACATACAGTAATAGAGTGAAAACACAACAAATGGACACCGCACCAGTTTAGAAAAATAAGTAATCTTTACTAGACTTAACACAAGACCAAACGACAAAAATCCACAATGCTGTAATCAAAAATAGACTTTAAAATGGTAGAAATAGCTTAGTTCAATGTAGATGGTAAATGCGACACTTTACTCTCAACCTCTTACCTGGGATGCGTCACGCAATACAAACAAAAGGGTCACAGGGAAGTTGATGTGCCATTTCTTACACTCAGGGGAGTGGATGCGTCGTTTCTTACTGCGGCCTAGTGACGATGCGACAAGATGGTGCCTCGATGCGGTGTGATGATCCGGTGAGATGTGACAAAATGGCATCTTTGATGCGATGCGACATCATTGAATGTGATGCGTGCACACCCGACGGCCGTGCGGTGAACTCAGTAACTTCTGAGTTGCGACAGGCCCTACGACACGATTCTCCGGTGATGCGACAGTGACCTCTGCAGCGGGGACATGCTTCTCCGGTGATGCAGCACGCTTTGTTGGTGATGCGACGGCGAACAACTGCGGCAGCGACACGCTTCTTCGGCAATGCGACGGCAACTACTGCGGCGGTAACACTCTTCTCCATTGGATTGGCCAAATTCCTTGGATGGGCTTGGTTATTAAGGTCTAAGACAGTTTGTAACATACCGTCATGAAAAACCCATATAGTACGTTACTTTACTAGATTGTGTCTCCGACCAGTATTGATGTTGTGTCTTTTTATATGCATTTGTTCAATAATAATCTTCTCTTGTCGTCTTTCTGCACATATTTAATTTAATTGAGGTTTTAATCAATTCTTAATTCTTTTTGTATTATTGTTCTTTACGCTTAATTTTCATATAATATCATTGATTATGTAATATTGTTATTATTTATATGTATGTAAATATTTTGTCTTTTATGAAGAATATTCGAAATAAAGACGTTAAAAACTGAACTGAACACTCTTCTCCTCGATGCATCGCGTTCCCAGCGACACGCAGTCGCTGGAGGTCCTGAGACAACAACAGGCACCTCTCTGCAGGTAGAATTCCCAGCAAGAGACCAGTCCTGTGCACACATACAATTCATATAATCAAAAATTGATACAGGTAAGTACAGTGCAACAAAGAAAACATCCATATATGAATAGAAAATTCCGTTTAATAAGCATATCCAGCCGACACGTGTTTCATCGTGGGACGTGTGAACCACGAATCTTCAGGGCTGGAAAAAATACAAAACGATTCATGCTAAGACATGTGCCTTAAGCAAAGCGATGCTACAAAATAATGCTCATTACAAACGTGGTATATCAAATCAGTGCGAAGATATAAAGGAAGAAAACACCACAGATCCAAGAAGGTACTGAAGTAATGATAAGACAAAGGTGTCGATTGTGCCTGCGCCACCAATCGGTGAAAAGTCAAAAAAAGAAGGGAAAAAAGGAAAAAGAAACCAATCATCACCAATACACCCGAATATGTTAAGCGGACCAAAAACTAAGTCCCCCAAGAGTAAAAAGTACTGAACAACTGTACACACAAGACCATACCTGAAGCTAATGCCAAACTAACAGTGGATGCTGAAAAGTAAAACAATAAAAACAAAAAATTCACAAGTGTTCTTAGATACCAAGACAATGGTCAACAAGGCGTGTTTAAGACACAGTAAATAAGGACGTCTTACCCCACTACCGGTGATAATTCCAACCCGGTAGGGTAAATACAGGGTCAGTCGATCTGCACAGATTAGTAACGTATCTGTATGAATAAAAAATAATAATACACCCAATGTAGACAGCACGTAAATACGTAGAAGAGTAAGTACAAGAAAACGATTTATACTAAAATAAAGCAAATACAAGAAAACAATTCGTACCTTCAAATTAAAGCAACCACGATCAAAAATAACTTCATACCGCCAGTCACGTAAAAATCCGATATACATAAAGAGTATCTTTAGGGAGTAATTCCCGCTAGTAGGAGTCAGGTGACGTGTTCGTTATGGCAAGTCTGTGCCATCCATTATCTGGAATGCAAACCACAACGGGAAAATACGTTAGGTGAAGTTAATGTCACCCATTGCGTAAACTCTAAGTAGAAAGGAGAAGTCAGATCCACATCTATGTCGTCTACTACACAACGAACCAGAGTAGCAACTGACTAAGTACTTACGAATGAAGCGAAGTGTCTAAGCGTCCTGGCGGCGTATATTCCGTATGTCAGTGTGTCAGAGAATTCTAACCCGGAAGTGCTTATAAAGCAGGAAAGTACCTGAACACTAGAGCGTAAACACCAATAAACCAAGTAGTACCCGGAAGAAGACGAACTTCAATGTACTGAAGCTGAAGTCTCGTAAATATAAAAACTACAAAGAGTCTCATAATTGGTTGAAGGACAGCCCTCACAAAATAGCCATTGTCCTGGTACCATTTACAATATGTCTCGAGCTGTTACTCATCCGCGAAAAGGAAAGTGAAAAAATATCGCCAAATCTCGCAACTGAAAGGTGCGAGTAATGCGTGTTAATTACCTAAAATTGCCACGGTATTCTAACCTATGTTTAAGTGTTAATATAAAACCAGAGAACAAAAACTCCAGGCCAAAGTTGTGAAAAAGCTTCATAAGGTTCATTTAAAAATTATAATTCGTTGGCTTGGAGCATATCAAGTGTATAAAGAGACTATATGATTCAATCCCCTAAACAGAGGGAAAAAGATAAAGGAGAAAGGAAGGGGAAAAAGAGAGCAACAGAATAAAGAGAGAAGGAGGTTGGACAGTAGATACAAGTGACATCCCTGTCCTATACGTATCATTAATTCTGTCTCTTAGGTTGACATCAGGTAAATCAATACATGAAACATTGTGGTATATAGCACATTGGATCAAACATGGCTGGCCAAACAAATGTCAAATATTAAACCAGCCAATGACGAGATATGTTAGCAGTGAAAGGTTATATAGAATAAGAATGTAAGTCTCATGTTATAAGCACTAAATGACTTAAACAGCAAAAAAGAGAGTATATACTGAAACCCAGAGCACTAAAGACTTCGTCGTTCATAATTGTAGTAATATACCGCAAGATATAGATGCAGAGAATAAGAGAGTACATTATTTACAGTAACGTATATAAAAGTTCAAACTTTACGGGCTTAAAGGCCAGCCGGAAAAAGGCAAGTATAGCGAAAGTGGGGACAGGACAAATTATAAATACAGTACATGTCACGCACACCAACTAGCAGAAATACAAATAGCTAGTTGGCATAATTCCACCCACATAAGTATTGCATTTAAAGACCCAGTTGTTATTATGTGACAACATCACAATTAGTACAGAGCAAAATATCAACACACAGTATTGTGCACTAGCACAGAGAGCAGAAAGAAACAACAGCATATTTAATCATTGGTGGATAAAGATACGGAACCATGTCATTTCAACCCAAGAAATACTGCATTTCTGAGTCATAATTGAGCCCATGCTCAACCGTCTGTAGGCGCATTATCCACATGGCCTCACACTGTCTTAGGCGAAGTTCTCTGTTGCCCCCTCATGCCCCTACATCAATGGTTTCTATTCCAAAGAATTGGAAACCTCCCCGGCTGTCCTGTGTAGAGCAGCTAGCAGTGTGTAGAGCTACTGGGTATCTAGCATCTACTTGATTAATTGCCCTGGTGTGTTCGCCAATTCTCTCCTTAAGTGCTCTGATGGTACTACCCACATATTGTTTCCCACATCTACACTCTATAATATATACCACAAACTTAGTAGTGCAATTGATGTTGGATTTGATAGTGTATATGTTGCCATTATGTCCAGAGAAAGATGTGGTCTTATGTTTCGCCCATCTACATACCCCACAGCAGCCACATTTATGAAAACCCAATGTCAGTGGTGTAAACCAAGACTGTTTCCTTTGTGCTTTTGGGACCGTAGGACTAAGTCTACTACGTAGATTAAAGCCTCGTCTATATGTGATCTGTGGGTAACTGGTCAAGAATTCACGAAGAGAGGTGTCTGTTTGGAGAATACCCCAGTGTTTGTTGAGGCTCTTCCTAATAATTTGACTTAATGCATTGTACTCAGTAATCATGCGTGTGTTGCGCTCTGTAGTAGTCTTGTTGGTGGCTTTAGGTAGTAAAGTGTTAGCACGTTTAACCCTGGCTATTCTATTCTCTGATTTCTTGAGAATTGACGGTGGATAGCCCCGTTTTTGAAATCTCTGTTTCATATCTTTGATACAATTTGCAAACTCCAACTCATCACTACAGTTGCGTCGTGCTCTTAAAAATTATCCATATGGAATTGCGTTCACCTGATGAGATGGGTGATTGCTGTGTGCATGCAGTAAAGAATTACAAGAAGTACCTTTACGAAATAGGCGGCTATTCAATTTGTCATTTTTCACAAACAGTTCTTCATCCAGGAATGTAACGTTAGTAGTGCTGTACTCTATAGTGAATTGTATTCCAAAGCTGTTGGTGTTGAGATAAGTGCAAAAGCTCAACAGCTCATTCTCACTGCCGGACCACACAAGAAGACAATCATCTATATAGCGACCCCAATAGATGATGGAGTTCACCCATTCTGTTCCACTGGGGCCCCAAATCCATTCCTTCTCCAAACAGCCCATGAAAAGATTTGCAAACGATGGTGAAAACCGCGAACCCATTGCTACTCCCTTCACCTGTTTGTACCATGTGTTCTCAAATAAAAAGAAGTTGTTGTTAAGTATGAGTTGCATCATGGTAATCAGCATGTTGTTGTGTAGCCAAAGTGTAGCTGGCCTATTTTCAAGAGTTTTGGTTACTACTCTAAGGCCTAGTTCAGGATCAATACTGGTGTACAATGACACTACGTCTAAGGTGGCCAAAATCATGCCAGGTTGCCACTGAAAGTCAGATAGAATACTAAGAATGTGTTTAGTGTCTTGTATGTAAGATGCTAAATTCCGTACCAACGGGCCCAAAAATATGTCGACATACTCTGATAGTCTTTCTGTAGGTCCTCCTATGCCAGAGATAATAGGTCTTCCTGGAGGGAATGGGAGTTGTTTATGTATCTTCGGCAATGTGTACAGTACAGGAAAGGTGGGTCTAAAGACTTTCAAATAGGCTACCTCATCTGCATCTAAAAGACCTGTAGTATGCCATTCAGCGAGATGTTTGTTAATCAATGTTGTCAAATTCCCCATTGGATTGTAAGTGATAGTATGATAACACAAGTGATCACTAAGCTGCGAAAGAATCTCGTTATTATAGTCTGCCCGATTCATGATAACAACATTTCCACCCTTGTCCGCCTCCCTGATAAGTATGTGTTCATTCTCCACAAGTTCTTTTAATGCCTGACGTTCACCTGATGTTAAATTGTCATTGAAAACACACTTGTTCTTGTTCCTTTTTGATTCATGTAGGTTTAGATCCTCTAACACCCTTTTGTAAAAGACATCAATCAAATTCCCCCCTGTAAGAGTAGGTACCCATTTAGATTTGTTTTTTAGACCACTAACAGGAGTAGTAGAAGTATCAATATTGAGCTCTTCTAGCAGTTGCACCATGGTGTAAGGAGACTCTTCTATATCAGTCAGAGATAGGAGCAATTTAGTGGCCTGTATATCACAGATAGTGGGAACACCAAACACATCTTCACAATACTTTGTTGCAGCTCTTTTATTGTCTGATGGGTTATCGGCAAAGTATTTCTTCAATTTCAAAGATCTAACAAATTTAAAGAGATCAATTTTGAGTCTACAATAATCGCCAGAAACCGTAGGGTTGAAATTAAGGCCCTTACTTAATATTGAATTCATATCTGCAGTGAGTGTCATGGATGATAAATTGACAACCTGAACCTCAGAGATGGAGTCTATAGTGGGTTCCGCTCGTTGCCTGAGCGTAGTTTTCTCCTGTATTCCCAGCAAGGACATTCAGGTGGAGCTGGTGGTGAAGTCTTGTATCCCTGAGACTTCAGGCAGGAGGCAAGCACACTTCAAGCCTTGGAGATTCTTCTTCAAGATAATGAAAGTTCACAGAAATTCCTTTTCCTTTCCTTGGCAAATAAGTAACCACTACAGGCCAGCCCCAGAAATAGCACAACAGAACAGGAGCAGTCACCTCCTCCAGCTTCCACTGCAGGCCTACTGCTGAAATAGCAATCAGCACAGGGACAGTCACCTCCTTCAGCTTCCTTGGTTCCCCTCCTTGGCAAAGGATCGCCTTGATTCCCAGAAGTGATCTAAAATTCTGGGGTCTGGGCGCCCATATTTATTCTGCAAATTCCTTTGTCCTCTGAAGGCAGAAAGTGTCTGTACCTAGTCAAAACCAGTTCTGTCCTCCTGGGTGCAGCTTCTTGGCAGGGGGTGGAGACAGCATTGGTTGAGAGCAGACCTGGCCCAGGTAGCTGAAAGGAAATCTCCTCCCCCTACTATCTATTCTATGAGGGCTCAGGGCAGTGAAAGGAACCGCCCCTCTACCCTATTCAATGCAGGTCCTATTCAGCCCAGTTCTGACCCATCAGACTGCTGGAGCCAAGCCCCTCCCCAGTCCCCTGTCACTAACAAACCAGACATGGAATACACAAACCTAGCAAAGGCATGTTGGATGTTTAGGCAAGAAAATACCTATTTTCTAAATGCGGTATTTTCAAATACAGAATGTAAAAGTTATCCACACTAAAAGATGTATTTTAACATTCTGAGTTCAGGCATACTATACTTTATTTTCCTATCTTGTTCCCTGGGTCAGTTATGATTATAAGCTGTTCTAATCAAACTGCCCATTCTGGCCTATGGGAACAGATAGCCTTGCAATAGTGAAAAACGAAATAGGCTGTAATTCACTATCAGGACATGCCTCACACATCAGGGCATGTCCTACCTTTCACATACAATGCACCCTGCCCATGGGGGTAAATTGGGCCTACCTTAGGGGTGACTAACATGTAGAAATGGGAAGGTTAGGGACTGGCAAGTGTGTGCACTTGCCAAGTCGACATGGCAGTCCCAGACTGCACACAGGCTCTGCAATGGCAGGCCTCATCCACATTCTACAAGCTGCTTCAGTGGGTGGCAAAACACCAGTGCTGCAAGCTCACCAGCAGCATTTGATTTACAGGCCCTGAGCACAGATGGTGCACTGTACTAGGGTCTGACAAGTAAATCAAATAAGTCAATCATGGAGTCACTAATCCATAATACATTTTACCAAAGAGACCATATGCACTTTAGCACTGATCAGCAGTGAAAAAGTGCCCAGAGTCATAAAACCACCAACAACAGGTCAGAAAAAATACAGGAGGAAGGCAAAAAGTTTAGGGATGACCCTGCAAAAAGGGCCAAGTCCAACACCTGGCTTCTTACATACAAAGCAATAAGGTTTCTTTTCAGGGGAGGAAGGAGTTTGGAACCCACCCCCAGAAGTGGGTTTTTGGGCCTTTCAGAGGACTTATCTTTTGATTTATCCCCACCTTTCTCTTGGGTCTTGGAAGAATCTTGCTTCTGGTCACCACCCTGGTTCTTTGGCTTCACCCTGGTTCAGACCCATTTATCTGCCTCCTTTCCCAATTCTTGTCAGATCTGAGTCCAGCAGGTACTGGTGGAAAAGCTGGTTTTGGCAAGTATTAATCAATCAATCAATCAGGTGTTTCAAAGCGCACTACTCACCTGTGAGGGTCTCAAGGTGCTGTGGTGGTGGGGGTGGGAGGAGGGGGGGCTCCGGATCAGTCAAAGAGCCAGGTCTTGAGGTCCTTCCTGAAAGTTTGTAGGGTTTTATGGATCTGCTCCCTCATAATCAAATTGTACAATCCCTTGAAATCATTCACTTTGCTGCCAAGTATCCAACCTTCCAGAGCCTTAGTAGCACAATCTTCAAAGTCTACCAAGTCCTGAGTCTGTCCCTTCTGGGTGTCTCTGAACTTAATAATGTATTGATCAGTGGTTAAGCCAAACCCATCAGTGAGAGCACTCTTCAGGACTGAATAATTACCAGCATCCTCTACTCTAACAGTGAGGAGCTTATCTCTACCTTTGTCAGCAAAGGAGAGCCACAAGATAGCTGCCCACTGCTCTTGTGGGACCATCTGTACCGTACAGGCCCTCTTTAAAGCAGTTATCTATTTTTGGATGTCACCCCCACCATGGTAGGGAGGGAGTATTTTGCTCAGGTTCCTATGGTCATAAGTATATTCCTTAACCCTAGGGACACTATTGCTGCCACCATGGGACTCTAGTCCTTATCTCTTTCTAGCCTTCTGGAGTTCTAAGGATTCCACATCTAGTGCCAGTTGCTCTTGCCTGAGCCTACGCTTGACTTTCTCAAGCTCTAGAACTTGGCACTGTCTATCATAAGAGTTATCTCTCTGATTAGATATGGAAGTCCCTATAGAAGTTCCTGAATGGTGAGATTCTACAGAGGGAGATCTAGATCTCCTAGGTAAACTCTGTACTCTTCCTGGAGGAGTGAAGAGAGGCCCACCGGGGCCTTCTCCGCCACCTGGTAGAAGATCTAAGTTGTCCAGGTTGGAATCATTTTGAACCTCCTGGTCAGGGTTTGATTCTAACTCAAACAATGTTTCACTTCCTGGCCTGTCCACATTCCCTGCCCCACCCACTCTATCTACCTCATCAGACCATGGGGTCTTCCTAAGATCATCTAAGAGTAACACCTCAATGAGACGTTGGGTGTTTGCAATTCTCCCTGTCTTCAGGTTCCTAAAAGCACACATGGCTTTCAAATCCTGAGATGTAAGACCATTGTATCTAGAAGGCAGAGGGCCACTGGGCTCTCCTTTAGAAGACATACTAGTGTTGTGTGGTGTATGCACCTAGCTAGCCTAAAGGAGACTAAACTCTCTTAGGATGGAGAAAGGGTGTGCTAGACCCTTAACCTACCCAACCCCAAGTTCAGTAGAATATACTTATTCTAATCTTGAAGTATTATATGTGCCTAATACTTTAGTGGTTTTCAGTTAATCACTCAATGAGATTTATCTGGTAAGATAATAGCAAGCTTGAATCCCAACCGCTGCAAACCAATGTAAAAAGGTGGCCTGGTATATGCTGTCCACTAGTTAAAGTGGGCACCGTGTACCAGTCCACATGACCCTTAGGATGTATGAGGTAAAAGATAACCTTTAGAAACCTATTCTAGTAGTAGCTGTGGAGAGCAGCCTTCCGGCTTAATCTTGAAGGAATGTAAAGCAGCTTGTTTTACCAGAATGTTACCTCCTGAATGACTAAATGAAGGAGAACCACACACTAGTTAAGTAAAAATATGTATTTATTAAAATAACACTCTCTACTATCCTCTACACGAGGATAGAACACAAAGCACACAATACGAATTCAATAGAACAGTTGGAAGTAGCACAATACACAGTGGGCTCCAAGGGGTGACCAAACCATATACTAAAATAGTGGTATAACCGTCACGACTGAGATCAAGACAAGGTCTAGAGCACGTAGAATCGCTGGGACCCCAAGGAACCACCCAAGGAGAGTAGATAGGGACCCCACGGAGGCCAGGTGCAGTGTGGGAGCACGACCGCGGGCTACGTTCCATTCTATGGGGAAGTCGCGGTTACACTTTTAAAGTTTAAGGACCCTTCTAGGAGGACTTCGATCGAACCCTTTGGAACTTAAGAGTTTGAAGAGTCATGAATACCATAGTACCCGAGTTACCTATCCTAGAGGAGCTGGGTGCATAGGTCTGAAGTGGTGTCGGAAACTCTCGTCGTTCTTAATAGAAGGCTGTGAAGCAGTACTGCTGCCGTGAAGGTGAAAAGTGTCCGGTGGAAGTCATGCATGGATTCTGGAAGGAAAGAACCTGAAAGTGTCAGGTATACCAAGCACTCTTACCTGAAGTCTCCAAACTCTTACCTGTAAGGTGCTTGGTGATGTTTCACAGAGACGCTATGGGCCAAACTCCCTATAACTCTATTCAGTAACCAAAGATTTTACATTACACTCTGCAGGTTGACTATAGGATTTAAGGGAGGCGGGCCGGAATCGACGCTAATGAAGTTCCTGTAGTCGACCTGCGAGACAACAAGAAGATTCCTTAGCTAATGTATTCTGCACTCTAATATTCTATAAGCACTATACTTTAGTTTTTATTCTGAGTAGTGTTGTGTATTTTCTTGTAATTAAGTTCCTACCTGCGATTCTACAAGGTAAGGCTTCGCGTCCAGGAAGTAGTTGCGAGATGATAGGAGTCCGATGTTCTTCCCCTTTTCTCTGTTAGACGTGTATTAGACGTGTATACATCAAGCAGTAAGATGTGGGATTTCTGCGAGCAAACAATTATCACAATTAACAATCTGTACCACAAACAAGTGACTCTACCACTCTCTTCTAGTTTTTTATACTATCACCTTGTTTACCTTACTGTGCAACCTTCCTGTTCTTTCGTTGTTTTTTCACTATGCGTCTTCTAAATCAGAAAACAAATAAAACATTGCAAAATATACATTCCTGAAACTGTTATAACATTGTTCGCAAAAGCCCCAAGTTCTGATTCCTTTGCTTCTTTAGAATTCAGTATGTCCAAAAATTATTAAATTCTTTACTAAGAAGTCTTTCTTGCGATGGGCGCCAGAAGCATTAGTAAGATTAATCCACTTAGCTTATTGTTCCTTTTCTTTCAGGTTGCAGCATGCTGAGAAATGGAAGATTCAGGAAGCAGGAGTGAAGTCTCGAGGAGCTGGAGCGCTTTGAAAGAAGGTGAGTGAAGAGCGAGTTCAGCGCGATGTTTCCCGATGCTGGAACAGAAGGCTAAGCACCTTCCAGAGTCTGGGTGTGGCTTAAATACTCCAGCCACACCCAGAGACGTCCGTCGACAGGAGCGCAAGGAGCGCGTGTGCGTGCTCACGCGCCGTGAGGAGCAACGCGAAGGAAACTGAATCAGAGTTTCCTGCTCTCGCGCCGTGTTCTATTTACACAGACGCGAGGCAGGCTGACAGTATACGGGCGCTTGTCAAACCAATGCGTTTTGTTCTGTATTCTTTCCATGACATCCGCGATGCGAGCGGAGCCCAAGCATATAGTAAAACTGTATGAAAACAAACACTGGTAAAAGCAAGTGACAATAGCAATAACAACAGCAATAACCTCTACTGTTGCACAATCACAAACACTAGTAAATAGCACCTACATCTTTGGAGTGCAGGATGCACGGGATAGGGGTGGGTTTTTTACTGGGAACATATTGTGGATTCATGACAGTATGTTATGGATTCATGACAGAAAGCAGAGGGGAGAGAGTCTGGGTCACTTCGTAGTGACCAGGGGTTCGGGAGACGAATGCCCACCTTTGTCGGATGATTTGGTGCGAAGAAGGGATGCTTGTCTCTGCAGCTACAAGGACAAGGAGACGTCGAGAATGAACATGAGCCAAAGGTGAGCTGTCCCATATCGGATGTCGAGTGCTGAGGGGCCAGTGTCTGGCGGAGCACCAACAAGCCTTGGCAACAGCAAAGCATGCAGGAATGTGAAACAGGTTACGGTGTGGAGCAGCAAGGTTCAGGAGACTCACCAAGCAATGGGAAGTCAGGGCACATCTGGAGCAACCAGGAAAGCCCAAGATGACCCTCAGGAGGACCCACAGGCCGAATGACCCGGAGTTTCGAGGAGACCTCGCGCAAGAGTGCAAAGCATCAGCCTACGGAGCACTCGGTGTGAGGAGGGCAGAGTTCTTTGGTACAAATACTGCTCAGGATCAGTACTACATGGAGTCCAATGCACAAGCTAAAAAATCGCCAACAAGCATGTGCACTTGCAAATGGATGCAGTGCACAAGGGTTCAGGTTACACAGCCCCCATGAGTGATACTGGCCTAAAACTCGGTGAGAGGGCAGATCGACCTCAGGGACCTTTAGGAACCCACCTCTTGTGTTGCTGAAATCTTTGGAGTCTGCAGGAGCAGCAGACCGGTCAGTTGCGCTTTATGTGCTTGCGAGGCAGGAGAGTGACTCCTTCACTCCAAGGGAGATTCTCCTGTTGTCTTTAGTGCACCACAGGTCCTGCACAGAGCCTGTATGGAGCAAAGGCACAAACTAAGCTTCGGACGGAAAGGGGGACGAAGTCGAGCCCAGTCGAGGTCCAGCAAAGTCCAGACGGTCGAAGGTCAGCGGTTTCTTCTTGTATAATCTTGTCCACTTAAAATCTAATGTCCTGTAGCCAGGTAACCCATGTTATACCCACAGGAGTGGGTTGGACAGATTCAGGGGGGTACTTATGCCCTGGGTACATGGTGTACCATATACTAGGGACTTATATGGGTACCCCAGTATCCAATCTGTAGTGTACCAAAGTACATGTATGTCAATTTAATTGAGAAAGCTGATAGACTTGGTCCTGATTAGCAGGATACCAGTCAGACTAGTCAAAAAACAGCAAAACACCAGAAAAAAGTGGGGGTAACCATGCAGTCAGATCCTACCTTCCTACACCCCCGTAGGCAAATTAATGTGACATTGGAAGCTGGTGCACTTCCCAATGTTTCCCCTTCGGTGGAGGTGCAAGCTGCCAGCCATGGCTACCCACAAGGCACACAACGAGATCCCTGGGTCCGGTCACGATGTTCTCCACAACAGAGTACCTTGTGGCATGGATCCGGGGAGAGGGAAATAGTGACCTCTGACTGAGGCTGTTATGTCAGGCACTGTCATCCTCGTGATCTGGAGGCCAGAAAACAGTCTAGGCTGCCAGCTCGGACTTGGTAATTTCCCCCAATACACCTCGGACACCACACACTACAGAGTAAAGACTAGGACAGGTTTCCAGCTGCAAGCATGGCACCCTCGAACTCCTCACAATCTGGGACTCCAGATGGGCAGCTGATCTTTATTAGCACACTCCTCAGCTCACTGAGATTATGATGTACGCCAAGACGGTTTGTGTCCCAACTGTCAATCACTTCCATCCATTTCTGACACATTCTGCATGGTCAATATGATCTTGTGGAGATGGGGAGATCCTTTCTGCTCCTGGGCTCTCGTGGACAGGAGGCAAAGCAACCGGCTCTTGGAGAGTGCTTAGGGACCCTAGCCACAACAGTTGGCAATTAGCTGTAGTCCAGCAACATCCAGGCAAAGTCCACCAAGTGATAGTCCCCTTCCTAGATCACGGCAAGCCCCAAGCCACAAGTCTGCAGATAATTCAGTTGCAGTCCCTCCTGCCCCAACACTTCCTCTTGTTGCTGTCCCAGCGTAGTATGGTTAACATTTCCAATGCATCTTTAACATCTGAGGGCAGATCCTCAGTAGTTATACCCACAATATCCTTTGAAGATGAGATTAATTTAAAAGGCCACTTTGAAATGTACGGGCCCTCTCTAAATTCTGTCCTGTCTGCCATCCTACCCCCGGAGGCTTAATCCATATTTTTAGTGGGGCCAAGACACTTCCCCTTGGAACTCAGGTGCCAATTCCACCCAGCAAACACAAGGAGATGATGGACGGAGAGCTGAAACTTTTCAGACACTCACCCCCAGTCACAGTTCTCGGTTGAATCCATCATTGTTCTTTAGCTCACTTCACCACCCCAGTTCAGACACAGCTATATGTTTCTCATGGGAACAGTACAGCCTGAACTGCCAAGCCATGTCTTCCCTGGACCAGAAACAAGCATCCTGGGACCGGCTTGGCATTTCGGGCTGGACTTTTTCCATGAGGCACAGGGTCAAGACTGATTTGCATATTGCTGGGTCTGAACTGAGGTGGCGAAGTGAGCTAAAGAATGATGATGGATTCAACCCAGATCTGTGACTTGGGGTGAGTGTCTGAAAAGTTTCAGTGTTCGGTCCATCATCTCCTTGTGTTTGCTCAATTCCACCCCTAACTATCCATCATAGGAATGCCCCACAGAGGCAGAAATCTGCAGTTTCTCTTGAGCCTGTAGTTTATGGCTGTCTCATCAGGAATGCACAGATGTAGATGTCTCCATCCCCCAGATGTGTATTGGAGACAGGCTGACAAGCACACGCAGCCACAAGCATAGAAATACCCCCTTTCCCAAAGTGCTATTTCCACGTTAGTAATGCCAAATCCACTTGCACCACTGGAGAGGATTTTCCATTAACAACTCATCAATATCAAACACTATATTGCCACTCTTTTGCACATACGATATGCCACTGAATAGCCTTTCCACAAGTCCCTCTTGTCAATCCAATGCGAGAAGCAGACCCTGCTGTAATGAACACACCAGCCAGTGCTATTCACTACTAGGGCATTTAGCACACACACACACATGCCCTACCTCTTCCCGGCACCACACCCTGTGCCCAGGGAGTACTCCGATATGGCAAGAGACTTACAGAACCTTGGCAAGTAGCATTTTAAATGCGAAGCCAAGGAACAATAACCTGCACACACAAGCCCTGTCATGGCAAACATGCGGCATGTTTGAAGAGATACATCCATGGGTTGCACAACCAGTGCTGCAGGCCCAGAGAGGAGCATTTGAGTTACATGCCGTAGATATATGTCTTATCCTTTGACAAGAGACTTACAGATAACTTGAATCAGCCAATCATATATACACAATCACCAGTATGTATATGATAAGCACAGCACTTTAGCACTGAATGGCAGTGTCAACGGTACTCAAAGTTCTAAAGCTAGCACGTAGATCAACGTAAAACCAGGAGGGACAAAAGCAAAAAGTTGAGGGAAGGCACCCAAGAAAGGGCCTTTTCAAACACCAACATGTTGCAACCTTTATTTTTTCTTGTACCAGCTGTGTTGGCTTTTGTTCCGTGTATAGTGCTCCCTCCTTCTGCTCTAATTGACCACAAGTTTTTCTTTTGAAATAGTGTGATGGAAAATGAAAGAGTAAGCCTAGTGTTTGCACTAATAAACAAAACTGAAAGTTTTCCTGATTGCCCCTTGAAACTACATCAGGCTACTACAAACTTGGCTCAATGCCATAAATGTGATTAAATGCAAGCATGACAGTGCACTTTGTGCTAAATCCCCTGACATCTTCCTGTACTAGAACCCCAAACTCCACAGGCCCAAAAATGAGCTAGCCACAGACCCAATAGCAACTGAGCCTGCTGGAACCTCTCATAATTCAAGCAATCGCTAGTGTCAAAGAAACTGTGCTATCGTCACTCACTACTGAGAGAAATCCTAAAGATTCATCTAGCACAGCTCAACACAGTGCTCATGCTGCAGCCAGGTTGTCCATTACCACAACAGCAATGAAGTATGATTAGAAAATTGCAGCGATTGGGATCCACAAGTGGCTTCTACAAGAACCAGGAAGCATTCTTCGGCATCACTCAAAAAGTGCCACATATTGGTATCCAAAAGACACACAGTTGATGGATGGAATGCAGAACAAATCAAAACATTCACCCCCAGTCAAGAGATCTGGGTTAAGTCCATCATTCTTTTGCTCACCATGCCACCCCAGTTTAGACCTGGCCATATGCAAATCAGTCTTGGCCCTGTGCCTCATGGGAACAGTCCAGTCCAAACTGCCAAGCCAGGTCCTCCCTGGACAGGAAACAAGCATCCTAGGACCGGTATCGGGGTTTCACTCCTCTTCAGCCAGGATAGCTTGATTCCAGTGGCAATGAAGTATGATTAGAAAATTGCAGCAATTGGGATCCACAAGTGGCTTCTACAAGAACCAGGAAGCATCCTTCGGCATCACTCAAAAAGTGCCACATATTGGTATCCAACTTCCTTGGTTTGGGAAGAATACGTCTCCGGGGGGTAGGCCGATAAAACACTCGACCAGAAGAGCACCCAAATTATAGAGCTGGAAATCACCTTTCATAGGGAGAACCACATCCTATGGATTGCTTAAACTTGAAATGGCAAGTTTTTTGTTGCTTAAACAAGGATTCAGCCTTTAAAAGAACTGCATCGATGATATACTTTGTCTTGTACATGTTTTTATCATGTCTGGTCTGTTAGTCACCAGTTGACTTTACATGGATATACATTTTGTGTTGCACAATAATAATAATAATCCACGTTTGTAAAATGCGAATAATCACCAGTAAGGGTCTCTAGGCGCTGGAGGCCATTGGGAAGATTAAGGAAGCTATTGCCCAGAGTCACATGGTGCTGGGCTAATTTGCCACCGGCGCTGGGGATCGAACCATGATCCTCAGCTTCCAGAGTCATTCGCCCTGGCCACGGCACCACACCTCTTCCCTTATGGCTTCCCTCTGCATGCCTTCTTAATGCATATATCGCTTTTATAGATTTCTCTATGCTGTTGCGTATATGTCACTTTTTCACATTTTTTGTCCGCCTCGTGCTATATAAAACTATCAATAAATAAAAAACTAAAATAAGAATAAATAAATATATTACATCAGGATAGTCCCAAATATGATTTAGGTCGATAGTTTTATGCGCGATTAAAGGTGTGCAAACAAATTCCCTGCACTATTTAGGAGTCATAACCTCATAGAGATGTCAATGATTATTTTATAAATAGGGGAAGATAAACTTGAACCAAACCAGCACTGGCTTTAAAGCTACTTACTGCGAGATCCATCGTGCTAGTTTTTAATTCAAACTTTGGCAGAATTGATGGTGCACCTGGTCTTCACTGCAGGCAGCCTTTGAAGGAACATGCCTGAGCACTTGTTTCCAAGTCGAGCTCATTGCAGAGATAAATCAGCGACAAAGCTGCGCATTCAGAACAAAGGCATTTCCACTATAGGGATCTATAAAAACGAATCACATGTTCTTTTAAGATCTATTTATTCATACAGTTTTGTATAGCGGGAACATGACCCAGGCAGTTATCAGAGCGCTTCACAATTTGGTTAGGTAGGATACAATAGTGGGAAGAGAACATTCGTTACATATATGTGCAAGAGTGAACATGGCCCCTCCGGGTATCTGAGCGCTTCACAATTGGTTCGGACAGATACAGGAATGTCCAGAAACAATTTACAAATATTTCTTTGTCATTCTTAATCCTAGTTCAAACCCTGCCTGAGACTCTATTTTGACTTTGCCCTTTACATCCAGTTCTTCGGAGAGGCTTTTTCAGTTTGTCATAGGATTGAGTTCTACTTCAATGACAATTGAATGCTTTCTTACCTAGAACAGCATTATAATAAAATTAAGTAACAAATTATGGGCTAAGAGCCTACTGTAGGATTAGTTAACCAAAAAGATCCTTATTCAAGGGAAGGCCAACATGGTCGTTCCCTACAAATGAAAGAGGCAAAAAGGCTGTGTGTGGTGCAGCTGCATACCCTGCATAACCTGTAATGCAAGCTGAGGTCGACAACTGACACAGCGTCCACACAGATCCATGAACATACTACTCCAGTGGACAGTTGTTCCCTTTTTTCATTTGGATACACTGAATTTAGGCATGCTTACCATGTTTGGGGTTCACTTCCTCATTTGTGATGTTGGAGTTGGAGTATATTCTCTTAAAGACCTTGTGTTGCATTAAGACACATATGATATCTTACTCGTTTTTTTTGCTTTGTTCAGTGGACCTTCCTTTGGCCGGCATGTATTATTCCCCATTTAGACCTTTGTGTACACTAGCACAATTCTTTCGGTTGTTTTCTCCTAAATACCTTTTGACAATTAGTCCCAATGATGGCCCCGTTCAATTAAACCATAGTGGTTTAAACGTCGACATAGTATTCTAATATGGACTGCATCATGTGATTGAATACATATGTGACATATTTGGAAATAATTTTCAGTTGCTGAGTCATTTTTACATCAATTGTCTCTTAATGAAGCCTATTACTTTTTGTTTCACGTTTTCTTTATACTTTTTTCCCTCCATCTACCGAATGTTTGGTATGTTATAATGACCCTTGTTCTTAGGGTTATAGAGTTAATCCGATTGATTGTTACAGACTTTTGGAAAAATTCCATTTTCGTGTCTTAACAACTTGATGCCTTTAGCCTGTGTTCAAGGTCACATGACTAGGTGTAGATCGCAGTAGGACTTTTTGTATTGCTCTCAGACAGTGAGACAAAGGTGGGTTAGATATTTGCCGGATGGGAGTGGCGGAGCTGTCACCTTCCCCACTGACATTCAAGGAGCTGCCTCAGCACACTTTCAAAGAACTTTACACCAGTAAATTATCACCCTAGACCCCTTGGAAACTAAGCAGGGGAAGAAGGAAATGTTATGACCAGATGTGGGAGGAAGTAAAAACGTTTCTCCCACTTCAAAGGCTGGCACCAGTTATCAATATTGAACCCTCAACCCAGCTCTTCAGTTCACTGCTGGACCTGCTGAGGATCCCCAGAAGGACTGCCTGTACTTCAGAGACCTGCCCTGCTGCTTTGAGGTCTGCTTATCCCTGAGAGGACTGCCCTGCTGGTACCAGAAGACTGCCCTGCTGCTTGAAGCTTGCCTTGTACCGTCAGAAGACTGCATTGCTGCTTGAAGCCAGCCTTGGTGCTTAACCCCAGGGCTCAGAGAATGACTCCAAGGGTCAGGGGCTAATCTCTGTTGCGAGTTACGGGTGCGCAACAAGCTCAGAGGCCCCTCCTGTAACAGCCCAGTTGACCGGCTGCAATTGGACCTGCCTGGGCCAGCAACTGGACCTGCCTGAGCACTGCTGGCCTCTCCTGGAGTGAATTTTTTATCCCCAAGAAGTGCCTTCCCAGGTCCTATACCCTTGGCTGGCATCAGTGGAGCTTCATCCTGTGAAGAAAAGGAGAAGTCTGGCAGTTACGGACTCCCTGCGACTGCAAATGGGCTAGTTCACGCTGATATTTTGCAGTCTGCAACGACCACCAACTCGAAGCTACAGTGATCATAACTCTTTGTGTTACAGCAACCACCAACAATGACTGGAAACATGAGATCTGGACTTCGTGTGACAGTAGCAACAGCCAACGCGAAATTCCAGCAACAACTGTTTGTGACGCTTGACCGGATCTTTGCGCTACAGGCACGACTGCCCAAGATGCACCTGCCTGCTATTCATGACACAGCGACAACCATCTGCGATGCTCTCCCTGTAGCCTCCCCCCTGTGAACAGGACTCTTCAGGACAAACCTAGAGAAGATAACTGTTTAAGCTGGACTAACCTGATCCCTGTATCTGGCGCACACTGCATTGCAGTCGGCCTGAATTTGTGACTTTCCCCCTTCTGCAGGATAGTTTTTCTGTTTCTGAATGTTCGTGGGGCTTGATGGTATTATGCACATAGTATGAAATTCATATTTGGTTGTTTGTGATATTTGACTTGCCAATTTGATTTGTTCAGTGCACTGTGTGTTTGCAAGGTTAAGTTTCTTGTGCAATAATCCTCATATTGTGATTACTAATAGGTGTGTCCCACTATTAAATACTGGAACGTTTGGTGTGTCAAATTAGGCAGGGGGTGCAAACTTTGTTGCATAACTAATTCCAACACCTGTGTAAACGGAGGTATGTGTAGGGGTGGGAAAAAAATGGACCACTCGTAATGTGGTTCAAGTGTTACCTTCGATCACAGCGCACATCAGGCCTCTAAAGTCTACTTCTCATGGGTTCTTAACCACAATGGCATTCAGAGGATAGTTGAACGCTAGCCAAGAGAGGGTTCTTCAAATTCTGCAGTAATATACCTTGATTCATGGCGTCTAAGTAGTCATCTCGGGCATATCAACACTGTCGACGAGGACGGATTCAATGTAGCAGCTCAGCTTTTACCTCTGCATTTTTGTAAGAAAATGGGCAATAATTAGCATGTCAGCTTTTAAAATCATATTATCAAATGATAGATGGCATTTGCACATATTTCACTCGTGTCGCGTCTAGTACTTTTCTGTAGTTCAGCAGTTTAAAACAATTAGCATTCTCAATTCGGCCAGTATTTATGAATCAAGGTAAACATGTGAGTCTGGTAGTTTATTTGCAATCTGTTCAATTGAAGCCATGGACAGAGGGAAATGAGTTGGCAAAGGTAACACATTCTTTCAGTTGGAAAACAGAGTTGCACTAATAAAGCAGAGCAGTGGAATCAATTTGAGCGTGAAATTCTGTAGAACACTAAAACATCCCTACATCACAAGGGAGTAGCCAGAAAATTAAAATACCCTCCACTTTGAACCAACGGCACCGTGCAAGCAAAGCAAGTCATCTAGAATCTATCTATTCACCTTTTCATTCTTTCATCCATGATAATAACTATTCCACAAATAAAATTCTGTCATCCATGCAGTCTTTCATTCAACATTCAGTCTGTCACAATTCCGTCCATCTGTCTGCCCACCCATATCCAAACCTATTCATCTATCTTCAAACCTATCCATCAAACATGTCCATTCTTTCACTCAGTCATCCAACTTTTCACTTATCCATCCCCCTTTCTTCCATCCATTCATCCGTTCAGTCATCCATCCATTCTTTCACTCTCCCATCCACCCTTTCACTCATCCATCCATCCATTCATTCGCCCTCTCACTTATCCATCCATCCTCTGGTTCACTAACGCATCCATACATCCATCCTTTTACTCATTCATTGTTGCATCTATCATTAACCTTTTCACTTACCCACACAGCCACCACTTCACTCACACATCCTACCATCCATCTACCCATTCACTCATCCATCCATCCTTTCACTCACTCATCTATCTACCAATTCACCCTTTCACCCATTCATCAGTCCATCCTTTCATCTAGCCATCCATCTATCCTCCTTTTCACTCATTCAGCCATTCTTTCTCTAATCGGTCTTTATATCCACCCTTTCACTCATCCATACATTCATCCATCCATCCACTCTTTCACCCTGTCCTTTCATTAATTTTTCCATCCATTCATCCATCCAGCCAGCCTCACCCTTTCTCTCATCAATCCTTTCACATATTCATCCATCCTTCCTTTCACTCATCGATCCTTACATCCATCCTGTCACTTATTCATCCAAGCATCTATCCATCCACCCTTCACAAATCCACCCATCCGCCATTTCACTCACACTTCATCCACCCACTCATCCATCCATCCATTTACTCACCTTCCCACCCTTTTGCATTAATTATGAGCCTTCAGAAGATGAGGCCCATCAAAACCCCCACCCCAGCTGTAGCTGCTAAAGCAGAGGGGGAGAGGGAGGGTTGATGATGTCCCTGAGGTTTTTTTATTCCCAAGATTTTTGAAGGAGTAGTGGAAGAAACTGTGACTTACGAGGCATCATCTTTCGTTTAAGACTACATTTCTGAATGACTAGCTGCTTAGTATTTCTTTTACTTCTATTAAATCCACCACCGGAGTTACTTTCATCGCTCTTCTGTCAAAAAAGCTGTGGTGTAGACTATCGCAAAGTTGTAACAGTACAACAGCTATCTATAAATGTGATGCCTCCTTTACCCTTACCTTTTGAAGTAGGCTCAGCCTCATGAACAATAGCCGACGACAGCTTTATCCTTAGTGCAGTTTCAAGTCAAACTACACACAAAGGTATTAAAGTTTAGCCCACTCTGACATTGGTTGTTGTAAATGTCATTCATCGGCATTGGCATCAAACTGGTTAAATATACTTGTCATATGAGATGTATGAAATGCAAACAATGCACTAAGACATATGGGCATTTCATTGGTGCAGCAAGGACATGAGTCCAATTAACCAATCAGGGGGTTTAAAGCACGCTTCTCACCCGTGAGGGTCTCAAGGTATTGGGGCGTGGGGGGGTGGAGGGGGTGCAGCTCTGAGTCAGCTGAAAATCCAGGTCTTGAGGCTCTTCCTGAAGGTGTGCAGATAGGGAAGCGTATGATGTTGACCGGGAGGTCGTTCCAGGCTTAGGCTGCAGTGTAGGAGAAGGCTCTTCCACCTGCCCTGGTTCTGCGGATGCACGGGGTTTCAGCTAGGGCGAGGTCGGTGGAGCGGAGGTTTCTTTTGGGTACGTGGAAGGAGACTCTTTCTTTTAGGTATTTGGCTTCAGTGTTGTGGAGGGGTTTGTAGGTGTGGATGAGTAGCTTGAATGTTACTCTTGATAGGACCGGATTCTTGCCTATCTGGTTATCTCCAAGAATCCTCACAGGTCGCCAGGATCTTTTTATCTGCCAAATAGCGTAGAGGGGATCAATGCAATTATCAAAATATATTTGCCAAAATTAGATTTCATTTGGAAAAGACCACTGACTCCGAATCTAAAATTTATACGATTTTATTACAACCAAAAATAGCTGAACATACAATCACCTCAGTACAAGGTGTAGAAGATAAATGGGCACTAACACGAAAGCAAGCCTACGCAGGATTCTCATCCGACTCAAAACAAAAAGAATCACTGATTCCAAAATCATCAGGAAAGCAATAGTTAATCCAATATCTAAATTAGGAATCATTAGTCAAGGAAGGAAAAACATTAATCTATCCCTACACTAACTCTAGGGTCACACCCCTACTTAGCATTCCCCATCAAGGCAAGAGAATAAAAGGTGTCAGAAGTGAAGACTTCCTAAGAAGTACATTCACTTAGTCAGATCTTGATCTAAGATGCTCCTTCTAGCTTCCCATCTAAACCTCAACTGCTCAACCCACGGGGCACTGTTCCTAATACTAAATCCCAAAATCATAGAACACGCCCTTCGGCACACCTCTTCAGCCAGGTCTTCTCCCAGTACTTTTCCTGCAGTTCTCATCTGGCATCCAACGACGGTTAGCTTGACCTTGGGTCCCAAGCACCTTCTCTGCTGAAAGTATCATCTCCACATTCCAGTGCACTCCCCTGTTGGCTTCTCACAGCATCCTAACTCCTAAAACAAAGACCTATTCTCACTAACGAACTAAATGTCCTTGCACCTGCAACAGAAACATGGGAACGAGAAAACCATTTCACGTCTTTAAGATTTTACATTTCCCTGCAACTCAAAGCCTTTACCAAGGGAATCATTTTCGGCCTACAACATTAGCTAACATAAGGAAATGAACAGGACCTTCTCTTCTACGTATATGTGATCAGGCCTCTACAAAATTAAACACACAATTAAATCCCACTCTAAGCATTAATTCATTATTCTCATGTTCGTGAATAAGCAATCTACACATGTAACTTTAACATGGCACGCGTTTTACTGAATACATTCATGATAACTTGCAACATTGATCTTCACAAAGCATTATTACGTTTCTAATCACCTCTATGTTAAACAAGTACAGCAATACATTTCTATGGCAGTTTTAAACATACATCGATTAATATACGGTGCTGACTAACGGTGAATATAATGAACCCCTACAAATTTCAGAATCACATGACGCTCTATCACTCTCTTCTCGATGGGGAGCCAGTGGAGGTCTCGCAGGTGTTGGGTAATGTGCTCTAGTCGAGGGATGCCGAGGACAAGTATGGCTGTGGTGTTTTGGATGGTCTGGAGTTTGCGTAGTAGGGATTTGCCGATTCCAGCGTAGAGGTCATTTCTGTAGTCCAGTCTGCTGGTTATGAGTGCATGGGTGGCAGTCTTTCTGGCTTAGGGGCTATCCACTTGAAGGTCTTGTGGAGAATGTAGAGTGTGTTGAAGCAGGTGGAGGTGAAGTCATTGATCTGTTGGGTCATGGTGAGGGAGGAGTCGAGTATGATGCCGATGTTCCAGGCATGGTCTGGGGGGTTGGGGGTGCAGAGGGCAGTGAGCCACCAGGTGTTGTCCCATAATGAGGGGGTGGGTCCAAGGACGAGGACTTCTGTCTTTTCCGAGTTGAGCTTCAGACAGCTGCTATTCATCCAAGCTGCGATGTCTGGCATTGATGGCACGTCGTAGCTGGGGTGATATGGCCGCGGCGTCTCTGTGAAAAATGTGCGGAGGGCAGGGGTCCATGGGGGCTCCTGAGTGCGTGCTCTTCATTGTCGAGGTGGTATTTTAGGTGGTGACTGGGGTCCAGGCAATGATCGTCGCAGGGGGGAATGGTAGTTTCTGAAAACTGCTCGCTGAAGTTGTCAGAGAGGGCTTTGATTTTCCAAAGGAAGTAGGAACCGAGCTTGTTGCAGAGGTCCTGAGAGGGAGTGAAGTCCGTAGTTTCGCTGGTGGGTTTGGTGAATTGCTGGATGATGTTGAAGAGTTTCTTCGAGTTGCTGGATTTGGTGAGGATTTTGTTCCTGATGAAAGTCTTCTTTGTGGATCTGATGCGTTGGTGGTATTCTGTCATGGCGTTCTTGTAGGTGGTCAGGTCTCCCGTGGTTTTGCTATTTCTCCATCGTTTTTCGAGATGTCTGCAGGAGCGTATGGCCTCTTGGAGGGCGGTTGAGAACCAGGTGGCCTTCAGAGGGCCTTGTCTGTTGGTGGTGCGGAGGGGTGCAGTTGGTGATCCAGCGGTGTAGTTCCTTGGCTGCAGAGTTGGCGTCAGTCGAGGCGGGTGGAAGGTCATGACTGAGGGTGGAGTTGAGTTGCCCCTCTGTGACCTTGTTCCAGTTCCTTCGCAGAGGGTGCGGAGTGGGTTTGAAAACAGTGGCAGTGTTGAAAGAGAAGTGCACGCAGTGGTGGTCCGTCCAGAGGGGCTGGGTGGTGTGGCTGAAGCAGATGTTGTTCCCACCTGCAAAGATGGGGTCAAGGGTGTGTCCTGCCTTGTGGGTAGTGGTGGTGATGAACTATTTCAGTCCGATGTTGGCGAGGTTGTCCAGGAGGGTGGTGGAGTTGGGGTCGCTGAGGATGTCGAGGTCAAAGTTCAGGTCTCCGATGAGTATGTAGTCCATGGAGGCAATGGTGTGGGGTACGATGAGGTCAGTGATGGTAGTGGCGAATGATGCATGGGATCTGGGGGGTCTGTAGGTGACGGTGCCGTGAAGAGTGGTTCAAGGGCAATGGAAATGTAGGTGTTTGGTGGTGACAGGGGAGTCGCTCATGGTGGAGTTGGAGAGTTGGATGGAGCTCTTGTGTGCGATGGCGAGTCCGCCTCCTGGGAGGTAGCGATGTCGGGGGCGGAGAAAGTGTTAGTCCAGGTTTCCGTGAAGAAGGATGCATCTGGCAAGAGGGTGTTGAGGAGTTCCCATATTTCTATGGCATGTATGTGCAGGGAGCGCACGTTGAGGAGGATGCACTTCAGGGCTTCTGTGGTGTTGGTTTCCGGCATGGGGCGGCAGCCATGGGGGTCCAGAGGGTAGTGAAGGTTTGGCGGCAGAGTCGGCATGAGAACTGGCCGTGGATGGTGTTCCGCGTGGACACCTGACAAATGTTCCTTCTGGGGTTGAGTACTAGGAGGGCAGCTGAGTCGCAGGTGTGGGTGGTCAGAGAACCAGGGTCCCTGGCGCTGTTCATGATCAGGTCACGGACGGGCGCAGACGGGCCTGTCTTTGGCGTGCCAGCAGCGCGGCCGCAAAGTGCCCGCCATTAAATAGGAAAGGGGGAGGGAAGCGCAGCTTGGAGGTGGGAGCAGGAAGCAGCAGGAAGAGGGGGGACCGCAGGGGCAGTAGCGGGAGGAAGGGAACGGCAGAAGTCACGAAAAAAACAAACAAGTAAAAAAATCACATTGTCAATTAACAGAAAGGAACTAACAGAGGCACTATAACAGAAAAAAACAGGCACAATAGCAAAGAGACAGAAAAACGGGTACAGACAAGACAGAGGACGGGCACAAGACAATAAGGACAGCAGTGGAACCAGCAGAAGAGCAAGGCTCTCCCACTGAGCCACCAGGGATGAGGCGTAGGCAGGAGCCTCCGGGTGGAGGAGGGCCTCGAGCACCTACCAGAGAGGTGAGCGGGGTCAACTGCAGCGGCACAACAGCGGAGCTGCTGAGGGACAGAGCAGGTCCCTGACCAGGAGGTCCACATACGAAGCACTGCTGTAATTCTTTGGTGCTGATCATAAGCCTACTACACTGGAAGAGCAAAGGCATCAACAAATCGCACTTTTATAACTTGTAGAACAGTTACAGTGCTGGAGACAGCAGTGCATTTCTCATCACACGTGAACTGCAGTGAAAGACTCCTCATATATAGGAACTAATCATAAGCCCATGGGTTATCTTTTCTGTGCATTTATCAATCTTGTTAATATATTTTCAATAGCTTCCACAACATATTCCTTCTACTTCAAAACAAGAAATGTACTTTCCCTGTACACTTGTACAGTGTTTTACTGCAAATAACATACAGTTTTAAATGTACACACTACATTTTAAATGTATACACTACAGTCCCTCCACAATGTTTGTAAAGTTTCAACACATTATAGAACATGCATGTAAAAATGTATTTTTCTGTATGTTGCTTTACAAAAACAATGAAACACTTAACAACACCTGTTCTGTGATTCTGTCATAAAACTGTCAGGTGCGTCCATCCCCGTACGTTGCCTCCTTTTCCATCAATGCCTTCATGTATGTGCATGTATTTATATACAACATTGGTACTAGGAAACATTTGCCCAGGGCCCACAAGGTACGACTGTGGGGGGTCTGGGTGGGTCAGGGAGTGTGTAAAAAGGTCTAAATAAAATGCTAAACAGGCAAGCATTTATTTGTAGGTTAATAAATGCTCGCCTGGTTTAACGTTTTTTTTTTATTATTAGTGTTCGGCAACTTATCTGTAGCTGGTGCTGCTGTTCACCAGGGGGGCGCATGTAAAGGTCAAGGGGGCGCCCGCGCCCACAGGCGGTATCTTGAGTATCTCTGATATACACACTCAATGCCAGACCTTTGGGCTTGTCCAGTCATTGTTGTTGCTTCTCCTTCCATCTCGTTCCTCAGTCCTGCAGGTATCATTCAGACCATGGTTCAGCTTTCGAAGGCACTTGACGGGCATGATGATTGTCCAGGAGGTCACAAAAGGTTTACTGTTGCCTTCATGGAAGGGATGTGATGTTGGCTGACAGGCTCTGCAGCATTTTTCAAGTCCTAGCTTTGCCGACGAATCCCTTTGCAAATATTCATTACAGAGGTGACTTGGGCACTGATGGCAGAGATTGGGTTTATGATTATACGTCTGGGCCTTGGTAGCTTTTTCCATCAGTGCCGATGTCAAAGTTGCTGATTGTGGAGAGAATGAAAGAAGGCTTTAAGTTGTACAATACATTCATTATATCAAGTGAGTGACACTAAACGCTCAGAGTACCTACTAGTTGAAGTCTCATCCGTAGACTATCCTCCGGTCTTCAACAAGGAAGCTTCAGTGGAAATCGTGCCCTTTGTTATGCTGCTATCATTTATTTGTGCCCAGAGGCAGCTGAAAGAATAATCATGTTCTCTGCTCTGATGCGGATACCTGATACGCTGTGAAACGGGTAGGAAGGTGAACATCTGAGCTGTAACGTGACTGAGTACAGTTAGAGCTGTTCACGTCGATATCCAGTCGCCCACTTTTTACTGCATCATTAAAAAATTAAATAAAATACGTTTTTAAAATATTGAGCTCTTTAGTAAACTTCCATAAGACACCAAACAGACCGGAAAATTTCTAACAGTAGCATGTATTTAGTCGAAAACGAATCCCCGGATTCTCAAAACGTTTATAAATTTGTGAGTACTGTAAAACTGCGAAAGTTGAAACGAGGTGCACATTCTATGAGTCTAGATTCGTGAAGTGCAAACGCACCTGTGAGGTGTGCGCTGCATGTGCACAACGTACAGGAGTGTGGCAATTGCATAGATATGCACCTCACTTATGCACGAAGGATTTCACTTTTATTTATGCACACGAAGGCCTTTGCAAAGAAGAAGGAACAAAGCAGACTGTGGTTTGTGACTCAGTCTCGATATTTTTCAGCCCAGCACGTTCTTTGATATGTATGTTTACATTTACATTCCTTTTAACATTGGAGGGTAAATGTAAACACAGCAGTCAAACAAGTTCCCCTTAAATACATACTTTGACATACAGCAAAGGACACCGTTTTCCGCTGTATTAAGGTTAATGCAACAGTGGTGGCTGTGTGGGGACGTAAGGGACAGCAGCAGGAAAAAATGGAAACTGGGCAAATGATTACTGGCACCCCCTCTCTCTGTCCCTCCCAACTTATTACTAAAACGTACAACTACATGTGTGTAGGTCTTCGCCCATAAAACATAAGGGAGACCGTGGAGTAGACCTTTGCATGTAGATTGTTCTAGAAAAACAATAGATTTGCTCTCATCAAGCCCAGGCAATTTGAAGCTTTTAGATAAA
Organism: Triturus cristatus; assembly: GCF_964204655.1. Lineage (NCBI taxonomy): Eukaryota > Metazoa > Chordata > Amphibia > Caudata > Salamandridae > Triturus > Triturus cristatus. The sequence goes on from NC_140590.1 coordinate 965,155,692, forward strand.
GCTTTCGGGCCTGTTGTATATACTTTAGTATATACTCTGTGTGGGCTGAAATCCTCTCCAGTGCTTTTCATTGTTTGTTTCAGTGTCTTTAAAAAATCCTTGCTTGCTAGTTATCAATCCTTCCTCTTTGTCTTTCTTTGCTCCCACGGAGCAGTGACCATGTACTGTATCCTTATGCTTCGATTGTTTATCTGTTCGTTTGAGGGACGATTTTTATAGTTCTTTTCTGCTCATGTTATACTATGGACTTGTGTGCCTGGGTTTTATTGCATCTTCCCTCGCGCCCCCTCCTCCCCCTGTTGTTTCTGCCATCCTTCCCGCACCTCCCACACCTCACGCTCTTACTTTTTTATGCATTCCTCATCCTTTACATCTCAAAAAGCAGTGACAGAATTATTTGTCACATAGCCTCACTTTCAGCAATGAAGTGCCTTACTGTGGAATCTGCCTGTTAGCTATCCCAGACTTCACGCCTACATGAGCTGGTACAAGCACGTTCAGGACATTCTTAAAGATAAAAATCAGAACTGATTTGATTTAATGTTTATTTAACATAACTCAGACTGCTTGGCTACACAAGCCAGTACCAGCATGTTCAGGACACTTCAGCAACACAACTTCCAAAACACGTAGCAAACCCGTCCACTCACTACTCCTGCTAGAGAGGGTACGGAGGTGGCGTTGCAAATGAACAAGGGACTAATGGAAACTGCCATTTTTAAAGGGACAAATTACGGTATAACAAAACTTTACATATTCTTAAAGATAAACATCAGAACTGATTTTATTAAATGTTTCCTTAACAAAATAAAGTCACAAATTGCTCATGCTAAAGAAAGCAATTTACTTTTTACAGTGCTAAAAGTGAAATAATGTGTTTTTAAGCTCGAAATATTAATAGTGATGTAAACCCTCATGCTGTGAAGAAATCGTAGTTTAGTTTTTCGTGGTGAATCCAATTATAATATAAACAAGCATTGGCATAGCAAATAGGTTTCGCTTTTGGGACCTTATAAGTATTTAGCTATGCAACTGTTGCATGGCTAAACACGTATAAGGTCCCAAAGGCGAGACCTATTGGCTATGCCAATGCTTGTTATTGCAGGGGGCACTACCATTACCACCTATATTACCATACAGCAGTACCACCACCCACAATATTACTCAAACAATTTCAATACTGACTAAATCACTATCTACACTGCCATTAGTAACACCATTAATGCCACCAAAACCATCACCAGCAATATAGTACAATGATCGCCAATTCCTCCAGTACCTTCATCATTGTCAACACCACTAATATCACCCCACCACCACTATAAATTCCTCCAGTATGAATACTACAACCACAGAGTCACCACCAGTATCACAACACTAATAGCATAACTCCAACGTCATCACTATCTCCACCACGAATAGCACCACCACCAGCATCCGCATTACCACCAATACCATAACCACCACAATGCCAATCTCACCACCAGTACTAACACCCCAATAACAGCGCCATCAATGTCACCAGCTGTAAATAACACCAAAACCAGCAGACACACTAATATCATTACCAGCACAATTACCAGTGCTAAACTACTACCTCCATTACTTTTACCACCAATACCACCAACACAGTGTCAATTCTGCCACTAATAGCACCCCCAGTACCACCATCACCAATAACATACAACTACTGCCGCCATAATAAAAAAGCATTAGTAACGCCAATAAGTCTAGATTTAATGTGCTATCACATGGAAACATCATTTTTGCACGACTGTGTTTGCATGTATTTTCATATCATTGCCAATGCTTGCTAAGGTTAGACATTAAGGTGCTCCTTTAAATTACCCCCCATGGGTTTCAGATCTTGCCCTACAATAAAGTGCAGATTAAACATTAATGTTTTTTCCTATCTTGGAATACTATCAACCTTAGACTAGATGTAGAATGTGAATGCCTTTGGCCCACTGCAAGGTATCATACAATGCCTCACGGTTTTAGTGGTATGTTTTAAAATTAGTGGGTTAACCCTGTGATGACATACCAGTAGTACTATATAAACATCATTTATCTCCTTACATTTTGAATACTGACATTCTTTCAGTTGTTGACATAATGCACCAGGCTGTTGAATGGTCCTTGAATGGGAGTCTGTTTTACTTTCACTTGCTTTTAATACAGGAAGTTACTCTTGGTTTGCTTTAGCCCTGAAGAAGAATCATTCTCAGTCAATAATTTGTGTTCTTTTCCGCCAATTGTTTGGATAGCAAATTATTTTTTACGGGTGTAATTTCAAGTTTGTCAAAGTATGACCTCCACCCTAAAGACATTGTCAAGGCAAATAGTTGTTCTTTAGAAGTTTGTGGACCTGTTTTCTGGCTAGGTGAGCTGGTTTTTACTGTTGATTTCTCTGATATTATCACAAACATTGTCTGCAGCAAACAGAAATGCATGCAGTATTCCATAAGTACCCATACAGGATGCCTTTACAAGTTCAAAGTTTACCTGATTTGCAAATGTGGGACACTTTTTTAGCTATGTGGTTCACTAATGAGGGTCACTTTTATTTTGTTGCCTGGGCCTATTTTATCTCCCAGTCTGTCCCTGGCAGAAGATTTCCATGGAGGAGGCCAGAACTGATGGTGGGGCCCGGCCGTGCCCGGGGTGAGTGCCAGGAAATGAGAGGTTCTCAACTGCTGCGACTGGGCCCTAGGCAGGGGTCAGACCTCAGGCCCTTTAAGCAAAAAAAACAGATCAGTGGCAGAAGGCACTAATAATACCCTCCAAGTCATCCTGTGGGGCAGCATAGGCACCCTCTAGGCGGTAAGTGTCTGAGACAGCAGAGTTGTGGGGGTGCTCCCTGTGACGAGAGCTGGACACAGGAAGCAGACCATAACTAAAACAACCAAGACACCAATGGAATGCCAGAAGCCTTCTTAGCCTGATGACCCGCAACCTCACACGCTCTACAATATTTGGTGCTCAATGACACCAGTGCAGCGGCGGTACGGTGCACAGCCACCCCTGGGTCACAGCGGCAATGACCAAGGCGAAGGACCCCGTAGCTGTATCCGCTGACCTAACGTTGTTCTCAAAGGGGTAGCATTCGTTGCATGGCTATTGTTTCACATTTACACGATAAGGAAGTACCTTAATGGAGTCAAAACACACTTTGCATCGACACTGTTGTTCAACCACTCTCCAGTGGCCCCAGCCAGAGTGAAATCTGACCTCTGTTTCACCCAGAGGCGCAACTCAAGCCAAATTTCAGGGGGGGGGGGGGGCTAAGAAAACATTTCGGGGGGGCTCAATCTTTAAGCAATAGGCAGAGTGGAGCTGATTTTGGGGAGGGGCTGAATCTTTAAGCAATAGGCAGAGTGGAGCTGCAGGGGCTCTTAGTCAGGGTGAAACAACAGCAAGGCCTCATTAACATGCAAAAGGTATTTTAAAGACCTGTGAAGCCCTCGGGTGTGGCTGTGTGTGTGCCCGGGAAGCTGTCTCATCCTGGGCTGACACACACGACGGGGGGGGGGGCTGAAGCCCTTTGAGTCCAATGGGTGTTGCGCGCCTGGTTTCACCACACTGTCACTGCTAATATTGTGGGTTTGAGCCGGCTCATTAAGGCATGTAAGTATGCAGCATCACTGCATCTTTTCAGCTGTCTCAAACTATGTTTCTTTGGATTCGTGCTGGCATTCCGGATATTCCCACTTCTATAAAGTAAGCGTGAGAAGCAGTTCGTCAGAGGCCGGCTTGAAATTTTTAGTTAGTTAAGTTTCTGAAATTCTCGACTCTGAAGGATGCCAGGGCAAGCTGGAAAGTGCTCTTTGCACCCCGAGTCTGAGGAGCTTTGTTCTGTCACAGCAGACACTCCAACTCTCCTCACACCTTTCCCAGCCCAGACAGCCCACCCCGTGACCCGCACTTTCTGGTTGTGAAGGGCTTTGCAACCAAGCGCACGGAAATAAGAATCTCTCTGTTTTAATAAATTATTAATTTGATTCTTATGACTTTGTAAGAGAATAAAATAAACTTTCAAGACATTAATAATAAATAAGAATAAAAACTGCACCGATTCCAAGACGGAGCGTTGAAGCATCAAACCGGGTCACGGCTGGGAACTGGAGTACAAGTCGCCGCGACACCGCAGCGCTACAGAACTCATCTGTGAAACACGTTCACCCGTTCTCACGAGATCATCATGTCAGGACCGGAAACATCGTGGCGTGTGACGATTAATGTTCAATCCTTCGTGTTGATGGACTCGACGGTGGAGCCCTATATTTTTTTAGGATGTTGGTTCTCAGAAAAGGCATAGGAGATGTATCACCTATTGATGTGTGTACTTTTATTTCGTCTTAGTTTAGATTTTTTTGTATTTCTTTTCTTTCCAAGGAGTGTTTTCTCCCAAAGTGGGCAGAGGGGGTTTGCCGATATCCTGTACAGCGTGTGCATGGACATGATACAAAACCAACAAGCATTGACCGCATGCGAGAACAAGCATCGCGGCACCGGCGCTTTACTTTGATCATTAAAAGTAAAGCGCGGGTGCCGCGATTATAGCAAAAGTAAAGAAATAGATGTTTTTTTCTATTTCTTTACTTTTGCGAAAGTGAAAGTCATCACGGTTCTAATGACCTGTGAAAGACTGCTGGCGGCTGGCTGCACGCGTGCAAGCTCGCGTGTACGCAAGCGCTAGGCCAGCCAGCAGCACTTTGAAACCTCACATATAAAATGTCTCTCCGAGCAGCGCATGCGCGCTGACTCAGCGAGACCAAAAAGCAGTACCTTTTGCATGGCTGCAGGCAGGATTAAGTTCATCATCATCATCATTTAACCTTATTTGAATCTTTTTTCGATTCATAAAAGTACAAACAATTAAAATCTCATTTTCGGTATTATATATTACATGATATTACAAGTAAAACTTCATAATATTACAATTAAATCTTCATCTGTACACATCGCCTTATTGATCCTGTTAATATTATTTCTTCTCGTCCAGGGGTCATCCTTCATTCAGTTTCATACACTAATCGATCTATATGTGTAAGGGATTTCCTTCTTTGTATGGCCCAGTTTATAAAGCCAACAACAGCACAGCAGGCTAAATCATTATCAAGGGCACAGATGAAATTCATAGCTTCTTTATAAAAAAAAAATTCTGCACAATAAAAATTGGCCGTATTTTTTTTCTCTGATATCTAGATAAAATCCACAAAACAGCATAAAATGCGTTGTGGACTGATTTGCTTTCCCATCACATGGGCATTTATGTGCTATTTGTTTGCAATTTTTCAGGTTTTGGGAAAGCCACCAGTTCATGAACTGTACCCAGGCACAGTCTTGTCAGATAAAATCTGTCTTGTATAATCATAACTTTTACCAGATAGTTTGGTAGACCAGTCGACTCAATAGTGGCCATATATCTTAATACACTTATTTTCCCTTCCTCTCTCCTGACTCTATCCTGGCTTAATTTCGCCATGTACAATTTTTTTATTTAGTTTTTGCTAAATTGCAAAATAGCTGTAGGGTATTTTGCCGATAGATCTTTATCAATATACTTTAGTAGGCTGTCTATGTAGACAAGGGATTTTTTACTGTGTTCCAGAGCTAAACAGTCCTTTATAATATCCCTAGTAAACTTTGGGCCTTCCTTGCACCAAATGTTGTGCCATGAGCACAGCGCTCTTACTTGGATTAAGTCAGTGATATATGGAATATCCAATTCTTTATGCAAGAGGAAAGTTGACTTCGATCTTGGTACGGCCAGCATACGACAGAGAAAATAATTTTCACACATTTGTAATGCATTAGGATTAGCGCTGCCTCACACTACAGAACCATAGGTTGCTACCGATAGGCATTTACTATCATAGATTTTAAGCATATCGTGGATGTGTTTACTACCTATCTTATTTCAGAATCTAAAGATCGCCTCTATGGTTCTGAGAAATTTAAGTCTAGACTGGTCTAGGTGGTTAACCCAATTGCCGTTAAAAGAAAATGAGATACCTAAATAAGAAAAGTTTTTGACTTCTGTTAGCTTATAATTCCTAATGAGATGGGACTTTCTCTTGGTTCTACCTTGGCCGCAGATCATCATGAAAGTTTTGGAAAGGTTTAATTTTAAATCCCTCTGCTCCATGTATGAGACGAAAGCTTCAATTTTTTCCTGTAATCCATTTGGAGTTCTCGAGATTAGAACTGCATCGTCTGCATACAGGAACAGCAGGGTTGATCTCACCCCTATTTTCGGGGCATTAGTGTTTAGATTCTGAAGGGTTTTGTTGATCCCATTTATGTATAATGAAAATAAAAGTGGAGCAATGACACAGCCCTGTCTTATTCCCTTGGATACCTTAAAATATGGGGTGCACTCACCTCCCCTTCCATACCTCACTCTGGATGTCAATCTCGAGTATAATTGTGATAGGAAGGAAATAATATTTATCAGGAGCATCCATATCATCATTGTTTCCCACAGTTTGGCATGATTTACATAATCAAAAGCAGAGCTTAAGTCTGCAAAGCAAAGATGGATGTGTTCTCCCTTAGCCCTCATGTATTTATTAATAATCAGATGCAAATGTATACATCGTTCTACCGTCCTTATCTCCCCCCAAAGCCATATTGGGTTTCAGTCAGGATATTGTTATCGTTGACCCAGTTCTCCAGTCTTCCGAGAACTATTCGCCCCATGATCTTAAACGATGAGTCTAGGAGGCAGATGGGACGGTAGCATTTTGCGTCACCTCAACTCCCCTTTTGGAAAATTGGGATGATGACGCTATCTGTCCAGGTTTTAGGGACTCTACCTTTAACAGCTGCATTGCAGACCTGGGTTAGAATAGCTGCCCATAGCTGAATATATTTTTTTATATGCATCAGCTGGAACCCCATTGGGTCCTGGAGTCTTGCCCTGTTTCATCTTATTTATTGCTATGGTTACCTCATCCAGCCCATTTTGTTGAAGAGGTATCGTAGCAATAAAGAGGGGCTGTTCTATATTATTAATAGGTGCATTAATAATCTCGCTATGGTGGGCTTGCCAGTCATTTGGAGCAATAACTGTTTCAATAATGGGATCTTGATCATCCTTCCACATAGGTGAGTTTATCACTTTCCAAAAAAGGGTAGAATCCCTGCTGCCTGCGGCTTGGTTCAGTTTCGACCAGGCCTCCTCTTGCACCTCCCACTTCCTATTTTTAAGGTCTGCTTGTAGAGAGATCTGAGTTGCTTAATTTCTGTACTATCTCTAGGTGTTGTATGTAGGGCCTTATTTGAATCTTATTTTGCCCGCGTGTAATCATGATTAAACCAGCCATTAACCTGTCTCTTTTTCGTTGCCTTTTCTTTACTTAGATTGTTAGATATTGCCGCAGTGGTTCTCTCTTAGGCGGTCATAATAATTTCAGGGGAGGAGTTAATGTCAGTGCAAATGGAAAAACTTTCATTATTAGCATTAATAACCTTTTGCAAAATGTCTTCATTGATACCTGTCCATTTTATACTAACAGAATTCTTTACGGCCGCCACTACGTTAGGCAACATTAGTTTATCCTCAGGCCCGTTAGTCATAACATATAAGGGTAGAGCTAGCGAAGCCTGATCGCTAAAACTAGTGAACTCACTTTCTAGTACACCACAATATGTAAGGCCAGGAGTTGACACTATAATGTGATCGATACATGATGGGTTTCCCCTACCTTGGAATGTTGGATATGTAGTTACACCATCTACTCCTCTTGATATCAATATTTCCAGGCTATGCTTAGATAGGAGTTCATTTAGCACTTCCCCATTACTATCGTGTGGGAAGTGTTGTAAATTAGTCCCTGTTTATATCAGAAAAACCACAAACATTCATTCCTGAAAAACTACATTTACTGGAATTAAAATCCCCCACCTAAATACATATGTATGAGGAGTCCACCCCCTTTATAAATGTGTTCAATGCTCTCTCCAATTCGTTCACAACCTCAAAAGGTGAAGCATTAAACATGTAATTATAATAATTCACCACAATAAAGGGTTGATTTTTCCCATTTTTAATAGAACTAATTGGAAATAAGGGCAGCCATTATACGTCATTCTGAGTTTATTGGCGCTGTGGTAGAAATATAAATTGCCAGATCCCCCTTTTCTTGGCCAGAGACTGATGGTATTGCTGGGATTGAGACGGTGGTAAAGCAATCAATATGTGGCTCTTGGGTATGCCGGGGCTCCTGTAAGCATCATAATTTGAGTGGTTTAATGCTATCTAGCCATTTTTTATCTTTTAGCTGGTTTTTGATCCCGGCTATATTCCATGACCTAATTTTAATTGGTGTTCTCTTTCCGATGGCTATTTCCTGATGTTCATCATTAGTGTACTTCTGTGGGGTAATCCCCCTACAGTTTGTTACAGTCTCCCCTTGGTCATTTTGTCAATCCTGTTCGGCTAGACCCGAGAGGGGAGCATAGCGGTTGAAGCAGGATACTGAAGGTCTCATACTAAGCATGTGCTCCGGGTTTGGTATTCTGTAAATGAGATTCTATAAGTGAGTGGGTTAACAATAGTGGGAGTAGAGAAAATACCTAACGGGATGGCAGTCACTAGTTATTCTCAATTGGTCATTTGCTGTTGTCTAGATTGGATCCTATTAAGTATGAAGCTTACCACCTCTGGGTGTTGAAGGTTAATGACTATACAGTCCCAAGTGCCCTTTTTTTCTGTAGGTCCCACCCAGTTCACATCTCACCATTATGATTTAGTTGCAGACTAGGTTAATGTCTAAATTAAAGCTAGCAATACAGTGTACCACTTTATATCTTAGTTCTGGCCAGGATTCTTTTATTTTGGCGGCCAATCTAGGTGCTTCGGGGGGAGATGTAGTATCCCTGGGGTATGCTTCCATGCTTTAGTTGGTTTTGGGCTCTGAAGCCCAATCGTAGCTACCTTATTCTGTGTGCGCTCCGTGCTATGTACTAGCAGTGCAGGGGGATAATTTAATCGAAGATGTGACCTTTCCTTGATGTGCTGATTGACCGTGGGTTGTCCATCACATGCCATATCTCCCTTAACAGTTACCTCTATTGGGGCACTCTCTATATTTATAGGGGCATTTTCTAATGCCGTTAGTCTGCCCTTAATTTCTCCGTTCTCCCTTATAACTCTTTTCTCTACATTCTCCAATTTAACATACAATTTATTGAGGAGACCCTCTAAGATATCAAAATTATTTGTCTACTTTACTCTGGTCATTTTTTTCTTTTTAGGAATCTTTTTTTTTCTGCAGGTACTAAGGCCTATTTTGTGATTCGCTGGATATACCAGGCTCATGTCCCCTGGTTGTTTGCTTCTCTTAGTCGGCGGTGGACTTCGATCTTGTGAGGAGGATAGTTAGTCTAGCTCTAAGGGTTCGTTAGTGAAACCGGGTTGCTTGGCATGTTGGAAGCCTTTCTGCTTGATTTTCTCTATTCCCAGGGCCTCAGAACAGGTTACCTCCTCTTTATGTATCACTCCTTTGTGGGATTCTCTACTTACAATATGTTTACTGGCCGCTAGCCTTTCCTCCACATTACTAATTTCATCTTCAATCAGTCCCACCGCGTTAGTTAAGTAGGTAGTAATAGCGTTTGATGTTTTGGGTTGTGGTTTTCCCTGAGGGACTTCCATTTGTTTTCCTTTGCCCATTTCTAAAGGGAAAACCTCTATCAACTACTGGTTTCACAGAATAGTACGCAACAGTGCTTTACTATTTTCCTTTGCTTAAAAATGTATGAAAAACAGAGACAAAACCTTATATTTCTTATGTCGCTTTTCAAGGAAAATGAGAGAGCCAGAGAGAGGATGTTACAAAAATCTAGGCAGAGAAAAAAAAGTATATTATATAGCAAAGCTTCCACCCACCTTAGAATTTGACGATTTGTGATTGAAACGTAGTGTTTATAGAAACAGGACTCTCAACTCCCAAGCGTATGTTGGTGATTTTGTACAAATGGTTAGATGGAGTTACAAAAGTCTCATCTCCAGGAGCACTCACCAGTTCTTGAATAGTCCAGTACAATCCTGACATTAAGGAGAGGCCCAGCCTGGCCTACTCCGGTCTCAGATGGGCGCAGATGGGCCTGCCCTTGGCCCGGGCATGCCCGCATGCGTCCGGCACTGCGGGAGCTGTGGCTGGATTTTAAGTGTCTCCTGGCATGATCAACCCTCTTCGGCGGGGTGCTCGCCGCAAAGCAGGCTGGGTTTTGCAGTTCCAGGTCCCCCTCGAGCAGCAATGAAGATGGCAGCAGCAGGTTTGGTCTCCCGTACTGCCGGAGGTGTGACCGGATTTTAAGTGGCTCCTGGTGTGACCAAAGCTCGTCGGCCACGTGCTCGCCGCGAAGCAGGCTGAGGCTTGCAGTTCCAGGTCCCCCTCGAGCAGCAATGAAGGTGGCAGCAGCAGGTTCAGTCTCCCGTGCTGCGGAGGCTGTGACCAGATTTTAACCACCTCCTGGAGCGACTAAAGCTCGTCGGCGGCATGCTCGCCGCAAAGCAGGCTGGGGCTTGCAGTTCCAGGTCCCCCTCGAGCAGCAATGAAGTTGGCACCAGCAGGTTTGGTTTCCCCGCAGCAGGATTAAGTTTAAACAGCTTCGTCTGTATGAACTGCGCTTTAAATTCAAAATGGCGGTGGAGTGATGACATTGCAGTGTGCCATGCATGCAGAAGCGTGTTAAGAGGAGGAGTTAGTGATGGGATAGGGTGGTATATTCAGGAATGCCTATGTAAGAAAGCATTTTGAAAGCGGCATGCTTGATCCATTTTGGCTCTGTAGGTGGAAAGGTGGTATGGATTAAAACTACCTATATGAACTCCAACTCTTAACCGTTTAGGCTATGGTGCAGTAAAACAAAGAGTGTGTTTAAACCAAGAGAGACCCCTTGTCAGCAATCAAGGGAGTAGAGTACTATCAGTACAAAAAACAAAGTATCCCTTGATTCACTCAATCAATAAGAACCCCCTATCAATAGTGGAATTCTTAATTCATATAAAACACATAGATAAACTCAAAATAAATTGCACTCAAAATCCCTGAAACACTCAAACAATGATACTACTATAACATGCCGTCCAAACAAGTCAATTTATTTCTTTAGTACATGTGAATATTATTAAAACACAAATGTTATAAAAACACCTATAATAAAACACAATGCATCATTTCAGCATAATTAAAAACAATACAATTCATCAAATTAGGACATAACATAACATCTTATGACACTTTTACCACAGAGAACCCTAAAAAATAGGGAGGACGAACAATGATACACAGTATGCTTTGTCTTTTAACTCAACAAATCCCTGGGAATAATTTTAGCAAGATTAGCCTGGATACATATACTTTATTTTGAATCTAAAGGTCCAACTTGTCCTCGGGATAATGTATAGAAATGCGTTGACGCGTTTCGATGGGTATCTAGTTATTCCATCTTTATCAAGACAGTCATTATGTTCACTTTTCTTTGTGGTATATTTGATTGTTATACCCTGAATGAAAGGGAGTTGATATTTGCACTTATTCTTGTACTTCTTTTGTAGACTCGAAGAATGGTCTATGTACTGGACCCCCTTCTTAAACGGACTTGAATAATCCTCGTTTTACAACTGCCGTATATTCTTGAACGGTTCAATCCGGAACCCCAGATTTCTAATTTTGTGTCCAAGGGGTCCGCATATGAGGTCCAAGGTAGAAGGGCTTTTAGTACATACACCTTCTCACCTGTCAATGCACTTACATCGCGCTCCTATTAGCTCAGGGATTCCCCATCCTGCTTCGTCCTTTTTCGAGTCTGCAAAAGAAGTACAAGAATAAGTGCAAATATCAACTCCCTTTCATTCAGGGTATAACAATCAAATATACCACAAAGAATTGTGCATTTCTATACATTATCCCGAGGATAAGTTGGACCTGTAGATACAAAATAAAGTTTATGTATCCAGGCTAATCTTGCAAAAATTATTCCCAGGGATTTGTTGAGTTAAAAGACAAAGCATACTGTCTATCATTGTTCGTCCTCCCTATTTTTTTAGGGTTCTCGGTGGTAAAAGTGTCATAAGATGCTATGTTATGTCCTGATTTGATGAATTGTATTGTTTTTAATTATGCTGAAATGATGCATTGTGTTTTATTGTAGGTGTTTTTATAACATTTGTGTTTTAATATTTTTCACATGTACTAAAGAAATACATTGACTTGTTTGCACTGCATGTTATAGTAGTATCATTGTTTAGGTGTTTCAGGGATTTTGAGTGAGATCTTTTCTGAGTTTATCTATGTGTTTTATATGAATTAAGAATTCCACTATTGATAGGGGGTTCTTGTTGATTGAGTGAATCAAGGGATAATTTGTTTTTTGCAGTAAAACAAAAATACATAGCTAGATCGCATCAGGGGCAAACTGCGGACTATTAATTAATGGTGTTATTTCATAAAACTCTGCATGAGGCGCCTTTTGACTTCAAGGGAGCATGTGCCAGTTAATTTTTATTATCAGAGCAGGGGAGGGACTTGTGTCTTTCCATAGTGGCTCTTGTTTGCCACAGCCTGCCTCAAACTTCTCCTTCTCTCATGGCTATCAAGTCAAAGCAACAGCAGGCCTTCTTCTTGATTCCCGAAGTCTAACTTTGGTTCTTGAAACCCCTTCCCTTCCCATACCATGAGCCACTGCCACCTCCTGCTCTCTTCTATACTTGACGCGGGTATCATCCCCTTGTGCCCCATGGGATGCAATAGCTAGAGGTATAGGACACCTCTCATTCTCTGCCCTTTCTCCTTACTTCACTCACCCCACTCCACTTTCCAGGGCATCCTCCTTACCCTTGCTGTTGGTTTGACCATGTTCTCTTTCCCACTGGATTTGCCGGACAGCCAACACCTGTCAACTGAAGATGTACCCTTTATAATTGTTGTCAGCAATACATGCACAGTGCAATTTCCCTCCTACCCTGCTCCCCACCCCTCCACCATACCCACTGAAATGAGTACTCTGATCTGTATTGTACATCTGCAACATGGTTTTGTTTTCAATTGAGAATTAAAACACAAAATAAAACAATCCAAAAGTAGACAGCAATTGGAGTCCTCTCGTTTCAATCTTTCTGTTTCCGCTGTTGCAAAGACCTTATCTTTAAATCAAAACTTGAGCAGATGTACTGACCCAGAGTGCCAGATTATATTCAATATCACGGGTAGTTGAGGCCAGATCAACAAGAAGCCACTCAGGTCTTTCCTGGGCTTGAACATTTGGAAGAAACCTTTTCAGGTTCAAGTTTATCTGTCCTGTACCATGCAAGCATCCCATAATGGATATAATCCTTTGGAATGGCACACAGCCCATAATTCTTGCAAGCAATGTAGAGGCACTCCCAATGACCTGAGCTACTAAAGTACTGAGGATGGTGTTTAAGTTCTCTAGTCAGATCTCTGCATTGGTTAATGTGGCAAAGATAGATGGCCTTTGCTGTTGTCACGGGTGAGAGCAGACGGCCAAGGCCCTGACCTCTCCTGCTATTCAAATGTTACTTCTTACAGTCTTCAGACTGACCAGATTGGTCCTCTTTCAACCAATTTGGTAAGCAGAAACCAGACACATCGCATGGTGCTCGAAGAGCTTGTCCATGGTGGGGAGAGAGTGGGCGAGAGAGGAAATTTAGTGCGAAGGGTGGACGAAGCGACAGCTACCATAAAAGGTCCACACTGTCTACTGTGGAAACCTACCACCTTGAGGCTATGCACACAAGGAGGGCTGTCATGCTCAAGGAAAGTGTTCTATCATATATGCCACAATCGCGCAGAACAGGCACATTGTAAGCAGGGGGAAATGAGGGGTCCCCGTCACAGCCACAAGACGCTTTCCAAACCTGGGGTGCATGTAAGAAGGCCAGACACTACAGTTACCTGCTACCAGTGGGCAATGGAGTCATGGCCTCTGTTTCAGGGAGGTCTACCTCTCACCAGCAGAGTCAAGTGCATGATTCTTCTAAGGAGGAAAAAAGACAGCGTCTGGCTGAGATAATGAAACGAGGAGAGCAGTAAAGAGTTGCCTGACCAGACCCAGAGTTTTAGGTCTCGCCTGACCCAGGGCATGCATGCGCTGGTCTGGCGAGACTTTTAGTAAGGGCTTTAAAAAATGCTACCATGGGGGAGGAGCCTAGCGCTTGACCAAGATGGCCGCGTGAGCTCAGAGCTCCCGAGACCCTCGCGCCCTCCGTCGACTATCCTGTCTTTAATCCTGTCGGTATGCATGGCATCGTGTGGATGACCTGTCAGGGAGGCGATTGATGCTACCCGCGGTCGGATCGCCCACCGGGAACCGGACTTATGCCTGGCGGAAGATTGCGGCCTATCTCCCGGGGATGCCAGGGGCTAGAGTTGGCAGGATGCCCGACTCCTAGTTGAACAACAACGGCCAGGCGAGGTGTGAACTGTCGGACGGAGGTCCCCGTCCTTTCACTTTCGCTTTCTCTCCCTTTGTCAGCCCTGCCCCTGGAGAGCTCTTGGTGGCTTTATTACCCTATGGACGCTCTGCAGGCTACTCTGGCGGCCCACTGCAGAACTGATCACTCCTGACTCCTTTCGTTGAGAGGGACCCGTCTTATCTGAACCGACCTGCCTGGTGTCAACCATGTCGGGCAAAGCAGAGGTGGATCGGCTGAAGGCTAAGTCTACCAGGCGGGGAGCCTATACCCAAGTTAATAGCATGGACCGCTATGCTCTGCAGAAGGGATCACCGAGTGGGTCGAGCCAGTCGTTGGATACCCAGAAGGCGGCCTCGCCTTTGGCCCCGGAGCTCTCACTACAGGATGTCATGGGCGCGCTCGAAGGGATGCAGACTTCGATTGGGAGACAGTTTGATGCCCTGGCGCATAAGGTGGACGCCATCTTGGTGGATGTCAACCTGATCCGTGCGGACTTGGGCAAAACGAATGAACGGGTTAAGAACCTGGACCTCAAGACCACGGGCCTCACCGATGATGTCACGGAACTGCAGACCGAGGTTCGTAAGCTGAGGACCGAGAGTGATCTCGCCGCCCGCCGGCTGGAGGACTTTGAGAGCCGGGCCAGGCGCAACAACGTGCGCGTCATCGGGGTCCCGGAGTCCTCGGATGAGGCTTCGGTTGACCTGCTGGTCGAGGACTTGGTGCTTAATCATCTGCAGCCTAAGGGTCTTGGAAAGTTCTTTGCGGTTGAAAGGGCCCATAGAGTGCCGGGTGGGAGGCCCAAGGCGGGTGCCCCGCCGAGGCCGATCGTCGCCCGGCTCTTTCATTTTCGAGATCGGGACGCTATCCGCAAGCATCGAGGGTGACGGGCCCGGTCCCCTTCCAGAACGCGTCGGTGAATTTCTATCCGGACTTCACCCAGCAGGTGCAGAGGCAGAGACAGGGCTTTCTGGGGGTGAAGAGGCGGCTCCGGGAGAGGGAACTGAAGTATGCCATGCTCTTCCCTGCCAGATTACGTGTGGTGCACGAAGATCGGACATTCTTCTTTGACTCTCCTGTTATGGCCGATGAATGGCTGGACGCTTTGCCCCGACGACGGACGGGGGCGGACACTGCCGAGGATGGAGACAGTGGCCGGGATGGGCAGGGCTGATTTTTCGGAGCCGGTCTGACTCGATTTGGCTATATTTGAAGACTTGCATAGAGTGCAGTAAATGCGGAGGGTTGCGGGAGGACGAGGGGTGCTCTTTTCCTCCCTTAGGGTACTTTTTGTAGATTTGGGGGTTTTGTAGGGCGACAGGCACACTGCAAGTTGGGGGGGCTTTGTAAGCTGCAGCAGGGGTGCAGGGTGGGGGGGGTTTCTGGGATTTTGGGTTTGTTGTTGGGGGGTTTATTTCTGCAAGGCATGGTGATTATTTCCAGGACTGTTCCATGGTGGCTCTTCGGGTGTGGGGTGGGCCTCTTTACGTTTGAGGATGGGGGGTAGGGGTTTAAGTGTTATAAGCTGGAATGTTAATGGTTTGGGGGATCGCATTAAGCGTGGGATTGTTTTGCAATTCTTGAAACGGTCAATGCCGGATGTTGCCCTGCTGCAGGAGACGCATCTTATAGGTAATACGTGCTATGCTCTGAATAGGAAGGGTTATAAATTCATAGCCCATTCGGGATTCTCTTCCGGGTCCAGGGGTGTGGGCATCCTAGTCAGAGCCTCGCTGCCATTTGAGGTGGACTCCACCCTTGTTGATGATAGGGGGAGGTTTGTGGCGGTGGCGGGGCGGTGGGAAGGGAGAACTTTGGTTTTGGTTTCGGTTTATGTCCCGCCGGCCCTGCAGGCCTCCACGTTCACAGATCTGGGTAGGGCCTTGCTGGATCTCCCGGGGGGTATGCTTGTGGTGGGAGGTGATTTCAACGCTGTTGGCTCCGGTCTGCTGGATAGACACCCGCCCAGAGACACAGGGGGGGCTCAGAAGTGGCTTCCAGACTTCCTAGACACGCTTGGCCTGATAGACTGCTGGAGGCTCCGGCACCCCACACAGAGCCAATACACGTTCCACTCCGGGGCACATGGTAGCCTTTCCAGGATTGATTACCTACTCACTCTGGCTGCGCATGCCTCATTGGTCTCCGAGGCTAGGCACATGGCGCGTGGTATATCGGACCATTCGCCAGTATGGATCCGGCTGGATCTGGGTCGGGAGGGAGGAGGAAGGGTGGCCCCTATCAACCCGTGGTATTTCCGAGACCCCAAGATGCGCAGCGCGCTGGTAAAGAAAGTAGATAATTTCTTCAAGGACAATCAGGGATCCGTGGACTCGGCAGTGTCGCTGTGGGAAGCATTTAAGACCGTGCTCCGAGGGGAAGCCCTCTCCCTTGTAGTAGCTGCCAAGCGGCGGAGAGATGGCGAGGTTCTGCAGGTTGAGGAGGAGATCGCGGCTCTGGAGGGAGCGCTAGAGGAGGAGGTTACAGAGGCCTCACTGCATGAGCTTTGCTTGAAGCAAACTGAGTATAAGGACCTGGTGACGAATGCCGCTAAGACCCTCAGTAGGGAACAGCAGGGCCGTTTGTATGATGTAGGTGACAAGGCAGGGAAGCTCCTGGCTTGGCTGGACAGAAAAGAACGGGTCAATAGAGTTGTGCCAGAGTTGACGGGAGAGAGGGGAGAGGCGATTGTGGAACCTGAGAGGATTGTAAAGTGTTTCTCGGACTATTTCTGTAGGGTTTATGCTTCAGTGTCGGACAGGCCGCCCGAGGACTCGTGTGACCTCCTCCGTGATATCGAGTTGCCCTGCCTCTCCGATATAGATAGGGACGATCTAGATGGTGACATAACGGTTGACGAGGTGGCGGGGGCCATCCGCGCGTTAAACTCGGGTAAGGCCTCGGGACCGAATGGCTTGCCGGTCGATTTGTACAAGCTGTTTCCGGATAGGGTCGCCCCTCACCTGCGCGCCATGTTTGTGGAGGCGCGGGGGAGTGGGACCCTACCGTTGGACCAGCGACTGGCGACGATTGTGGTTATACACAAAGAGGGCAAACCCCGAGATAAGTGCGCCTCATATAGGCCTATCTCACTCCTTAACGCAGAGCCGAAAATTCTGGCCAAAATCCTGGCGACCCGATTGATTAGGGTACTTGGTGACTTGGTCCACCCGGATCAATCCGGCTTCATCCCGCACCGAAACACAGCGTTAAATCTTCGGCGCCTCCATGGCGTAATCACCAGGGCGGGCACGCTGCGTGAACCAGCTATTGTGGCGTCTCTCGACGCCACGATGGCCTTTGACACGGTGGAATGGGCATATTTGTGGGCCGTGCTGACCAAGTTCGGCTTTGGCCACGGTTTTGTGAGCTGGGTGAGGTTGCTGTATGAGGGGCCTCTTGCGAGTGTGGTGGTGAATGGTCGGGCGTCGACTCCGTTTCAGCTTGGGAGGGGTACTCGGCAGGGTTGTCCCTTGTCGCCTTTGTTGTTCGCCCTCGCCCTTGAGCCGCTGGCTGCGTGGATACGTTGGCACCCGGATATACGGGGCCTTAGATGGTCGCCTGAACACGAGGACCGTATTTCGCTCTATGCTGATGATATCCTGCTGTATCTTGCCTCACCCAAGAAATCACTTATAGTGGTCTGTGACGTACTCACATCATTTGGTAGGAACTCGGGTCTCGTTATCAACTGGAGTAAATCGTATTTGTATGTTCTAAGTGGCGAGGTACCACCGATCCCTAGAACATGCTCGATACAGGTCGCTCAGCAGGGCTTCGTGTACTTGGGGATCTTTATCTCCATGGACCCTGCTGTGCGATATGAGAAGAACCTGCTCCCCCCCCTGGCACGCCTGAGGCGGGATGTTGAAGGCTGGCGGAGGCTGCCGCTCTCCCTCGTTGGGCGTGCGGCCCTGTTCAAAATGATGTCTCTTCCCCGCTTCCTCTACGCACTGCAGAATACTTTGGACTGGGTACCGGCCAAATACTTTCGGGAGGTCGAAGGCCTCCAACGAACGTTGCTGTGGGATGGGCGGCCGCGAATAGCTATTGCAAAGTTGACACTTCCATGGTACGACGGGGGCATTGCGCTCCCAGACATCCGACGGTACTATTGGGCCACCCAGCTGAGCGCGATTAATCATGGGTTGTATGGCCCTGCCCTCAGCCCTGGGTATGCCATGGACAGGTGGCTGCTGCGTGGTGGTAACTACTACAGGGCGTTGTACTCGCGGTCCCTAGACTCGTCCCTCACGGGGCCCACTGGTGTGGCAGTGCGTGTGTGGAAGATGGCAACTGACTCGCTGGGCTGGAAGGATAGGCTCACCCTCGCTACCCCGCTGTTTGAATCGGAGATGCTGGGAAGGCTTTGGCACACAAAAGGTTTTGATAAATGGGACCTGATCGGCATCTCCAGGGTGGGAGATGTGCTGAATAAGGGGAAGGTAAAGTCCTTTGAAGAGTTGCAGATGGAGTATGAGCTGGGGCCTTCCGAGTGTTTCCGATATATTCAGGTGCGTCACGCCCTCCGATCAGTCCTCGTAGAGGGTGAGAAGGTGCCTGAGTCCTCTCCTTTGGAGGACCGGGTCCTTGATGGCCATATGCCCGAAAGCACGATCTCGCTCATCTATAAGAAACTGATCAACGTCCGGGCGGACATGCTTCTGGGGCTGAGGGACCAGTGGACTAGGGATGGCCTCGAGTTGGATGATGAGGATTGGCAGTCTGCTGTTTCCTCTCCTAAGGAGGTTGCGATCCCGTCGCGTCTGAGGCTGGTGCAGCTTAAAATACTGCATAGAGTGTATGTGACGGGGCCAAGGCTGGTTCACATGGGATTCTCGGAGGACGGCCTATGTAGGAGGGGATGTGGTATGGTGGGTACTTTCCTGCATATCATTTGGGAATGTGGTGTCATTACGGAATTCTGGAGGAGAGTCCATGCAGTGATGGGGGAGGTGACGGGCATTGCTATGCAGCCGGAAGCGCGGTGTTGCCTCCTGAATGTCTGGGGGCCCACTGACCACGATGCGGCACAGACCCAATGGGTGACTCTGGGCAACATGGTCGCTAAGAGGGATATCGCGCGACTGTGGGGCTCCGCGGGGCCCCCCACATTGACCGCGTGGAAAGAAAATATGGACTGGAGTATGCTAAGGGAGAAGACGGTATATTGCGCTAGAGGCCGCACCCGGAAGTGGCACGCCATCTGGGGGCGGTGGAATCAATACAGGGGGGGAATATGTGTTGCCCCGGATCTGGATCCTCCCGAGGAACAGCTTTCCTCCTGACCTTCTTTCCAGCTCCGTATGGTTAATGGACCCCTTTTTGGCCTCTGCTCTCCCCCCTTCTTCCTCTTTACACTGTACTGTAACTGGTAGATGAGTGGGGTCCGGCCTCCCCTGGGGGGCTTCCACCATGGGCTTTCAGTGTTCTTGCCTTGCTGGGGTTTGTTGTGTGTTTTGTGTTTACTTAAAATTGAACCTTTGCACTTCTCCTGTCACGCTACTGGGGACGCATCTCTGTTTCTATATATCGATGCTGCCGAACCTCCGGGTTGTCGGCTGAATAGCTGTGTCCTCACTTTTGAAAATAAAGGTTTTTATAAAAAAAAAAAAAAAAAAAAAAAAAAAAAATGCTACCATGGCCGGCCTACAGCTTGCGTGCATGTGCGCAGGCGCACGCTTATGAGCAGAGGCGCCTTATGGCTTTCCTCGTCATGCTCATTAAGCGCATTGCTCGCCGCACTTGATCGCGATCACTTTTACGGCCGCGCGGCCAATGTTTGTTATTTCATCCCGGATTGCAATAGGCCGCGCGCCCTATCCGGGGCGCTGATTAATGGCGCGTGAGTGACCTCCGCGCGCTGTAGGTCGCAGTCTGGGTGACTGGTTCTCAATGGTAAGCTACTGCCACTTGACAGAGTGCCTGGAGCGGGGTGAATTTACCTCTCCTCCATCAGCCAGCAGGCCTAGGCCTGACCCTCCCTCGCCGCCACCCTCCCATTTACTGCTATAACAAGATCTCCTGTCTCGAGCGACTGTCCTGTCGACTTTTCATTGAGTTCGAGTGAGTACTTCTGTCACCTCCAGTGAACTGAGTCTGCGAAAGTTTTAACTAACTAGCAGTCGTTCCTTAAAGGACAAAACTAGAACATCTCGGGCTAGAAGGAGGGGGAGGCAGTCCCACTGGGCATCGATATCCTCAGTGAAAAGAGGGGCGGCCGTTTGCCTCCTGTGTCTGTACATTACAAAGGCTAGCAGCCACACAGCAGTGGAGATAGCACATACCACTCACTGCCTCTGCGGTTGAATCCTGTAGCCGTTTTACATCTTTGCACTAATCCCGAGTCTCATAACAGGCGCCATTTTATAATGGGATTTTTGAATACCTTTGCATTGTGATGGATGTTTTAATCTGTCAGAGGAATAAAAAGGTATTCGGTAGAATTTAAGGAATCACGGCCCATTTCATGAGGCAGCAATATTTGTGAAAATCCTACTGAATGCCTGAAATTGCAGCGACGATGCCTTCCCCATACCTGCACTACACCTAGACAAAACTTAAATGGCCGTTGCTGCCCCTAAAGGACAGAGGAGCTGCAATGTTAAAAAAACATTTGGGGATTATGCGAATTAGCATGGTATGTTGGGGGCGGGGGGTGGAGGGGCAATTGCTCCCTAGACTGTGTCTGCATTGCCCGATAACAGTATGGTCACAAGGTGATAGCTGTCCACACATACATCTTCCTCTTTGTTAATGGACCACCCCCCACACTTTCACTATTCAATCAACATTTCTTGGTCCAGAAGAAAATGGGGAGGTGCCCTTTTCATGCCATCCTGTCTTCAAATATCAAGGAGTCCAATTGTGTAATTTGCGTGTCGCAAATCCATTGTGTACTTTGCGAGTCGCAAATTCATTGCGGGTTTGCTTTTTGTGGCTGCAGTGCAGATTTTGGGGAACGCAGGCATTGCGCTCTTTTTTTTTTACTCAGATATTTTGCTCGCTGTCTTG
Organism: Triturus cristatus; assembly: GCF_964204655.1. Taxonomy (NCBI): domain Eukaryota; kingdom Metazoa; phylum Chordata; class Amphibia; order Caudata; family Salamandridae; genus Triturus; species Triturus cristatus. The sequence goes on from NC_140590.1 coordinate 965,177,158, forward strand.
CATTTAATGTTTGACTGATAACAGCAGGACACCTCCTAGAGTAACCTCCAGGACTGTGCAATCCCTATTTGACCTTAAATGTAGATTTTTCAACAGGAGACACTATATCGATAAAAACCATTTACAATAATATGTTGCGATATTACGCGCTGTTGTCCATAAATGCGCGCAAAATATGAACACAACACATTTCTGCAGTGACGTTGCTGTCTCAGTTGCAGCATCGCTCTAGCATTAGCTTTCCTCCATGAAGACGGGAATGCTTAAAAATAATGGGGCATATCAGCAACAACCGGCGATAATTATTGCTAAGCGCACTTAGCGCTAGGATAATTATCGCTGGCTAGCGTGGATTTTAATCGCTGAGATAGCGTGCTATTAGCAACGCTTATCTCAAAAGTGATAAAAATCCTAGCGCTAACTGCCAAATGTGAGATTATCGCTGGAAGCCCAGTGATAATCCCACAAAGTTTGGCGATAGCTTGCTGATAGGGCCTCACATACTTAGCCATGATATCCACCTTCCATAGGATATCATTGCTAAGTCAGTTTCAAAGCAGGCGTAAGGAAAGTAGCAATAACAGAGGTTTTCACTACTTTTCTTGTCGCTATGCTGCTTTGCGTGAGGCTTGATAATAGGAGAAATGTCGCTTAGCGACATTTCTCCCGTTATCCTGTGGAGGAACGCCCACTTTGCATCTCAATAGAGATGCAAAGATGGGCTTTAGGAATTCAGGCGCTAAGGCAAGGTTTCACGCGATAGCATGACCTTGCTAATATAGCGATGAAATTATCGCCGCTTTTTGGCCAAAAAAGGCTGCAAAAGCTGCGATAATTTTATATCGCTGCCTTGTAGATATGCCCCAATGTATTCCTGTGAAAAAAATGGCCACTTAGGGGCATATCTACAAGGCGGCGATATAAAATTATCGCCGCTTTTGCGGCCGTTTTCGGACGAAAAGCGGCAAGAAAAGTAGCGATAACCTCTGTTATCGCTACTTTCCTTACGCCTGCTTTGAAACTGACTTAGCCATGATATTCTTTGGAAGGTGGATATCATGGCTAAGTATGTGAGGCCCTATCAGCAAGCTATCGCCAAACTTCGTGGGATTATCGCTGGGTTTCCAGCGATAATCTCACGTTTGGCAGTTAGCGCTAGGATTTTTATCGCTTTTGAGATAAGCGTTGCTAATAGCACGCTATCTCAGCGATAAAAATCCACGCTAGCCGGCGATAATTATCCTAGCGCTAAGTGCGCTTAGCGATAATTATCGCCGGTTGTTGCTGATATGCCCCTTAATTTTTAGTATTGCACTACGCGCAAGTCACCCAAAAATAAACACATATGTAAATGCAGTAAGTACGCGGAAAACAATCAACAGATGCACTTTTCTGTTGCATGGTTAGAAACAATTTAAAGGAAGATTTTTTTTTTTAATGGTTACACCTTTTTTGATAGTTTGATCAGTTTCGCCCGGGGTGTATTTTTTATGAAACATAGCATATTTAAAGAATGGTGATGAAGAGTAAGGTTGCAAATTCTAGCAAATGTCCACATCAGTCACCGCGCCCCACCAGACAAAATATTCACTCCGTCTTCAATTTAAAAAAAATTTCTGCCCTCCCTACTTCACAGCTCTTAGCTATTGGCTTTTGCAATCTGTCCCCCGAGAACCAGGAGTTATTACCCTTGTCCATGGCAGAGAAAAGGATGTTATTCCCTGTCACCCTCTCCGGCTGCAGCAGATTTCCTCCCTCTGATCTATCGCCTTCATTGGAGAAAAGCGGTTGACAGGCTGTTAGTCCCGGCCCTGTCAGACTCGTGTACCAGACCCGTGGTATTACCTCCAGGGACCAATGTGACCGTCGGTCTCTGAAGAATCCAACTGGGGAGCCAGGAGCGCCAACAATGTCTGCCCAGCTAATGGCACAATATGAGCGTGATTGAGAAGCAACCCGGAAGTGTTTAACAACACCGACCACTAGACCTATGGATCGTCAGTAATAACAACTAGGAGAACTTCACTGAGAAAAACACCAACTGTTGATGATGCTCTAGAACACCAAAGCAGAAATTTGATTGGCTGCATGCTTTATAGATAGGATTAGTTATCAGTGGTGCAGCAGGTGCAGTCACACCTGGGCCCAAAGGTGGTATGGGGCCAAGTTGGTTGCCCATTCGGTTACTCTTTAAAGGCTGAGCCGGCTGGGGGCCCTAGTGCCCTAGTGTTTTCTCGTTAGGTAGTGTAGAGTGGAATAGAGGAAAAGGGAGGAAGGTGATGACCAAATAAAACAAGCATTGGCATAGCCGATAGGTCTCGCCTTTGGGACCTTATAAGTGTTCAGCCATCAACGGTTGATGTTGTTGCACCAAGGATATTGTGCTGCATAACTAAAAACTTACAAGGTCCCAAAAGCGAGACCTAGTGGCTATGTCAATGCTTGTTTCAGTTTGCTTCTCACCAGCTCCTGCATGGAGCTTTTTGTGAAGAAAGGGCATCTGTGCAAGATCATTTGAAAAGCGCCCATCCTCTTGCATGTTTACGTCCGGGGTCAGGCTTTGCAATCCAGCCAGTGTGGTAAAGGTTTTCATGCCAAGGAATAAGAAGTTAGTAAACAAAGATTATTGTAGCCTGCTGATTACTGGGCATTGCTTGCTACAGTGTGGTGATATCCAAACCGAGGGTATCTCACCTACAAACCATGGTGTTTATATTCATTTAAACACTGTTTACTATCTTTCCTTACCTTTCAAATCGCACGATATGATTACGTTGCACGAAGAAATAACATTTATACTTTATTTAAGTGCCCTGCCTGAACTTTGAAACTGCATCCTTGGGAGTATTTGCAAGGCATGTCTTGGGGTTTTGTCATGCAATTCACGAGTTGTTTCCAGTGCCTAAAATACCTACCAGTCAATCAGTTAGTAAATCGAGTTAGCTAAAAGGAAACGTGGTCCCTTTTCGTATGGTTTGAAAAGGCAGCTTTGCATAATTGGTGTGCATTTGCTAAACTTCTGCGCATGTCATTTGGTTGAAGTTTAATTGAAAAAACAAATGTGGTTGCTGTGTTTTTCTTACGAGGCTTTTTAGCATATTATGCGGGAAGCTATAAATGCATTCATTTTTAGCCCTGCTATTTGTTTTTTAACCCTGCACTGTGGCTGCTTTGCAAACATTTAGTTGAAATGACTGTTCTCACTGAATACAAGGATCAGCAAATGCTGGTATTAAGACAGAATGAGATGCTAATCAATTTCTTGGTAGCTTTCAATTAAAGCCGTCCAGGCACTGTTCTTATTGTGGCGTCCATATTGTATTTATTTATGTAGAGGCCAATTGCGTCAATTTCTCACCTTTTCACAGCATTCTGGATTTAGGTAATGGTAGGACTGTCCAGTGTGGGTTAAGGCCAAGCCAGATGTTTGGGGCCAGAGCACAGAGGATTTTTTGCAGCCTGTTTATCAGTAACTGAAACTCATTCGAATGACTCACTTGTAACTGCCCAGTCCAAGGATAACAACGGGATGAAATGACGAACAGCCTCTTCCAGCTGGTCCAGCCCCTGCTGCCTCTTTCGGTCCCGCCTCCTCCTCGGGAAAGGAGTTTCCAAGTTGTCAAGTCTGCTATTCTCGCTTGTTTGCAAAGGATGTTCTTTGCGACCGACTGGTTATGATTGTTGTTTTCCTTGGAATTTTTGTTTCATGCTAACCAGTGGAGATCTTTCTGCACTGGGTGGATGCGGCTCAGTTTCCTTCCAATGAGGCCAGTCCGACAGCTTGATGTTAGGTCCCCTGAAACTTCTGTATCTGCTGTGACTCCTGTATACACTATGTTACAAGAGCAGAGCAAGGGGAGACTGAATGCACCGGTGAGCTCTTTGGTCCTTTTCAGGAGTGAAATAACACTTGAATGATGGTGCTTTTTGTTTCTCAAAGAAAGGTTGGAATGAGACCAGACCTCAAGATGTTTTACTTTCTGTGCTGGAAACACTCACTCATTTGTTTTGCGGCCAGAGAAATGGGGTGAACCCTCAGTGCTCAGGCTCGCACTCCTTGCTCTATCAGGGCATGAGTGCTTTCTTGTTCATCAAGCCTGCTGACATTTTATTTCAACCAGAAGTGAATCTATGTGTAATGCTCGGACACTGTGGGCGGCAGTTGATGTGCAACATAACCTCAAGGTCACCTCTAAGATATTGAGAGCTGTGCAAGATAGGACCCATGAGATGACATTGTTTGTTGAGCGTAAATGAGCCTTCTGACCCCTCAGCTATGCGCTGATTGACAGGATCCAAACTATTCTAAGACTTCTGCAGGAGATCTTTTAGTTGTTGGAGGCTGAGGTTTGTGAAAGTTATGTGTGCCAAAATAAAGCTGTTGCCCTGTGGTTAAAGTGCATTTACATTGAAGTGCTGAAATCCTTAAGGGCTTTTGTAGCTAGTTGTGTGAGGTGACCTGGGCCTCTGGTTACTTGGTTGCTCTGTGGGATATCCTTACAGCATCCACTGGAAGTAGACAAGACACTGAAAAGCTGTCTTAAAGGTTCTTGAAAGGAAAAGTTCTAGAAGGCTTGACATGTTCACCACAGAGGAACAGTTTACCTTAATGGCTTTTCAAGCAAACGAGGGATGAAAATCAACAGTGAAAAGCGGTATGCGCTGCCTCCCTCTAGTGGCCAGTTTAGAGACGAACATTTTGTTTTGTATCACACCGCCAATCAGGTTAAGTAAAATGTATCTTTCCAATGAACATTTTTTGTTGTGATCCATTTTTCCAAGCCCATTTATCCCCCTTTTGTATCAATGTAATTTTCGATATATCTTTGAAATCTAAATCTGTTTGCCTTATCATCTACTTAATCCTGCTGTGCCCACCTTAAGATCTTCATTTCCCTATGTACTCTTGTGATGTGTGTTTGTTAGGTACTTAACTTGAACACAGTTTCTTTGAAGAGTTCTTGCACGTAAAGCCAATCTAGCAATTATCATTATTGACATTTTGTTTCATGTTTGTGGACTTGAATATGGTTATTGTCCAACAGTCCAGTTTCTCCCAAGGTCAGGTCATGTAATTATAAACTGGGTTACAAAATGACAGTGTAACCTGTTTTCCGGTAGAAAAAATCAATAACAAATGTACAAACCCAAATATATAATATAACAATGGAAATTGTGCATTCCGCTAAGAGCCAACTGCAATTTAAGGTATTAATAATCAGATATATTTTCAAATATATTTAAAAGTCAGATTTAAAGGCGCATGTGATTTAATAAAGGCAGAATACATTTTAGAGTTCATTAAGACGACCTACTGAAGAGTTCATAGGCACTGTGCGTCTTCATTTCACATGCACCTTTTTTTTAAATTCCAAAATCGGTTTTATTGAAAATGTTATGACAGGAATTATTGACAGTATAGGACAGAGGGTTACAGTCACTTAATGGGGTATGAGGGTTGAGATAGGGTACATCATCAATTACTTTGAAATAATAGCATCATGGGTTTGATGTGACGTAATCTAGCAGGAAAGTACATTGGTTTTAATACATAGTATCTTATGTCATATGTTGGAGAGGAGAGAGAGGTGCTCTGAGGATAGGGTATCATACAGATCAGTCGGAATACCCTAGGATAGTATCGAAGTGTGGGAGGGAAATAAGTAGGCAAGGTGAAGATAGAAGAATAAGGGGGCGCGGTAGAGAGAGGGGTGAAGCAATGGAGGAAGGTGGAAGGTGGAAGGGAAGGGGGTGTTTGGAATGCGAGGTAAGGGAGGGGATGGGGATTTGGTGGCATCTACGTGGATGTTATGCTGGAGATGTATGCGACCAATGTAGACCCAATTTATTTTTTCCTTGGTGGGGTTTTTAGGTAAGAGTTTAGTGAATTATCTGTTCCCCTGGTAAATTGAACCCATTCCCAGCACTCATGGACTGAAAGTTTGGAAAAGGTCTTTCCACTCAGATGGAATAGCTTTAAGACTGATTGAGACAAGGATATCCCACAGAATGCGTTCTTTTTTGTCCAAATAGAGTTTGTGTTTAAGGGGAAGATGCCAAGAGCAAAAGAGGCAAGGTCAGGGGTCAATTTTACATGTAAATTTACAAGATGGTTTCGCTGAGTTCCGACCAAAATTTCTTAGAGAAAGCAAACTTTAGTGTCACATGTTGTAAGTTAACTGCTTCTTTTCCGAAGTTCCAGGAAGTGTCCGATGCACTGGGACCAAGTATAAAACATTTAGTAGGGGTCCAGTGGGCCATATAGCATTCTCTAAGCTATATGTCCCTCCTTGGCTAAGGTCTTCATAGTGTTGTGGAGGTCAGGCGATCCCGGGGATTTATGACTGGAAATTATGGCTTTAATTTTTATAAAGTGGTTTATATCCTCAAGTTAAAATATTGGATTTGAGGTGAGGGAAGGGTATCGATTTGGAGGGAGATCCCAGGTTTCCTACTAAAAGGGTGCGTTTTTGTGCCCATTTCTCTAGAAAAAATGCCTCGCCCTCTAATTTCAGGCAAATATTATGCCACAATGAGGCTAGGAGGGAAAAGCACATTTTGTTAGGGAGTTTGTTATCAATTTTCTGAAGGGCCTGTGCTGCGTTGGAGAGAATGATTGAGTGTTCAGTTTTTATTTTCTTAGTGGTAATGAGTGAAATAAGGGAGAGTGGTCTAGCGAGTTTGTTTTAAATGGCAAGCCAGGGGGTAGGGGCACCACTAGGTATGGAAAACCAGAAACATCCTGGTATCGTTAAGAATGCATGTTGGTATCTCCTATAGTCTGGGAGGTTTAAACCTCCACGTTTCTTTGGGAGCCTTAGTTTCTTCAGTTCAATTCTTTGTGTCTTGGATTTCCATAGAAACTCAGTGAGCATTATATCCAATCTCGCAAAAATATGGCTGTGAGGTAGAGAGGGAACATGCTAATCAAAAAGTTGATAAAGGGGGTGATCATCATTTTAATGGTATCTATGTGACCCCACTATGTGATGAATCTGGTGGACCTTTATCTAGAATGTATTCCATTTTATTTAGGGTTCTTTTTTTCGTTATAATCAAAGGATTTTCTGAGGTTTGGGCTGAATCACATTCCCAGGCATTTTTTTGTCTGGGGCCCATTTAAGGCCATGGCCACCAATGATTGAACAATTGCAGTGAACATTCAAGGGTAGGATTTCAGCTTTGTCCCAATTATGGGAGTGACCTGAGACATGGGCATAGTCATTGATGAATGACATTATGATAGGTAAAGCCGAATCTGATGGACTTGTGAATAGAAGGATGTCATCTGCATATGCTGCCACTTTTTGTGGGCCTGCACAAAGGGAATAAAAGGAATAGAGGGGTTCTCTCTTATTTTTGTAAGAAGTGGTCCCAAGGTTAATAGAAACAGTGGAGGGGAAAGGGGGCAACCATATCTGGTACCTTGTTTTAGCTTGAAGGTATTAGAGTTATGTTAATATGTATTCTAGCCTTAGGTTCCTTGTAAAGGGCAAGAACCATATTAGAGAAGCTAGTGCCTAGATTGAATTTGGTGAAAGTGGCATGTAGGAAAGGCCACAAGACCTTGTCAAAAGCCTTTTCTGCATCGCGCCGGTGGGTGGTTGAGAAGGTGGGCTTTCTCTATGACATGACTAAAGAGTCTAATATTGTCTGCCCTGAATCTGCCTTTGATAGTGATGGATGGATAATTATTTTGAGGATGGATTCCAACCTAAGTGTGAGTATTTTTGTGCAGATTTTGCAGTCAATGTTTATTAGATATAGACTGTGGTAGTTCTTGGGGTTAGAAGGATCTTTACATTCTTTAGGGATGACTATTATGGTGGCTTCTGCCATGGGGCCAGTGACCGTACCAGTGGAGGGAAAGTGATTAAAGAGACCCTCTTAGAGGGTGATAAGGGAGGCTCCCCAAGTTTGGTAAAAGGAGGCGGGGAAGCCATCGGGGCCTGGTGCCTTCCTTGCATTGAATTGTTAAATCTGTTTGCAATTTTATTTCGTACAATGGACTTCAAGGAGGGACTTAGTTAATTTATCTATTTTGGTGATGGGGATCTTGTTGAGGTAGTCTAGGCAAGTCTCATAACAAGTGTTGTTGCTTTTAGAGTAGAGGGTGAAATGAAAGCTTTTAAAGGTTGAGTGAATATCCTTCTCTTGGGTGGAGGGTGTGCTGTGTTCATTGGTACTGAAGGTTATCCTGGGTCTTAGATACGTTTGTTTCAAATAAGATGCTAGCAATGTACGAGATGTATTATGTCCACTAAAAGAGTTACTTTTGTGTCTTTAATTTTGTTAAATAGTTAATGTGTGATCTGTCTCATGTTTGTTTATGTTTTTTTCTAAAGATTTTACTTGTTGTTCCCAGTTATCTAGAGTACGGTTGTCTTGTTTGTTTTTCCATGAAATTTGTTTGAACATGTGACCGTGGTTGCAATTTGTTTTGTTAATGATTCTGGGCAGTAACTATAAATAAATGAATAATTAAGGTTCTGATAAAATCCAACGACATCGAAAAATGAAAGAAATTATAAAGAGGGATGAGGGACACTATTTTTGACATTAATAGCACAAAAACTAAAAACTAGTCATGGAATACATGGATACATCACGTTTTTGTGTGATTTGGGAGATGATATTGTGATAATATTGTGAAAGAGATCTGCGTTGCAGGATTATGTGATTGGATCCATTTTTGTAAAGATAGGTTAAATAACTGTGACTCCTCCTAGTTAATGTTTACATTTTGTGAACTGTTTGGAGGTATGTAGTCTGTACAGTTAAATATATATTGGTTTGTCTCCTCTGGTTTGATGTGTAACTATTCATAATGTTAGATGAAGCAATGAAGAGGTAATTTGGGAACGCGTCCATTGCAAGTCCTCAAATGCAACCAAGCAAGACAACGTGGCCTGGCTAGCTGAGAACGAGGAGTACTTTACATCCATTTACGCTGCAAAGTTAAACGATGTATATGTATTCTAATGACAAGGCATGTGTTAGACCTTACATGTTAAGGTGGTATTCCTCCCAATTTTTGCCTCCCTCTACCACTTTTTTCTGACCTCGTTTTTGCTGGTATTAGGACTTTACCACTTCCAACCTATGCTAAAAAGCTTGTGCTCTCTCCCCTAAACATAGTAACATTGGTTTATCCCCAACTGGCCCATTTAATTTACTTATAATTCCCTATTAAAGTGATACTTCTTGTAATCAGGGCCTGTAAATTAATTGCTACTAGTGGGCCTGCAGCACTGATAGTGCCACCCACTTAAGCAGCCCTTAACCTTTTCTCAGGCCTGCCATTGCATGACCTGTGTGTGCAGTTTACACTGCCATGTTTACCTTGTATAATAAACCTTTTGCCAGGCCGAAACCTTCCCTTTTTACATATGCCAACCCTAAGGAAGGCCCTGGAAAACCCAGAGGGCAGGGAGCAATGTATTTAAAAGACAGGGCATGTCCTTTTACATTTTTTCATGTTCTTGTAGTGAAAAACACTTATATTTGTTTTTCACTACTGCAAGGCCTATCTCTCCCATAGGATAGCATTGGGATTAACATATGGCACTTTATAAATGTAATTCCCAATTGTAAAGAGATAGACTTTTCAAGTTTGGTGTCTTTGGAATGACAATTTAAAATCCAAACTTATGGTGAAGTCAGATTTTAAATTGTAATTCTGAAAATGTCACATTTAGAAAGTTTTCATTTTCTTATTTTAGCCATTTGATGACCATTGCCTGTCTTTGATCACATGTCTGGGGTGGATGACAGTTGGGCTTTGTGTATTCCCCCTAAACAGCCACGCACAATGGGAGCTTAGGTGTGACTTGATGGGCCATCCTCAAAGGATGGGAGAGAGGGGCTGGACCCAGCCTCACCAGGGCCAGGCTGAGAAGGCCAACCAGCCCTGGCAATTCAGTTGGACCGCCTGGAGGAGGGGAGGGATTGCTGGTGGGAAACACAGCTGCTGCTTTTGTTACAGGGGGCCTATATTCCACCACTTGTGCACAACCAGTCCCCAGTAACAAAATGGGCCCACACCAGTGCAAAACTGCTGCCCACCCTTCCAGCCCACTGGTTAAACACCCAGTGCCCGCTACGGCCTGTATGGCCCGGAGCCTCACCTACACCTGAAACGGCTGTGTCCTATTCCCGGTTAAATGGCTCCTACTCCCCTGTAGTAAGTCTGGTGCAAGGCGAGGAAGGGGGGACCTCTGTGCACTTCAAAGGCATACCTTTGAAGTCTCCTCAGCTTCAAGAGCAAAAGGAACAAATGATGGACTGAATGTTGAACAATGCAAACATTCACCCCCGTCACAAAGATCTGAGTTTAATCCATCGTTCTTTTGCTCACCATGTCACCCCAGTTTGGACCCTGCCATATGCAAATCAGTCTTGGCACTGTTCCTCATGGGAATAGTCCAGCCCTAACTGCCAAGTCAGGTCCTACCTGGACCAGAAACAAGCATAATGAGACCGGTTTCAGGCCATCATCCCCCATCAGCCAAGCTAGCTTGAATCCAGTGGTGCAGTCTTGACCCTGTTCTTCATAGGAACAGTTCAGCCCGAATTGCCAAGTCAGGTCTTCCCTGGACCAGAAACAAGCACCCTGGAACCAGGTTCGTGGCATCAACCCTCATCAGCCAGGCTACCTTGAATCCAGTGGCGCAGTGAGCAGAGGACCCATGTCTGGGCATACCCTTCCCACTTAGGGCGACAAAAGCAAAAGGAACAACTGAATGACAGAATGCTGAACAATGCAAACCTTCACCCCCAGTCACAAAGATCTGGGTTTCATCCATTGTTCTTTTGCTCACCACGCCACCCCAGTTTGGACCAGCCATATGCAAATCAGTCTTGACCCTGTTCCTCACGGGATCCGTCCAGCCGAAACTGCCAAGCCAGGTCCTACCTGGACCGTAAATAAGCATTCTGGGACAGGTTTCGGGACATCACCCCTCATCAGCCAGGCTAGCTTAAATCCAGTGGTGCAGTGAGCATGGGAACCACGTCTGGGCATTGCCTTCCCACTTAGGGCAACAAAAGCAAAAATAACAAATGATGGACGGAATGCTGAACAATGCAAACATTCACCCCCATTCACAAAGATCTGGGTTTAATCCATTGTTCTTTTGCTCACCACGCCACCCCAATTTTCTTTGCTTTTGTTGCCCCGAGTGGGACGGCTTTGCCCAGACGTGGGTCCCGTGCTCTCCATGCCACTGGAAGGTGGAGTTGCAAAAGGCACTGAGGTGCTGGGCAGAAGCTCACTCCATACTGGGTGGGACCACAGGAAAGGATGTTGGGATAGACGGGCCTAAGGATGACCCATATGACGAAACACCTGCAGTAGAAGGGGAGGAGTTGACCCTGGAATTGGAGCTCCCTGACATGGAAGAGAGCAGCGCCTCTTCTCACAAGCTGCCCTCAACAGAACTGACAGAGAGAAGGCAAGAGAGAGAATTCAAGTTGTAGATGACTAAGTTGAAAATGGAGGAGAAAAAGATGCCATTGGCTCATGAGAGGAGCCTAAAGGATCTAGACATCAAGGCCAGACAGACAAAGTCCAGTAGTGATGATGGCAGCATTACCGCAGTACCTGAAGGAGAAAAAAGGGTTTGCATACTCATGGATTTGGTGCCCAATTATGTGGTGGGAGTTGACATAGGCAAATGGTTTTCTGCCTATGAGGTTGCACTGAGGGTTCGCAAGTTACCTGAGGAGCACGGGCGGGGGGGTCTTTGGAAACACATGCCTACTCTGAGGAGGGACTTATGTCTGATAGAGGTTGGGGACCAAACCAAGTATACCCCCATGAAGGACATTTGGGGACTTAGTTATCTATTTTGGTGATGGGGATCTTGTTGAGGTATTCTAGGCAAGTCTTATAGCAAGTGTTGTTGCTTTTAGAGTAGAGGGTGCGAGAAAAGCTTTCAAAGGTTGAGAGAATACCCTTCTCTAGGGTAGAGAGTGTGATGTATTCATTGGTACTGGAGGTTACCTGGGTGTAAGATAAGTTTGTTTTAGATAAGATGCTAGTATTCTACCGGATTTATTCTGACCACAAAAAGAGATACCTCAGTGTCTTTGGACAATTAGGTGTGCTTTGTTGCTTAGGATTCTATTGTATTCGAACATTAATTTTGTTAATTTGTTAATATGTGTTCTGTCTCATGTATGTTTATGTTTTTTTCGAAAGATTTTATTTGTTTTTCCAGGTTATCTAGAGTACGTTTGTCTTGTTTGTTTTTTAATGACATTAGTTTGTTAATGATTCTGTGGAGTAACTACAAATAAATGAACAATTAAGGTTCTCATAAAACCCAACGACATTGAAAGATGCAGAAAAATATAAAGAGGGATGAGGGACACTATTTTTGATATTAATAGCACAAAAAATAAAAAACTGGTCATGGAATACATGGATACCTTATCTTTTTGTGTGATTTGAGTGATTATATTGTGATAATATTGTGAAATAGATCTGCGTTGCAAAATTATGTGATTGGATACATTTTTTTATTTTGAAAGATAGGTTAAACAACTGTGCCTCCTAGTTAATTCTTGCATTTTGTGAACTATTTGTTATGTAGTTATGAGTTAGAGTTATGTAGTCTCCACAGTTCAATACACATTGGTTTGTCTCCTCTTGTTTGATTTGTAACTATTCATAACGTTAGATGACGCAATGAAGAGGTAAGTTGAGGAGTATGAGAACGCGTCTATAGCAAGTCCTCAAAATATAACCAAGCAAGACAATGTGGCACAGCTAGCTGAGGGCGATGAGTAGTTCATAGCCATTTGTGCTGCAAGACTAAATGATGTATATGCATTCCAATGGCATGGCATGTGTTAGACCTGACAGCCTTAAGGTGGTTTTCCCTCAATTTTTTGCCTCCCTCTGCCACTTTTTCTAACCCTATTTTTTGCTGGTTTCAGAACTTTTTGCTCTATACCAATGGTTCCCAAACTTTTGACTCCTGAGGACCCTCACTGAGTCAGCACTGGAAGCCAGGGACCCCCAACCAATTTGTATGATGTAAATTTCAAACATTAAAACAGTAATTCCCAAAAACTAAACACACATGTGCACACTTTTTTGACGCTACCGTGGCGATAGAGGCTTCGCCTTATTTACAAGGCAGCGTTAAGCCACATAACATGGCTTAATGCTGCCTTTTAAATAAGCCCCCCTGTCACGCAATGCTTTGCGTGAAAGGAGTGGGCAGTGGGTGTTGCAGTGGGCTTTTCACTGTAACACACAGTGATTTTGACACTGCCTCCTATTTACAAGGGCAGCATAAATAGGAGGTAGCGCCAAAATTAAGACCAGGGAAAACCAGGTCTTAACTTGGCAAAACGAGGAGAAATCCTTTATTTCTCCTTATTTTTACTTTTTCCATGTGTCTTGCCTTGTACAGCACACATGGAAAAAGCAAAACACCTTGGATTCTTTATGTTCAGGAAGGTGACCCTTCCTGCACATAAACAATCTTTTTAAAAAAAATGCCATTTTGTAACTTCCATGTGTGCTGCATTAAGCAGCACACATAGAAGTGACAAAACGGAATTTCAGGATTGTTTATGTGCAGGAAGGGGGACCTTCCTGTACATAAAGAATCTTCCCCTGCATGCGCACACCCTTGCACTATGGTGCAAGGGTGCTTGCGTTGGCGCTACACTGCTTAGTGTAGCGCCAGCACTGGGGGAAACGCAGGGCTGCACCATATTCTTGTAAATATGGTGCAGCCCTGTGTTTCTGAAGTGGCGGAGCCTATCGTTAAGCCAAGGAGGCTAACGAAACGCTCCGCCACTTCTGTTATAAATATCTCCCTTAGTTTTTTATATTCAAAGAATTTGCAAAAAACAAAGCAATTTAATGGGAAGGTTGGTGCTGCAACTCCGTAACTAACTTTTAATTGGTTGGTTTATTTCGCAGTACGAGGCTCCTGCTCCTGCCAGGGCAAGACTGGAAACCCAAAGCAGCCCTGGCAAATGTTTTCAAACCAGTCGCAATACGGTGCACACCAAGTGCAGTGAGTGAGCCTTACTACTACAAAGGGGGCTTTGGGAGGCTCTCCCCCCAAGTAATTCGGGAAACAGTGGTGCATTCTAAAACACATTTATCATTATATATTAAATTGTATTAGCTTTTAATGAATAGTAAATGAAGACCTTGTTATGCACTAGGATACAACAGTCTTTGTTGGGGTTCTTCAATGATTCCCTTATTATCACCCTTCAACAGTACCTCTCCTCTCTCCTTAGCCTCTCCGTCACATGTATTTCATTTGTTTTATAGCATCTCTCATACCATTGTAGGAAAATCTGTCTTTCCCTACCAGATAGCATCCTCTCCTTTCTGAACGCCTCCCTTAATTCTGGCACGGTCCCCAATGCCTTTAAGGAGGCTATATTGGTCCCCCTCCTAAAAAAACCAGGAGCGGACCCTGCTACCCTCTTTAATTACCGTCCTATCTCCCTCTTGCCATATCTGTCTAAGATCCTTGAGGCCCATGTAACCACCTGTCTCTCGAAATTTGTTGAGAGCTCCAGCTATTTGGAACTTAACCAAGCTGGTTTTAGGCCGGCTCATTCCACCGAGTCCGTCATTCTGGCGGTGATGGACGTTTTGAGAGGGAATGCAGACAGAGGAATCGCGCAGGCACTCGTGCTCCTGGACTTGTCGGCAGCGTTTGACACGGTGGATCATGACATTCTTCTCCACCGTGTCGAGCAGGCCGGCGTTCATGGCCTCGCCCTTGACTGGGTTAAATCCTTCCTCACCGGCAGAGGACAGGCGGTTCGCCTAGGCCCTTATACTGCACCCAGGGCACCCACAGTTTGCGGGGTCCCACAGGGCTCTTCCCTCTCCCCCTTACTGTTCAACCTATACCTCCTCCCTTTAATTCACTCGCTAAAGAGGTGGAAGATCACCGTCAACTACGCGGATGACCTGCAGATCATTTTTCCCTTGGATTCCCCTGACTCCGCTGCTGTACTCCAAGCAGCAATGCTTCACATACAGCTGTGGATGAACCAGAACCAACTAAAGCTCAACCCCGGGAAAACTGAGCTTATTCTGCCAGGAAAGAGCTTAGCACACTGGGGCCCCCAGTTCTGGCCAAGTGAGCTGGGTTCTGCCCCTATGCCTGCTAGCTCGATTAAGAGCCTAGGAGTGCTTATTGACTCCGACCTCTCCCTTAAATCTCAGGTAGGTGCTGTGATCTCTTCCAGCATGTTCCAGCTACGTAAAATCCGCAAAATTTCCCATCTGTTGTCACATGCGGCGTTGGTACAAGTTGTGATCTCGCTGGTATTATCCCGCCTCGACTTTTCCAATTCCCTCTACCTCGGCTTACCTACAGTGTTGCTTCGCCGCCTCCAAATGGTGCAGAATCAGGCAGCGAGACTTATCTATAAAACCCCGAAGTTGCAATCCGCAAAGCCTCTGCTGCACATACTGCATTGGCTACCTATTGCACAGAGGGCAGCCTTCAAGGCCGGCTGCCTGACTGTCAAAGCCCTCCATGGCAACAGCCCAGACTTCATTAAAGCTCTTATTACGAAGCACCTTCCGGCTCGCAACCTTCGGTCGGCCCATCTCCATCTGCTGGCCGCCCCAACCTTTAAACAAAAAAAACTGGGCGGACGCAGATTTGCCTACCTGGCTCCCAAGCTATGGAACCCCCTTCCACTGTCGATCAAGACCTGCGGCTCCCTACTCAACTTTAGAAAATCCCTAAAAACCCTGCTCTTCACCACCTCTGGTAAGCCTATCTCGCTACAAACTCTGTACTCTGCTAGCGGCAGGAAACTTATGGTGTCAGTGCGCTTTAGAAATGTTGCTTAAGATAAGATAAGATAAGATAAGCCCTGCGTTTCTGAGGTGGCGGAGCCTATCGTTAAGCCAAGGAGGCTAACGAAACGTTCCGCCACTTCTGTTATAAATATCTCCCTTAGTTTTTTATATTTAAAGAATTTGCAAAAAACAAAGCAATTTAATGGGAAGGTTGGTGCTGCAACTCCGTAACTAACTTTCAATTGGTTGGTTTATTTCGCAGTACGAGGCTCCTGCTCCTGCCAGGGCCAGACTGGAAACCCAAAGCAGCCCTGGCAAATGTTTTCAAACCAGTCGCAATACGGTGCACACTAAGTGCAGTGAGTGAGCCTGACCACTACAAAGGGGGCTTTGGGAGGCTCTCCCCCCAAGAAATTCGGGAAACAGTGGTGCATTCTAAAACACATTTATCATTATATATTAAATTGTATTAGCTTTTAATGAATAGTAAATGAAGACCTTGCTATGCACTAGGATACAACAGTCTTTGTTGGGGTTCTTCAATGATTCCCTTATTATCACCCTTCAACAGTGCCTCTCCTCTCTCCATAGCCTCTCCGTCACATGTATTTCATTTGTTTTATAGCATCTCTCATACCATGGTAGGATGTCAGAGCACTTTACATCACACACATATAGAGACAATGAATCATACGTGTAAATCAGTGTATAGAAAATGTTACATAAGGCAAAGGGTACTACAAGGTGTAGGATTCACATGTCATTCATACTGGTAGGCATTTTTAAAGAGTGCTTGGTCTGGAGAAGCACAAACTTGGAATTCAGAACATCACCCAGTGGTTAGCATTGACTTTAAAAATAAAAATGTATTTCTGCCCAAATAAACCTTTTTAGCAGCATCCTGATAATGAAAGTCTGGAAAAAAACATAAGTTACTAACTTGTACCATGCAGTTTGCAAGCAGCTCTTTAATCACAGTTTATAGGTCACTGTGCTAGATTTCGGTTGTCACTTATGAACTGCACAGTAACAAAAGAATCTCTGTGACAAAAGCAGTACCACATTCACGTATGCACATAAAATACAGTTTTTTTAAATGCATGGTACACGTTCTTTGCAGTAGGCATATTAACCCTCTGTCGCTACATTAGATAACTCAAAGCTGCTACTGGACACAACTCTCATCTCTCCAGCAGGTGCATTAATCACTTGCTTTATTTTGACACTTTTATTGTTGCTCGAAAACGGCTAATTAGACAAGGAACTTTGCAGTGCTTTTAAAACTGCCTCTTGCGGACCCCCTGAAAATGTGTCACGGACCCCTGGGGGTCCGCGGACCACAGTTTGGGAAACACTGCTCTATACCACTGCCTACCAGTGCTAAAAAGCTTGTGCTCTCCTGCTTAAACATAATAAAATTGGTAAATCCCCAATTGGCATATTTAATTTACTTATAAGTCCCTAATAATGTGGTACTCCCTGTACCCAGCGCCTGTAAATTAATTGCTACTAGAGGGCCTGCAGCACTGATTTGCCACCCACTTAAGTAGCCCCTAACCATGTCTCAGGCCTGCCATTGCATGGCCTGTGTGTTCAGTTTACACCGCCATGTCGACCTGATAAAAAAAACCTTTTGCCAGGCCTAAAACTTCCCTTTTTATACATATAAGTCACCCCTAAGGTGAAAAACCCAGAGGGCAGGGTACAATGTATTCAAAAGGCAAGGCATGTAAATTTATGTTTTTGCATGTCCATGTAGTGAAAAACACTTACATTTGTTTTTCACTACAGCAAGGCCTATCTGTTCCATAGGATAACATTGGGATTAACATATTACATTTTATAAGTGTAATTCCCAATTGTGTAGAGATGGACATTTCACGTTTGGTGTCTCTGGAATCACAATTTCAAGTCCAAATTTATGGTGATGTTGGATTTTAAATTCCAATTCTTAAAATACCCCTTTTAGAAAGTTGTTCTTTTCTTACTTTAGTCATTTGCTGCCTGCTATGTGTCACGTGTCTGGGGTGGGTGACAGATGGGCTTTGTGTATTCTCCATAGACAGCCACACACAATGGTAGCTTAGGAGTGACTTGATGGGTCCTCCTGGCAGGATGGGAGGGAGGAGCTGGACCCAGCCTCACTTACACCTGAAAAGTCTGTGTCCTGTCCCTACACAAATGGCTGCATACTGCCCTGTAGTGAATCTGGAGCCAGGGAAGGAAGGGAGACCCTCTGCTCACTTCAAATGCATGCCTTTGAATTCTCCCCCACTTCAAAGGCACAAATTGGTATAAGTACTGGAATTCTGACACCACTACTTTAGTACACTTCTGGACCGGTGAAGACTCTGCCAGGAAAATGGACTGTTGTGCTGCTGAATGGACTGGCACTCTGCTGGACTGCTGATTTGAAGGACACCTGCTTTGCTGTGTTGCCCACTGGCCTGCTGCCCTCTTGCCTTGTTGAGAAGAACTGGACCTGCATCACTTAAACCCAGAGTGACTCCAAGGGCTAGCTGGCTGGCTTCCTGATCTGAAGTCTCAGGAACATAAAAGACTTCCAACCAACCTGCCTCTGCACCTAGACTCTGCTTTGAGCCTATCCTGCTATGTAGTGCCACCACAGTCATGAGTGCTTGGAAGTGGACCTAAGGTGTATGTCCAGTGGAAATGACTCATCCTCTGGTGAGCGACACATCCCGAGCAAAGCCGATGCATCTTCTCGGCTGAGTGCTGCATCATGGAGCAGAACCAATGCACAGCAGCTGTTGCGTGGATTGGACCCATCGCAAAAGACTTGCATCCACACGGCCTCCTGCATCTGGTACCTAAACATAGCCTTTGAAACCGAGCCCAGCACAAGCTCCTCGCGTCCCTCATCGATGGCAGCCTCGACGGAGATGCCGGAGCTCTGCTTCGCAGCTTCACTGCTCATTGAAGCTGACCAATCACCCCTACTGTGACTCACAACCTCCACATTAAAGTTCACATCTCAAACCCTGTTGACAGTATCCTTGATGTCGACACATCAGGACCTGGCACCGCAGGCTCGCCACAATATGGCTGTGCAAAACATCTTCGCCAAAGATCCACCCACACAACCAGGATTGATGTACTTTTTTCATCTGGCCTAAATGGGCCCATCTAGCCAGCCCGTACTCCATTGTGGACAGTCTGAAATTATGACTTTGTCCTGGTCCGGAGCAACCAGATATCCCAAACAGTTCGTTTTGCTTCTAAGTGCTATTTGTTCCATATAAACTTTAAAAAATCAATATCTCAAGTTCTACGTATTACATATTTGTCAATTTAGTCTTGTTTTGTTCATATAATTAAGCTCTATTTTTCTAACCACATATGGTATCTTTTTGTGTGGTGTTGTCACTGTTGTACTGTTTGAAGTGCTGCACACATGCTTTACACATTGCCTCTAAAGTTAAGCCTGACTGCTCTGTGACAAGCTACCAGAGGGCGAGCACAGGTTAATTTAGTGTGCCTACTTCTTAACTTGACTGGGATTGTGGTTGCTGCTTGACTAGGGCTCATACCCAAGTTAATCTACAACCCTATTTCTAACAGCACAGAACATATATATATTGTAATGCTCAATAAAATGAATTCTCTATGGCATGGTGAACAATCTGGTGAATGAATTTGCTTGTGTGTAAAAAAAGTCATTGAGATGATTAGAGATACACCTGTGCCCATTTTTAATGAGCGGGGATCTATATTTCATGAATGAATGATATAATTGCTGTAATTTCAGTCGCAGGCACTTATTCCGATTTGCACGGTACAGGCTTCACCATAAATCCATCCACAAATGTAACAATATTCTGGCACATGCATCAAGCAAAAATCCAGTCGGTAAAATACCGATTCGCAAAAATCACCTGTTAGCGAGTGTCAAAAACCGAATCCCAATGCATCAACCCAAATTGTGAGCAAATAAAGAATTGCAAAATAAATACCGGAAAAATAACTAATCGCAAATAACCAATCCGCTAAAATACCGAATCTCAAAATACCGAAGTCGCAATCACCGAAATCACAAATAGCTCCCGGCAAGTGCCAATGGCTAATAACGAATCGCTACTCTATGCAACAAAAATCGCAAAAACCGAAAATCCCCAAAATCGCTATTTAGCATGAGCAAAACAAGGGGAGTCAGAACCTGGAGGTAAAGTTAAAAAAAAATATATAAAGACAAAAAACATTTACACATGTGCAACTGATCGTGCCAATCAGCAAACCCTTAAATGTGGCCCAGGAGACCCTGTTGGCTAGCACAAAATGGCAGCCCTCTACGTGCTTGCAAGGAGGATGCAAATCAATGCCGCAGGACAGCGCAGGAGAAGGGTCCAGGAGAGAGTATTCAGAGTGCGCATCACCTTGCTCGGACAGAATGAGGACGAGGTGTACGAGAAGTACCGACTGAATCGTGCCATTATCATGCGCCTCATTGCAGACCTGGAACCACTACTGCAGCACCAGACACATCGGACCAATGCAATCCCTGCGCACGTCCAGGTCCTATGCAGCCTGCACCTACTGGCCTCAGGAAGTTTCCAGGGGGTAATCGCCGTAGCCGGAGGCGTATCGCAAAGCGCACTCTCACGCTTCTTCCAGAAATTCATAAATGCCATGCTGACAATGATACACACCCACATCAGCTTCCCCACAACCCCAGAGCAACAAACAGACATTCTACCAGGTGGCCCATTTCCCCCATGTAATTGGATGCATCGACTGTACGCATATCCCCATCTGTCCACCCTCTGCCAATGAGTACATATTCCGTAACCGCAAGTCCTACCACTCAATCAACGTGCAGGTTGTGTGCGATGCCAAGCACATCATCACGGACCTAGTGGCACAATTTCCGGGGAGCACACACGACTCCTACATATTCCGACACAGTGGCATCCACAGGCGTCTACTCAACGGAGAATTTGGAGAGGGACTCCTGCTTGGTACGTACACATACCTCTTCCACACATGAGCACCACACATGTCTCAACATCACCCTTGCTAAGTCTTTGCTTCTATCTTCTAGGTGACAGTGCATACGCCCTGCGTGAATATATACTCACCCCCTACATCAATCCAGCAACACCGCAGGAGCAACAATACAACGCCGCCCACATAAGCACAAGGAATGTCATAGAGAGGACCTTTGGGATTCTGAAGAGTCGCTTTAGAATCCTACATAAGACTTGCGGTGCCTTGCTATACAAACCTGATACCTGCTGCAGGATTGTAGCTGTATGTGCTATGCTGCACAACATTGCGACCAGAAGGGGGATACCCATAGAGGTGGACAGGAATGACGACTACCGGGATGACCAACCACCCGCCCAACACCGACAGGCACACGTCCCTAACACAGCAGAGGGCCATAGGAGGCGAACATACATCATGCAACATCATTTCTGAACCAGGTAAGAATGAAACATGACAATTTCCTTGGTGGTGCAACTGTTTAATGCACAGGAGCACTGAGGTATGTGCGACCAAACAAGCTATGAAATGAATGCTCCCCAGGAAAACTGTAACAACAAATGGCCGTTTTAGTCACGGCTGTGCAGCGTCAGGAAGGGGAGGACCATGGCTGCCCCACCACGGTCAAGTATGACTGTCATTTAGTCTAGTGGCGCTTGCCACGAACGCCAAGCCTCCTCTCAGGTGTCAGGTGGAGCACCGCGAACTGCGGCGCCTGGTGCTGGCCTCTGCCACAGAAACACTGCTCACACTCGAGGCAGCCTCACTGCCGTCTTCCCCTCCCAAAGCGCCAGCACTGAATGTACCGCTCTGCAGGTGTTCTACTGCAGCGGTGACCTGTCCTAGAGCCTTGGCAACATCCCCGCAAAAGTGTCCAAGGTCCACCTGCAGTGACACCGAGCGGCGTGCCAACACTGCGGTGCTGTTGCTCATCCTTGTGATGGCCTTTGTAGAGGCTGCGGACATGACCAAGTTCTGACGGTGCCTCCTCCTCTCGCTCTCATGGCCTTCCCTCATGGCATGGGTGAGCTCATGTATGTTCTCCCTCAGGTACCCATTGCCCTCTGCCACCACAGTGGTCATGTCCCTCACTGCCGCAGTCATGGCACGCATATCTTTTGCAAGGCGCGCTATGTTCGAGCTGATTGTCGCCATGTGTCTTCCCTGCAGGCGCTGGACATGCAGCATCCTTTCCTCTATGCCAGCATTTGGGGAGATAGCAACGTCGCCTAAGGAGAGTGAACTGCGCAGAGACCTGCGGCGCAGTGGGAGTCTGAAACGTGCTGGTGGTGCAGCAGGCGGTGGGATGCTTCGCTGACATTGACCCGATTGTGTAGCAGGTGTTTGGCATGTTTCCATCACCTGCATGGGTGGAACTTGTGACCTGCATCTCCGCTCTTTGGTAGCAGTTGTTGCGGCAGCATGTGTTGCTGGTGCTGGTGGTGGTGGTGGTGTGGTTGCTGGTGGAGGTGGTGATTGCGTATCCTGCGCTGTATCCATGTCCGAATCGGCTGGTGTCTCCGAAATGATCAGCCGGCCGCTGTCGTTGGAATCCCCAGGAGATGCATCTGTGTGTGAAACAGTGCATGGTTAGTGGGATAGTTACACCTACATAGTATTGTAAACATACATGTCCCTCTGTGATTCACTAAATAAACAGTCTATATCCAGCTTCTACAGATGTTGTGATTTTAAAATCTAATTTTTCCTGTGCATGCACACCGGGCTGACTTGACTACAACTCCCATGATGCACTAGTGTTATGAGTAAAGTTGTGTGGGGCAAAGCTGCATGCACACTCTGATCATGCTGGGGACTTGGGAATGGATTTGCGCAATGCTGGGTACGGGCACAGGCATGCATCTTACCTTGGGCACTTGTAGCTGCGCCGGAGGTATCCATCTGGGTTACTCCCACGACGGCCTCAGGCTCGATGGTCCCTTCCACCAGCTCCTCCAGGGCAGTGTTGGCTTGCACTGTAGAAGGTCCGCCTCCCGTTCTGGATGCCTCCCGGAGCCTCTCCGCAATCCTCTCCTTTGCTCGCTTCCTCAGGTCGTACCACCGCTTTTTGAGATCGTCAATGCTGCGGGGCGTCACTCCAACTGCATTTACCCTCTCTCGGATGCGCAGCCATATGCGCCGCTTCTCAGCCTCTGACACCTTTAGGGACAGCTTCCCAAACAGTTGATCGTGTTTGCTGCTGACCCCCTCGATCAGGTGCTCCAGCTCCCGGTCTGAAAACTTGCATTTCCTTTTGCGTGCAGCTTCTGCGCTGGATGGTGCTTCTCTCTCCATCCTGGATGTGTAGGAGGGTAGTCCAGTTAGTTTCGCTCCAATGTGCTCAGGCAGTCTCCAGTACCTGCTGTTTGCACTCTGGCGAGGCAATGAGGGTGGGGCTGCAGTATTTCCTGGATGGTGACGTCATAAATCCGTTCCCGGAGCGACCCGTTCTTTTACGTAATCGCTAATAGTGATTTCGCTAATAGCGATTTCGCTATTACCGAACTCGCTATTTGCTAATTCGGTAATACCGATTTCGGTTTTTGCTTTTGGGTGTTTGCTTTACTCGCTATTGGATATTCGGTAAAATATAGCGATTTTTAAGGAATCGCTATATTTTACCGAATCTGTTTATGCATTCAGAAAAGCGATTCCTTGATACCGATTCCTTATTTCTCGCTATTAAGGAATCGCTTTTGCTTTTGTTGATGCATGTGCACCATTGTGTGGTAAATTTGCACCAGCATAGTGCAATTGGTGTGTGGAGTAGAGGTAGGAAGGGAATGGTAAGTTGTGCAGTGGGAGTGGGGACTTAATGTGTGTCCCCTCCAGAAAAAAGGGGGCATGACACTTGCTTTCTACTGCTAATCCAAATATTGCTGAGAGACTGAGGTTCAGAGTCTGATATATATATTGTACCTAGACATTAGTTGTTGAAGATATAATTATTTAGTCCTGCTTTTTTTAGTGATAATACAGCGATGAGACACATTACTAATAAGTTATAGTTCAGATAAAAGACGTTTGCTTGCAGTGCAACACATTCATTGCACTGCACAACTTCTCTTGGGCCAAGTTTTGCTAGCTGCTCAGGGCAAGCACTAGCCTTACTATATTTTATGACTACAGGAACAGGTCTAAATCTGTACAACATGGCATTGGAGGAATCCGCGCATATGATAATAGGTCTTAACGACTCCCTCTAAAAGGCGGCTTTGTGAAGTGGTGTATGTGTGCCTATGCAGTGCTTACTTTGTAAAATAATAAGTGCCAGGCCCCAAGTTTTGCTCTGTAACCCATGGTGGGTGGTATATATATTAGGGGTTCCAAATACTAATGCAATGTAGTCTTGATTACAGCCCATGCCTCTTTAATCCAACACCAGACACTCCCTGGCCCTTTCTCTCACTCTCGCAGTTTCTTTTTCATCCTTGTTGTCTCCATTTTTCACTGTTTTGTCCTCTTCATCCTCCTTTCCCCTTTTGTGTTTTTCACTCTAATTCTCTGGATCAAAGTCTGTTGATGAAAAATAAGTGCAGGTTCCCAAACATGAGTGCAGATGTGCCCCACCTGCAACCAACTGCTCAACTTAAGCTGTGTGCCAATCAAACCTTCCCTCAAAGAATATCACAAGTTGGTGAAATGAAATAGTGAGTTGTTGTATGAGCCTAGGTACATTGAGATTTGTGACATGTTTCAGTACCTGAAAGAGCCACTTGGATTTATCATGATGTTTCTTCTGCATTCGAGTTGATAACAGTGTTTTGGAAAATATAACCATCTCCTATTGTCTCTGGGATACCTTAAATGTTGCAAAGTCGTTTACTATCCAAATGGATACTTTTTCTGACATCATAGCATCAAAAAGTAAGGGTACCCTCTGCAATAAATTGCAGTATCTGTAAGAACTATGTTGAAGGATGCTCTAATATAATGGATCTAGGTAGGGTGACTATCTCCGTTTAGGTCAATACAGGCAATGTTTTCAGTCCTCAATGTTTATTTCATTTCCTAGTCAATTCTGGATGCTGTAGTGCTGCTTTGCTTCCTTTGAGCTAATTAAGCTGACATGCTAGTAACCAATGACCTATAAGTGAAATGCTCAGTACTGAAGTCCTTAATGACATTGAGTGAACTGGTCATCCTAAATTTAGGTGTATTACATAACCAAGATAAAATATATCTGAGCGCTGCTGTTCAAGTTGTTAAGTATATTAAGAGCATGTCTTCCTGTCAATTCGGGTGTATAGAAACTGGCCAGACACATAGAGGTTTCACTGATGGAAGTGATGAATGGCCCTGATAAACTCTTTTCAGAATACTGAGGAGCCAGGTTGCAGTTTCCTGTTGTGTTCCATATGCCTGAGAGCATTTATTCTTCCATCGAGTAAACATTTATGCATTAATGAGAATGGGTGCTCTACAATTGGTCTGAAACAATGGCATGCTCTGTGTTAGCCCTGTCAGCCTTAGGGCTGTCTTCCCCCAAACCTTTTGCCTTACACCTCGACTGTTGCTGAGCTTGTTTTTTGTTGGCCTTAGCACTGTACCACTGATAATCAGTAATAAAGTGTGTGTGCACGCTCCTTTAAACGTGGTGAAATTGGCTTATAGCCAATTGGCACATTTAATTTACTACAGTAAAGTGGTACTACAAGTACACAGGGCCTGTAAATTAAATGCTACCAATGGGCCTGCAGCATTCATTGCGACATGCACTTAAGTCGCTACTTTAAACAGGTCCCAGGTCTGCAATTGCAAACTGCGTGTGCAGCTTACACTGCCATTTTAACTGAACGAAATAAACCTTTTGCGGGGCCTAAACCTTCCTTTTCAATAGACATAAGTCACTCCTAGGGGAGGCCCTAAACAGCCTATATGGAACGGTGCAGTGTATTTTAAAAGTTTGACATGTGCTTTTAGCTTTTATATTTCCTGGTAGTAAAAAACTCTTAAATACATTTATCACTACTACAAGGCATGCCTCTCCCATGGGATATTTGGTTAAAATCTGCTTTAAGGGTAAATTTGGATTTTAAGTCACAATTTAGAAAGTGCCACTTTTTGAAAGTTGGCATATTCTTGTCCCAACCATTTGGTGCCTGCAGCCTGTGTCCTGGGTCACAAGACTAAGTGTAGCTGGCAGTTGGTCTTTGGGTAGTGTTATCAGACAGTGAGACAAAGGGAAATAGGTGTTGGCGGGATGGTCCATCTCTGACTTGATGAGCGGGAGGAGCTGTCACCTACCACACTTGCACATCACAAAGGCTCTGCCCAGCACACTCACAAGGGGTTTTGACACTAGTCGTTTGTGTCCCCAGATAAGCTGGGTCCAAGGCAGGGAAGTAGGAAATACCAAACACCTCTGAGGGTGGGCACCTACAGGACTTTCTCCTATTTCAAAGTGGGCACCAGGTATAAATAATGGACCCTCACACCAACTCTTCAGTACACCTCTGGACCTGTGGAAGACCCAGAAGAACTGCTGTTCTGCTCTGCAAGAAGGATTCCTACTCTGTTTCCCTGCTGCCCAGCTGCCTAAGTGAAAGGACTGGACTTGCATCTTGATCCCAGGACCACATGAGTGTCTCCAAAGGCTAGTTGGCTGGCCTCCTGATTAGAGCCTCAGGGACAGAAAAGGCTCCAACCACCTTTAACCTAGATCCTGGATACTGCCTGCTGGGAGCTCTGCCCCCCTCTGTAGTGCCACACCAGTCCTAGATCATTGGATGTGGATCTGAATGTGCTCTGCCAGCCCAGTTGTGTTTGCTGTGCAGAATTGGTGAAGCTTGAACCATCTCATCACAGCTCCGCTTCAAAACCACTGGTACTCGATGCATTTGTGACGCAGGACTTTGCATTGCAAGCTTCTCAACTACGGCATCCTCAACAACGACGCAGGACTCAGCATCACAGCCATGCAGCTGCTCAGAACCAATGTTGCATTACTCATTCTCTACGTGGGATCTTGCAACGATCTGCAAACTAGCATTTAAGGTACTTTGTTCAGCTGGCCTAACTTTGTCCCTGAATCTGGCCTGTACTCCATTGTAGTCGGCCTGAACTTGTGACTTTGTCCCAGGCTGGCGCAAACAGATAATGACAATTGGAGCTTTGTGCTTTTAGACACTATTTTCATTTAAGTTTCACAATTGCATATCTCCAGTTCTACTGATTGGATTTTTGTAGTTTTAGACTCAATTAATTGAGTAAATGTTACTCTATTTTTATAAATTGGTTATGAGATTTTTCTTTGTGTGGTGTTTTTGCTCTATCACTGTTTGAAGTGCTGCATAAGTACTTTACAATTTGCTTCGAATTTAAGCCTGACTGCTTTGTGCCAAGCTACCAAAGAATTAGCACAGGTTAATTTGAGGATATCTTGTGCAGTCCCGGTGCTAGGCATGGGCAGTGTGGGAAGCTGCCCAGGGCCTCCAACTCAGCCTACCAGCATGGGGCCCCGCACAATTGCAACACCCACCGGTCCTCTTGTACCCCGACCTCCAATCTAATTGAAAGAAAGGTGTCCCTTCACAATTGGGCCCATGGGAGGGGGCCCTTTCCCTGGGCCTCCCAGGGATGGTGTGGAAAGGCCTAAGGGAGGGTGACACAGCCCCATTCAGAGACACCTCAGGACGCCCATTGTCCAGCACATTAGAGTCCCCGCAGTTTTAACTCTCACCCCACAAACAATTCTCACACCTTCAGCCCAATATAAGCTGTAAAAGAGGTGCTTGTAGGTGGCTGAGAGGAGGAGCTGCGGCCCAGGAGGAGTCTGCACAAAGCAGCTTCCGGGTCCATATATATCTCAACGCTCAAGCAAATGAACACCAGCACTCCCGGGGGGTTAATCCAAAAACACATGCGCTCCTCTAATAGAATCAGAACATGCTATACTTACATGATTTAGATTGTGCTCGGCGCTTGCATAATCAGAGAAATTATTACATTGATATTAGTTGTGACACTCTTATGATTCAAATTAATCTCTATGTTACATACTTATGAATTTGAAAAGTGTAATTAACTTTTAACGCGAATCAAGGGTCAGATGGCTGATGTAAGAATGGCGCCTATGAGCCTGACCTGTCACCCAGTAATGACATATAAATTACTAGGTTTGAGCGCGGCGGCCGCCAACACTAACAAAGGCGAACCGCTGAAACGCGTTTGTTTTCTTATCTTGTGCCATTAAATCCTAATCAAGGATAAACCCCCCGGGAGTGCTGGTGTTTATTTGCTTGAGTGTTGAGATTGTACGCGATACTGTCTTCGCGTTCCTAGCACTCGCTACTGAGTGCGTGAGCAGACGGCAGGAACAAGGAGCGTTGATATATATATATATATATATATATATATATATATATATTATCTACTGGCGGTCGCCAGTAGATAGTTATAGTTAGGACCGTGTTTCCATAGGAAATCCGCAACATTCTATTTAGAATAACTTTGGCGCCGGTCGACGAATCCTCGCGAAATTTTCAAAACTAATGGGGCGCTACGCTCCGCTCCTACCCTGAAAGTCTCGGGGGGATTCGTCAAGCGGGGGCTGAGAAAAAAGGGGGGTCCCAAAACACGTTTTCCCCATGCATTTTTCCATAGGACCTTTAGACACAGCTACAGCCCGAACGGCTGAACAGAATTACTTGAAATTTGGCAGAGAGGTAGTCCTCAGGTCAAGGATGTGCCTTTTGTAGGTCTGGTGTAAATCTGTTCAGTAGGTCCTGAGAAAATAGCATTTAAATCAATATATATATCTGTAAGCGCGCTCCGTGCGCTTACCGTAAGCTTACCGTATGTGTACGGTGCCGTGCGCGAGCTCAATTCTGATTGGTGGTTACATGACTGTAAACATTCAAATTGGTCAAAATCAGGAAGTGTCGGCCGCCATTTTCTGTCTCTCGCACTGAGAAACAAAGGTGGGGAACGTGAAACGGGGGCAACGAAGAGAGTTGCAGACCCCCTAGTGTTTGTCAGGGGGTCCAAGAAGGACCCAAAAGTACGAAAAATAAATTTAATAATTTTAAAAAAAAATCGCGGGGTACGCGTACGGAAAGCTTACCGTACGCGCACGGCAAAAAAAAATAAAAATAAAGAAGTAACAATCACATTTATTAAATAAATTAAAGGACCCACAAGGGAGAAAAAAACAAATGTTACTGCGTAAAAAAATGCGAGGCGCGCACTGCATGGACTGCGCAACATGGGCGCTCGGTGCGCGAAGCGCACCGTGCACCCACAGCGCGAACACGGTGCGCGAAGTGCACCGTGCGCGCAGGGTGTGCGCATAGTGAAAAACCAGAAAAAAAAATAAAAAATAAATACATAACTTAGCATTTAAAAAACCGTACAAATTCACTGAAAAAACCATAGGTTTCACACACGTTATAGTTAGGAATTATCATTTACAAAACCTTGCAAATTCACTTAAAAAACCATAGGTTTCACACATGTTATAGTTAGCTGTACATTTCACTCGTAAAAAAACAATGAAATTCCACGTTATAGTTAGATCAGGTAACTATAACTTGCGCGACCGCAATCCACAATGTGTAATTTCAGATGTCATCATTGATGTCATGAGTGATGTCACTGACCATGTCATGAGTGATGTACTATGTGACGTCATCAGCAGTTTATTGTGGGCGCGCAAGTTATAGTTACCTGATCTAACTATAACGTGGAATTTCATTGGTTTTTTACGAGTGATATGTACAGCTAACTATAACATGTGTGAAACCTATGGTTTTTTAAGTGAATATATATATATATATATATACAAACATATATATTCTCATAAAAAAAACAAAGATTAAAGGTATGTCATAGTTTAGTGAAAATGTCAGTTTAAACATACTGTTTTATTCTAACAAAACCACTGAAATTTACCAGTTACTGTTATCTCAAGTAAATCTAACTTGTGCGCTAAAGTAACTGTAACTCGTACCCCTGCCAAGCACAGTGTTGTCATCAATGATCTAATTTCAGATGTTGCAAAGATATTATCACTGATGTCAAGGAAAACGTCATGAGTGTTATAATAGGGGAAGTAATTAGCAGTGCATGGTGCCCTGTGCCGAAACGTATGCCACGCACAAGTAGTGGGAGGTTGGGTATCAGTGGAGGCTAGTGCACAGGCCCTGGGCCCAAACCCATGCTTTGCATGGCCAAAGGGTGTGCACAGCAGGGGGTAGGATGCCTGCAGGGGTCGGGCGCAGGGCCCGGCCACAGTCCAAGTCCTGTGCCTAAGCCAACGTCCCACATGGCTATGGACATCTTATTTTACATTAAAAATAAATCGAAAATCTAACAAAAAAAAAAACAAAGGTGAAAGTGACGTTATACATAGGAGTTCGATTTATATCTTATTTAAAAATTAAAGGTTAAATGAACATTATCATTAGACAGAAATGTCAGTAAACATACCATTTTAAATTTAAAAAAACACTAAAATTCAACTGTTAAAGTTATCTAAAAAATGTATAACTCATGCCCTAAAGTAACTATAACTCGTGACCTCGCCTTTGCACTCCTAATTACCTCCGATACTACATCACTCAATACATCTTCTATGACATCATTGATAACATCACTGCAGCATCTGTAAAGACATAATTGATAACAAAGCAAACACAAGGAGATGATGGAGGGAGAGCTGAAACTTTTCAGACCCTCACCCCCAGTCACCGATCTTGGTTGAATCCATCATCATTCTTTAGCTCACTCCGTCACCCCAGTTCAGAATTGATAACAACACTGTGTGTGGTGGGGGTGCGATTTATAGTTACTTACCTTTACCTCCCTTAGCCTCTTCCATCCCCATACATCTAAAAAATACCCTTATTTCCCTATCTCTTCCATCCCATGTACCCTTCTTATATCCTCATCTTCTTTTTCCTCTACTCACCTAAAATTCAAATATCACCATAACCGCCCTTTACCTACTCCAAAACCCTAAAATTACCTTTTCCCCCTCTACCTACTACTAAACCTAATATTGCGCTTCCCTCCCTCCGGCTGAAGCGTCGGGCCCCACTGAGCTGCATGAGCCAGTATTATGTTCTGGCATCAGTTAATGCTGCTTTACGTCTCCTGTATATGTATATAATACGTCAGCATTTGTTAGTTCTCGTTCTAGATGGAAAGTCATAAAGAAAAAACCAGTAATGACATCAACTGTGAGTGTACTATCGTTGAAAGTGAAAAGAATGAAATCACCTGAATCTTAAGAGTGTAAAAGTGGTGAATATTGTCATACAGCGAAATATGTTTTTTTTTTAAATGTTGACATTGATCAACTTAGGCATGCTGTTGAACTCAATGAACCTATGAGAAGTTTATATTTTTTAGAGGCTATGTTTCCAATTGTTCATTCCTTCAGTGTAAATGGAAAACGCTGCCCATTTAAATATACCTGGGTTATCACTCTCTGTTCAAAGAATGGTGGACTCATTTTATATTTATCATATGCAGATTAAAAATTAGCATGGTATATTTTTTTTATTTGTTATGTATGAGTCTTATAGAGGGCCATTAGCTTGAACAACTGGATTCTAAATCCAATAATTCACTGCTATGATGTAGCAACAGTGGGTAACAGAAGTTGTTTTGCACAGTTGCTAAGTCATAAGGGAGTTCCAGGCTGCTCTGGCTCAGCTCTTAGACAGGATGTCTGCGTGATGCTGGATCACAACACATCTACAGGAGGGGTGGGGGTGTGATGGCTCACAGAGAGGTGGAGTTTGTTGCAGAAGGCCCGTTTGGGACAGAGAAGAGTCCATGGGATGTACGACTCCCCAATTGCTTCGCTGACCCTGCATAGCAGGGACAGATGATTTTCAGGGCCATACAAAATATAAAATTATAGATGCCTTAAAAGTGAATAATTGGGAATTTTGTCAACCAAAGTTTAACTCTTGTTGTCTATTTGATTTCATTCATAATCCTTCAGTAAACACATCTGCATTATTCACTGTTGCTCATCTATAATTCCATATGTTTGTTTACTGTTACTGATGGAAAGGCATTCTGAGTTGAATCTTCTTGTAGTTAGATGGAGCATAGATGAATTGGCAATTTTAGAATCCTATGTTGCCCTCATTTCCTCAGTCAACCAGAACAAGGTAGCAGTTGTAGTCAAGGTAGTTGGGCAGGAGTCATAGTAGCTGCTGCTGTGCTTGTTTTTGAAAGTCATATTTTTGCCTCAAACTGTGATTCAGGAGCTGTGGCCCCTGAATTATTTTTAAATCTCTGTCTCTCAAGCAGAACAAAGTCTCCCATATGGGGGTCTGGTCTAGCATTCAGCGACGAGGTGTTATCCTTAAATCCATAGTCAGAACATACAACATTGATCTTCTAGACTTACACTACACCATCCAAAACAGATCAGGGCCTGCTTCAATACAACTCCTTGTTGCACATGCAAGCTACCACACGTTCTCATATTTTGGTCTCAATTGGCAGTTACAAAACCTTAATACATAAAAAAGAGCATGGAGCAGGCCGTATTATTCCACATGAGTTTAGAAGCAGTTATTAATTATGTACTTTGCACAAGAATATTTAACAATTTTATAAAATCAAGAACAAAGTTTAATTTTCGGGTAATGCATGCTGCTGTTTATCTGTGGAGGCCCTCAGACCTCAGGAAACTAGCTTCCCAGAAAACACCAAAGCCCTGATTTTGAGTTCCAACCCGTACACAAACCTCTATTTGTGCAAAGGTCACAGTTCTAAGTAAAGTGGTATTTACTGGGTGTGTCAAATACCTCACTCTTTATTAAATTTTGGCAGATCAAACCTGCTTTAATTTAACATGGGAAAACAGTAAGTACCATCCATACGAGTTTTTAAACATGTACACACACGCACGTCTTTCCATGGTTTGTTGCTGTCCTTCTGTGGATAGTAATTCCTCTTTCTATGTGTTTAGTAATATTCTTCTGAGAACTCGAAGATGATCTTTAGATAGAGGATTGAACAGGCTGTAATATGTGTTGTTCTTTTAAAGAAAGCTACCTCATCACTGCCAAGGTTTGAGGTTGCTATAAATCTAGAGCTCTTTTAGGCTTAGAATGAGCGATATGACTAATCGTTCCACACATGGGTTAATCCAAGCTGATTGTCAGAATGTGAAGGAGACAGTGTCTCTTTCTTCAATCTAATAAGGATTACTTTGAGATCATTACTGAAAAGCAACCTATCACATATAGAGCAATGCACAAAATAACAAAGAGCTGTCTTCTGTTATTACTGCAAACATTAGGAGGCTTTCGCTTAAACCAGTAGTATTAATTATATGCTGCTTCCACAATATATATAATGTTGGTGTTATTTAAAGTAGCAAACTGAAATGTAGTCCAATCTGAATTTTGTATCCGTAGCTCTGCTGAGTAAAATTCATTGTTTCCTGTCCATTTTGCAAAAAACCAATGGCGGCTTACTCGTATTTTTATTACAATAACAACACTGTGCAAAAGAGTGGTAAAAATGGAAAAAGTAATATCTAAATGTGTTGGATTACCACACACACCATACGACAAAGTATGCATTAAACAAACTTTGATTTTGGCGCTTTCCGCAGAGACATCCTCAAACTTTCCTTGTGTTAATCCTCCTGTTTTCTCAACCTGTTCTTGTAGGCTTGTAGGACTGCGCACTTTACCGCTTCTAACCAGTAGTGAAGTTCTTGGGCTCACTCCTATGAACATGATCAAATTGGCTTAGACCCAAGTGGCACATTTAGTTTACTTGTAAGTCCCTAGTAAAGTGTTACCTAATGCATCAGGGCCTGTAAATTAAATGACACTGTGCCACCCATTCAAGTAGTCTTTTAAACCCAATTCAGGACTGCCATTGCAACCTGTGTCTGCAGTATTAAGCTGCCTGTGTGACCTGGCAAGATAAATGTTTTGCGTGCCTGAACCTTCCTTCTAGTACATATAAGTCACCCCAAGAGTAGTCCCTAAATAGCCCGTAAGGAAGGGTGAAGTGTATTTAAAAAGTTAGACATGTACTTCTAACTTTTACATGTGCTGGTAGTGAAAACTCTCAAATTTTCAAAGCTGCAAGTCTTAGGTCTTCCACAGGGTAACATTGGTTAATTTATTAGATTTAATAAGGGGTAACTTTCAATTGGGAACAGGTAGGAACTTTGAGTTTGGTTTCTAAGAATTGTAATTTTAAACCCTCTTTAATGGTAAAATTGGATGTTCAGTCACAATTCTGAAAATGCCACTTTTAGAAATCTGCAATTTTCTATATCCTGTGTCGCAAAGCTATGTGTAGCTGGCAGATGGTCTTTGTGTTTAGCTCCCAGACTGTAAGACAAGTAGTAGCTGGCAGGATGTGACATCTCCTGCCATATGGGAGCGGGGAGCTGTCATCTACCACATTTGCACATCACAAAGGCTCTGTCCAGTACACACACAAAGGGTTTGAACACTAGTCTTTTGTGTCCCCAGATAACCTGGGGACAGGTCAGGGAGGCAGTAGTTTCCAAATGCCTCTTGGGTGGAAATTGGGGTCTCCAATAGGTCGATCGCAAACTACCATAAGCTCTCATGCTACTTCTGGGTAGCTCGCACATGATAATTACCTATTAATTGGTTTGACAATATTCAGCTGGCAAAATACTAAGGAAGCAGTGTTAAACAGTGCACCACATTCTTTGGGCATGGGAAGCTGAAAATGCAGGACCATGTAGCCCACAGTCTTCTGAAAAATAATTTGTTTCTTTCTTTTATCACCTCTTTGTTTGTTTCTTTTGCTTTCTTTTTCTACTTTCGTTCTGTCAATCTTTTTATGTTTTGTTAGTTGCCACTTGTTTCTTCTGCTTCTTTTCACTCTTCTTTCTCACATTTTTTGTCTCCCCGCTTTCTCTCCTTGCTTTATTTTTTCTTCTTACTTTATTCCATCCTGCAGTCTTGCTATAACCTTCTTTACTGATTTTCTATTTCAATTTGTTTTTTTCTTGCTTGCTCTATTTTTTTCTATCTTTCCTTCTTGACTTGTACTCTATTTGTTAACCTTTCCTCTGTCATTGGCTCTTTTTGCTTGTTCTTTTCTTGTTTAAGTGTTACCTTTTGCTACGACTTTCTTTTTTCTTTCCTCCTCACCTTTCACTTCTGATTCTTTTTTTATTCTGATTTTGGTTCTCTGTTTAAATTGCTGTTTTTTCTTCTTTTTTTTCTCTTTTTCCTGTTTCTTCTCATTTTTTCTCTTTATTTTCTGACTTTCTCATGTCTTTTCTCTCAGTCTCTCAATTTACTTTGTTTCTCTTGTCCTCCTTCTTCCTCACCTTTTTTCTTTTATTTTCTTCTTTTTTTCTGCCCTCTTTCATGCTCTCACCCACCTCTTTTTCTTTCTATTTCTTTATCTTTCATTCAGTCCTCTTTCTCGCTGCTTTTCTCTTTTTGTACCTTTACTATTTCTCTTTTGTTGGCTTTTTCTCTTTCTTCTACTCTTCCTTGCAATTCTCTCTTCCTCTCGTTGTCCCTTGCTTCCTTCCTCTGGTCCTTTTTTCTTCCTCCCATTTCCTTTTTCTATCACGACTTCCTTTTTGTTCCGTCATCTCCTTCCTTTCTTCCTGTCCTTCATTCCTTCATTCAGCAAGAGAAGCCATCACAAACTGCATTGGCTGCCAGTCAGACTAAGATGCAAATTCAAGGCCCTCTGCTTGGCTTTTAAATCTTTGCATGGACTGGGACCAGACCAGTTTAGGAACAAATTGAGATGGCATACACCAGCAAGAACTCTACGATCAGGTCTGGCAAAAAATATGATGGTTTCCCCCATCTAAGAAGGCCACATGGGGAGGTAGAAGTTTCTATAGAACAACAGCAATGCTTTGGAATCAACTGCCTTTTGCCCTAAAAACAGCACCTTCTTTGCTCAGTTTCAGCAAGGGCCTAAAAACCTGTTTATTTACACAAGCCGGATAAAAGCTTTTTTAGTTCTCGTCTCTAGCAGTAATTTCCACCCCTGCCACACTTGTCTCAGCTCTCTATAGTGCCAAGATGCTCTTGGGCATTAGTTGCGCTCTACACATTTTATTTACATTACATTCCTCTTCCACTCTTCATTGGTTTAGTTCGGTCCTTCTTCAGTTCTTTTGTCCTTTTTTTAAAGACTGCCTAGATTCTTAAAGGAATCTCTTTCTAAATTAATTTTGTGTCATTATTGTCTGACCGATGTGCAGTGTGGTGGTCTCTGCCAAGACATGTTTATTTGTAGATAGCGATGAAGTCTGCCTCTGCATCACAAAATGTATTATTCCTAATGATCAGTGTCATCTTATGTATTGCACGTTAAAGAGGACACAAGTCTAAATTAGATTCTCACTTCGCAGTGTGATTCGTAACAAGCGACAAAACTGACCCTTAGGCACCTCCACAAGTTAGCATTTGCCACATAGCTCAAGTAGCATTAATGCTGCTTTGTCACCGGAGTAGGACTGGGGTACCCTAGGTGTAGTGTTTAAATTGTGTGGACTTTATGTGTTCTTATTTACATCCATGTATTAGGTGGTAGCTCATTATGTTTTTCAGTGACAAAAAGTAGCTCCAAAGTGGGCACTAGATATAAATAATGGACCCTAAAGAAGAATCTGAATGGTGACCCCACCAACCTGAAAAATCTGTGCCCGATTTCTCTGTTGCCCTTTCCAACGAAAATATTGGAGAAAGATGAAAACTAGATGAAAACTAAGAAGTTGCCAAATATTTTCTTGAGCAAAAACTTCTGGGCCCTTCATACAGAATAGGTGCTTATCGCTAGGAAAGATTCTATCCGTAGGCAAGTTGATGAAGGAGGAGCAGCCATCCTGGTTTTTCTTGACCTGTCAGCAGCGTTTGATACCATATCTCCATCTCTGTTGTTGAAAAGGTTGCAGTAGGTCAGATTGAAAGGTGTGGCCCTTAAATTGCTGGAGTCTTTGTTGTGCAATAGAACTAGAACACCAGAGTGACTCCAAGGGCTAGTTGGCTGGCTTGCTGAACAGAGCCTCAGGGATTGAAGAGGCTCCAACCGACTGAAACCCATCACCTGGACGTTGTCTGTTTGAAGTTCTTGCCCCCAAGGGGTGCCTCCCCAGTCTTGGAGCCTTGGAAATTGGCCTGAAGGTGCTCTGCCAGCCCAGTTGTGGTCCTGTGAGCAGAATTCAGCTGCATCAGAACCACTGCAGTCTGACACATCCGCAAAACAGAACCTCGCTACAAAACCCTTAGTCTCATTGGAACAGCCACTGTGCAATGCATCCTTAATGCAGCCTTTCCATTGCAAGCCCGTCATTGATGGCATCCTCAACGATGATACAGGACTCCACATAGCATCCATTCACAAGCTTCAGAACCATGGATTCGTGACGTATCTTCAACGAAGGACTTCGCATCTCAAGACCCTCAGCAGCAACATCCTTGATGATGACACAGGGCTCAGCATCACAGCCCCACAGCTTCCCCAGAACTGGGCTGCATGATGAATCCTGGACACACGATCTCACACGTTTCACAAACCAGGATTTAGGGTACTTTGTTCAGAAGGACATAAATTGGTCACTGTATCCAGTTCCTGCTCCAGTATAGTCGGCCTGAACTTGTGACTTTGTCTCGATCTGTTGTGATCAGATAACCACAGTTGTCGCTTGGTGATTTTAGGCACTATTTTCACATATATCTTCAAAATTGCATATCTCCGGTTTTACTGATTAGATTTTTGTCATTTTGGTCTCAAATGATTCATCAAATTTGACTCTATTGTTCTAAATTTGTGAGGATTTTTTTGTACTGTGTTTTCACTTTATTACTGTGTAAAGTGCTGCATAAGAACTTTACATTTTGCCTCCATTTTAAGCCTGATTCCTTTGTGCCAAGCTACCAGAGGGTTAAGCACAGGTTAATGTGGGGTTTGCTTGTGATCTCACCCTGACAGACATTGTGACTGCTGCTTGAGTATGGTTTCACTTCCCTCAACCAGTAACCAAGTTCCCAACACAAAGATTCTGAATGCCATGGAAATTAATGACGCAAATTGACTGCTATGAAGGCATTCTGCAGCATTGCTAGCAAATGAGTTATTTTTACCCTATCCAGCAAAGCTCAAAGCATTTCAATTTCACTTAGATAGTTCCCTGATTTTTTTCTTCTAGTAACTTCTTTTATGAATTGTTGGTTCTATACTCAGAGCTTGTCTTGGAGGTGGGTTTCCTGTTTTCTTTTGGTCATTGGCCACTATATAGTAAAGTAGCCTACAAGTGGAAGGGAATAGTCAGGCAATGACAACATTTGGTGGGTTGACGCTCGGCCCCCACTTGGCTACGCCAATGACCTCAGCACCGGCTGTACTTTTAGATGAAGGTGGGGCGAGGTGAGTGAGTGAGGCAGGTGTAGAGGCAGAGGTTTCACATGAGTGGGAAGCAGGAGCTTTTCGAGGGCAAATTAAATAAATAATTAATTTTCAGTCGTCTTCCTCTGTCAAAATCCCCCCCTACCAAGCTCCACCACCCCACCGCTGTTACCTGCACGGGCCGCGGCTAATGGGGAGATGCTGCTCACAGTGAAGAGGGTGTGGATCAATCAGCGCCTACTAAAGGTCAGAAGGCTTTGCAGTTAATGCTTAAAGCTACTTTGGAGATTAGCCATAGTCAGCAGACAATAGCGACAGAAGTACGTGGCAGAAGGGAGATATTGGAGGCCATTGATGGAAGGATAGTATTAATTCACAATCGCTTGAAATAGAAGGGGAAGTAAGTAAAAATACAGAAGCATGTAATTCGAGGCACCATGAGACAAGACCTGCTATAGCTAAACTGCAGAGAAAGAACAAAGATCTTGAGACTGGGTAACAGAATCCAAGTCTTCTCTACAGATCTTGTGAGTGTGTTCATCAGCAGGAGGTTTTGCTCAACTGCAGGCATCAAGACATGACTATCATAGGAGCACATCGCGTGCCATGCCAGAGGAGTCAAAGTAACTCTACACCGCGCACTTTGCTAGCTTGTTTTTCAGACTATCTGACGAAAGAGAAGTTTCTTGCAGTGGCACGAAACAGACATAACTTTCAGGTCACAGCTGGGTTTACGTTTTCTATTTTTCAGGCCATGCCGTTTGAAACTACACAGTGGGAGTTCAGCATGTGACGCACTAATTCCTGAAGTTACTAGCAGGTTATGAAAAATGATATTTTGATAATTGAAAGGGCAGATTTTCTGGGTATAAGCTGAATAGTGCCAAAACTGTGGTCTTAACTATGACACTGATCAGACCAAACTAAGTCGGTGATTAAATATCTGGGTATGTATATTTCTGCCAGCCTGCATCAGAGTTCCAAGCTAAACTACGAACCACTTTTGGCGAGATGTACTATATAAAAATAGCATATTTCGCTCTATGAAGATCACTATATCTACTCCCTATCCACTTCCTAGAGGGGGATTTTTTAAAGACCTCCGAGTTTGTTGTTATTTTACTCAGTCTACGATATACGCAGACAAGTTTGGGTTCTTGTACGTCTCAGGTAACCCCTCCTTAAGTAATATCAAGGTCTAATATACAGTATTTAGGCATCATGTACCCGTTTGTAATGATGCTTTGGCGGAAGCCTGTGCAAAGAGTAGACACTGGGGGTAGCAGTTACTCGGAATACTGCATCAGCAGTTTTGTGCTTGGCGACCGAAATCTCCGTTCACCGAATTTGCTACTCCGGAATTTTAAGAGGGAGCATCGACTTTGCCGCACCCTCGTCTGTTGAGTAGCAGGAACCATAAGATAGCTGGAGCCTAAATGTCCCGGATGCTCGTTAGACGATACCCGTGACTCACACGTTTGTCACTTGCAATAGCTTGAGGCAGTTTTGCACTCAAAATATCACAAGTATTTCGAAGGAGATAATATCGACACCCTTGCTTATTCTGCTCGGATCCTTGGGTGATGCTTTGCTGCCCCAGAACGGGTTGGGGTAAGCTTCGGGGCAGTAACTGTGGCGCGGCCACCTAGCTACGCACAGTGGCATCAAAGGATGTGCATGCTCATTTTATTAAATATAGTCTGCAGTATATAGTCTGAAGGGTAGAAGAGGGAGACAAGTTGGTGCTGAAATATGGGGCACGTTTCATCGACATTGGCATTACTTGTATCATTCGACTTATTTGTCACAACTTAGCTATAAACTTTTATTGCTTTCGGATCTTTGTTTTTTTTCTTTAAAAAAATATGTGAATCTGTAACCGATGATTATATGAATCTATGTTTTCATATATCTCAAATATATGTATATTTTTTTAACGATTTTGCCAGCATTAAGGGAGTTTCACCTGGGCTTAGTTTTCATTGTATTTGCCATCTAGGGACTAGCTCCTCCATAATGCCCTTGTATTTTGATGTCGTGGGTTTGGAATAAGAGGTGTCTGTCAGTATAGAAATCAGCGTCATTGGCGCAAGGAGTCAAGTGCAGTGAGAGGTTCAATGTTGAGAGCAAGGCCTGTATGAATCCTGGCTATTGTTTGTTAAAAGTAAACATTCATTTTTTGGTGATTTAAATTTTAGGTAGGAACTTAGCATATCTTTTGGCATGAGCATGAGTCAGGACCTGTTGTAGTGAACATACTCAACTAATGAAGCCTTTTGGTAAAGTTAGCTATAATGGCCACATTGCTGTTGGCTGGCAATGATGGCAGTGTTGGCTGGAAGTGTACCGTGCCTCCCCATTAGAAGATTGAAAATTGTAGGGGAGAGGAGGGACTCTGGAACTCCTCAATAAATTGGAAGGAAAACAGGATGGTCTCGTTGGATAATTTAGTGATGCACATTTCAATCAATACCAGTGTGATATGTGAATTTCAAGAGGAGACAAGGATTACTTGATTTTGATTTGAGATTGTATTTGTATATCGCACTATCACTCCGCGAGGAGTATCTTGGCGCTGGCGTCATACAGTACTGAGGGCACAGATTATTGACTTGCTGAGAGTAATTAAATCAGAGCAAAGCAACAGTCGTCCGAGATACCATAAATCCAAGTTTTGAGATCTTTCCTAAATGAAAGTTCAGTATTACAGAGTTTAATCTGGGCTGG
The DNA here is from genome assembly GCF_964204655.1 of Triturus cristatus. Taxonomy (NCBI): domain Eukaryota; kingdom Metazoa; phylum Chordata; class Amphibia; order Caudata; family Salamandridae; genus Triturus; species Triturus cristatus. Next base: position 965,218,040 of record NC_140590.1, read on the forward strand.
CAACTTATTCCATGCTCTGGCACCCAAAAAGGCTAGGGTTCTTGCGCCTTTTAGTTTATATCTGTAGTTGGGTAGTTTTAGAAGGTTTGCCGAAGAGGATCTGAGATGTCTGGTGGTAGTGTAAGGAGTGACACGTGCCGACAAAAATTTAGGACCAATCTTCATCTTTGCCCTAAACGTGATAAGAAGGATTTTAAAGAGAATTCTTTTGTGGACCGGGAGCCAATGAAGTTTATTTAAGGCGGCAGACGCTGAGGATCTTCTGGGAAGTTTAAGTACCAGGCGGGCTGCAGCATGTTGTACTACCTGAAACTTCTTTAGAACTGATCTATTGGCTCCAGCCAGTAGCCCGTTGCAGTAGTCCATACGAGAAAGTATCAGGGCCACTGCTACGGACTTTCTAGCTGACAAAGGAAGGAACCGGAAGAATTATTTTAGAGTTTTAATTAAGCCGAAACACGTTCCTGCGACTGCTTTAGTATGAGGAAGAAAGGAAAGGGAGTTATCAAATTGGACTCCTAAGTTCTTGGTGACCTTGACCACCTCAGGGGGTGGGGTAGCCCCATCAGTCCACCACATTGACGGGTGGAAGGAGGTGCCAGTCCCTATGGGGAGAATCTCTGTTTTATCGGTGTTACACTTCAAATGATTAATCGACATCCATTGGAGGACAGCAGTTAGACAGGCTTTAAAATTCATTTCAGCTTGCGTGGAGTCGTTCTCCAAAGAGATAATCATTTGAGTGTCATCTGCGTATGACAGAACCTCAATCCCGAAGGAACTAATCAGAGTGATAAGAGGGGCCATGTAGACATTAAAAAGTAATGGGCTTAGGGAAGATCCCTGGGGGACTCCTGCTGAAATGGGTCGTTCAGAAGAGAGGAAAGGACCAAGGGTGATAGCCTGTCTCCGTGAGGTCAGGAAGGATCTGATCCATTTCAGCACCGTGCCTGAGATGCCGCTGCATTCGAGACATCTCAAAAGGATGTCATGAGAGATCGTATCGAATGCAGCTGACAAATCCAGCAGAATCAGTACCCCCTTCCTACCTCTATCTGCAATCATCTTCAGGGCATCAGAAACTTCAATAAGGGCTGATTCCGTGGAATGTTTGGGTCGGAATCCTGCTTGGCAAGGGTGAAGAATCTGTTGGTCTTCCAGGAATTTTGTAAGCTCCTTTAAGACAAAGGTTTCCGTGATTTTACCCAAGGTTGGAAGAAGTGAGATAGGGCGGAGATTGGAGAGCACAGCTGAATCAATGTGTTGTTTTTTTTTTAGTGGTTTAACCAGTGCCAACTTCCAGTCTGCTGGGACAATGCCCAAGCTAAGGGACGAATTAACAATCTGATTAATCAAATGGTTTGCTACCTCTGACAGTTTATGAAGAACCGATGGAGGACAGGCATCCAGGGGCGACCCCGATTTACATTTTTTCGTGGCCATAAGGGTCATATCTAACGATACAGGTGTGAATGCCACAAGAGAGGCAGAGCTACTCGTCGGAGAGGAGTCAAGCGTTTATATAAATATGGAGGGTCTCGGGACACTTGAAAAAAGGCATTACTGTTTTAAATATATAAAAGGATAACAGTGAATGATAAATGTTTTTCATTAAGGGGTTCTGGGTGGCATCAAATAGACAATGAGAGAGAAGCCTGCATTATAAATGAAATTCCTCAGAAGACGGATTTTAGAAATATGTTCATTTGTTATAGTTACAATCAGGGCCGGACTGTGGCATCAAAAGAAGTCCAGGCAAAAAATGCTCAAATCAGCCCTGCTACCTTAATCTCCCCCCCCCCTTCCCTGTTCCAGCTACCATTGACCACGAGGAGCTAGGGAAACTGGCTTCCAAGGGCTCCAGCCCAATAGGGAAATGCCTAGTGGAATAAAAGGCCAGTCCAGCCCCTGTTACCCCATGTATAATTTCATCATATATGTCTTCCCCAAGTACTTGTCCCCTGATAGAAGTGCAGGGCAGGGGTAGGGTACTATTGAGGGAGCCAAAACCTGATAGTGTCTTGTCACTCTCCAAAGTCTCACTCTTGGCCGTGATGTACGCTGTGGTAGATGGAAGCAAAATGTGAATGACAGTTGCACAGATCAGTGGATGAAGAGGGCTGATTTAAAGGCCCTGTATGTGTACAAAAATGTATATATATAATTTTTGGAAATTAAATCTGGTGAGACAGCTAGAACTGTCTCTAGGAAACATTAAAGTATCTGTTGTAATACCACTCACCGACCAGTCTTAGCATTACTCTCCCCTCCCCTCAGAAATATTGACAAAATACTTGGGGGCATATTATCAATCACGGCGTTAAAATTATCGCCGCTTTAGCGGCAGAAAACTGCAGCTAAAACGGCGATAATGGGCTTGATAATATGCCGCAGAGAATTCCAATAGAGGCCCATGTTGACACCAGAACATGGGCTTCTATGGGAATTCTCAAGGGCATATTATCAAGCCCATTATCGCCACTTTAGCGGCAGTTTTCTGCCTCTAAAGCGGCGATAATTTTAACGCAGTTTCTTGATAATATGCCCCTTGGTGTCCTGCCACCTCTGATAATCACCCTCTGCATTACTACTCTATTCCCCTCCCCAAACCCCAAAAGGGACTACTCTCCACTCTTCAAGGGCTCCTTTCTGCCCCTGCACCTGTTTGAACTGTGCTACCTGCTATCTATGGTGCAAACACCCAGTGCTGGCGTCCTGAGAGCTGTGTTAGTAAAGTTTAAAAATTCCTATCAGAGCATGTCAGAAATTCCCAGCCAACAGGAAATATCTTTGAAGACAGAAGGGAGTTGAGAGAAGGTGTGTGAGACTACCAGCCGCCATTCTGGTACTTCCCTCATATCTCTGAAGACTCCGGGAAAGATGGGTAATGCACGAGAAAGGAGTACTTTCATATCTAATATAGCAACAGGGAAAAATGTTACTAAACCATAGCAATAAGAGCCATAATAGCATACTAAGGGGAACATTCTCAAGAACGTGTGATAACCATCGCAAATTTGGCTTAACGCAACTTTGCATATCGCAGTCCATCGCAAGAAAATAACACAGTCTTAACGTCCAATTCCCAACCTGGTGGCACCATGCGATAGCAGCATGATAATTCACCAAATGACCGCGTAAAAACCAAAACGACAAACAAAAAATGCGAAACACGAACGCCCAAAAAGTTGCAAAGCCCCAAAACGCGAAACGCAATTCAGCGAAAACCACCGACAGCCTTGCAATTCCCATGCGTCTTGGGGGAAAAGCAAAAAAAAAAAAAAAAACACCAAAACCAATTCAAACTGCGTACCACCATGGATGCACCTGGACCGAGTGCAGAAGAGAAGCCGAACTCCACAAGCCCCACGGAGGACCAGCATGGAACCCCGTGTTCGGGGAAGGGCAAGGAGAAGAGGAAGAGGGGGTTCAGTCCGCAGGAAGGCTGGATCATCATCACGGAGGTGATCGAACGGTAACTAGACATAATATCGAAAAAAAAATATCGAGTAGCCAGAATATCGAGTTTTTAATATCGAATGGACAGAATATCGACTTGCAAAAATATAGCGGTGAAGAATATCGAAAAACAGGTAAGAAATATCGATTGCAATAATATAGAAGTAAGTAATATCGACAGTCATAATATAGTTAAAAATATCGAATTTTTTATAGTGTTTTAAGTGTTAGTATATGTGTTAAAAGTATGTATTAATATTGGAATGTATGTTAGAATATTTTTAAATTAATGAATTTTATGTTTTTTTTATTTTTTTGTAATTTAATTCCGTAGCGGGTTGTGGGTTTATAGGGGAGTAGGGTGGGAAGTAATTTAATTATAGTACATTAAATAATAATTTATAGGAATTATTAATTATTTTTAATTTAATTTTGCGTTTTACTTCTGTAGCGGGTTGTGGGTTTATAGGGGAATAGGGTGGGAAGTAAGTTAATTATAGATTATTAAATAATAATTTATAGGAATTATTAATTATTCTTAATTTAATTTTGCGTTTTACTTCTGTAGCGGGTTGTGGGTTTATAGGGGAATAGGGTGGGAAGTAATTTAATTGTTATTAGTTAATTATTAATTGGTATTGAAAATTAATTGGTTGTTGATGAATTATTAATTGGTAAATAATTAGTATTAATTGGTAATTAATTTGTATTAATTGTTTAATTGATAATTATGTTAATTGTATTCATTTAATATTTGTAGCGGGCAGTGTGTTTATAGGGGAATATGGTGGCAAGTAATATAATTGTAAATAAATAATTATTTAATTTATTTGTGTATATTGTTAATTAATATATCTTTAATTTAATTTTGTGTTTTACTTCTGTAGCGGGTTGTGGGTTTATAGGGGAATAGGGTGGGAAGTAATTTAATTGTTATTAGATAATTATTAATTGGTATTGCAAATGAATTGGTTGTTGATTAATTATTAATTGGTAAAATATTAGTATTAATTGGTAATTAATTAGTATTAATAGTTTAATTGATAATTATGTTAATTGCATTCAATTAATATTTGTAGCGGGTATTGTGTTTATAGGGGAATATGGTGGGAAGTAATATAATTGGAAAAAAATAATTATTTAAATAATTTGTGTATATCCTTAATTAATATATTATAAATTAATTATTAATTGGTATTATTTGCATTTATTAATGTTTGTTATTGAAAAACAATTGTTTGTTAATTAATTATTAATAGTTAATTAATTAAACAAAAATGTATTGGTATTTATAAATAATCAATTCTTGTGTGATTGGTAATTAATTGTAATACTTGTTTTTGTATTAATAATTAATTAATTTAAAAAAATACATTTATTATTTTCTCTACTATTGCACTTACTTGAGTGGGAATAGTAATTTTACCCCTACGCTATCCAATGCTTTCCGTATTATTGCACTCTCTGGAGTGTGAATATTAATTTTTACCCTACCGCTATCCAACGCTTTCTCTAGTGTTGCACTCACTGGAGTGGGAATAGTAAATTTGACCCTCCCCCTATCCAACGCTTTCCCTACTGTTGCACTCTCTGGAGTGGGAATAGTAATTTTTACCCCTACGCTATCCAATGCTTTCCCTACTGTTGCACTCTCTGGAGTGGGAATAGTAATTTTTACCCTACCGCTATCCAACACTTTCCCTACTGTTGCAGTCACTGGAGTAGGAATAGTAAATTTGACACTCCCGCTATCCAACGCTTTCCCTACTGTTGCACTCTCTGGAGTGGGAATAGTAATTTTTACCCTTATGCTATCCAACGCTTTCCCTACTGTTGCACTCACTGGAGTGGGAATAGTAAATGTTACCCTCCCGCTATCCAACGCTTTCCCTACTGTTGCACTCTCTGGAGTGGGAATAGTAATTTTTACCCCTATGCTATCCAACGCTTTCCCTACTGTTGCACTCACTGGAGTGGGAATAGTAAATGTTACCCTCCCGCTATCCAACGCTTTCCCTACTGTTGCACTCTCTGGAGTGGGAATAGTAATTTTTACCCCTACGCTATCCAACGCTTTCCCTACTGTTGCACTCACTGGAGTGGGAATAGTAAATGTTACCCTCCCGCTATCCAACGCTTTCCCTACTGTTGCACTCTCTGGAGTGGGAATAGTAATTTTTACCCCTACGCTATCCAACGCTTTCCCTACTGTTGCACTCACTGGAGTGGGAATAGTAAATGTTACCCTCCCGCTATCCAACACTTTCCCTACTGTTGCATTCTCTGGAGTGGGAATATTAATTTTTACCCTACCGCTATCCAACGCTTTCTCTAGTGTTGCACTCACTGGAGTGGGAATAGTAAATTTGACCCTCCCCCTATCCAACGCTTTCCCTACTGTTGCACTCTCTGGAGTGGGAATAGTAATTTTTACCCCTACGCTATCCAATGCTTTCCCTACTGTTGCACTCTCTGGAGTGGGGATAGTAATTTTTACCCATACGCTATCCAACGTTTTCCCTACTGTTGCACTCACTGGAGTGGGAATAGTAAATGTTACCCTCCCGCTATCCAACGCTTTCCCTACTGTTGCACTCTCTGGAGTGGGAATAGTAATTTTTACCCCTATGCTATCCAACGCTTTCCCTACTGTTGCACTCACTGGAGTGGGAATAGTAATTTTTACCCTCCCGCTATCCAACGCTTTCCCTACTGTTGCACTCTCTGGAGTGGGAATAGTAATTTTTACCCCTACGCTATCCAACGCTTTCCCTACTGTTGCACTCACTGGAGTGGGAATAGTAAATGTTACCCTCCCGCTATCCAACGCTTTCCCTACTGTTGCACTCTCTGGAGTGGGAATAGTAATTTTTACCCCTACGCTATCCAACGCTTTCCCTACTGTTGCACTCACTGGAGTGGGAATAGTAAATGTTACCCTCCCGCTATCCAACACTTTCCCTACTGTTGCATTCTCTGGAGTGGGAATATTAATTTTTACCCTACCGCTATCCAACGCTTTCTCTAGTGTTGCACTCACTGGAGTGGGAATAGTAAATTTGACCCTCCCCCTATCCAACGCTTTCCCTACTGTTGCACTCTCTGGAGTGGGAATAGTAATTTTTACCCCTACGCTATCCAATGCTTTCCCTACTGTTGCACTCTCTGGAGTGGGGATAGTAATTTTTACCCATACGCTATCCAACGTTTTCCCTACTGTTGCACTCACTGGAGTGGGAATAGTAAATGTTACCCTCCCGCTATCCAACGCTTTCCCTACTGTTGCACTCTCTGGAGTGGGAATAGTAATTTTTACCCCTACGCTATCAAACGCTTTCCCTACTGTTGCACTCACTGGAGTGGGAATAGTAAATGTTACCCTCCCGCTATCCAACACTTTCCCTACTGTTGCACTCTCTGGAGTGGGAATAGTAATTTTTACCCCTAGGCTATCCAATGTTTTCCCTATTATTGCACTCTCTGGAGTGGGAATAGTAATTTTTACCCTCCCGCTATCCAACGCTTTCCCTACTGTTGCATTCTCTGGAGTGGGAATAGTAATTTTTACCCTCCCGCTATCCAACGCTTTCCCTACTATTGCACTTACTGGAGTGGTAATAGTAAATTTTACGCGCCCGCTATCCTACACAGAAAATATTGAATATTTTAAATTAATATCACGTTAAGATATATGTATTAATTTTTTTTTTTTACTTACTTTAATTATTCATTAAGTTTACTGTTATTTAAGTATTTTTAAGTATGTGTCAGTTAATTATATGTATTATTTCATTAATTTAACATTACTTTTAAAACATTTAAAAAATTCGATATTTTGACTAACTATATTATTTACAACGATATTTTGGATTCGATATTTTTGTAATTTCCTGTTTGGAGATAGGACTTCGATATTTTGGTATTCTATATTTTGGCATCGATATTTTTGTAAGTCTATATTTTTTTAGTCGATATTATGTCAGTGATCCGATCGAACACCACCTACAACCGTTCGTCTCCTCCACTGTGACACTGGCAACCTAAACGGAAATATGGCAGTCCATCGTCACCAATGTCGATGCAGTCGGAGTGTCAAGGAGGTCAATGGAGGAGGTGAAGAGGCGCTGGCATGAAGTGCACAGCCAAACCAAGGAGAAACCCACCACCAACAGGAAGGCAGCTATGGCGACTAGAGGTGGGAGTCCTGCACCACAGGAGGAGCTGGATGAGCTGGAGGAAATGGTGGCCACAATCATCAGTGTGGAGACGGTGGCAGGAGTTGGGGGCCTGGACACAGCTTGAAATGACCTGACCCAACAGCAACAGGGCGAGTAACCACCAGGGACTGGGGGACGGAGGAGATGGGCACAATGGCACACACGCACAATCATGTGTAGCACACTGCACCCACACAATGACTATGGAACATCTCTGATATACTTGGAACACTGCAGCACACATACAAACACCAAGTAGGCCCCCGTCCACCATGTGCACATATGGGCCCCCTCCAAATCACCAACGACACAACTGAGCCGTGCACATGTCATGAATCCAGAAAAGCAGTGGCTGTGTGAGCCACACTGACTCTGCAAGTGACACTGCATGACCGATAGCATGGCAGCAGCCAAAATGCATAACATGGTACACAAATCAATATAGAAGTGGCCCAGTGCGGATCACATCTGTAAAGGAGTAGGGGTGGGCGGAATTTGCGAAATCCACTTTCGCAAATTATCGCGAAAATGTTAAAAATTATCGCAAACATGCGGAAATATCGCGAAGATGCAGAAGTTTTTTTCCCGCATGTTCGCAAGATTTTCTGCATGGTTGCGGCTCACCAACTTACCCATGTGGTTGCTCGCGGGCGCGGCCATCTTGTTTTCAGTTGTCTCGCGGTGCATGATCGCGAGAAGAAAGACGTGATCGCGCGTTGCATGACGTCACTGCGGGCGCGAACTGTCGCGAGACAGCGCAAATGGCTAAAAACAATACAACATCTCATGGAGAATGCGACCGGATCAAGAAAACTTGTTGGCGAACACAGGGATTCAGGTAAGGCGATCGCGTGCGTGCGAGAATGTATTATTTTACAGTGCGAGCAAGAACCAAATTATCGCTAAGCTGCGGAATGCGGAAATTTTGACATTTTCGCGCTTTCCGTGGAACGCGAAAATGTCAAATTATCGCAATTTCCGCGAATGGAACGAAATTCTCGCCCAGGCCTATAAAGGAGCAGGTCACACTCTGACATATCCACGTGCACCCACAACCCATGCTGTCCAATACACGCAGCAGACGAACAATGCAAAAGGCCACAAAATCTGTCCAAGAGCACATATGACCCAAGTCGCAAACATTTCAGCCCCCGAAAAGCACACAATTCAAAGGCACACAGCCTCAAACGGATAAGGGTACACGAAATCAGAGCTGCAGGGACAACTCCCCCACAATGCAGCACACACACATAGCAATTACAGAACATCAGCAATGACGGCAATGTGGTAGAAAGTGCAACACCTTCACCACAGGAGAGAGGACACAACAGGTTCCACTTGTGCGTAGTAACTGTCCACTCATGTCTGGCATTGCCTGACACTGTGTGATGATAATGTATGGGTACTACCACACATCCGTCATGTTGTCGAAAATCCCACTGTCTTCCATCAAATTGCCAGCTCCACCAAAACAGTCACAATGTGCATTGCAATGCAGTCTGTATGTAAACATCTGTAAAGCGTCAACATACATGGGAAACTCTGTTAACCTGCATCTCCCCTTAACATTGCAGAGGGACAATCAACACTTACTGCAGAGCAGACCACAAATCCCATCAGTGATGATGAAGAGGACAACCTGCACATATGTCAAGACACCCTCCAACGGCTAATGGACAGCCTCCGCACCCCACCCCCAGGAGCAGGGCAGGCCAGCTGCCTCGAGGTGGCCCCACCACCTGCACAGACCACACAGCAGGAAACACACACCACCACGGTTGTCTCCCAGGACCCCCACGAACAATACATGGAATTTCAACGCTGTGTGTTGGGTTGCCAGGTGGAGTTGGCTGATCAGCTGCGGGTGGGATTTGAGCTCGTGGCAGCCAAACTCGATGCCATACGTGGGTGTCTGAGTCCCATCAGGGACCACGTACAGTCCCTAACGGACACCCCCTATCCGCACCATGCTCCATGACGATCCTTGGCTGACCTCGCTGGGGCCATTACTCAGATACAAGAACTGTCTAGTCAGACAGGCACCAGCAATGACAGCACAGAGTTGGCACAGATGCGGAGGACAATGGAGACCATGGAGCAGATGCAGGCTAGAAGTATGGCTGCCACGGCTGAACACCAGCGAGATGTAGCTGATATCTTCCATGCCATGCAGTTCATCATCTTTCCATTGCTGCCACTGAGCCAGTCCCAGATAACTGCAGCGGGAACTTCGACATACACATCTCCAACCACTGATGTGTCAGTGGCACACAGTGATGCTGCCCCATCACCTTCACACCCTGATGTGTCAGTGGCACAACGTGATGCAGCCATTACACACACACCGGACACACCGGACACAGAAGTATCATAGGAGTAATATGTGGATGGTATTTACTGTGTGAGGAAGGAGGTAGTAGCATCCATCACCGCCATATGGCCTGTCCCTGCCAGGTTTTGCCCTATGCATCATGCCCTGGGACAACACCTTACACTAAACCCCAGAACACTCTGCGACATTCACCCGGACTCCGACATGGACTGCCATATCGTCACTGCTTGACAATTACACAACAATCCGGCTGCAGACTGCACTCTCCCTCTTCCAAATCACTTTTCAATCCCCAAAGGTCTCTGGTTGGCCCACCACTGGATTCCATGTTATGTGGGCTTGGATGGCCATGTACAGCTCCAGCTCCATCATTCACCAGAATGTGAATAAAACATTCGAAATCACACAGATGTGTCATGACTATGTTTACTCACGTATGAATGTATGGATGGATGTAGGGACAATGATTGCACAAGAAGGTACACCCTGGTAAATGACATCATTGCGCATGTTTATCCCTGAGACACATGGCCAATAAGATGACTGTGAAGGTGAGTACTAGCTGAGTCCCCATTGCACATTAACAACAATTTCACATCCCACCAACGTAGGCACACATCCATGTATTGAATAGGGCTGTGTGTCGGAATGGCCAAATCGGTTGCAGGCCAGAAGTGGTGTCCTACATCACATGTGACAACAGAACTTTATGTCGCATACCTATTCACACACATCTGTGTGGATACAATCTGCTATGATTTATAACATTGCTCCACATGGTCAGAGGTTGGACACAACGCATACAGTGAGAAGCTCCCTCAAGATCTATATTTCTTTTTTATCACAACAAACCTAAGTTCAGCATGGGCTTGACAAAAGTATAAGCATATTAACAAAACTAACAAAATAGACTTTATCATTATTATTTATTTGCCTTTTTTGTACATTTTGCATATATATGTATCAAATGTAAATTCATTTCTTTTCTTTTTTTCTCGTATTTTTCAAACTTTTTTATATATTAAAAGATCAACAGTACTTCCACAATACAGTCAGGAGTACATGCAATATACTGTTGAACAAGTAACCCCCGAAAAACAAGCATTTACATATACTAAAACCACAAAATACAAAACTCATACGGACTCAGACAGCATTCACATAGAGACGCATCTGAGAAAAGGGGAGACTAAAGATTGCAGAATCTCCACAACCAAGGTGCCGATCACGATCCGGTAAAAAATTCCCCCGTGCGACTCGTATCGGGTCTTTTTACCGTACGAAACGTACAAGTGCCGTACGAACTGGCAATCACGATTCGCATGGTAAAAAGTCCATACGAACCGCACTGGGAATCATTCCCCACACGTCCCCGGGTCGGAAAATGTGTCCGACACGTCCTCGGACGATTTACCTTACAAACGTGAAAAACCAAGTCCGACCTAGGAATCACGATCCATCCCGTGCGTCCGAGGTTACAACCGTATGGAAAAAACACCGTCCGCACCGAACTCCTACAGCAACCATGGAGACATGTGCCCGCATACGCGCCCAACACTCCCCCCAGCCCCCGTACGTCCGACACGTACCCCCCGTATATGTATACCCCCACCCGTCTAGGTACACCCCAGTACGTTCCAGTCGAACCCCCACCCCAGGACGTGTCATAGCCCCGTCTACCCACACCCCAGTACGTACCAGTCGTACCCCCACCCCAGTACGTGTCGTACCACCGTCAATGTACACCCCCCCACCCCAGTACGTGTCGTACCACCGTCCATGTACACCCCCCCACCCCTGTACGTGTCGTACCCCCCGTGTACCTACACCCCAGTACGTGCGAGCCACACCCCCACCCCAGGACGTGTCATAGCCCCGTCTACCCACACCCCAGTACGTTCCAGTCGTACCCCCACCCCAGTACGTGTCATACCACCGTCAATGTACACCCCCCCACCCCAGTACGTGCCGTACCACCGTCAATGTACACCCCCCCACCCCAGTACGTGTCGTACCACCGTCCATGTACACCCCCCCACCCCTGTACGTGTCGTACCCCCCGTGTACCTACACCCCAGTACGTGCGAGCCACACCCCCACCCCAGGACGTGTCATAGCCCCGTCTACCCACACCCCAGTACGTTCCAGTCGTACCCCCACCCCAGTACGTGTCGTACCACCGTCAATGTACACCCCCCCACCCAGTACGTGTCGTACCACCGTCCATGTACACCCCCCCACCCCTGTACGTGTCGTACCCCCCGTGTACCTACACCCCAGTACGTGCGAGCCACACCCCCACCCCAGGACGTGTCATAGCCCCGTCTACCCACACCCCAGTACGTTCCAGTCGTACCCCCACCCCAGTACGTGTCGTACCCCCCGTGTACCTACACCCCAGTACGTGCGAGCCACACCCCCACCCCAGGACGTGTCATAGCCCCGTCTACCCACACCCCAGTACGTTCCAGTCGTACCCCCACCCCAGTACGTGTCGTACCACCGTCAATGTACACCCCCCCACCCCAGTATGTGCCGTACCACCGTCAATGTACACCCCCCCACCCCAGTACGTGTCGTACCACCGTCCATGTACACCCCCCCACCCCTGTACGTGTCGTACCCCCCGTGTACCTACACCCCAGTACGTGCGAGCCACACCCCCACCCCAGGACGTGTCATAGCCCCGTCTACCCACACCCCAGTACGTTCCAGTCGTACCCCCACCCCAGTACGTGTCGTACCACCGTCAATGTACACCCCCCCCCCAGTACGTGTCGTACCACCGTCCATGTACACCCCCCCACCCCTGTACATGTCGTACCCCCCGTGTACCTACACCCCAGTACGTGCGAGCCACACCCCCACCCCAGGACGTGTCATAGCCCCGTCTACCCACACCCCAGTACGTTCCAGTCGTACCACCACCCCAGTACGTGTCGTACCACCGTCAATGTACACCCCCCCACCCCAGTACGTGTCGTACCACCGTCAATGTACACCCCCCACCCCAGTACGTGTCGTACCACCGTCCATGTACACCCCCCCACCCCTGTACGTGTCGTACCCCCCGTGTACCTACACCCCAGTACGTGCGAGCCACACCCCCACCCCAGGACGTGTCATAGCCCCGTCTACCCACACCCCAGTACGTTCCAGTCGTACCCCCACCCCAGTACGTGTCGTACCCCCGTGTACCTACACCCCAGTACGTGCGAGCCACACCCCCACCCCAGGACGTGTCATAGCCCCATCTACCCACACCCCAGTACGTTCCAGTCGTACCCCCACCCCAGTACGTGTCGTACCACCGTCAATGTACACCCCCCACCCCAGTACGTGCCGTACCACTGTCAATGTACACCCCCCCACCCCAGTACGTGTCGTACCACCGTCCATGTACACCCCCCCACCCCTGTACGTGTCGTACCCCCCGTGTACCTACACCCTAGTACGTGCGAGCCACACCCCCACCCCAGGACGTGTCATAGCCCCGTCTACCCACACCCCAGTACGTTCCAGTCGTACCCCCACCCCAGTACGTGTCGTACCAACGTCAATGTACACCCCCCCACCCCAGTACGTGCCGTACCACCGTCAATGTACACCCCCCCACCCCAGTACGTGTCGTACCACCGTCCATGTACACCCCCCCACCCCTGTACGTGTCGTACCCCCCGTGTACCCACACCCCAGTACGTGCGAGCCACACCCCCACCCCAGGACGTGTCATAGCCCCGTCTACCCACACCCCAGTACGTTCCAGTCGTACCCCCACCCCAGTACGTGTCGTACCCCCCGTGTACCTACACCCCAGTACGTGCGAGCCACACCCCCACCCCAGGACGTGTCATAGCCCCGTCTACCCACACCCCAGTACGTTCCAGTCGTACCCCCACCCCAGTACGTGTCGTACCCCCCGTGTACCTACACCCCAGTACGTGCGAGCCACACCCCCACCCCTGGACGTGTCATAGCCCCGTCTACCCACACCCCAGTACGTTCCAGTCGTACCCCCACCCCAGTACGTGTCGTACCACCGTCAATGTACACCCCCCCACCCCAGTACGTGCCGTACCACCGTCAATGTACACCCCCCCACCCCAGTACGTGTCGTACCACCGTCCATGTACACCCCCCCACCCCTGTACGTGTCGTACCCCCCGTGTACCTACACCCCAGTACGTGCGAGCCACACCCCCACCCCAGGACGTGTCATAGCCCCGTCTACCCACACCCCAGTACGTTCCAGTCGTACCCCCACCCCAGTACGTGTCGTACCACCGTCAATGTACACCCCCCCACCCCAGTACGTGCCGTACCACCGTCAATGTACACCCCCCCACCCCAGTACGTGTCGTACCACCGTCCATGTACACCCCCCCACCCCTGTACGTGTCGTACCCCCCGTGTACCTACACCCCAGTACGTGCGAGCCACACCCCCACCCCAGGACGTGTCATAGCCCCGTCTACCCACACCCCAGTACGTTCCAGTCGTACCCCCACCCCAGTACGTGTCGTACCCCCCGTGTACCTACACCCCAGTACGTGCGAGCCACACCCCCACCCCAGGACGTGTCATAGCCCCGTCTACCCACACCCCAGTACGTTCCAGTCGTACCCCCACCCCAGTACGTGTCGTACCCCCCGTGTACCTACACCCCAGTACGTGCGAGCCACACCCCCACCCCAGGACGTGTCATAGCCCCGTCTACCCACACCCCAGTACGTTCCAGTCGTACCCCCACCCCAGTACGTGTCGTACCACCGTCAATGTACACCCCCCCACCCCAGTACGTGCCGTACCACCGTCAATGTACACCCCCCCACCCCAGTACGTGTCGTACCAACGTCCATGTACACCCCCCCACCCCAGTACGTGTCGTACCACCGTCCATGTACACCCCCCCACCCCTGTACGTGTCGTACCCCCCGTGTACCTACACCCCAGTACGTGCGAGCCACACCCCCACCCCAGGACGTGTCATAGCCCCGTCTACCCACACCCCAGTACGTTCCAGTCGTACCCCCACCCCAGTACGTTCCTGGCGCACCCCCAACACAACCTCCTAAGTACGGAGCGCACCCCATGCCCCAACATCACAACCGCATGTACGAGTCTTACAAAGCCACACACAAGGACAAAATCGTACAACCAAATGGCCCATGTACACACCGTACACACGCTCAAAACGCACGTACACAACAAGGACAAAACAAAACAACTCAACAATACACCATTCGAAAGGCACACAGCCACTAAACATGGCCAACAACCACTAAAATAACACAATCACTGACCTGCAACTGTCAAAAACAAACAGAGGCCCAATACACCACCACTCCTTATAACACACCCACCCAAAATTCAAACACTGCCACACCCACCCATGGACCAATGAAAAGGGCCCACACACACAAACCATGAGCCTTTGCAACAGACCCACTGCTGCCAGACACCACAGAACCAGACTACAAGCGACACCACATCTTACACTTGCACACCTTCACACGACCACCCTCACAAACACCCTCTCATCACATTCACACACACACACAACCATCCACACCCCCCCCCAACATCCACACCCCCCCCACACCCACACCATCCCCACCCATACCCCTCACCATGCCCACTACCAAGAATCCAAAGTTCAGTCACCGAGAGTTGGAGGTCCTTGTTGATCAAATCCTCAGAGTCGAGCCACAGATCTTTGGAACATTGGTCAGAAGCACCAGCCAGGCAGCCAAAACAGCCATGTGGCAGACCATCGTCGATGCTGTGAATGCTGTTGCGGACACCAGGAGGACCAAGCAGGATTGCCAGAACAGGTGGTACGATCTGCGGAGGAGGGTCAGAGCCAAGAGACAGGAGGAACACGACCAGGCCAACGCCACCGGAGGAGGGCCCTCCCGCAGAGCCGTACAGTACCATCCCTGGGAGGAGAGGGTGATGGCCATACTGCCGGTGGAGGCAGTTGAAGTAGAAGGACTCCGAGACCCGGGTGAGTACACAAACAACGCACCTCACATGGGGGGAACTGCAACCACAACCAAAATTAATAACAGGCACGCAACCACCACAAGCCATCGCATTACTCAACCACACTCCATGAGCAGGCACATGCCACTGCTGCCACCATGCCCCATGCACCCAGCTGGACAATGTCAAGTCACAGGCCACAGAAGACAACAACACATGACACGGTAACCCGGATGGCGGGAGGCTGGGCACCAAGAATCACATAGTGCGACTCCAAAGCAGACAACAATGCCCTCTGCCCATATGGCCTAGGTCACAGCCAGACAAACACTGTGTCCCAACACAGGAATGACTTGCCAGCAAATGGCGGACGCCTTGCATCAACACATGGGGGTGAAGGCACTGTTTTGCACATGCCAGCAGCTAATGAACAGCCAACAGTGTGAAAGAGTGGCAGCACACACCACCACAGCAGCAGCGCACAGACACACAGCAGACAAAATGGGTGCCTGGAGATCAGAAACAAACTCACATCAACAGGCCAAGGGCCACTCAAAGATCTGCTAACAGTGTGTGCCCAGGAAGCTGGGCCAAGGTGACAGAGGGTGACACACGGAGGGAGGGAGAGGGGGACAGAGAGGGAGGGAGAGGGGGACTGAGAGGGAGGGAGACGGACAGAGGGAGGAGGCTGACACACAGAGGGAGGGAGAGGGGGACACAGAGGGAGGGAGAGTGGGACTGAGAGGGAGGGAGACGGACAGAGGGAGGAGGCTGACACACGGAGGGAGGGAGAGGGGGACACAGAGGGTGGGAGAGGGGGACAGAGAGGGAGGGAGAGGGGGACTGAGAGGGAGGGAGACGGACAGAGGGAGGAGGCTGACACACAGAGGGAGGGAGAGGGGGACACAGAGGGTGGGAGAGGGGGACAGAGAGGGAGGGAGAGGGGGACTGAGAGGGAGGGAGACGGACAGAGGGAGGAGGCTGACACACAGAGGGAGGGAGAGGGGGACACAGAGGGAGGGAGAGTGGGACTGAGAGGGAGGGAGACGGACAGAGGGAGGAGGCTGACACACGGAGGGAGGGAGAGGGGGACACAGAGGGTGGGAGAGGGGGACAGAGAGGGAGGGAGAGGGGGACTGAGAGGGAGGGAGACGGACAGAGGGAGGAGGCTGACACACGGAGGGAGGGAGAGGGGGACACAGAGGGTGGGAGAGGGGGACAGAGAGGGAGGGAGAGGGGGACTGAGAGGGAGGGAGACGGACAGAGGGAGGAGGCTGACACACAGAGGGAGGGAGAGGGGGACAGAGAGGGAGGGAGAGGGGGACAGAGAGGGAGGGAGACACAGGAAGATGGACAGAGGGAGGAGGCTGACACACAGAGGGAGGGAGAGGGGGACAGAGAGGGAGGGAGACACAGGAAGATGGACACAGGGAGGAGGCTGACACACAGAGGGAGGGAGAGGGGGACAGAGAGGGAGGGAGAGGGGGACAGAGAGGGAGGGAGACACAGGAAGATGGACACAGGGAGGAGGCTGACACACAGAGGGAGGGAGAGGGGGACAGAGAGGGAGGGAGAGGGGGACAGAGAAGGAGGGAGACACAGGGAGAGCAAATCAGTCCTTTGGTGTGTGGGAATGTCTGCTCGTCAGCAGGTGGACTGCGTGCATGTAGACAAGGGTGGCCAGTGCCAGAACCCCCCCTCTTCATCATGGCAAAACGCAGGGCCATGTTACAACCTGTACACGAGCACAAGGACAGCCACCTGCATCATATAAGTGTGTGGATCCACTCCATGTGCACATGTACAGTGCTACAAGGAAGGCGCAAATGCATAGCTCGGCACACATGCACACTCCACTGCTGACTGCAGTCACACTTGACGCAGCAAGTAAGACTGTGCCACACATAGTTAAAGGGGCCAAATTGGTGCCCAAGGGACACACACATGCACAAGTGCACTGTGAGTGGAATGCAAGACAGATCCTAATTCCAAGAGGAAATGTGCCAACTTTGTAACGGATGAAACATGGATGTTGCATGGATCCAAATTAACATTGTCTCTCTCACACACAGGTCAACGTCGTGCTGCACCCCCCAACACTGGGGGGGAACACTCACAGGACCCGGATCTGCAGGAGACCGATCCCACCGGCAGCGACCACTCTCACCACTCTGCGGACGACCCCGACCGACCTGGCCCCTCTGGTGTCCAACCACCTGCAGCACCTGCGTCAGGTACAACCGTGCCAACCACCACCCCCACTCCTGCCACATCCCAGGAGACACCCAGGATCCCTGCCCCAACACCACAATGCAGCCAGGCTCGCCAGGAGGGACACGGTGTCCCGGGCACCCAGGAGGAGGCAGGCGACAACGCCAATGCCACCCCTCAGGGGTCCCGGAGACCCGATGTGCCCACAAGTGCAGGCCAGACGCAAGTGGGCAGGGGTGGTGGGAGTGGAGGACGGCGGAGGCGCGAGCCTGACCAGTTGGCTGGGGATCCGGTATTTTCCCATGTCCGTAACATCCTGGACTCATACCAGCAGGACACCACGGGCATGGCCCAGGTTGTGTCCGTCCTCGAGGGGATCAAGGTCCAGCAGGCCCAGCAACATGCGGAGCTAATAGCCTGTCTACAGCTACACCAACGGAGGATGGAGGACAGACAGGCTGAGCAAGTGACGGCGTCCCAGGGGATTCACGCTGAACTCCGTCGGATGGCCGACACCATGGCCGACCCTCCCTGTGCCAGAAGGCGGAGAACATCACCACCCACAGGGAGGGATCATGAGGAGGAGGAGGAAACATCCAACGGAGCATCCCAGACGTCGTCACGGCCTGCTGCTGAGGTTCCCCGCAGGAAGCCGGGTCGTCCACGGAAAGGACCGTGAGGGTGGCTGCTACATCACCATCTCCCAGGACACCTGGCCTGGCACCTGGCCCACTGGAGCAACAGCATCACAGCATCAAGAGACATTCTCTGCCACATGGCCCTGCTGGTCACTGGCTGACCAATGTTGACAAAGACTGTGGCATGGACTCTGAGGATTTCCAATGGCAAGGACACCAACTCCCCTACTGAACTTTGGATTCCCTAATCCCGGAAAGCCCCTCACTTTGCCCCCCCCCCCCCAATAATAAATCACACTATTAAGAGTAGATGCCTGCTGGTAGCATTATTACCTAACATGTGTCTTGTACAGTCTAAACATGCCTGAGTCATCTGTTCACTTCAACCATCCACACCCTGGGGCCTGAGTCTGGCACAGGACACATGGGTCACAGTTTTTTAGGCAAGACAGACATGGAGCACCATACACACCCGTGATGGTCAGAACCAGCTGAGGGGGTGGCCGAACAACCGTGCTGACAGACACATTGAGTACAGCAACAGTCATGCGCAGAGGTCAGGGATCCTGGCCCGTGTCCTGGGGGGCACCCAGGTACGTGTAGACAGGTGGCAGAACCATGTCCTGCAAGCTTGAGTCCGGTGGATGCAGAGAATGGGGTCATGGACAACGTTGGATGCATGGGGATGGCACATGTCACAATACCCACACAGTCATGGACATCATGCCCAATACACAGTCTCAGCACACACACACAGCTTGCATCTTGCCACTCGACACATTGACACATAGCCACAATCAGGGAATACCATGCCAGACATGCAGGATGCACCGTGCCAACACACCAGCATTGACTGAGAAGAGGCACCTTGGAGGCATAGGGACACCTTTAATAGTCATGTTTTTGGGATTGCAGAGGCAACTTGAAGTACACATGAACACATCATGTGGAGTAACATGTGGCTCCAACACTGGCACCCCCCTTCTGCAACACAAATGCGTGATAGCCATGGAACTGGCACACAAGTGTCGGCTAACAGCTAAATACCCACAGCTGCTCACGGAGATACTGCCATACACCATACATCCGCTGATGTGGAAGTCCCACGCCATGTCAAGACAATGTTAACCGTATGTGTCCGAGGGCAGTGTCACACACATTGATGCCTTCATCACAATCCACTATCCCATCACTGATGACTGACAACCAGGCAGCCCATCTATTCAGGTGTACCCAGCTGCATGTCGTGTCCCATGGGGATGCCACATGTCTGCAGAGGAACCAAACCCCGACCGGGGCAGTGTGCACACATCGTGAACAACTGCCACACCCAATATACCCCAGATGCATCCCTTACCCCATGGAGACTTCCAAACGTGTCCGTGCCTGTAACGCTGAGTCAGCCCACGATGCCATGTCCATGAGGAATAGCAGTGCCACAACAATGCAACCAGAAGACGGCATGCGCAGGTACCTGGGGAAGAGAGACACACAAGAAGTCAGCCACAAAAAGCACAGCCACTTGCATGTGCATTGACTCGACACATGTATGGATGACAACATGCTAGGTCACAATTATGAGTGGGGAAATACTACCATCACTGCCACCATCACTCCAGTGACACACCCACACACACCTCTGACTCACGTGCCATACATGCAGGTGGAGACACGCATCACAACACATGCCACACGGGGACCAAGGCGTGCACACTCAGACACTGGTACTCACCACTAAGCAAAGAAGTCGCGTATGAGCCGAGTCCGGATGTCCTCTTGCGGCTCCACATCCTCCACATCACTAGCCCCATTGCCAAGCCCTTCGTCCTCCATGGGTGGATGGTCCTCGTCATGTTGATTCAGGATGAGTGGCACAGCTCTTTCAACTGCCATGTTGTGCAGCATGCAGCAGACCATGAAGATCTTGCAGACCTTCGCCGGGGCATATGGGAGTGCGCCGCCGGTCTTGTGGAGGCACCTGAATCGGCTCTTCAGCATGCCAAACGTCCTCTCTATCACTCGCCTTGTCCGGCCATTGGCGGTGTTGTAGCGGAGCTGGGCCGGCGTGATGGGGTTGCGGAGAGGTGTCAGCAGCCAAGGCATGTTGGGATAGCCAGCGTCCCCTAAATGGAAAGCACATGGATATCGTTAGAACTGGCGAAGCGGTAGTGCTGCTCGGCCAAACAGAATACAGGACAGACAGACTGTACCCACCAACAACACATGCCCGTTCGTTGCGCAGCTGCATCATCATATCAGGCATCCCGCTACGCCTCATGATGTAGGCATCGTGTGCTGATCCTGGGAAACGAGCACAGACATGTGAAATCACCATGTTGGACAGACACACCACAAGGGCATTGATGGAGTGGTAGTGCTTCCGATTGCGGTACGCCACCTCCCGTGCGTGTGGTGGTACCAAACCTACATGTGTCCCATCTATGGACCCAATGACATGGGGCATCCCTCCCAGGGCATAGAAACCACGCTTGACCTCAGTCATCTGTTCAGGGGTTGGGAACTTGATGAAGTCATCCAGGTGAATCAACATGGCCTCCAAGAAATCATGCAGCACACCGCTGAACATGCTCTGGGACATGCCACCAACATGAGCTATGGTATTTTGGAAGGTACCCGTGGCAAGGAAATGTAGGGCAGCCATTACCTTCAGCTGGGGTGTCAGTGCCGTAGGATACCTGTGCTGCGGTTGCAGGTGTGGTGCCAGTCTCGCTGTCAGCTCCAGAACCAACGGTTGGGTGAAGCGGTAGAGCCGGATCCTGTCATTCTCCTGCATGGTGGCCAAGTCTGGAATTCTTCGGGCAACAGGAGGCGCTCTGCAGTAATTTGGAAGTGACAAGGAAGAGTGAGTGCACTACGAGAACAACTCATGTCTACTGAGCACATGTAAATCTGGCAATACACACATGCCACATAGGGAGTCAGGCATGTGCTACATGCCCAGGACACGTATGGATGCAAGGTGACACTCCTTCCAAGACCCAGCTACACACGGTGATTGAGAACCTCCCCATGCAACGCCATGGAAATAGCTGTGTCCCAGTGCAAGTGCACTGCCCGACGCAAGACAGGAGTGACATACACCCACACATCAGCAGAAGTGTGATGCCGATTGCAGAGACTGGCAGCGGAACACTTGAGCCACAGGTCACATGACATTACACTAGTCCAGCCCACACACCTTGCCATGAAGGTGCACATGTCATGACTCCCCACACATTCCTTGTGAGTTTGCTGACATGGCCTTGTCACGCTACTCCGTGTCCCTTGCATACATGTGCACCTCACATCCGATAACACATGTGGCATGGTGTTGGGAACAGTGTGCAATGACAATCTACACACAGCCACATGTTGGTTGCTGCAACGGCTGCAGCTTTTGAGGGTGCTACAACATCAACCTGATGTAAATCCCGGACACATATATGGCATAGTCACATTGTGCACTGTGGGTAGTGATAAGTCATGTGTCATGACCCCTGTACCGGGCATCATGGGACACTTCCGTGTGTTGGTGTCCGTGCCATGCCAGTGACGCTAACCCCAAGTGCGCAGTCCCACATGCACACATGTCAAAGGAGTCAAGGGCATGCCTGGCACACATTGCACCCTCACACAGTACACATGTACACATCTCATCATACATCTGGTGCCTTCTCCACTCAGGAGGCATGTTCCACATCACAGCCTGTGACACCTGTGCCCCACACATGTGGTAATGCACAGACGATGCCTTGATGTCCATTCCTGGACAAGTATGTCCATCCATGGACAAGTATGTCCGCCCTATTCCTACATGTGTGTCGCCTATCACCACAGTGATGAGTAAAATCCGCCGTACTGCTGCTGAGAGGGCCTGTGCATGTTCCCAAATCACTGTGGGAGTGCTGCCGTATGTGTACCCATCGTGATGGCGAGCGTAGATGCGAGTGTACGGTCCGTACCACTACGAGTACGCATACGCGTGCAGACCCATAGTGATAGAGAGCGTAGATGCGAGTGTACGGCCCTATCACTATGGGTCTGCACGCGTATGCGTACCCGTAGTGGTACGGACCGAACACTCGCATCTACGCTCACTATCACTATGGGTCTGCACGCGTATGCGTACCCGTAGTGGTACGGACCGTACACTCGCATCTACGCTCTCCATCACTATGGGTCTGCACGCGTATGCGTACTCGTAGTGATAGTGAGCGTAGATGTGAGTGTACGGTCCGTACCACTACGGGTACGCATACGCGTGCAGACCCATAGTGATAGAGAGCGTAGATGTGAGTGTACGGTCCGTACCACTACGGGTACGCATACGCGTGCAGACCCATAGTGATAGTGAGCGTAGATGCGAGTGTTCGGTCCGTACCACTACGGGTACGCATACGCGTGCAGACCCATAGTGATAGGGCCGTACACTCGCATCTACGCTCTCTATCACTATGGGACTGCACGCGTATGCGTACCCGTAGTGGTACGGACCGTACACTCGCATCTACGCTCACTATCACTATGGGTCTGCACGCGTATGCGTACCCGTAGTGGTACGGACCGTACACTCGCATCTACGCTCACTATCACTATGGGTCTGCACGCGTATGCGTACCCGTAGTGGTACGGACCGTACACTCACATCTACGCTCTCTATCACTATGGGTCTGCACGCGTATGCGTACCCGTAGTGGTACGGACCGTACACTCACATCTACGCTCTCTATCACTATGGGTCTGCACGCGTATGCGTACCCGTAGTGGTACGGACCGTACACTCACATCTACGCTCTCTATCACTATGGGTCTGCACGCGTATGCGTACCCGTAGTGGTACGGACCGTACACTCACATCTACGCTCACTATCACTACGAGTACGCATACGCGTGCAGACCCATAGTGATGGAGAGCGTAGATGCGAGTGTACGGTCCGTACCACTACGGGTACGCATACGCGTGCAGACCAAAAGTGATGGAGAGCGTAGGCATGCATGTACGGGCCGTTGCCATGCATTTGGGGTGCCCTAGGGCCCCCACACGCACCGTACCTGTGTGTGATGCTCCAAATTACATAGGGGACAAGTATTAAGGCCTACATGCATGCTGGTTGTCATGGAGACCAAGTTCAAAATTCGAAATTGTTCTGGAAGGTGCACAGCAGAAGTCAGTTGGGATTTGTCTACTTTGTTGCAATGTGTTTGTGGGGCTGACATCATGCAGGAGAATGAAACCGATAGAGAACCCACAGACTGCTAGGTTTGAAGGGATTGGTGGAAACATAGGATGCAAATGTGAGTGACCAATCTCTCTGTACTCCTGTGCATGAGACTGGGCAGAAGGGCACATATAAGGCAGCCAGGTCCCATGAGGGAGCACTTGCCTGCACATCTTTGCATTCGTCGACCCAGCTGCTGCTACTGATTCCCTGGAACCATGTCAAGGGCTGTGGAGAGGACACAGCCATTCACCCTGGAGGAGAACATGGCTCTGCTGGATGTGATCCTCCCACAGTACTCCATGCTGTATGGGCGACCAGGTTATCAGGTGAGTGCATAGGCCACTGCCACAGACTGTCCCTATGTGGTGACTGTGACTTCTGCCATTGCGTCCAGGTGTAACACACATGCCATGTACTGTCGGGGGGGTCCCAGGGGGGGGTACCTGATGTCTCCCAGCAGTGCCCTGAGACAGGAGGGGTGGGGGCCTATCACTCACAGCAGTGCCCTGAGACAGGAGGGGTGGGGGCCTATCACTCACAGCAGTGCCCTGAGCCAGGAGGGGTGTGTGCAGAGTCCTCCCAGCATTGCCCTGAGACAGGAGGTGTTGGACAGGCCCCACAGACGGCTTGCTCCCTCCCCGCACGACAGGGCCCGAACTCCGGCCTACCTGGCATATCCCCGCGACGAGCACCCGTACTCCGTCTCCCGACGGACCCTCTGCCCTCGAACCCCTACTCATCACGGGGTCCAGCCCCACCGGCTTCCCCGGCCGGGTCAAGCCGCCCTCTTGGGCCCTGCACCACGCGGCCGCATGGCCTCACCTCGACCCTAACCCCGGGCCTGGCCGGCCCCGACATCCCGGCACCACCATCCACCCAGGAGGTGAGCGGACCACTTGGCAGGTCAATGGGAGAACGAAGTGTCAAGGGCTCTCCCCCGCCAGGTGCCGATCGCCCCCAGCTCCCCCAGGCACTGGCTCCACCCCCTGCTGGGTGTCTGGACACCTTCATCCCGGACCCTCCGACCTCCAAGTGCGAGGGTCCGGACATCAAAGGGCACCAGCCCTATAACTGAGGCAGCTCCGGAGCAGGAAGGCAGTTGTATCCTGGAGTCGAGAGACACCGAGTGAACTCAACCTTGACGGTCTACTGGCGCTGCCGTAGCCGCTCTTGTGAACCATCGTCCTGCCTGCTGGCGCTGCCGCGGCCTTCTGCAACATTCATCTTCCTGGGACCTGCTGGCGCTGCCGCGGCCCGTTGTAACGACCATCCTCACCGGGACCTGCTGGCGCTGCCGCGGCCTTCTGCAACCTTCATCTTCCTGGGACCTGCTGGCGCTGCCGCGGCCCGTTGTAACGACCATCCGCACCGGGACCTGCTGGCGCTGCCGCGGACCGTACATCTTCCGGGGACCTGCTGGCGCTGCCGCGGCCTGTTGTATCGACCACCCGCACCGGGACCTGCTGGCGCTGCCGCGGTCCGTACCACCTAACCACCAAGCTCGAGGATTGTGAGCTCATCATCATCTCATCCGAACTACCTGATTGGTAAATAGACTGTCCCGCTACCCCCTTCCCTACCTTGCGAGACTCTAATCGAGGGGACCCCTGAGTCCAGACCTCCTTGTACCATTCAACCGTCTCTTAAATAAGTGCTTATAAAGAACACTGAACCTTATCCGTGTGTGATATCTGTCTGTAGGGGGGAAGTTACTTGTCTGTACGATCGCTGGAGACGGCTCTCCCCGGAGACCTCTCCCCCTGACCCCGGCCGGCCCTCCCGGTCCGTCTACCTTTTCTAACATTGGTGGCCAGCGGCGCGATCCGAATCAACGCGTAATCGTACAGAGAGTAGCTCACCCCACGACATAAGCACGATGTCAACCAAAGATAGCAGCTCCACCGAGAAATTCCAAATGGAGAAATTAGAAGAATACAACCACCGCGAACTGAGACAATTTTGCATAGAACTTGGCATTGCTACCACCGGCCTGAGTACCAAGGATGATCTAAAGCGCGCTCTTGAGTCATGGACAGAAACTGGGGTCACAGGACCCTCCGACCAAAACAGCATCACACCAGAGGGGAACGCCACGGCTCCCGAGGAGCGGGGAACGGGCCTCTCGCAAGAGGAGATCCGAGAAAGAGACAGAGTCAGATTACACGAGTTGGAGATGGCACGACTCAAGATGGATGGGGAACTCAAGTTAGCTGAACAGAAACTCAACCTCGAGCATATGCGGCTTCGAGAGGAACGAGAAGAAAAGCAGAGACAGAGAGAGCTGGAAGAGAAAAAAATAACGCTCGAGCACGAGCGCCGACTAGCGGAAATAGAACTGCGCAAACAGAATAAGGAACTGGGGGTGCCTGAGCGACCACACACCCCGGGGCCAAGTGAGAAAAAAGTTCACATCCCCAAGGATGTTGTCCGCGAATATGTCCGAGAAGACGACATACAACAGTGGTTTAAAGCCTATGAGATCGCAATGACCTCCCACCGGATCGACCGGAGTGATTGGGGAGCCGGACTTTGGGGGAGATTTATCAACGAGGGTCGCGATGCCCTGCTGCAGCTCCCCGATCACCAAATGTCGTCCTACGACCACATGAAGGCTGCCCTCCTCACCCGCTACGGCCTCACGCCCGAGATGTACCGCCAGAGGTTCAGAGATTGCACCCGGATCCCAGGTACAACTTGGGTAGAATACGTGAACTATTTCAGCCGGGCCTTCGAGGGTTGGATCAAGGGAAGTCAGGTCACCACCTACGAACAACTCTTCAACCTTATCGTATGGGAGCACCTGTCAAACAACTGTTTCGTCGAGCTCAGGCAGCACCTACTCGACAGTAAACTGACTGACCCCCGGCAGCTCGCCGCCGAAGCTGACCGGTGGGAAAGCACCCGAGTGGGCCGGAGAGGGCCACACGACCAGAACAGAAGCAACCAAGGCCAGCACCGTCCTCGGGGAGGAGGAGGGGGCCAGGGGCGAGGGAGAGACGCCTTACCAGCAACACCCGTGGCCAGCACCCCGCCTCCGGCCGGCCGGGGCAACCCCCCGTTGCGGCCTGGGTACCGAGCCAACGTCACGTGCCACCGGTGCCAGCGACTAGGCCACTACGCCAATGACCCGAACTGCCCGCTAAACCAAACACCCAAGCCCCGCCAGGTAGCTGCCGCTGCCCTAGGGGAAGAGCAATCATCGGAGGGACCCGAAGAGTACGAGCCGGCCCAGCAAGGGTGGGAACCGGTCGCCATGGTCCTGGCGTGCTTAGGGGGAAGAGACATGGTTCCGCGGGCTCCCCTACCCGCCAACACCAGAAAATACGGTCAGTGGGTGACCATTAATGGACAGAGAGCCGAGGCCTTGCGTGACACCGGCGCCAGCGTGACGGCCGTCCGCTGTCATCTGGTGAAGCCCGAGCAGATCCTGCCGAACATTCTCTGCCCCGTCCGCTCGGCAGATAACTCTGAGAGTATGTGTAAGATGGCCTGCGTCCCGTTTGAATGGGGAGGGGTCTCCGGCCTACTGAAGGTGACGGTCCGGGACGATGCCCCCGTGGACTGCCTCCTGGGGAATGACCTCGAGAGTTCCCCGTGGGCCACCGTCGAGAAAAGAGAGCACCTGGGGATGCTGGGCCTCCCGGACTGGGCCTGCATAACCACCCGATCCATGGCCGCCCGTGCCGCCCCCCGATCAGAAGAAACCGAATGGCCAGCACCTCCGCCCCCGGTTGCCCCCGTAGAGGACAACGGCGAGTCCGACCTCCCGGACCCGACTACTGAAGAGGACGCGCAACACCAGGACCTTCCGGATCTGGCTCAGTGGCGTCAAGAAGGGGGGCCCACCCAAGAACAGTTCCGCCAGGAACAAAAGACCTGTCCCTCCCTCGAGGGACTCCGCCAACAAGCCAGTACCCAAAA
Organism: Triturus cristatus; assembly: GCF_964204655.1. NCBI lineage: Eukaryota > Metazoa > Chordata > Amphibia > Caudata > Salamandridae > Triturus > Triturus cristatus. Next base: position 965,246,025 of record NC_140590.1, read on the forward strand.
CGCCGGGGACACCACCGGAACCCACTGGGTCTACTGGGATAACGACCTGCTCTACAGCGAGCAAAGAATCGCCGAGCTGGGGGCCGGTCGAGTTCTGGTGGTACCGCTCCGCTTCCGAGACTTTCTGCTCAACCTGGCCCACGATGTCCCCCTGGCTGGACACCTGGGCCAGGACAAAACGTACAGTCGCCTGGTGACCCACTTTTTCTGGCCGAAAATGAGGAATGACGTCCTGAACCACTGCCGATCTTGCCCCACATGCCAAGCCAGCGGGAAGAGTGGTCGGAAGCTGAAGGCCCCTCTGCAACCCTTCCCTGTGGTCACCACCCCGTTCGAGAGGGTGGGGATAGACATTGTGGGGCCTCTGGACCCCCGCACGGCACAAGGACACAGGTTCATCTTGGTACTGGTGGACCATGCCACCCGCTACCCCGAGGCGGTGCCCCTACGGACAGTGACAGCTCCGGTGGTTGGCCGGGCCCTGATGGGAATCTTCTCCCGGGTAGGATTCCCCCGAGAAGTCGTCAGCGACCGAGGTACGAATTTCATATCTAAATACATGAAGTCCCTCTGGCAACAATGCGGGGTCACCTACAGATTCACGACCCCCTATCACCCCCAAGGGAACGGACTAGTGGAGCGTTTTAACCGCACTCTCAAGGGGATGATTGGGGGATTGGAAGAGCCTCTCCGTCGCCAGTGGGATGTACTGCTCCCGTGCCTCCTCTTCGCCTACCGGGAAGTTCCCTAGAAGTCCCTCGGTTTTAGCCCCTTCGAACTCCTGTACGGGCACCCTGTGCGAGGGCCCCTCAGCCTAGTCAAGGAAGGTTGGGAGATGGCCCCCTTAACGACCCCTCCAGACGTCTTCAAATACATCCTGGCCTTACGAAACCAGATCCGGCGCTTCAGGGAGATGGCCAAGGCAAACCTCGAGGCCAGCCAGGAGGACATGAAGAGGTGGTATGATCACAATGCCTCCTCCGTTGAATTCGAGCCTGGGCAGCAAGTATGGGTGATGTCCCCCACCGAACCATGTGCCCTGCAAGATAAGTGGACAGGGCCCTTCAAAGTGGTCGAGCACAAAAGCCCCGTCACTTACCTCATCGACATGGGGTCCTCCCGGAACCCCCTTCGGGTCCTCCACACCAACCGGCTCAAACCACACTTTGTGCGCTCCGAACTAAGCCTCTTGATGGCTACAGACAGTGGTACAGAAGACGACTCCGAGCCCCTCCCGGATCTCCTGAAGACTCAGGAGAAGGACGGCTCCGTGGACGGGGTCCGGCTCTCTGACGCCCTCACTTCGGAGCAACGCCAGGACTGCCGGGACCTCCTGCTGCAGTTCGCTGCCCTGTTCTCCCTCACCCCCGGGGTCACCCCTTGGTGTTTGCACGACGTAGACACCGGGGACAGTCCCCCTGTCCGGCACCGGGCCTACCGCGTACCAGATCGGGTACGGGCCTGCATACAGGAGGAAGTGGCCAAGATGCTCACGATCGGGGTCATCGAGCCCTCGGACAGTCCCTGGGCCAGTCCGGTTGTATTAGTCCCCAAGGCCGCTGCCCCCGGCACCGCACCTGAACTGAGATTCTGCGTCGACTACCGGGGCTTGAACGCTGTCACCCGGACCGACGCTCACCCCATCCCCCGAGCAGACGAGCTGATCGACCGGCTGGGGGCCGCCCGCTACCTTAGTATCTTCGACCTAACGGCGGGCTACTGGCAGATCGGCCTCACACCCAGGGCTCAGGAACGGTCAGCCTTCTCCACCCCCGATGGCCACTATCAATTTAAGGTCATGCCCTTTGGCATGAAGAATGCCCCCGCCACGTTCCAACGCCTTGTGAACCAGGTCTTGGCGGGGCTCGAAGAATTCAGCGCTGCCTACCTGGACGATATCGCTGTATACAGCCGCCACTGGTCCGACCACCTCCGTCACCTCCAAGAGGTCCTACAAGCCCTCCAGCGGGCCGGCCTCACCATTAAGGCCGGCAAGTGCCAAATTGGCCAAGGGTCTGTGACCTACCTTGGGCACCAAGTGGGAAGCGGGCTGGTGGCCCCACTACAACTTAAGATTGCGGCCATCCAGTCCTGGCAGCCCCCCGTCACCCAGACCGAGGTCCGAGCCTTCTTGGGGCTCACCGGCTACTACCGGCGGTTCGTGAAGGACTACGGCAGCATCGTGGGGCCCCTCACGGGTCTCACATCCAAGAACCAACCGAAGCGGGTCAACTGGACTCCTGATTGTCAAGCGGCCTTCGAGGAGCTGAAGGCCGCCCTGTGCACCGCCCCTGTGCTCCAGGCCCCCGATTACAGTCGGGAATTTGTGGTGCAGACCGACGCCTCCGACCACGGCATCGGAGCCGTCCTCTCTCAGTTGAACCCCGAAGGTCATGACCAGCCGGTGGCCTTCATCAGTCGACGTCTCCTGGCCCGAGAACAGCGTTGGAGCACCATCGAGAGGGAGGCATTTGCAGTAGTGTGGGCCCTCAAAAAGCTCCGACCCTATCTCTTCGGTACCCACTTCCGGGTACAAACCGACCATCGACCCCTGCAATGGCTGATGCAGATGCGGGGGGAGAACTCAAAACTCTTGCGCTGGTCCATTTCCCTGCAGGGAATGGACTTCACCGTGGAGCACCGACCAGGCCAAGACCACGCCAACGCGGATGGCCTGTCCCGCTTTTTCCGCCTCGACAAAGAGAGTCCCCAAGGAGATGGGTGACTCTCCCCGCCTTCAGCTGGGGGGGACGCATGTTGGACAGGCCCCACAGACGGCTTGCTCCCTCCCCGCACGACAGGGCCCGAACTCCGGCCCACCTGGCATATCCCCGCGACGAGCACCCGTACTCCGTCTCCCGACGGACCCTCTGCCCTCGGACCCCTACTCATCACGGGGTCCAGCCCCACCGGCTTCCCCGGCCGGGTCAAGCCGCCCTCTTGGGCCCTGCACCACGCGGCCGCATGGCCTCACCTCGACCCTAACCCCGGGCCTGGCCGGCCCCGACATCCCGGCACCACCATCCACCCAGGAGGTGAGCGGACCACTTGGCAGGTCAATGGGAGAACGAAGTGTCAAGGGCTCTCCCCCGCCAGGTGCCGATCGCCCCCAGCTCCCCCAGGCACTGGCTCCACCCCCTGCTGGGTGTCTGGACACCTTCATCCCGGACCCTCCGACCTCCAAGTGCGAGGGTCCGGACATCAAAGGGCACCAGCCCTATAACTGAGGCAGCTCCGGAGCAGGAAGGCAGTTGTATCCTGGAGTCGAGAGACACCGAGTGAACTCAACCTTGACGGTCTACTGGCGCTGCCGTAGCCGCTCTTGTGAACCATCGTCCTGCCTGCTGGCGCTGCCGCGGCCTTCTGCAAAATTCATCTTCCTGGGACCTGCTGGCGCTGCCGCGGCCCGTTGTAACGACCATCCTCACCGGGACCTGCTGGCGCTGCCGCGGCCTTCTGCAACCTTCATCTTCCTGGGACCTGCTGGCGCTGCCGCGGCCCGTTGTAACGACCATCCGCACCGGGACCTGCTGGCGCTGCCGCGGACCGTACATCTTCCGGGGACCTGCTGGCGCTGCCGCGGCCCGTTGTATCGACCACCCGCACCGGGACCTGCTGGCGCTGCCGCGGTCCGTACCACCTAACCACCAAGCTCGAGGATTGTGAGCTCATCATCATCTCATCCGAACTACCTGATTGGTAAATAGACTGTCCCGCTACCCCCTTCCCTACCTTGCGAGACTCTAATCGAGGGGACCCCTGAGTCCAGACCTCCTTGTACCATTCAACCGTCTCTTAAATAAGTGCTTATAAAGAACACTGAACCTTATCCGTGTGTGATATCTGTCTGTAGGGGGGAAGTTACTTGTCTGTACGATCGCTGGAGACGGCTCTCCCCGGAGACCTCTCCCCCTGACCCCGGCCGGCCCTCCCGGTCCGTCTACCTTTTCTAACAGGAGGGGTGGGTGTGGAGTCCTCCCAGCAGTGCCCTGAGACAGGAGGGGTGGGTGCCCATCACTCCCAGCAGTGCCCTGAGACAGGAGGGGTGGGTGTGGAGTCCTCCCAGCAGTGCCCTGACACAGGAGGGGTGGGTGCAGAGTCCTCCCAGCAGTGCCCTGAGACAGGAGGGGTGGGTGTGGAGTCCTCCCAGCAGTGCCCTGACACAGGAGGGGTGGGTGTGGAGTCCTCCCAGCAGTGCCCTGACACAGGAGGGGTGGGTGCAGAGTCCTCCCAGCAGTGCCCTGACACAGGAGGGGTGGGTGCCTATCACTCCCAGCAGTGCCCTGAGACAGGAGGGGTGGGTGTGGAGTCCTCCCAGCAGTGCCCTGACACAGGAGGGGTGGGTGCAGAGTCCTCCCAGCAGTGCCCTGAGACAGGAGGGGTGGGTGTGGAGTCCTCCCAGCAGTGCCCTGACACAGGAGGGGTGGGTGCCTATCACTCCCAGCAGTGCCCTGAGACAGGAGGGGTGGGTGTGGAGTCCTCCCAGCAGTGCCCTGACACAGGAGGGGTGGGTGCAGAGTCCTCCCAGCAGTGCCCTGAGACAGGAGGGGTGGGTGTGATGCACAGTGTGAGCCTTGATCATTGATTGTGACATTGCCATCATTCCACCTGTGTACCCACTGTGGCACGTAGTGCTTTTTCCCTCACCAGGGGATGATGTCCCTATGACAAAGGTGCAATGCGTTGGCTGCATGACATGCCTTGTTGTAACCAGCTAATTTGTACCCATATGTCTCTCTGTGACATGTGGCTGGTGTATTGATGTGGTGTCACTTGTTCCTCCTCACAGGTAGGCGCCACTGCCAAGGAGCAGATCTGGCTGACCGCCGTCAGTGCCGTGAGGGGTGTGGATGGTCGGAGGCGGAGCCTGCCCCAGGTGAGGAAACGCTGGCAGGATATCTGGTGCTGGACGCGGAGGATTGCACGGCTCCTGCTGGGGGACTCACCTGAGAGCCACAAGAACCGCGGCCGCCGCCGTCTGAGCCACCTCCACAGGCGTGTGCTGCCGGTGGTCTTTCCAGACCTGGAGAGGCGCTTACAGGCGATGCAGCAGCCGGAAGGGGGTAGGTACATGTGTGTTTGTTGTGTGTCGCCGGCATTTGTAAGGGCACAGTAGCATGAATCCACTGGCAGGGTTTAAAGGTGCTGTGCAGATCCTGTTTGCCCCAGTATAGCGCTGTGCCCCTGCCACCCTTCCCCTCCTTGCAATGTGTTCCCTGGTCTGTGTGTAGTCACTCCTTCACAGGGTAATGTAGGCTGGCGCTTTGTCCACGGGAACAATGTCTGTAGCATCATGTGTGGGGGTGGTGTGTAACAGGTTGTGGGACCTTGCCTGTGCACTGTCAAGTTCACTGCATGTGGGTTCCATGTCAGTTGGCACTGATGCTGACTCCAGACATGGGAGTTGGTCTCTCATGTGTCATGCCTTACAGCGCGCATGTCCTATGTAGTGGCCTGTGACATGATGTGCATGAGTGTGCGATACACATAGTGCAGGGATGGTGACGTGTGTTGCAGTCATTACCATTCAGTAGCATGTAGTTGCGTGCCCACTACTGTCCCCTGGGGCACCTTTTCCTCAGTGGTGTATGTGTCATCATAAACGTGGCCACTGTCAGTGTCTACAGCGTAAGTTGTGCTCTGTGCCATTGTCCCCTGTCACCATGTATATAGACGTGCTAATTTGTACAGGTGTCCACTGTGCAGCCTGACCTGATTGTCCTTCTTCATACTCACAGTTGCCAGTGCCTGTGTGTCTTGTTATACTCATCTGAGGATGGGCACTGGTACCTCATTATTTGTACAGGCGCACCTTGGCTGTTTGGCGTCCAATCTTGCTTTTTGCCTGCCCCTGTGTGTATCACCCAGACTATGAGATGTTGGTGCCACCTGTGTCTCAACAATTTGCCTCGTGTAGGGTCTTGTTGGGGCGGGCAATGCCTATGTGTTAAATCCTGATTACCACTTGCTGGGTCTGGGCAGTGTGTGATGTGCCTGGACACACACGCAATGTGCAGTGACCGAGTCATGTTGTGCATGTTTTCATCATTACCTATGCAGCATGTGTCTCAAGTTCATGGATATGGTCCCTGGTCATCGGTATTTTCGCCAACGCTGTGTGGTGCAGATGCAGTGCTGGATTGTCCCCAGGGCCTGGGTGCTATGTCAGACTCCTTTTCCTGTGTTTAGCTATTGTCTCATGCTCTCCATGGTATTTCAGTGGCATGGTGGCTCAACCAACTGTGTGTTTCATGCCCTACATCGGTACCCTGTTCAGTAGATGTTAGGGATCTTCCTTTTCAGGCCATGCAATGTTACCTATGTAGATTGGACTCATGTGACAGATGTGTACAGGTGTCTGAATAATTTCTGTCTCTCCACCCTGCCCACAGCATCGTCGGGGGACACAGAGGGAGACATGGACACAGACCAGGCGGAGGGACCGAGCACCAGTGCCAGCCGTGACATCGGGTCTGGCACATCGAGTGGGACAGAGGCGGAGGAGAGTGTGGCCGAGGACCTGTCGACTGGCACATCAGACTACGAAGCTGACAGGTCCGGGGACGATGTCTCCGAGTGGGCGGAGGCTGCACCAGCAGCTGACAGCGGAACAACACCTCGCACCGCCCCCTCAGTTTCCACCAGCCGCCTCCCACTTGCTCGTGTCCCTTCCCAGCGTGCCCGGTCACAGCATGTCTCCTTCCTGCCAGGCACCGCACCCCCTGCCCCTGTCTCCACTGCTGCCGCCAATGCAGAGTCTGTGGACATCCAGCGGCAACTGCAGGTTGGTCAGGCTGCGATCCTTAATGTCCTCCATGCCCACGGCAAAACCCTCACCAACATCGAGGCTTTCTTGGAGGGCATTCATTCATCGCAGGCTGACCAACGCAACTTGCTGAGGTCCATCGACTCCACACTGACTGCAGCAGTGGGTCTCCTGCAGCGCGACCTCCCCCCACCTACCCCTGCCCCATCCACACTTCCCACTCCCATGCCTGTCACACGTACACCCAGACGTCGGCATGCACCCACATCAACGGACACAGGCACCACACCAGCAGGGAAGGTCCACCGCACTCCTCCTGACACGCACACACAGGGTGAGGTAGGCACACCCACTGGGTCGGGGGGCAAACGTGTGACACGCAGCCATAGTGGGAGTCCGCATTCCACCCAGTCCACTCCCTCCAAATCCCCTCCCCTCAGCTCTCCTGGCCACATCTCCCCCAAGGACTCCTTCATGGCCGCTCTGTCCCTGAGCCCCACAGTTACACCACCACGCAAGCGGTCAAGGAGGTCCCCGGTCAGGGTGGTTGAGTCTCCCCCCCTGTCTCCACCCTCCCCCGGTGGCGCTGCGACCCATCCCTCTGACCCCCCCCCCCTCCTTGGGGCCTGAGGTCCCTTCGGGTGCAGGGGACTCCCTGGAGGACCTTGCAAAGGTGTGTAGTGCCATCCTGGCCTCCGCCTTTGGCACTGACCCACCCCCAGTGGTGGAGTCCTCCATCCCTGCACCCACAACGCCGCCCCTTTGCCCTGATGTCCCTGCGGTGCCTGTTGCTTCCCCCCCCCCTGATGCCCTCACCAGTGTGGAAGACGATGCCATTTGACTGTGCAGGCAAGGTAGGGGACACGCATCCCACTGTGTCCCCCATCCAGCTGAGAATCATTGACTGCCCTATGGGCTTTGTGAAGATTGAACTGCCTGCGATCCACGGACATTGTGCTCATGCTGAATAAAGCTTAATTTTGTTTTCATTATCACACTACTGCTATGCTGGTATTGGTGTTGGTGGGGCTGCTACATGGTTTTGGGTGGTGTGTAAGGGTTTGGGTGTGTGGGATATGTAGTAGTGTACTGCTCATTGGTGGGACCCTGTGATCTGTGTGCCATCACAAGGTGTTGGCTAACTTTCTTTGTTCATGTAAGCAGTTACTGCATGGTGCACTTGTCCCAGGGTGTATTCCTTCCTCTGTGTACCCAGCTTTCTTCCCTGCAGGGTGTTCCCAATGTTTAGCGCAGAGCTGTGTCTACATGAGCTGTGTGTGTGACGGAGCCCTTCTACTTTGGCCATGCATGCAGGGCCATGTCTCCACCTGCGACAATCGTGGCATCCTTGGTGATCACTGTACTTGTGTGTGGAGTCTGTTGACATGAGTTCATGGGGACATGTTCCCTTGTAGCCAGTATGCATGTGGATAATTCTGGCCTCACACACATGTGTTACACCCCTCCAGTCTCAGGGCACTGCTGGGAGTGATGGGCACCCACCCCTCCTGTCTCAGGGCACTGCTGGGAGGACTCTGCACACACCCCTCCTGTCTCTGGGCACTGCTGGGAGTGATAGGCACCCACCCCTCCTGTCTCTGGGCACTGCTGGGAGGACTCTGCACCCACCCCTCCTGTCTCAGGGCACTGCTGGGAGGACTCAACACCCACCCCTCCTGTGTCAGGGCACTGCTGGGAGGACTCCACACCCACCCCTCCTGTCTCAGGGCACTGCTGGGAGGACTCTGCACCCACCCCTCCTGTGTCAGGGCACTGCTGGGAGGACTCCACACCCACCCCTCCTGTGTCAGGGCACTGCTGGGAGGACTCCACACCCACCCCTCCTGTCTCAGGGCACTGCTGGGAGGACTCTGCACCCACCCCTCCTGTGTCAGGGCACTGCTGGGAGGACTCCACACCCACCCCTCCTGTCTCAGGGCACTGCTGGGAGTGATAGGCACCCACCCCTCCTGTCTCAGGGCACTGCTGGGAGGACTCTGCACCCACCCCTCCTGTGTCAGGGCACTGCTGGGAGGACTCCACACCCACCCCTCCTGTGTCAGGGCACTGCTGGGAGGACTCCACACCCACCCCTCCTGTCTCAGGGCACTGCTGGGAGGACTCTGCACACACCCCTCCTGTGTCAGGGCACTGCTGGGAGGACTCCACACCCACCCCTCCTGTCTCAGGGCACTGCTGGGAGTGATAGGCACCCACCCCTCCTGTTTCAGGGCACTGCTGGGAGGACTCTGCACCCACCCCTCCTGTCTCAGGGCACTGCTGGGAGGACTCCACACCCACCCCTCCTGTGTCAGGGCACTGCTGGGAGGACTCCACACCCACCCCTCCTGTCTCAGGGCACTGCTGGGAGTGATGGGCACCCACCCCTCCTGTCTCAGGGCACTGCTGGGAGGACTCCACACCCACCACTCCTGTCTCAGGGCACTGCTGGGTGGACTCTGCACACACACCTCCGATTTCTGGATATGTGCGCTTGGCACATACACGGTGGGGGTACGCACAATGCATTCGAGGTGAGGGTACGAGTCTACTGACACTGGTGTGGTGGGGGTACGCTCCGTACGTCCGCGGGTGTGGGTACGGGTCGTACTTACACTGTTGGCATGGGGGGTACGCTCCTTGCATTCGCGGGTGGGGGTACGGGTCGTACTTACACTGTTGGGCTGGGGGGTACGCTCCTTGCATTCGTGGGTGGGGGTTCGAGTCGTACTTACACTGTTGGCATGGGGGGTACGCTCCATGCATACGCGGGTGAGGGTACGGGTCGAACTTACACTGTTGGGGTGGGGGTACGCTCCGTACGTCCGCGGGTGGGGGTACGGGTCGTACTGACACTGTTGGCATGGGGGGTACGCTCCTTGCATACGCGGGTGAGGGTACGGGTCGTACTGACACTGTTGGGGTGGGGGTACGCTCCGTACGTCCGCGGGTGGGGGTACGGGTCGTTCTTACACTGTTGGCATGGGGGGTACGCTCCTTGCATACGCGGGTGGGGGTACGGGTCGTACTTGCACTGTTGGCATGGGGGGTACGCTCCTTGCATACGCGGGTGGGGGTACGGGTCGTACTTGCACTGTTGGGCTGGGGGGTACGCTCCTTGCATTCGCGGGTGGGGGTACGGGTCGTACTTACACTGTTGGGCTGGGGGGTACGCTCCTTGCATTCGCGGGTGGGGGTACGGGTCGTACTTACACTGTTGGGCTGGGGGGTACGCTCCTTGCATTCGTGGGTGGGGGTTCGAGTCGTACTTACACTGTTGGCATGGGGGGTACGCTCCATGCATACGCGGGTGAGGGTACGGGTCGGACTTACACTGTTGGGGTGGGGGTACGCTCCGTACATCCGCGGGTGGGGGTACGGGTCGTACTGACACTGTTGGCATGGGGGGTACGCTCCTTGCATACGCGGGTGGGGGTACGGGTCGTACTTACACTGTTGGGCTGGGGGGTACGCTCCTTGCATTCGTGGGTGGGGGTACGGGTCGAACTTACACTGTTGGGGTGGGGGTACGCTCCATGCATACGCGGGTGGGGGTACGGGTCGTACTTTCACTGTTGGGGTGGGGGGTACGCTCCTTGCATACGGGGTGGGGGTAGGGTCCGTACATATCCGTCCCCACGCTATGTGATGTTTGTGCGGCCCGTACCCAGGCCTTTGCCACGTGGGTGCGATCCGTCCCGCCATTGTTGGGGTGACGTGTGTGGGCGTGGTCCGACTCGTACCCACGCTCTTCAGGCGTGGGTACGGGACGTACCTGTCTGGTTGTGTTGCCGGTTCGCGTGGTGACGGACTTCCGTTGTGGCGGTCGCTGGCTTATCAGGACACGCCCCCACCCCCTCGTGGTGACCAGGGCATGGGAGTCAGGTATGTCCAGGCCATGTGTGGTGTGTGACTTATGTGGTTGTTTTGTGGCCTGCCCTGGTCGTGCCACCCCCACCCCACCCCACTTTCCCCCCTCCCTTAGTTATTCTGACCTTCTGCGGCGTCTGCGTCGTAACCTGTAGAGGAGGTGTACTGCTATGAGGGCAGGGATGACTCGTAGGTTCGGGTCCATGTCTGTCCGTCGCGTACTGGTCCTCCTTGTTCGCGGCGTCGTCTGTCCGTCGCGTACTGGTGGTCCTTGTTCGCGTCGTCCTGATTTCCCGGCAGTTTTTGGCTGCCGCAAAATATTCACCGTGCGGGGTGACGTCGGTGCGAATCGTGATTCCTGGGTCGTGAATGGCTGGCTGCGTGCGTCCCGACGTCAGGTCGGCGCTTTCCCGGATCGCATTGGTAGGTGTTTTTTGTTCGGTCGGGCTTTTTTACGAATCGTACGGTAATGGTGTACCCGTGCGAATCGTAATTCCTTGTTTGTAAAAATTGACGACCGGGTACGCGTCGGGCGGAGATTATGCTCCGTCCGACGGTTCGTACCCGGTTTTTGCAGGATCGTGATCGGCACCCAAGTGTGTTATATATGTTCACCAGGATCTGGATACCATACTCACATTGCCGAAGACACGTAAGGGCACAGGTCTGCCAGCAACTATCCCAAAACAATGTTTGGCTCACAGAGGTGGAGCTGTCAAAAGGGACCCACCCCCATTGTACATGCGTCAGTCCCTCCCTGTGTAGGGACGATGCTCATTGTGGCACACGAGTGGTCAATCTAATCAACACTCATCACAGTTAGACACCAGTGAAGTTGGGTAGACTTTATTGGCATGTGCGTGTCAGTACGGACAAGGCAACAGCCACAACATGCAGGGACATGCTTAAGACACTTACACGCAGCATGGGACCATGTCGAGGTGCAGGAAATGTGAAGGCACAAATGAACACCAATCACCATGGATGGCAATGGTCTCAGCCCATCTTGCCTTGCTGGATGAGTCATGTGTTGTTTGGCGTCCGCCCATTGCCCCGTGTGAGGGGGCACAACTCACAGCCCATGGGGTCTGCATAGTGCTCTGCCACCGGACTGCGCCGACTTGTTGCTCTGCTGACAGCGATCAGGTGAAAGGGTCCGACAAAACACTGACAGTTTACCACCTACTTCAAGTAGGGGGTAAACCACTTGCAAACGGGGAAGGGTCTCCAGGTGACCCCTTCCCCTAGGTGAGTATGTGAGAAAATATTTTTAAGAACAGGCAGTGGTTCCAGGGACCACTGCTTGCACTTAAAAAAATTTAACTGAAAAGTTTCATTTATCTTTTTTAAATGCATCCTGTTTTTCTTTAAGGAAAATGGGCTGCATTTTAAAAAAAAAGACTGCTTTATTTAAAAGCAGTCCCAGACATGGTGTTCTGCTGACCTCAGCAGGCCACCATCCCTGGGAGTGCTAGCCATTGTTAATGGGGTTGCAAATTGCGACAGTCTCATTAATATTCATGAGGCTTTCAATTTTCGACCCCGTTAGGAATCACTAACAGTGTCTGAGACACTGTTATACATCCTGATTTGCCAATTGCAAATTGCGAGTTGCAAATTGCGATTCGCAAATGCAACGCAATTTGCTAGTCGCAAATTTGTGGGTCATACAGCTAGCCCTTTATTCTTTAAAAATTCATGACATTGGTTCTTTTGGGGGATTTTTGTTATTTCGGTCTTATTTTATTTATTAAATTATAGTCTGTTTTCTAACCTGGTGTGGGATACTTTTTGTGTGGTGTTTTTACTGTTTTACCATTTGAAGTGGTGCACCAATACTTTACACATTTCCTCTAAGTTAAGCCTGACTGTTCTCTGCTAAGCGGCCAAGCAAGTGAGCACTGGTTAATTTGGGGTTTGCCTGAGCCTTATCCTGACAAGGATTATGGCTGCTGCTAGACCAGGTCTCACCCACCAGTCAACCGGTAACACAATTTCTCACTACTTATGAACCTGAATATATGGTTTTATTAATCTTGGCCTCCATTTTTGAAAAAATTGTGTGCTCTTTGGCAATCAGTTTTTGAACACATGTCTCTCCTCCTAATTCCTAAAACTGGTCGTAAGTATATGAAAGGAAAGCAAGAATACACTAGTCCAGTGGCGTAACAAAGGCCTCTGCAGCCCCTGCAGTGAAGGCATAGATTAACTTTTCCCGAGCTCCAGGGGGTCCCCTCAGCACAGTACAATGGCCTGAGAGCTCCGGAGTGAATCGGGAGGGGGGCCGCTTTGCAAGGGGGGGGGGCGCTTAAGTTGCGTTACGCCCCTGCAATAGTCTGCTATACCCAGATACAGATACAAGAGATTAGGGCCAAAGCCCTGATGCTACAGGTGTCGTTTTAAAACTCTCAAAACACATACTAGGCCCAAGCTTGTCCCCGCTAACAACAGTTATGAGGGCCAAAATCCTCCATTCCTTATCCAATGGGTTGGAAATCATGCTTGGAAAAGATTCAAGTTTTATTGAATAACTTAATTGTAAAAATGTATTAGCAAGTATTTTGGCTGTCAAAATCTTCACCCCCGCTCAGGTCAGACTTGAATTCGGCCTTACTGATCAACAGGTGGCAGTGACTGGTGCGTATCTGAACATCTGTAACAAGTTACGCAAGGCAAGTCCCGGCATCCTGGAGGCTTTGCTCTGGCTTGAAATCAGTCGAAGTCCCTCAGGAAGACTACATCCTCAACATGTTGAAGACCGCCTGCAGGCTCTGGAAGCAAAAGACTTATGGGACAGTACCTTAAACCAACAGAATTTTAAAACATAAACATGTATAAGAAAGAGTAGCCATCTTTTGTCATTTCATTCAGATCGGGCACAATTAGCCAAACGTATGCCTGACTGGTCAATCATTGCCAAGTACCAGCCAGGCACTGCAGTATCCCATATCTCCAACACTTACGCTGTCCACTGGAAAACAAGATTTCCGGCACTTAGGCTAGGGGAGTGGCCTTTCCTCAACCATCTGCCCAGGCACTGCCGCCCTAATGAGAGTACAATCTGCAGGGGCTGTGAACACACTGAAGAATCACTTGAGCACATGGTATGTCTCTGCCCCCAGCACTGCTTAAAAAACGTAGGATTACCCTAAGAGGAGAATGGAACAAACAAGGTATTCGTTCATGCCGCCAGGCAGTAATAGTTGTCTAAACCCGGACAACACGGTCCTGAATGTTTTGTTTACCAGGGATGCCATCTCGGCAGCTAACATGTTCACCCAGCAGGGGGTATAAAAAAGTAGTCCTTGGTTAACGCAAACTGTATGCTATTTTTTTGGGTAGTCGTATTTTTTAAGACAAAGTTATTGACAAAAATCAGTTGCACTTTACTGTTATTTAGCTCTGACATAACAAAGAGAAGTAACAGCCATTACTTGCGACAGGGGGAGTAAAACATGGGGGCATATCAACAAGGGCTTTATCTCTGCTTTTTTGGCTTTTAAAGCCAAAAAAGCAGAGATAAAACTAGCACCCTATCAACAACAGGGTGCTAACACGCAAATTTGCATGTTAGCACCCTTTTACTCTACGCTTCCCCTTGCATCTCTAATGAGATGCAAAGGGGGCGTTCCAGAGTAAAATAATAGGAGAAATGTCGCTAAGCGACATTTCTCCTATTATCAAGAATGTCGCTAACCCTGTTAGAGACAAAAAAAGCAGCGCTAACCGCGGTTAACGCTGCTTTTTTACATCTGCTAATTTTCAGACTTAGCCATGATATCCTATGGAAGGAGGATATCATGGCTAAGTTTGCCTGTCCCTATCAACAAGGTAACGTGTGATTATCGCTGGGTTTCCAGCGATAATCTCACGTTAGCCTGTTAGCGTGTAGATTTTTATCGCTATTGAGATAAGCGTTGCTAATAGCACGCTATCTCAGCGATAAAAATTCACGCTAGCCGGCGATAATTATCCTCACGCTAAGAGCGCTGAGCGATAATTGTCGCCGGTTGTTGTTGATATGCCCCATAGTTCTCAGAAAACTAAGGTTAAACATTTACCCTGTTGTTTCTACGTTATGCCCCCCAAGAAGTACATTGGTTGTTTAAAGATTTGCACCAGCACTTTACTGAAATCCTATCAACCATATTAATGAAGAGCATTTGACTGTTTTTAAACTTTTAGCCTACACAATGAAACTTGTGTCAACCTTTTTGGAATGATTATTATAATTATTTGTTTTCAAGCTGAAGGAGTTTTTGGAATTACTTTTTATTGATAATGAATGAGTTTCTTTTTATTATATTGGTATGTGTGATTATCTGCTTAAAAATATTGTAAAGCGTTGTGAAAACAAGCATAAACAATGAAGATTATATATACTGGCAGTATTTTACTACTACTATACAGAGTTATACATACATAGACATCAATCAGACCAATATTTTGACATCATAGTATTAGCCTGGCTGGAGACAGGTTGCAGATATTTTCTAAAAAGACCTATAAGGGTGGAGGAAATAATGGGAGTCATACAAAGATTGTTGAATGTTAAAGTCTTGGGCACGGCCGTGCTGACCACCAAGTTTTACAAAGAGGATGCGCACATCCTGATACCTAAACCGCTGGCAATTCACAACGAGGCCTGCAATTTAGGCAGAATGCTCCCTTCCAGCAAGGAAGTCCTAATTAGCTCATGTTTCCAAACCAGGCCAACCCTGGATTAGCCAGACTCTTAAAGGCTACTCTTCCCAATCAACAATGATGATGAAATAGTGGCTAAACTAATAGTGGACATGTTGCAACCCCTGCTCCCCACTTTGCTTAGTCAGGGCTTGTTCATGGCAGGACCACTTCACATACCCTCAGAACCCTTTTTTCACTGATACATCAGATCAATCCGAATAGTGACGTTGCAGAGGTTTCCTCGAAGCCACTAAAGCATTTGACTCTTTAGAATGACCATCCTGTTTTACATCTTTGAAAAACTGGGTGTCAGTGAATAACTAGTTTGGCTGAATGACTCCTGCATTATGAGAGGTTAGTAGCAGTCATCCACCAAAACAATATGGTTTTGGACACCATACATATCTCCAGGGGCACAAGACAGAGATAATTTGAAGCTAGACATATTCCTTTACTACAAACTAAGAGACGAATACCGGAGGCATAGCTTTGATTTCCCTGCCCACCACCAATGCTCCAAACACTGGAACGGGTCCTGTCATCACCTTCGCCCAAGAAGCTGTTGTCACACATGTACAACTCAATCCAAAGTGAGGCCATAATACAACAACCAAATCAAGATAAAGATGGGTTGAGGATCTACAAATGGAGCTTTCAGACGTGCATTGAGAATATTGATTATTTCTGAGAGGTGAACTGTCTCCACACTAGGGGTGGGCAATATATTCCACTTTCCCTGTGGAATTGGTGTAACTTTGGCCACTTCGTGTTACACTTGTAGCGCATAGTAACTGCCAATTCCACAAACTGCCGGTAGAGTTTTTACTTGTGCGCTGCTCAAACAGTAAATTGGAGAGTGAGATTTGGCATCCCCTTGCACAATTTTCGGTCACTAGGAAGGCATTCAGCAAGGCGTCTCTAAGGCAGGCGGTTGTGGGCGGTCGCGACCGTTTGCTGTCAAAAACCTGCCACTCAAGTAGAAAATCTACTTGAACAGCAGTAAAATCAACTAGTGAAGCTTCGTGGAATGAGCTCCCTGAGCTAAATCACAGGGCAAGCTGTTCAACGTGGCTATTTCCACACATTCGCAGAATTCCACTGAGTCTGTCTTATTTTTGGGGGAATCCCACAGAGTAAGACTCTGCGAGTTCTGCTCAGGCCTACTCCAAACTATAAACTGAGACTTATACATTATAAGTTCTTGCATAGGATATATTACACACCCAAGAAACTATATGATTGAGGCTTTAAGGAGATGCCTTTCTGTGACAGATGTGGGATGATGGATGGAGATTTTCCACAATTGGCATTCCTCAGTCTAAAGTTATGGGACTATTGAGTCATTCTTGGTGGGGCTGTGTCAGACATGTGAATCACTCTCAAGCTTACTCTGCTTCTTGCTTTGCTGGGCTATCTCAATGATATTTCCTTTACATATAGGAAAATGTTTTGTTTCTCCTGGTGCTTGTGATGTGGAATGTAGCCATGAGAAAGGGGTTGGGGCCAGCTACAAAACTCTCTGATGGGTTGCGTGATGTGGCATTCCACAACTAACAACTGTCTGAGCACTGGGAACTCATGGCCCTAAATCTCTGCCCAATGATACATGGGCTCCAGTGTGACAGTATCTTCTTTATCATATGTTTACGTGTTTATTGCACAATGCCTTTAAACATGAAGGCGTTCCTAAAGATAAGTGGAGCTGGACCCCTTAAGTTTTTACTTTCTTTTACTACAGTTAATGTGCAAATAAATGCTTGCTTTACAGCATCCTGAGTGTTAGTGCACAGTGAACTAAACAGCAGTCCAGTGCTGCTGTGCACCAGTGAGTCACATGTTAAGGTCAGGCAGGTTACAGGTGACCCCAGGGACATACAATAAGCCCCCCTGGTTTTTTATATCAGTCCCAAGTGCGCTGAGGATGTTCAAGAGGGATATGTTCTTGGTATTGTGGTATACTAGAAAGATAAAACTTCCAGTCAGCCAAGTTTACATGCCTACCCCACCTTGGGCTCATCATGTTCCCTCCCCCACTCTTCAACTTTCAAAACAGCAGGAGAAGGGAGTCTCAGGGAGTTAGCTGAACCATATTTAGACCGATTCACCTGAGTAGTGGGCAGGTCATGCTACAGGACTTAGTTACTCCCATACTTGCAGACTCTCTTTCAGGACCACTTCTGATAACGGGACTTAAATTATTAGCAGGGAAAATGCTGTCTTCATGGACAAGGTGATTCTAGATGAGGGATTTAGCATATAGAATGGAGTACCTGAAATCTGAAGCACAATACAGAAACTAAAAATTGGAGTAGGTTGGTGCCCACTTGGATCTCAAAACAAGCCACAAACTAGGAAATGTCCCAAAAAAATCAAAGCTGGAAAGGTGACTTATTTACAGTACAATAAACAATAGAAAATTATAGGAAAATACAAAGCAGAAGAAGAATAGATAAATTGCCATTAATATGTATAAAGCAAATGGAAAATTATCTGTCTGTAATGGAAAAGAAATCAAAATAAAGCAAGAAGTAGTTGGGAAACACCCAATAGATGTTATGAAAGAAAAGAGAAGAGACCTAACTGAGCCTCTGTTGATAAGTAAGTATGCCTCTAACACCACTGGCTCCCTCTGGAAATAATAAGTACGATTATATCACAATCACAAGAGTGGACAAAGGGAATGATGTATGGGGAGCAGAAGCTAGAGAAAGGGTTCAACAAAGCCAGGACTGAAATGTACTAAACATATAATGGGGAAATATGAGGCACAAAGGCTGGTAGTATAGAAACAGAACAAGTAACTCTGGGGAAAACAAACACGAACATGACTAGCATGCAGATAGAACAAGGAACACTGGAATTAATCTGTACAGGAACACAAATATGACTCGAATTATACAGATAGAGTAGGAAACTATGAAATATAGGACAAAGGTAGCTACCGCATCAGAAAGCATGAACACGATAGGGACAGAGGAACTGTAGCATAAACTAGAGCATTAAAGAAAAAGGAATAGGAACAGAGGAGCTTCAACAGGCATAAATGTACTGGGAAACAAGTAGCAATAACAGAGAACCTAGGAATAGACCTTAAATTAGAGCAGTAAGTCAGATTAGGTTCACACAGAGTCTCAGTATGCAGACATTAGTGAGAACTCTGACCATTGATCTCGGAAGATATAGTTGGAAACTAAGGGGAAAGGTGCAGGGAAGGAGACAGGTGAACGCAATTATCCAGATGCCGGGAATCAGAGCCCTGACTTGAGAGGGATGGCTGCACTCAGACATGGAAAAGGAATTTAGGAGGCCCAATAAAGGAAACAGGGAAACCGGGAATGGAGAGAAGAATGGAGAAGAGACAGAGCAAAGTCCAGAATGCATAAATATATTGGTCAAAGTATTCATAAGGATTAGGAGCCATGAGAACACACAGTGCCCAATTTCCAGGGAGTGATCTAGGCAGAGTTTGACAATAGAAAATACTATATTTCTAAAATACAATCAGAATGGTGGTGTGGGAACCAGAAATGGAGAATATATCAAGGTGTTCCACAGGCATTTGGCAGCAGGATGGTAGAAAGCTGACACTTTCCCCACTACATATAGAAGTGACATTTATGCTGGATGCAAAAGAAACAATTGATAGACGGAATGCTGGACAATGCAAGCATTCACCCCCAGTCACAAGGATCTGGGTTTAATCCATCATTCTTTTACTCACCAAACCACCCCAGTTTGGACCCAGCCATATGCAAATCAGTCTTGACCCTGTTCCTTGTGGGAACAATCCAGCCCAAACTGCCAAGCCTGGTCCTCCCTACACTGGAAACACGCATCCTGGGATGGCCTGGTAGATACAGTGATGGCTGAGCTGAGCCACTGTGCCAGGCACAGTGACTGAGGATCTTGAGAGAATGCATGGACAATTCATGGTGAGCCCTATATTCGCTGCACAGTTTCTCAAGAAGAAGGGAAAGATCAAATTGAGGTTGGTGAGGTGTGGTTGTGGCACCCCCAATGCCCCACTGTCCCTTTGCCCTGCATGCACTGTTTCAACTGGGATACATTCAGGGCAGCAGCATAATGCCACATCTTACTTACACAAGCTTGCATTTGATCAAGTAGGCCTGTATACAAAGACACATATGGGGGATTTGCATTGGATAAACTTGAGCAATTGATAGTAACTGTGGTTAAAGATTGCAGATACTGTTTTTAGTTTTTTTTGGCACTTCTTTCTAGTCGTACACATCTTAATTTGATTATTTTTTATTCTGTTTTGCTTTTTTATAGACTGCAGTATTTTACTTTGATATTTATGTTGTAATTCAGTTTTAGCTTTTTAATGTTTCAATCTCCTTAACAGTAAATTCTGTGCATCTAGGTGTTATATTTAGAGATTTTTTTCCTACTGTTGTTTTTGTGCTGCATTTTAAATTGATTTATTTGTGCTGTTCTGTGATTGTTGTGTTGCATACAATTTTGATTGCTTGTTGTGTTATATCCTGTTATGTTTTTGTTGTGTTGTTAATATGCTTTTAGTTGTGTTACTATGTTGTGTCGTTTTGTAATATGTGGATACTTTAGAAATACCACCAAACCCGGTGCATTTCCAGCCAAAAGCAGTGCAATCCTTTAAAGTTCCAGTGACAAGGAACCATCTACCACTCTCTAAGGTGGTAAATTACTGCTGCTCCGGCTCTTCAGCTATTTAGGACACACTTCAGTCCAAAAATGTGGCAGCGACCATAATTTATCATCCCCAATGCTCAGTTTATACAATAGGGCCCCTAAATACCTGGAGTACTACAAGAGAAAGTCACAGCAAAATGTTTATGAATTGTGACCTCCTCCTCTGAGAATACCTCCAACAACTTTACACATATACATGCATACTTCTGCTGAATCTGCTCCTGCACAATTAACTCGGACAACAAAATCATACAAAACAAATCTCCAGACACAGAAATTATTAGGCTTCGATCCCTCAGACAAAAAAAACATGTTAATATGCCATGTAACAAACTCTTGACCTAATAGTTTTCTCATCTATACAATGTTCTGGCAAATATCTACAAATACAAAAATTACAATATTCAACACTTGGCTGCTGTCTCTCCTCCATCTTCTGTCCTCTGCTTCTCTTCCAGACTCCCTGAAGCATGAAACACGCAGGCTCCCCTACGTTAATCACAACATTGCTGTCACCAGTATGACAGCAGAGTTGTGCTTAGTCTGAGTCTGAGTTGTGCTTAGTCTGAGCAGCCTGGTTCAGTGCTCAGATAGGGATTGGGAGCCTGTGTATGTTCTCCACTCAGGCTGTGCTAAGTGCGCATGACTGGCTGGCACATATTTCTCCAGCCATGAACAATCTCTCTGATGGCTGGCTCAGGCATCTTCATGCACCTGTGTTGGTAATCAGACAATAATATCAAACAAAATGGGGGAGTACTCCCAGATGACAGAGAACTGTCTATAGGCTATTGGCACATGAAGCAAGTGAAGAAATAATCTTTCTTAAGAAGACCCCTCACTCACCAACCTAGTTGGTGACATGCTTCATCATCAATGGTCCCACCCAGATAGCCGAGTGCCATCCGGGTGTGCTATGACACCTGACTACAGTGGAGCTGGTTTTTTTGGGGTTAATAGTGAATTTAGATAAAAATTGGCCAGAATTAACACAATTGAAAATAGTTTATTCTAGGGTAATTTGGACAATGATTAAAACCTAGTGAAGATACCAGGGAAGGTTAAATTGACCTATGGTATCTAATAAAAAGTGAAAAAATATATTTAAGGTCTACATGTTTCAACCATTGCTATGGTTTTCGTCAGGACCATAAAAACGTGACCCGGGAGGTGCACACTCGCTAAGGTGCGCCCTGTCCACGGTCAGTATTGGAAACCTAACCCGTTACTCATGGTTAGGAAAACCTTTCTCCAAGTCGTCGAAAGGAAAAATCTGTAAAGGAAGCACAAACGAACACAGGACAAACATATAAAAATACATATAATCATCACTCTATTCGCAGAATCAATGCTCATATTTGTTGCCAATAAAAACCGTGTGCGTAACACAGTCGTGAAACAATAGGTGAACTCCATCGATGGTGAGTGTGTGTGCTCACACGGTCACAAACATATTCAATAAAGGCGATCAGTAATCACACATCTAGAACAGTAGTGAATATGGGCCATACACAACTATTCCATACCCACTCATGCGAGTCTCAAAGGAGTGGGCGTCTATGTACTCTGAATAGAGTACAAATGTACTAGTGCACCAGTGTAACCAAGGGGTAAAATGGGAAATATCCCGATAGCCCTGGTTAGAGTGAACCCACATGTAACTAGAATATAGTGGTGGGTAAAAACCACAACCTCACTCAATGCGGTGGGCGTGCCGCTAAAAACGAAGTGAATTTCAAGCTCGCTTAGCGTAGTGAAATAATAAAAAATGTGATGGGAGGAGCCTAGCGCTTGACCAAGATGGCCGCGTGAGCTTTGAGCTCCTGGGACCCACGCGCCCTCCGTCGATTATCCTGTCTTAAATCCTGTTTTATATGCACGACATCTTGCAGATGACTCATTGCTGAGGCGATTGATGCTGCCCGGGTTCGGATCGCCCACCGGGAACCGGAGTTGTGCACGGCGGAAGATTGAGGCCTATCTCCGAGGGATGCCAGGGGCTGGCGTTGGCAGGATGCCCGGCCACTAATTGAACAACAGCGGCCTGGCGAGGTGTGAACTGGCGGACGGAGAACGCCGTACTTTCACTTTCACTTTCTCGCCCTTTGTTTGCCTTGGCCCGGGAGTGCCTTCTGATGCTTTACTATCCTCTGGACGCCTTGCGCCCTACTCTGACTGGTTATTGCAGATCTGGCTTCTCCTGTTCCCTCTGACTGAGAGAGGGTCGTCTCTTTGCACTGGATTGCTCGGTGCCAGACATGTCGGGTAAAGCAGAGGTGGATAGGCTGAAACCCAAGGCTACCAGGCGGGGAGCCTATACCCAATCCAATAATATGGATCGCTATGCCCAGCAGAAGGGATCGCCTGGTGGATCGGGCCAGTTGCCGGACGTGCAGAAGGCTGCCTCATCCCCGACCTCGGAGCTCTCGTTGCAGGATGTCATGGGTGCGCTCGAGGGGATGCAGGCCTCGATTGGGAGACAGTTTGATGCCCTGGCGCATAAAGTGGATACTATCTTGGTGGATGTCAACCTGATCCGCGCGGATTTGGGCAAAACCAATGAGCGGGTTAAATCCCTTGATCTCAAGACCACAGGCCTCGCTGATGATGTCTCGGAACTTCAGACCGAAGTTCGTAAGCTGCGGGCCGAGAACGACCTCTCCGCCCGCCGGCTGGAGGACTTTGAGGGCCGGGCCAGGCGCAACAACGTGCGCATTATTGGGGTCCCGGAATCCTAGGACGAGATCTCCGTAGATCTGCTCGTGGAGGACTTGGTGCTTAACCATCTGAAGCCTAAGGGCCTTGGGAAGTTTTTTGCAGTCGAGCGGGCTCACAGAGTTCCTGGCGGGAGGTCCAGGGCGGGAGCCCCTCCGAGACCGATTGTCGCCCGGCTCTTTCACTTCCGAGATCGGGACGCTATCCTGCAAGCATCGCGGGTGACGGGCCCGGTCCCTTTTCAGAACGCATCAGTGAGTTTCTATCCTGACTTCACCCAGTTGGTGCAAAAGCAAAGGCAGAGTTTCCTGGGGGTAAAGAGACGTCTTCGAGAGAGGGACCTGAAGTATGCTATGCTTTTCCCTGCCAGATTACGTGTGGTGTATGAGGACCGGACTTTCTTCTTCGAGTCGCCTGCTATGGCCGTAGACTGGTTGGACGCTTTGCCCCGACGACGGACTGGCGGGGATGCTGCCACAGACGTGGAGGGTGACCGGGATGGGCAGGGTGGATGCCTTTGGAGCCAGACTGATTTGCTTTGGTTCCGGACAATGACTTGAGCTGATTGCAGTAATACGGAGGGTTGCGGGAGGAAGATGGGAGCTCTTTCCTCCCTCAGGGTGCTTTTTGTAGTTTTGTGTTATGGTAGGGCGACAGGCACACTGCAAGTTTGGGGGGCTTTGTAAGCTGCAGCAGGGGTGCAGGGTGGGGGGGAGAGTTGGGGTTTTGGGGTTGTTGTTGGGGGGTTTGTTTTTGCAAGGCGTAGTAATGGTTGTCAGGGTTGTTCAATGGTGGCTCTTCGGGTGTGGGGTGGGCCTCTTTGTGTGTGGGGATGGGGGGAAGGGGCTTAAATATTATTAGCTGGAATGTCAATGGCTTGGGAGATCGTATTAAGCGGGGGATAGTCTTGCAGTTCTTGAAACGGTCTTTGCCGGATGTGGCCCTACTGCAGGAGACACACCTTATAGGTAATACTTGCTATGCTCTTAATAGAAAAGGTTACAAATTCATCGCTCACTCGGGATTCTCCTCAGGCTCCAGAGGTGTGGGCATCCTTGTCAGAGCTTCACTACCTTTCGAGGTGGACTCCACCATTGTTGATGATAGGGTGAGGTTTGTGGCGGTGGCGGGGAGGTGGGAGGGAAGAACGTTGGTGTTGGTTTCGGTTTATGTCCCTCCTGCCCTGCAGGCCTCCACGTTTGCAGATCTGGGTAGGGCCTTGTTGGACCTCCCGGAGGGTATACTTGTGGTGGGGGGAGACTTTAATGCTGTCGGCTCTGGGTTGCTGGATAGGCACCCGCCCAGGGACACCGGGGGGGCTCAGAAGTGGCTTCCAGACTTTATAGATACACTCGGCTTGGTAGACTGCTGGAGGCTCCGGCACCCCACACAGAGCCAATATACCTTCCACTCCGGGGCGCATGGTAGTCTCTCTCGGATTGATTACCTGCTCACTCTGGCTGCGCATGCCTCCTTGGTATCTGAGGCTAGGCATATGGCGCGGGGCATATCTGATCATTCGCCAGTGTGGGTCCGGCTGGATGTCGGCCGCGGGGGAGGGGGCAGGGTTGCTCCTATTAACCCCTGGTACTTTCGTGATCCCAAGATGCGCAGTGCGCTGTTGAAGACAGTTGATCACTATTTTAAGGACAATCAGGGTTCCGTTGACTCGGCTGTGTCGTTGTGGGAAGCATTTAAGACCGTGTTGAGAGGGGAGGCCCTCTCCTTGGTAGTGGCCGCCAAGCGACGGAGAGATGGCGAGGTTATACAGGTTGAGGATGAGATCGCGGCTTTAGAGGTGGCCCTGGAGGGGGAGGTTACAGCGGCCTCACTGCATAATCTGAGCTTGAAGCAAGCGGAATATAGGGACCTGGTGGCGAATGCCGCCAAGACCCTCAGTAGGGAACAGCAGGGTCGCTTGTACGATGTTGGCGATAAGGCCGTGAAACTCCTAGCGTGGCTGGACAAAAAAGAACGTGTTAATAGAGTGGTGCCGGAGCTGACGAGAGAGGGGGGAGAGGTGGTTGTTGATCCCGAGGGCATAGTACAGTGTTTTTCGGATTATTTCCGTATGGTTTATGCCTCGGTTTCGGATAGGCCAACTGAGGATTCGCGTGACCTCCTGCGTGACATCGCTCTGCCCTGCCTTTCTGACGTAGATAGAGATGACCTCGATGGAGATATAACGGTTGATGAGGTGGCGGGTGCTATCCGCGCGCTGAACTCGGGCAAGGCCTCAGGCCCAAATGGTTTGCCGATTGACTTGTATAAGCTGTTCCCGGATAGGGTTGCTCCTCACCTGCGTGCCATGTTCGTGGAGGCGCGGGGGAGTGGGTCCCTTCCGTTGGACCAGCAACTGGCGACGATTGTTGTGATACATAAGGATGGTAAACCCCAGGACAAGTGTGTCTCCTATCGGCCAATATCACTCCTTAATGCCGAGCCGAAAATTCTGGCTAAAATCCTGGCGGGCCGCTTGGTCAGGGTGCTTGGAGACTTGATCCACCCGGATCAATCGGGTTTTATCCCGCACCGTAACACTGCGTTGAACCTTAGGCGTCTTCATGGTGTGATTGCTAGGGCGAGCACGCTGTGAGAACCAGCTCTTGTGGCGTCTCTTGATGCCACGATGGCTTTTGATACGGTGGAATGGGCATATCTGTGGGCTGTGCTTGCCAAGTTCGGCTTTGGCCCTGGTTTTGTGAGCTGGGTGAGGTTGCTTTATGAGGGTCCCCTTGCGAGTGTTGTGGTAAACGGGCGGGCGTCGACACCGTTCCAGCTTGGGAGGGGCACCCGGCAGGGTTGCCCCCTGTCGCCTTTGTTGTTCGCCCTCGCCCTCGAGCCGCTGGCGGCGTGGATACGCTGGCATCCTGATATACGTGGACTTAGATGGTCGCCCGATCACGAGGACCGTATTTCGCTCTATGCCGATGACATCCTGTTATATCTCGCCTCGCCCAAGAGCTCGCTTATAGTGGTTTGTGACGTTCTGACATCTTTTGGTAAGAACTCGGGTCTCGTCATCAATTGGAGTAAATCATATCTGTATGTTCTTAGCGGCGATGTTCCACCTGTCCCGCGAACTTGTTCGATCCAGATCGTCCAGCAGGGCTTCGTGTACCTGGGGATTTTTATCTCCACTGATTCCACTTTGCGGTATGAGAAGAACCTGCTCCCTCCCCTGGCGCGTTTGAGGCGGGATGTTGCGGGCTGGCGGAGGATGCCGCTCTCCCTCCTCGGGCGTGCCGCCTTGTTCAAAATGATGTCTCTTCCCCGGTTCCTCTACGCCTTGCAGAATACTCTTGACTGGGTACCGGCCAGTTACTTTCGGGAGGTCGAAAGCCTCCAATGATCGTTGTTGTGGGATGGGCGGCCGCGCATAGCGATTGCTAAGTTGACGCTTCCGTGGTACGACGGGGGTATTGCGCTTCCGGACATTCGACGCTATTACTGGGCCACCCAGTTGAGCGCGATTAATCATGGTTTCTATGGTCCGGCTCTAAGCCCCGGCTACGCCATGAAATGAAATGAAATGAAATGAAAAAAGTATTTAATAAAGCGCACTGCGGCCAAGCGGCTTCCTGGCGCCATGGACCGATGGTTGTTGCGCGGCGGTAATTATCACAGAGCGTTGTACTCGCGGTCGCTGGACTCGTCCCTCACAGGGCCCACGGGGGTGGCGGTGCGGGTGTGGAAGTTGGCGACTGACTCGCTGGGCTGGAAGGATAGGCTCACCCTTGCTACCCTGTTGTTTGACTCTGAAAAATTGGGGAAGCTTTGGCATACGAAAGGTTTTGAGAAATGGGACCTGATCGGTATCTCCAGGGTTGGAGATTTGCTGATTAAGGGGAGGGTCAAGTCCTTTGAAGAGCTGCAGAAGGAGTATGAGTTGGGGAAATCTGAGTTTTTCCGCTATGTTCAGGTGTGTCATGCCCTGCGGTCAGTTCTCGTGGAAGGTGAGAGGGTGCCTGAGTCCTCCCCATTGGAGGACCGGATCCTCGATGGCCATATGCCAGAGAGTACGATCTCTCTTATCTATAAGAAATTGATTAATGTTCGGGCAGACCTGCTATTGGGCCTGCGGGACCAATGGACTAGGGACGGCCTTGAGCTGGATGACGAGGACTGGCAGTCTGCGGTTTCCTCTCCTAAGGAGGTCGCGATTCCGTCGCGTCTGCGGCTGGTGCAGCTCAAAATACTCCACATAGTCTATGTTACGGGGCCAAGGCTGGTTCGTATGGGATTTTCTGAGGAGGGCTTATGTAGGAGGGGCTGTGGTATGGTGGGTACCTTCCTGCATATCATTTGGGAATGTGGCATCATCATGGAATTTTGGAGGAGAGTCCATGCGGTAATGGGGGAGGTGACGTGCATTGTTATGCAGCCGGAGGCGCGGTGTTGTCTCCTGAATGTTTGGGGGCCTACTGATCACGATGAGGCACAGACCCAGTGGGTGACCCTGGGTAACATGGTGGCTAAGCGAGACATCGCGCGCCTGTGGGGCTCCGCGGGACCCCCCACATTGGCTGCGTGGAAGGAAAACATGGACTGGAGTATGTTCAGGGAAAAGACGGTATATTGCGCTAGAGGGCGCCCTCGGAAGTGGCATGCCATTTGGGGGCGGTGGAACCAATATAGGGGGGGCATATGCCTTGCCCCTGATCTGGATCCCCCCGAGGAGCAGCTCTCTCCTTAGCATTCTTTCCAGCTCTGTACATATATTTGATTGTTAATTGATTTCTTGGGTCTCTGCTTTTCCCCTTTTCCCTCTTATCACAGCACTGTGACTGATAGACGAGGGGGGTCCGGTCTCCCCTGAGGGGCAATCACCAGTTGTAATCAGTGTTTACGCCTTGCGTGGGTTTGGTTTGTGTTTGTGTTTATTTAAAATAGAACCTTTTTGCTTCTCCTTTTCTGCACTGTGGACGCTTCTTTGTACTGCTCTCTTGAAGCTGCCGAACCTCCGGGTTGTCGGCTGAATAGCTGTGTCCCTGATTTTTGATGAATAAAGGTTTTTAAAAAAAAAAAAAAAAAAAAAAAAAAATGTGATAAACCAATGGTCGAGAGTGAAGAAAGGAGAGGGAAGTGCGCTTACTTAGAGGGCAGTGTTAGCGCACCTCAAGGGAGACGGGATCACTCGATTTGTAATTTCCAAATCTAGGTAAAGAAAAAATTACAATCATCACGTATATACTCTAGGCAGTATCAAGCGTGCTTACGGAGTCCCTACAACACCATAGTACTCACTCAGAACCACAAATCAGTAAGCATATTAGCCTAGTAGTGATCAGTCCAGTCCCCCGAAAGAATAGTCAAGACCCCGGACGAAGTCTCTCTATTGAGGAGGTAGTTCCGGGTCACGTGGGGAGACGCTGGCGTGCAGGTCATGTGATGCGCAAAACAATCAATGTCCGGGACAGCGTAAAGCGGAATAAATAAAGTTAAACTGACAATATGCAAGTTACAACGAGGAATTTGCTTCAACATTAAAAAACAAACAACCTTCGAAGGTAATGCAACGGGAAATAAAGAAGACCGATAATAACTGTTGGTACACCTGGCACGCTAAAAGTGCCTATGTAGTATAGCTAAGTGGTTTTTAGGGGGTGCAAATATTGCCCAATATTCAGCAAATTACTAGATAATTTCAAGCTGTAATAAATAGGGAATAGGCTCAAATCGTATGGTAAGACACTGTACTTCAACTGAAAATTAAACAGAAAGTACGATAAGTCAATGTGGCAGTATAAAAATTACATGCTTATCTCGTCAATACAGTATTACAGGGAATATTCTCAGAGTCAGGTGGAGTAATAAAGTTACAATAACTACGGGGTTTTAACTTCAAAATTGAAATACAACCCGTAGTAGAGATGCGATGGGCTTTAGAAAACCCCAGCTCAGTCACAGCTGTTATTAATCTGGTACGCTTAAGGTACGTTCAAAATACCCACGTGATATAGCTCATTAATCCTAGGGTGTACATGTACTGTCCAATACAAAGCATCTTAGACTCTGAGTAGATTTGTGCTGGGATGAACAAAGGATAGGCTAAAATAGTATGATAAAGCACTGTACTCCAAATAACAATTAAACAGCAGATGTGATAAGTCATTGTAGCAGTGTAAAACATACATACTTATCTCGTTAATACAGTATTTCAGGGAATATTCTCATTGAGGCCATTCGTGTGGGTTGATAGCCTATACACCCACCTTTGTTCTTTTTCAAAAAGCCTCTGTTGTATATTGCAACCAGATTTTATTTGTTCAATAATGGTCCATCGCATATCGTTTGTGGTATGGTTTTTTTCAAGGAAGTGTTCTGTTAACTTAGTCGTGACCCTTCTGCATCTGATGTTACTGCAGTGCTCGCATATTCTCTGCTTTATCTTCCTTGTTGTCATCCCAACATATCTGAGATTACACGGGCACCTAATCAGGTAAACCACGTTGGTACTGTTTAAATTCGTGTGTGTCCTTTGGGTCCAAGTCTTACCTTGTTCCAAATCAAGAGTTTTAGTATTACTGGTTAGATGGCAAACACTACAGTTTCCGCACGGATAGTGGTCTACAATGTCTGGTAGTCCCCAAGCATTCAATACAGTTGACGGATTCGCCTTTCCAGTTGTTATAGGGCGGGTGTTCACCAACGTGTCTTTTAAGCTCCTTGCTTATTTGAATGAAAAAAGGGGCTTCTCCCAGTGTAAGTTGCCAGTGTTAATAATTGACCAATGTTTGTTGATGGATTTTGTCATCATGTTGGATGCTGTATTGTAAGTCGTTACTAAGCCTGGGCGTTGAACTACGCTCCATTCGCGGAGCTTGCGAAGTTTAGGCAACTTCGCGATTCGCATAGAGCGCGAAGTTGCAGATTGCTACGCAATCTAGCGCGTAGCGTAGTAGTTTTGCTTCCTCGCGCGCTCAATATTCATTCTCGCGCGCACGGTAACGTCTTACCGTGATTCTGCGATCGCCAACTTGCTTTTCTGTCCGTTCGCGAGCGCTACGAGATTGGTACTATGGCTGCCCAATCCAGCGAGATTGTGGGAACGCGAACACGTCATTCGGGAGCGCGAGCTGACTTCCGGCGGCTGTCTTGGTAAGATCGCGATCCCGAACATGCAAAAACTACAATCTGGCAAAGAATATCTCTCGATCTTCATAAAACCTTCTCTAAAATGATCATTTAGCTCATAAAACTCCTCAGATTGTGATTTTGCTGTAGTCTTTTGTGTAAGGAGGAGTCCTTTAATTTTTTTAACTCTTTTTTTCAAGAGGAAGGAAGTGCCCCTGAGTCTACAACTTCCTGTTCCTGTCCAGCAGGCTCCTCCCAGTGCTTTGTGCATGTGCTGTTCACTTTCATTTGGATTTGGAGCTGGAAGGATCACTTTTTGTGTCTGTCTGCTCATACCATTGGATTGGATTTATTTGAGGACTTTTTGATTTGAGATTTAATTTACTACAAGTAAGTTGGAGAATTGGTGTGTTTGTTTCATTGGGGCTTGTATTTGTATTACCTACATTTTTCTGAGTTTTTCATTGTTTTTTAAAATTATTGTTGTGGCGGGTGGCCTGTGCTTTCAATAGGGGCCTAGTTGTTTTTCTCTGCAATTTCAGCCAGTAGGGTACCCATGGGTTCATGTTTCGTGGTGTCTGTAGAATTTTCAACATCATGTAGGGCATGGATGGCATAGGATTATTTGTAATGCTAAATGTGGCTGTGGTGTATTTCTCTGTTGGTGTGTGTGTGAAATACCTTTGTGGGATGTGTGTGCTTGATGTGTAACTTTTTTCCAATCCTTTCGTAGCCCTGTTCATTTTCATTTGTGGATTAAAGCTGTGTTGTTTAGCAGGCTTCCTTTGTCCGGTCATATATTATAGGCATGCTTAAGTTCATTGTTTTCCATGGCCTGTTGTGACTGTGAGTGCCCATGTGGCTTGTGGCAATTTTGTGGTGGTAGTTTAGTAGTGTGTGCTTCTTTTTCCATAAAGGCCTGTATTTCTTTTCTTTGTTCCCCTTGGATTATGCTTGTTGTTGTGTCCTCCTGGCCATGTGTGTGGCGGCCATTTTGTTAAGGCAGGCATTGTGCTTTTGCCATAGGCTTACATTGAGTGTTCCAAGCTTGTGGCCTAGTCCGCCAGTAGGCCCAGAGGTAGTCAGCCTCAAATCTTTGGTGCGTTATTTAAATTTACAGTTTGTGTTGTCTGTTGATTTTCTTTTACACCATGGATGGCTTTGGATTTTATTGCAAAAGGTGTTTTTTGGGGTGGAATAGCATTTTTTGGGTGTGTGTTAAATAAATAGGGCTTTTTAGGCAGTATGTAAGCCTAGGGATTCAGCTCGCGTACTTTTGGTAACTCTGCACAGCGCAAAAACGCGGACTTACAGTTTTCGTCATTTTCGCGCTCGCAATATGCGTGTTCGCGCACGCGATAAAGCCTTTTTCTACAGTTCGCAATCCCGAACACGCAGCTTTTGCAATCTGGCAAACAATATCTCGCGAGCAACATAGATCCTTCTCGAAAACGCTTTTTTGTGCATTTCTGCTAAAAAAACTCCTCAGGTTGTCATTGAGCTGTAGGTTTGGAGCACGGAGAAGCTTTTATTTTTTTCAAAATATTTTTATGAGAGGAAGTAAGTTCCACAGACACTAAAACTTCCTGTTCCTGTCCTTTGTAATCAATTTTTGGTTATTTGTGGTGGGTGGCCTGTGCATGTGTGTGGCGGCCATTTTAGGAAGGCAGGCATTGTGCTTTTGCCATAGGCGTACATTGACTGTCTTCCATTTCTTGTTATTGTGGGTGTGTGGCGGCCATTTTGTGGAGCCATCCAAGCAGTGTGCTTGCTTTTGCCATTCTGTTCCAAGCTTGTGGCCTAGTCCGCCAGTAGGCCCAGAGGTAGTCAGCCTCAAATCTTTGGTGCGTTATTTAAATTTACAGTTTGTGTTGTCTGTTGATTTTCTTTTACACCATGGATGGCTTTGGATTTTATTGCAAAAGGTGTTTTTTGGGGTGGAATAGCATTTTTTGGGTGTGTGTTAAATAAATAGGGCTTTTTAGGCAGTATGTAAGCCTAGGGATTCAGCTCGCGTACTTTTGGTAACTCTGCACAGCGCGACAACGCAGACTTACAGTTTTCGTCATTTTCGCGCTCGCAATATGCATGTTCGCGCACGCGATAAAGCCTTTTTGTACAGTTCGCGATCCCGAACACGCAGCTTTTGCAATCAGGCAAACAATATCTCGCGAGCAACATAGATCCTTCTCGAAAACGCTTTTTTGTGCATTTCTGCTAAAAAAACTCCTCAGGTTGTCATTGAGCTGTAGGTTTGGAGCACGGAGAAGCTTTTACTATTTCAAAATATTTTTATGAGAGGAAGTAAGTTCCACAGACACTAAAACTTCCTGTTCCTGTCCTTTGTAATCACTTTTTGGTTATTTGTGGTGGGTGGCCTGTGCATATGTGTGGCGGCCATTTTAGGAAGGCAGGCATTGTGCTTTTGCCATAGGCGTACATTGACTGTCTTCCATTTCTTGTTGTTGTGGGTGTGTGGCGGCCATTTTGTGGAGCCATCCAAGCAGTGTGCTTGCTTTTGCCATTCTGTTCCAAGCTTGTGACCTAGTCCGCCAGTAGGCCCAGAGGTAGTCAGCCTCAAATCTTTGGTGCGTTATTTAAATTTAGTTTGTGTTGTCTGTTGATTTTCTTTTACACCATGTATGGCTTTGGATTTTATTGCAAAAGGTGTTTTTTGGGGTGGAATAGCATTTTTTGGGTGTGTGTTAAATAAATAGGGCTTTTTAGGCAGTATGTAAGCCTAGGGATTCAGCTCGCGTACTTTTGGTAACTCTGCACAGCGCGGCAACGCAGACTTACAGTTTTCGTCGTTTTCGCGCTCGCAATATGCATGTTCGCGCACGCGATAAAGCCTTTTTGTACAGTTCGCGATCCCGAACACGCAGCTTTTGCAATCTGGCAAACAATATCTCGCGAGCAACATAGATCCTTCTCGAAAACGCTTTTTTGTGCATTTCTGCTAAAAAAACTCCTTAGGTTGTCATTGAGCTGTAGGTTTGGAGCACGGAGAAGCTTTTATTTTTTTCAAAATATTTTTATGAGAGGAAGTAAGTTCCACAGACACCAAAACTTCCTGTTCCTGTCCTTTGTAATCACTTTTTGGTTATTTGTGGTGGGTGGCCTGTGCATGTGTGTGGCGGCCATTTTAGGAAGGCAGGCATTGTGCTTTTTGCATAGGCCTCCAAGCTTGTGGCCTAGTTTAATAATTGTGATGACCACCCACCAGACACTAATAAGTTATATATTATATTATGGATCTTTTGACTGATGTTCTTCTGGCTTTTTTGCTTTTAGGTGCACAAAAGACAGACGAGGTGTGTCATCATCATCCACTGTTGTGGTGCCAGACCGACGTCCTGCTGCTGCACACAACGTGACGTGTGAGTGACCTGACCAGGCATCTCTGCAACTTGTGCAACTGAGTGCTGTTTTGACATCTGTTGAAGATGCCCCCAAAGAAAGCAGGTAGCAGGTCCTCCGGTACCAAGAAAGTTGCCATGGAGAAGAAGGAACAGAAGAAGAAGGAAGTGTTACTTAAGTCTGGTGTGCCTCCCAAAACCTTTTTTGGTATACCAAAAATGACGCCTGCATCAGCGGTGTCGGGGGGCCAAGCTGGGGGCAGCACCTCCACATCAGTGGGCCCAACCCACCAACCCAGGCCCAAGCAGATGAGTGTGGAAGAGGTAGCCAGCCTTATGGTGGAAAGCAGTGATGCTGAGCCTGAACTAAACTTATCGCTATCTCAAAGTAGTACACAATCAACGCAGGAGGGAACATCATCAACACAGCAGATAAGTGGTCAACAGCCGCAGCCACCGCCCGCAATAGTAGCTGTTGTTCCTCCCGAAGTAGGGGCAGTTCAGGAAATTGAGCCTCATGCAGAGGAAGAAGAGGAAGCCACTCCTTTAGAAGTTTCATTGGCTTCCAAATCCCCAGCAAGGAAAAGGAGGGTTAGTACATCAAGTTCTTCACCAAGCCCCCCTTCTGATGATCTAGATGCCACTTGGAAGCCACAAACTGAGTCTGAGAGGGAAACACATCACAAGAGCAGGCATGGGAAAAGGAAGGTTTCAGAAAGCCTTACACTTATGGATGTTGATGTAGAAGAGCAGGATGATGATGATGATGATGAGCCAGCCATCACAAACATCACTCCCGGGCCTGAGGAGATGGAGACCAACATTTTTACACTATCCAAAATGGATGCGAGGGATGTAGCACGCATACCTCCAACACAGGTAACACCAACACGACCTCCAGCTTCCATATTTACATTAGCAAAGGGCCGGCAGCATCCTACATCCAGCACAACAAGCACCACCTCAGCAGAAGTAGGTAGTGGTCCTGCACAGAGTCAAATTCAACACACACCCTCCAGTTCATCCGGCATTGGAAGTGGGAGTGGCACCTCCAGCAGGAGACAAAAGTTAAGCTCCCCAGTGTGGGACTTCTTTACGGTTAGCGGAAAGGAGGAGAACATTGCTATATGCTCCATTTGTCATACCTCTGTTAGTCGTGGTAAGCTTGGTACAAACTATGGTACCGGAGGCCAAATGACCCATCTGAAAAAACGCCACGCAATCCAGTGGGAGGAGCTCCTTAGTCGCTTCAAAGCTGGAACCATTGGCCATAAACGAGTAGAAAGTCCGCTCCCGGTGGAACAGGAAGAAGAGGGAGACATTCTCTGTGGTAGTGGTACACAAAGTAGCCCTGTCCCCAGCACTGCAGTGGTAACGCCCACATCCTCAGCCACATCTCATTGGCACAAGAGTAAGAGTCAGCCTGAGACACCAAGGAGTACTGCTGGCCCAAAAAGTGCGACGTTGACCACAGGAAGGAATACCATGCAGCCTACCATTCTTAGCATGTTTAGTAGGCCGGAGGGGCAGTACGAACGCAACCACCCAATAGCACGTTTGTACAATGCAAAACTGGCAAAAATGTTAGCACTGGACCTTCTCCCTTTTTCTTTTGTTGAAGGGGTGGGTTTTCTTGAGTTTGTGACCACCATCTGCCCAAAATGGAAAGTTCCCCGCCGCTACTATTTCGCAAGAGTTGCTGTTCCAGCACTACATCACGACGTGCTGGAATTGCTTGGAAAAGCCTTAAAACAGAGTGCTGTTCAGAGTATACACCTGACAACAGACATGTGGACCAGTTGCCAAGCCACTGATTACATGTGCATCACTGCACACTGGGTCTCTTTTTCGGGTGTTAAAGATAAGATATCTGACGGTGTTGTTGACACCGCTGAGATTTTTAAAGACACTCGCAAACATGCAACTGTAGCCATGTTTGCTATGGAGAAATCTCATACTGCTGCTAACATTTTGGATGAGTTTAACAGCAAGGTGTTTGAGTGGCTGCGACCAAGAGGTCTTACCATTGGTTTTGTTGCCACGGACAATGGCAGTAATGTAGTTAGGGCCATGAAAGATGGTGGCTATTTCAGGGTGCCATGTTTGGCACACTGCATTAACATTGTTGTTCAAGACTTTCTGAAAAATGAAAGCAAAGTCAGCAGCTTACTGACCACCTGCAGAAGAATATGCACACATTTCAACCATTCTTTTAAAGCCCAGAAGGAGCTGAGGGTCATTCAACGTGACCATAAAATGCCAGTCAAAGCACTCATCCAAGAGGTGCCAACACGTTGGAACTCAACGTATTACATGCTTGAGCATCTGTTTGAGCAGTACATACCACTTAATGCTTATGTCATGAAAAGGTCAGGGGATCCTACTGTGAAAGGCATGAGAGTTGAGATGGCCCAATGGGACCTTGTCAAAAGCCTGACAGAGATGCTACTTCCTTTTGAGGTCTTCACGCGTGAAGTGAGCAGGGAGGACTGTACTATGGGCCAAGCTGTCCCATTGTTGTACATGCTAGAGCAAGAGCTGAAGGAGGTTTCAGAAATGTACGCAGGTGTGGATGACAAAGTAGACGCATATTATTTGGCAGACACCTTATCCGCTCGCTTATCTCACAATACAAGGATTCAAAATAACATTGTGTCACATCCACATTACATTACTGCCTCAATTTTGGATCCACGTTACAAATTATTGCTGCGCAGTAATGAAGTCATTCCTTTTTCAGAAGTGAATGTTGCCCAGTACAAAACTTTGATAGCTGAGGAAGCCACTGAGTTTGAAAACGAAAGGATCTTCATTAAAGGCACGCTCCCCCAGGGCAGAAAAAGTACTGCAGGGCACCCAGAGCCAAGTTCTACTTCAGAGGCCAAGAGCAGTGCGTTTGCCTCCCAGCAGTCAACAACACTGCCAGCAATAACATCAACAGCACCAACAGGATCATCAGGCACATTTAAAAAAACGGCAGGTGACTGGTTTCTACGGAAAGGGTATTGTACGTCCATGACTGATGCAAAGGCAAAAGAGGCCCAGGAAATCGGAGCACCCCTGAACATTGAGCGGATGGTTCAGGCCTATCTAGATGACACAACAGAGGTTTTCATGGAGCAAAGCCCATTGGTGTATTGGCATGGGAAAAGAAGCCAATGACCAGTGCTCAGCAGGCTGGCGATAAAGTATGTGGCTTGCCCTGTTGCAAGTGTCTCTTCAGAGCGTGTTTTCAGTGCTGCTGGTGCCATTGTTACTGTCAAAAGGTCCAGTCTCTCGCCCAAAAGCGTTTAGAGGTTAACCATGATCAAAATGAATCAACACCTTATACCACCGGAGTACAAAATACGTGAATCACAGCAGGAAGAGGAGAGCGACTTCGATGACATAAGTAGTGGGTTGTTAGACATACTTCTGTCTGAACCACCAGAGTTTGAGGACGAGCTCCTATTCCCTGACAACTAGGCTTACAAATTGTTCTCCCTTCCTTTATTTGTGTGTGACTGTGTATCTGTTTTTCTGGTTCAAAATCTTATCACAACAAATCCATCAACAGTCTCCTCTTTTTATTTCCCTATTGAGGTTGCACGTCTGTGCATAACTGTCCACTCCACTCCTCAGGGTCCTGCTCCATCTTCCTTACTCTCCCTAAGTACATTTCAAGAAAGCCAGACATTGGATGGAGATGGGGAATAGTACAATACATGTTGCCTCTAACAGTTCCACCATAAGAAGTGAAACGTGACTCCAGCTATATTCCATTTTGTTTCCAAGCCGAAAGAAACCTATCACTGACTGGCAGAAGGCTAGACAGGCATCAGATCAGACAACCAAAGAGAACACCAAGACAGGTAATGAGTGATTATTGTGAATGATGGTGGCATGCATTGCATTGGATGCTGGCTGACTACGAATAATTGTGCATGAAGTAGAACTAGACTAGTTTATCGACAAAGTAAAAGTGACTCAGGTGTGGTGACAGTTAATGTTTCCTTGTTGTTTAATAATAACCACATTGTACTCCTACCATTGCAGGTGCCGGCCAATATCCGTTGCAATTTAGTAATAAACTTAATCAGTCACTACAGACTGAGTTGGTGTTGGAGAAGACGTACCACACGGTCATCATCATGATGCTGCTGAGCATACTATCTTTGCACACAGTCAGTTGGATCGGAGAAAATTGATGGAATAACTGCATTTCATGGGCTGACTTAAAAGGTAAACAGTTTGAACAAGGACTACAGCACAGACCTAGGCTAGATGTCCGTGTAGTGGTGTGGACTGGAGTAGAGTGTAGTGGTACGAGGGACAGTGGCGCATTGATTTATTCACTTCATTTGGAAAATGCTCGGTTGCTGCAGTGCATATGACATTTCTCTGGCTCGCTCAAAATGTAATTAAGGGGTAGGGTGCCTGGCCTGTGCCGCGGTTCACCTGTTCTGTGGCTGTGCTGGCTCCTGAGTCCTGTCCCGTTGTTGTTGTACCTTAATGCTGTAGAGTAGACACTTATGTATCCTATCCAAGCTGCCTCAGTCTGAAAGTGTTCTCTCCAGAGTGTTGTCTTCTCGTCTTGCACTCCACTGTAATTGAGTTTATTGTTTTAAATGCAGTAATTTTTCAATACCCCGTTTGTTTTTCCATCTACACTTACAGGCCGGCCTTTAACCTGTGCTATAGTGGGAGAAACGACTCACACTTACCTTACCAATCCGCATCAGGCAGGCAGTGGTACCCAAGATTGATGTGCGGAGTGTCCATGGAAGGGAGGACCAAGAGGAATGACGATAATGATGCAACTCCACATTTGGACCAGGATAATACAGTAACTTTAGTATCATTCATCATTCGTCTTTAAATTTATTTGATTGCTTTTTTCTCTTCAATCATTTTGACTGTGTCTTGTGGTTTGTTTGGCAATTGATCCCTACAACTATTTTTTAATTTCCTTTGCTTGCTTGAAAAATAAAAGTAAGCCCGGTACAGCATGTAATTGGGTTCGGTCTGAGCTCTGAGGGCGGCAGACAGGCAAGGCAAATTTCAATTTCTTCCCTGACTGTACTGTCTCATTGGGTAATAGGTATAGTAAGTACAACTCATTATCATTACCATCAAGTTCTCTTCCTCAGCATGCATGCATTTGCTTTTTCTCACTTTATACTTTGATTTCTTTGATAATGGATCATGGTCGTCTTACAAGATTGTGTTTTACTTTTGTTGTGTCCATGCATACTGTCTGTTTTTCTTTCTCAAATCTTTCCCAAAACCCCACTTCCCATCCATTCATCAATCCCTAACCCTCTTCCCCCGGGCTGTGTGATTTATATTGAGGTGTGATGTGATGACTACATTATGTACACCAATTGATCACACGCTTGCTGGGGCAGATGTGGTGAAAGCAACACTAATTGAATTTCAACTAAGGCTGTGCAAGGATCTTCTTCTGCTAGCCCACCCATGCTGTAGTTTACTTTGTGTTCTGTTCTACTACTCCTCCCACAGTCTCTCAATCAAGTGACTTTCTCTTTCTTTTTTCAAATGCTATTGCCAGTGTCTACTACTACCACCACAATAATGGCATCTTGTCCGTTAATTTGGGAAACCAACCATGCAGCCATCAGTGTGCCGAACTTCATCATCAATTGCAGGTAAGATAAGTTTTGTGGGAGGTATGGACTAGGAGGAGAGACTGACAGTACTATTATGACAATTAAAATAACTCAGTGAGGGGTACTCCATCTATCGGTTTGTGTGTTACAAAATCGGCAGATCTTTTAAATCAAACACTGGCTGTGGGCATGCAGCAGCACTGAAACAAAGTAAACAACCATGTAACTTAGATTGAATTCAGAAAACTGTAACCCACCACAAGACATTAACATTGTATAAGTAAATAATAGTATATATTTAATACCCCTAACAAAAATAAACTATCCCACTCTGACCTAACCCACCCCCCTCCCTAACCCCAACCAATGTCCAAAATGAAAGTTGCGAGTCCCAAATGTCCGGAAAAATCCCCAACGCCCACAAACCCACCCACCAACAAAAGGAATTAAAAAAGGGGCAAATGACGAGGTCCTCTATCGTCGGCGGGCCTTGAGGTGTTTATCCACCAGGATCTTTACCCGCTCCTCCAGGTTCTCCTCCAAGTGAGCCACCCAGCGGAGCAGCTGGCGGCGAAATGCCCTGCAGTTACATGCAGGGTGGGGGGCAGCAGTGCTTGAAATAGATGGGCGCCGGCGGCCGGCTGCCGGACCACGGCGCCGTGAAAGTGGAGGCAGGGCCTGACTGGGGCCTGGGGCATTGGAGGAGGCTGCAGCCGCCTCCTCCTCCGCCTGAGCCACCAGCCGGCGATAATGTTCACAGATGGCCTCCAGTTTCCGGCGCCGGGCCCTAGCGGCCAACTCATTCCGAGATGGTTTTGTTGGTGTGGAAGGAGTATCTAGAATCAAGAAAGAAAAAGAACATGTTGTAGCCAATACTCTTAACACTGAAATCATTCAACACATAGTGTCACAGTATCACTAGCAAGCACAGTTCATAACATTTGTGATTTGGTGGTAAGTATCTCTACTCCCACTTCCTTGGACTCTAACATTTGTGGGAGTTTCCGACATTATAAATATAATCATACTATGTACTCCGGTACACCAGTCATGTTGTTGTTATCTGTAGTTTAGCCCAATTACATAACCTTGTTGTAGCCGGCATGCCAGCTCAGTCAGCTAAGCTTGCACCCAAGAGAAACAGATATGAGCCACATGATGCAGACTCACGTTAGTTTTATTTACTACTACTGTCTGCAGGTGGGGAAGCTCATATTTTTGTATGACGCCTTACGGCCGTTGGCACTGGCCATACTCTGTTACATGGGGGCAAATGACATGCACAATTTTACTTACACCCTGCCATGGGTACTACAAAAAGGCTGATTATTTATATGATCCAATGATCATTGCTTAAATTCATATTATAGGTGCTAATACGATACGACATCAGGCCAGTAGCGTTAAGTGGTGGGAATGCTGCCGGGCGGTGAGTCGGTGACGTGGGAAGGTGCAGGGTGGGGATAGTAAACTATGGATTAAGGACAATCACGGGTAATTAAACAATACATTAAAAAAAAATTGTTGCACGCACTGCATCACATTCGGCGGTGCAGCGCGCACATTGAAAATAATGTTATTTATTATTATGTTGATTACCTGTATTTGGCCGTAATACACAGTTTACTCGCCAGTGCAACCCACCCGTCCCCTCCCCATGTCGCCGCCCGCAAACACTCCCACCACCAACCGCTATTGCAGAGGGTACTTTGCTTTCATTGATTGTGTAACCAATAACCATAAACAACAGATAGGCCACCCTTTGCAGGCTGGCTGCCACAATTCGAAAATACATTAATGATAATAGGTAGGGAGTGGTCCCCAGAGTGGGAGGAAGGGGCTTCCGCTTGATAATGTATATATATATATAAATATATATGACGTACTTGCAAACTACTGCAAGTGTACTGTATTCTGATAATACTACCTATATTCCCCTAGGCTTTGCTACTGTTGCGTAGTTTCTTTTACATTTTCTTCAAAGTAAGAATCTCCAGTGACACTTTCCAATCTTATACTGTCTATAGTACATCCAGGAATACATCCATTCAAGTAAACGTTTATCCTTCTTTTTTATATCTCTCATACTTAGTTGGTTTCACCAACAACCACCCATGCTTCCGCTCCTTCCTTGCTTGCCATGGCTTTGAGTTTGAATTTGAACCAAACAACGCTGATTTTTGCTATCTAGCACTATCCACCCATACTTTGTCGCCCACCCAGGCAGGCATTCTTTCACCTTCCACCCATCCTTCAACAACCCTTGCATCTGATCTGATTACTATCAGCCACCTATGCATGCTTCCAACAACATATCCTTCTCTGCCAGTCAGTCATATTATTTATCTCGCCCGTCCTTACACCCTTAGTTCTTTCCCTCTTTGTTCAACACATCCATCAAGGTCATCTGATCTGAGTTTGTCTTCTCCATAAAACCTTCACACAGCTGATTTTGGAGTCAAATCGAAGAGGCCATTGGTTACTCTAATCACGCTGCTAATGCTAAGTAAAGGGTGTCTTCTTCAACCGTTGTATAATAATAAGTCGCACAGTACAGTGAAATAGTAAACACACTTCCATCTAGTAGTAATGTCAAGAATTAATGAATATAACTTACCGCCGCCAGCCACTGCTGCTGCATCCCCCCCTGTCTCGTCTGCAGGTGCCGCCACTTCGCCTGCCCCCTCCGGAATGGCCGCATCGATGGCCCCGACGGCACTGGTGGATGGTAGTGTGCCTATAAAAAAACATCACACATTTTTAGATGCCTGGAAACCTCCCCCTATTTTAAGTGTTGTTCACTTGGAACATTGAAAAAAAAGTTAATACAACATACATCAGCACTAGACAGTATGTACAGTCAGTAGACAGACACTAGTGGTGATATGGTTCCACTTCCTAGGGTCATCTAGTCCTACTCTACTCTTTTGAAAGTTAGCCTGAGCCATGTGTAACCCTTTTAGATTCATCATGTCGACTACTACTCTTTTGGCGCATATTTAATTATACCTGCAAGCTTAGTGAGATGTGCAGTAGAGTAGATGCCTTTGAGGCCACTTGGCTGTTGCGTACAAGTGACGAGGTCGGAAAAAAACACACTTATTGAGTTTGTTTAGTTCATATTACTTAGCCATCACATACATGTTACAATTTTTGCCATGACTGCAAAATGCTTCCATTCACCAGTATCCTATCTAACGGCTAACTCGCAGCATTTTTCTCATATAATAGGCGGATGTTTCCCTTCTACAAACCAGAGATTTACAGAACATATTATGATGCAAGATTATGTAACCAGTATTTCTACGTTCTACGGTGAGGGGTCTTCCAGAATTCTAAAGATCTTGGCTCTTGTTCTTGTTGTCATGCACTTGTAAATGTTTACTGTTTTAATGTTAGGCTTTTTGCTGGCTTATTGACTATGGCTGTAGTAAAATAAATTTCATATTAACGATGTACAGAGTTTGATACTTGTTTCAAATAAACCTTTTGAACTTACACATAGACTCTGTGGTATTTGGTGTGGTGGGGTGGACTTACACAAGTGAGTGTGCAAAATGGTATTATTATGTTCTGGATTGTCTGTCTCAGTCATCATCAACATTTTGTATCTTCTTCGTGGGGGGGTTCGGGAGTGGGACCCTAATGTGAGACACTATAGCTAGTCGGTCAGGGGATCCTGGGTTCTTCGGACTTGAGGTGTGATCAGTAAGGTCCAACCTCCCATCAGCAACATCCTTTTTTGTTGTGCATAGTTCTGTATGTGGCTCTGCAGAATCACTAGACAATAGTAGTATCATGTACTATCCGATCAAAAATACTAGTCAAATATCTGGTTGGCCATTTTGTTTGTGGTAATTGTCAAAACCTCAACATTGAGAAGACTTGAAGAGGACAACCCAAAGGACAGGAGGACACAGTGGCTAGAGCTATTGGTCAATCAGAGTTTTATTATTCCAAAGAAAACCTTCTATAAAGAGTGGGCAGCTGTGCAAGCTTCGCTACAGACTGAGTAATATAATAGTAATAGTAGTAGTAGTAGTACAGAGAGTCATAGCAGAGGCAGTTAGAAGCAACTTAGTTAGAGGCAGGGATAAACAGAATTTGGAAACAGATAGTCAAGGTCAAAGAAGTAAGCTTTTGTAAAAATAGAATTAGAAAGTGGAACCATAATTTATAGTTCGGAAAAAAAAGATGCAGTAAAAGTTAGGGAAATATAAATGTCAATATAACCACTGGAGAACTTACTGGGGCCAGCAGCAGGAGCCTCGGTAGAGGAGCGGTCCTCCTGTGGGTCCCCCGCCGACTCCGACCCCGTCTTCTTGCCCCTGGGTGGTGCTGATGATCATGTAAAATATAATAAAGAAAGAGAC
Source organism: Triturus cristatus (assembly GCF_964204655.1). Lineage (NCBI taxonomy): Eukaryota > Metazoa > Chordata > Amphibia > Caudata > Salamandridae > Triturus > Triturus cristatus. The sequence goes on from NC_140590.1 coordinate 965,289,172, forward strand.
CGACATTAAGGAGTGCTGTGAAAGAAATAATAATAAATCATTTGGAAAAATAAGTCAAACAAGATTTTAGGAAACAACTATTGCAATAAAATTGAACTATCTAATCAGATGGATCAACTACTGGCTTCTTCCTGCATTCACGGATCGTCTACTTATTTATGAACACTCCAGTGTTCCATAATCATTCTGATTACAAATACTAACGAAGCCTAGTAAGTACCACCTGACCTACACCACCTATTCCAGACGGGCCAATTGTTCACTAAGTCTGCATTTCCATTTTTTTTCAGCCATCAAATGCATAGATGAGATGGAGGACACATGCATACATTAGTGCATACATAGAAGATACAACAAATTGTGGGTTGGTTGCATGATTCTGATCTAGTTCTGCTACTGACTGACCACGCTAAGCCTACCACTCACTAAACAAAGTACAAAAGGTTCGACGGAGGACTGGGGTAAGCAGCACTCAGTGACAGAGGAGGCGTCATGCAGACCGCATAAAACAATTATTAACTAATACTAACAAACTAAACCTAGTATCCAATATCCATCCACCACTATTTCACAGTAGGACAATGGAAGGACTAGAGTCTCTCTAACAAATCGCATTACCTAACTTCAGTTCTCTAAAATAAACTCTTATATAATCAGCATCAGCACAAGCTAGCGCAAACTAAGTTGCAAACAAGTAAGAGTACCACCGAGCACCTGGGTCCTTAAATCAAAGAACATTTTGCTTTTTGGAACTTAATTTACCAGCAACGCTTGGCACGCAGCAGTAATCTTGTTGTTCATCAAATTTAATATACACAATAAGTTACTCACCAAAGCCCGACGACCTCGACACCTAGCAGGTCCAACAGGTCCTGCTCCCGGTCCAGGATGTCGGACCACCGGTGGGCTAGTTGATTGTGGGTGCGCCGGACCCCAGAGCACCGGAACACGGCCCGGCGCACCTTTGCCCACCGACGGTGCCGCTCCTGGGTAGCATAGCCGGAGCTGGGCCTGCCGCCTGCTGCCAAGGTCAAGGGGAGGTTGCGCTGGATGAAAAAAACAAGGGCGGCCACCTCCTCCTCCCCAAATAGTTGCCGGGCCTGCACCCCTGCAGGGCGCATTCTGCCGCAAGGCAGGCGGGCCTTCTGTGCTCCTGCAGGTCCCTTGCCCTTGCCACTGGGACTTGCTGTGCCCTTGGCCATGGCTCTGGGGTGGGTGGGAGGCGGAAAAGAAAAGTTAGAAGGGGAAAAAAAAGTTAGGGGGAAGAAGATAGAAATAACTTTATAAAAGTAACAAAAACACAGTAAAAGTAGAAATAAAATGGAAAATATAAACTTAGGCAAAGAGAGAGATAGATAATAATTAAAAAAAGTCAGAAAAAATGTTTTAAAGACAAAGGATTGCAAAGATAAAGGGAGGATACAAAAGTAGGCCCAGAACCATAGCATAGAGTGAAAAACAAGATGGCCGCGCCCATTCGCGACCGCGTGGGTAAGTTCGCGCGATATTTCTTGCAAACATGTACTATTCATCGCGAACAAGTAAAATGCGCTCCCGAACACGTCAATGCACATCGCGAACACGCTATCCGCGACCCGGAACAGGAAATAAGGCCTCGCGAGCAGGCGGGACAATAGAAAAACAAGATGGCCGCGCCCATTGGCGACCGCATGGGTAAGATCGCGAGATATATCCCCCGAGCATGCAAACAGCTCCCCGAACATGCTCACCGCGCTCGCGAACATGAAAAAGCCATCGCCAACAGGTTGCCACAAGCAACTACGCAAGCTCGCGAAGCTACGCGAAGGTCGCGTAGTGCAATGACATCTTCGCGAAGCTTCGCGAAGCGCGGCTACGCGAACTACGCCCAGGGTTAGTCGTTACACAAGTCAGGGGTAGTTCACTTTCTTGGAGATTCTTTGGTTCCAGGAGAATTACTCTTGGTTGATTCCTTGCTCGTTTTTGACAATTGTGGAGGATTCTCTTTGGATAACCTCTGTCAGTAAGTTTTTGAGTCAGATCCCTGGCCTGACTACGATAATCCGTGATCTTACTGCAGTTCCTACGTAGTCTTAAAAACTGACCATAAGGCAAATTTTCCCTAAGAGCTCTAGGGTGAAAACTCTCAAATCTTAACAGATTGTTCTTTGCACTTGGTTTATGATGAGTTCTTGTTTCCAAGATGCCATTCTCTTTCGTGATGACCACATCTAGGAAAATCATCATCTGAGGGTCCACATTGTGTGTGAACCTGAGGTTGTTATCACAAGTGTTAATCCAACGTAGAAAGTCGTTCAGAGTTTCAGTTGGTCCTTGCCAAATGGCAAGAACATCGTCAATATATCTCTTCCAAAAGATGATATGTGACCGAAAAGGATTATGGTTGGTCAATATGAACTTGGTTTCAAAATCAAAAACATAGAGCCCCGCCACACTAGGGGCAAAGGTACTTCCCATTGAAGTGCCCCCTATCTGTAGGAATAGACTCCCCTCAAATTCAAAGAAGTTCTTCTTTAGGGCTAGTTTGGCACATTCTAGTATGAAACTTTTAGGTGTTCTATATGTCCATGTAGCCATGTCAAGGGATTTTCTTAGGACTTCCAAGGTGTCATCTTGTGGGATGCTCGTATAAAGACTTTCAATGTCTAGGCTAACCAAGATTGCATCTTCATCCACAGTTAAACCTTCTAGCAATCTCAGTAGGCTCTTCGTATCTTGGAGATAGGTTGATGTCTCCTGTACCAGTTCTTTTAAGAAGAAATCACAAAATTGTGAAAGGGGTTCACTAGGTTTTAATCATTGTCCAAATTACCCTAGAATAAACTATTTTCAATTGGGTTAATTCTGGCCAATTTTTATCTAAATTCACTATTCACCCCAAAAAAACCAGCTCCACTGTAGTCAGGTGTCGTAGCACACCCGGATGGCACTCGGCTATCTGGGTGGGACCTCGATGATGAAGCATGTCACCAACTAGGTTGGTGAGTGAGGGGTCTTCTTAAGAAAGATTATTTCTTCACTTGCTCCATGTGCCAATAGCCTATAGACAGTTCTCTGTCATCTGGGAGTACTCCCCCATTTTGTTTGATATTATAGTATTAGGGGACTGGGAGTGACCCCCTTTAATGGTCTACCATTAAAAAAACCCTTTCTCTCCATTTTTGTTTTGTAGGTAATCAGACAATGTCACTAGCTGCCTCAGTTTGTTGCTGGACCCAATGTGGGTCTGCATTTTATTTTTATTATACTAAGATTGAATAAATATTCATTCTTGATACAATAAAAATGGACCACAATACAAAGAGCGTGTAGTGTAGCTGTGGAGCCCATAAAGGAGAGCCGCCGGTTGTCCAGGTACACCTATGCATCAAATTTGGGGGCCCAGAGTCTGATGCAATAAATATTCCACCTGATAACATGAGAGACCACTGTGTTCTGAAACTATTTGAAGTGATAATTATTGCCTGCTCTGAAATACCCCCTCAAAATCGGGCAGAACTTGCAGCTGTTGGTACTTTAGAAATAAACCAGGACAGTCAGATGGTGACCTTTACTAACATTACTAATGCTAGAAGAGAGAAAGTGTGTGTATGGTGTGTGGTGTGTGTGTGTGTGCTCATCCATCCTGCAGCAAAACAAGGGATGTGTTATTAAGCAATCAACCATAGGATCTCATTTGAGTGAGTCAGTGTATTCACACTTCCGACCTTTTCTTCACTTACACATTATAAACTTCCTGGAAACAGAATCAATAGTATGTTGTTCTCAAACCTGAGAACCAAAAATACATCTTGATAAATGTATTTTTACAAGGGCATACACTGTTTACTTAAAAAATACCTGACACCAACTTACCTGAGGTTGTCAGACAAATCTCAAATTGCACAGGCCTACACTGGCTGATAGGTCATGAGCTGGTGATTATGGGGACTCCCCCCTTCCCCCGCCCGGAACTTTTCACTAGCCTGAGGCATGTGCAGTCCAATGGGTCTGCTCTAGGATGCTTTGCTGCGAATGGTACAGCTTCTTAGCCAGTGACAAAGAGTGGAAGAATGGACACAGAAGCACTGCCTCCTGCAACAGTCCATCGGAAACAGTGTACGAAAATGAGCAGGCAAGATACAGAAGCGACTCTGAAGGAGGTTCGAGCAAAGACATCTGACAGCACAGGTCAGTCTTTATCTACACCCCAAAGGTTCTGAAGTAATATGATTGCTGGTAGGGAAAACAGAGGATGCCTAAATGCCAATAGACTGTACTCTACAACGAACCCATGACAGGAGAGAGAGTGTAGCTGCTCCATCACTCTGCAGTTCACCGGGCACTACAAATGACCTTTAAATGAGCAACTAGGGTGCTCACGTTTCAAGACATCTTGGCGAGTACCACAATATACAAGCACTGACCCACTTTCAGGGATTGATGGAGAATCCCTGGACCTGCTATCACCTGCTGAGCCGTGCTTGCAAATGACTGAGTCTTAGGAGTTGCAATGAATGTAGCCTGGTGCAGTTTTCGATTACCGATGAGGCTAAAATTCACATTTGTGTTTCACGCATGTGAAGGCTCCTTCCGACACATAACTCACCATTTTTTTGCACGTTTCTTGCTTACCATTTTTTTGTTCTTGTATTGTTCTATATCTTAGATACTGACACCGGTTGTATTAACAACATCCTCGTTATTCTGGATTTGGTGAATGTGACCGGTGATTGGCTTCCTTCCTTTTCGACCATTATATGATATACATTCTTGAGTGATTTATGTCAGAACAGTAGAACATTTATTGAAAAGTAGCACAGCACAAAACTGTGTTTTATTTTATCAAATGTCTAGAGCTCTGACGTTAAAGCATTGAACCTTGTGTGATATGATATGAAAAGAAGAGGCAAAAGGGAACTGCATGAAGATATTTATGAATGTGCATGAAAAGCAAGTAGGTGCTTGTTAGCAGCAGTGTAGCAATGATGCTGTGGGACCTGGGGCAAGGAAGAAATGCCCCCTTTGACTGCTGTTGTGGTAGTAAAATACAGCAATTGTCAGGGTTCAATGAGGGCTTCAGGGCCCTGGTGTCACTTTGCCTGCTGCACCAATGGTAACTATGCCCCAGCATGCTAGAAGGATGCAAAGGAATCTAAAGATTAAGCAAAGCAGATGGGGGGGGGGGTGTTCATGGGCAAGGCCTGAGAAGGACAGAAACCAAAAGTGAGGGAATGGAGAATGAATGGGTAGCACCCAAATGGTAAAGTGGGACTTTGCTTGGCCACGGAAAAATGTTATAAAGTAATACGCAGAACACAACAAGAGACCCATGAACACAATGGAAGCCAGCAGATAGAAGAATGAGATGGAGAAACTAGAGCACTTGTTCGGAAAAGACTAATGAATAATGAAAAGTAGGGTGCAGGGAGGTTGAAGTCCAAGAAAGAGGAAAGCGTGTTAGCGTAGGCAACATAGCACAAGGGAGGAGATAAGGATCTTGGCAGAGGGAAAGTCAATAAACACCCATGGTAGTGCCTGAGAGTAGACACTGCCTTTAACTTGACTTGTGGTGCCCTGTCAGATTTCCGAATAAATCTACTCAGCTCCAGTTCTAGAGTGGAAGTTCAGACAGTCAGTCACTTCCTAAATATTTTCCATACCTCTCTTTCCCTGCAGGGAGAGGAATTGGTATGCTTGTGAAGGGAGAGCTTCTAAATCATCCTGCATCGTGCCGCCCCATCGTGCACAGGTCAGGACTTATGCCAACTTTTAGCAGAAGCATTAAATGACTCACCATGTTTCCTCGCCAGGAATGGCTCTTTTAATCAGCAAAACACAGAACATTAACAGCACACTTGCCTCCCAGCCCACTAGTGCAATTTATGTCCGCTGAGGGTTCCTTCCTTCTCTTCGGTCTCTGTTGCAGCAAATGATTTGAGAAAAGGAATACTCTGGAGGGACAGGCACACGCTCACCTCCATAATGTTTTATATTAAAGTGAACCACATCCAGTATTAAGCATGTTACTGCAAGGAGAGAAGCCCACTACACCCCCCTAAAGCCAACCACTCTGTGATAACCAACACGGCAAACAGTCAGAATATCGAGTTCCTATTGTCGACTTGCACTAATATCGAGTGCAAAATATCGGGATACAAAAATATCGACAGTCCCAATATCGTGGTACAAAATATCGAGTCTAAGGTGAGTAATATCGTTTTTAACATTATCGAAGTAATTAATATCGTTTAAAAAAATATCAAAGTCATTAATATCGTTTAAGAAGATTAGTTGTTAAAAAGATCTTTTTTTTCTTAGGGGTCCATTAGGATAACGGGCGGATCGCCACCACCCGTATGGCGGTGGCGATCCACCCGCCAAAAACCTTTGCCCGCTGAAATTTTCCCCCCGCCACATTACCATGGCGGGGGGGACCCCAGCGGACGGGAAGACCGTCCGCCGGTAGGCAATCGGGCAGAAAAGCAGTTTATATGGTGGCGGTGTCTGGTAGACACCGCCATCCATATTACTACGAAGGCGGGGACCCCCCACGGAATGGCAGGTGGTTTTGCCATTGGGGGCCCGTTGCAGGCCCCCAGAGATTCTGGGGGATGGGGGGTACACGTGGGGGGTACCTATGGTATCACCTTGCAGTTCCATGCACAACATGGCAGGCACCGCGCGGTGCCTGCCACGTTGTGCATGGAAGAGCACGACATTCGTTCTTGGCATTGTGGCGGGCGGTGGTGAGAGCACCACCCGCCGCAATATCAAGCATGCAGGATGCGCCCGCCAGTGTGGCGGGCGCATCCTAATACCACCAACGAGACCCCCGCACCGATGGCGGGCGGTCCCATTCCCCGAGAGGATGACGGGCGAACAAAGTCCGCCCGCCATCCTAATGACCCCCTAGTGTTATGTATTTTAAATCTATGTGTTCTATTTTTTTGAGTAAGTATTGCATTTGTTTTTTAATATATGCATTAATTTTTAAAAGTTATTTATTTTATTTTAAGTAAATTTTGCGTTTTAGTTCTGTAATGGGTTGTGGGTTTATAGGGGAATAGGGTGGGAAGTAATTAAATTCTAATACATTTATGAATCATTTTTAGAAGTTATTAATTTTATTGTAATTAAATTTTGCGTTTAAGTTCCGTAGCAGGTTGTGGGATTATAGGGGAATAGGGTGGGGAGTAATTTAATTATAATTAATTAATATATATATTATTTATTTATTTCATATTTTTATTATTTATGTACTTAATATGTTTTATTATTAAGGTGCCGATTCCGATCCGTTAAAAAATTTAACGTCCGACTCGTATCTGTATTTTTTTATGTACGAATCGTACAAGTACCGTACAAACTGCAAAGTACGATTTGTCCGTGAAAATTACATACGAATTGCGTCGGGAAAATGGTCCGAGAGGGAGCCGTAAATTTTTATGTCCGAATAGCGTCGGGAAAAGTGTCCGACAGGGAGCCGGACATTTTTACGTGCAAGTCGTAAAACAGAAGTCCGAGCGTGCAAGTACAATCCTTACCGCCCGTCCGAATACACAACCGCATGTAAAATGCCCCGTACGGAGCGAACGCTGTAGCCTACATGTACACGGGTAAACTTGTGCCCGGATACGAGTCGTACAGCCCCCCTCAACCCGCACATGTCAGCACCGTACCCCCGTATGTCAGAACCGTACCCCCCCTCCGCACCGTACCCCAACACCAAAGCACAGCCCCGCACCTGTACGCACCGCACCCCAGGCCCGTCTCCCAGCCCCGCACCTGTACGCCCCATACCCCATGACCGTACCCCAGCCCCCCACCTGTATGCGCCGCACCCCCGGCCCGTCTCCCAGCCCCGTACCTGTATGTACCATACCCCAACACTGTAGCCCAGCCCCGTAGCTGTACGCACCGTACCCCAATACCGTATCCCAGCCCGCACCTGTACGCACCATACCCCAACACCCTAGCACATCCCTGCACCTGTACGCACCGTACCCCAACACCGTAGCACAGCCCCGCACCAGTACGCACCGTACCCCAATACCGTAGCACATCCCCGCACCTATACGCACCGTACCCCAACACCGTAGCCCAGCCCCATACCTGTACGCACCGTACCCCAACACCGTAGCACAGCCCCGCACCTGTACGCACCGTACCCCAACACCGTAGCCCAGCCCCGTACCTGTACGCACCATACCCCAACACCGTAGCCCAGCCCCGTACCTGTACACACCGTACCCCAACACCGTAGCACAGCCCCGCACCTGTACGCACCGTACCCCAACACCTTAGCACAGCCCCCCACCTGTACGCGACGAACCCCAGACTCGTACACCAGCCCCGTACCTGTACGCACCGTACCCCAACACCGTACCCCAACACCATACCCCAGCACCCTCACCCAGCATCGCGTATGTACGGACCTTACCTACGCGAAAAGACTCGTACAGAACCACTGCACAAGGAGGGTCAATTCGACTCGCACAACACCACAAAACACATCAACATGACAAAATACATCTCTATGACTGACCTGGCACATCCAAACAGGCAAACAGAGGCCCTAAATCACAACCACCTCTTATAACACACCCACCACAAATTCAAACCCAGCCACACCCACAAATGGACCAATAAAAAGGGCCCATACACACAACCCATGAGCCTTTGCAACAGACTTACTGCTGCCAGACCCCACAGACAAACAACTGCACCTTACTTACACCTTAACTACACCTTCACTTACACACCTTCACACAACCTCATTCACAAACACCCCCTCTTCACATTCACACACACACCTACACCTTCACACCCACACACCCACAACCATCCACACCCACACCCCACACCATGCCCACAGACAAGAATCCAAAGTTCACAAGGGCGGAGCTGGACCTCCTCGTCAACGAAGTCATCAGAGTCGAGCCACAGCTGTTTGGAACATTGGTCAGACAGACCAGCATAGCCCAAAAAACAAGCCTGTGGCAGAGGATCGTCAACAAGGTGAATGCTGTTGCGCCCATCCGAAGGACCAGGCATGAATGCCAAGCCAGGTGGTACGATCTGCGCAGGGCAGTCAAGAGGAAGATGAACGAGGAATACGCCCAGAGTAACATTACTGGAGGCGGGCTGCCCGGCAGACCCGTGCATTACCATCCCTGGGAGGAGAAGGTGATGGCCATGCTTCCGCCGGTGGGAGTACACGGAGTCGAAGGGGTCGCAGAGCCTGGTGAGTACACAAACAACTCATGTAACATGGGGGGAATGCCATCCACACCACAAATACACCAAATGCATGCAACTTCCCCCAAGCCCTCACTGCACACAACCCCAATTAAAAAACCACGCTTATGCCACTAACGTATCCATGCCCAATCACAAATAAAGGCAATGCCATGTCCCAGGCCACACCAACCACAAACCCAAGACTGGATGTCTGAGATGCTGGGAAGGTGGGGCTCACACAACACATTGTGCAACTCCGAAGCAGACACCAATGCCCTCAGCCCATATGGCCTAGGTACATACCCATGCACCATGCCCAATGCACAGGGACTGGCAAAGTACTGACAAGGTAGCTGACACTTGGCCCTGCTGTATGCAGCACAAGGCTCTTCTGTGAACACTGTACAGTCAAACACCAACTACACAAGCTCAGATAACTAGCACAGGCACTCAAACTCACTGTCATGCCAGCATGCACCATGAGGGGACAGACACATCACCTGGGAGACCCAATGACAAATCACACTACACCCAACAGCAGGCCCTGTCACACACCCCCCCCTCACACAAGCACACACCCCCGGGGCAGGCAACGGATTTACCCACTCTCACAATGGACATGTGACACAACAAGACCAATCCATCGCCAAATAAGCATCCGAGCCAAAATTCTACTGGTCAAACACTCAGGAGAACATACCAAACTGTCCCCCGCTACATACCCAACCGCAAGTGGACATTGAGAGGAATGCTAGGCATATCCAACTACCTGGAGGATCTGTGACAACTTGAATATGTATGAAACATGGATGTGGCATGAAATAGCATTAACATTGTCTCTCTCTCTCACACACAGGGCAACGTCATCGACCTCCCCCCAACAATGGGGGGGAACAATCACAGTCCCAGGCTCAGCGTGAAGATGATCCCACCGGCAGCGACGACTCTTACCACTCCGTGGATGACCCCGACCAACCTGGCCCCTCTGGTGCCCAAGCCCCTGCAGCACCTGCGTCAGGTACATCTGTGCCAACCACCACCCCCATTCCTGCCACATCCCAGGAGACACCCAGGAGCCCTGCTCGCACTGAACAACACAGCCATGTAGTAAGGAATCCCTTAATACGTACATACATTGTTAAGTTAGCATAACCACGTTAGATGTTAGAAAGCCATCTTGCTGCTTTTGCGCACGACACTGCATCTACATGTTATTGTTTAAACAAACTGCTGGCTCGTGCTTTGCATCACACGAAAGCAATCTGTTGTTACCATCCCGAGCTCTGCGCAACGACCTTGGTCTGTACATGGTGTAACAAGAACAGTCTGGGTCGTTAGACAATGCATGTTTTCCACTCTAGGTTGATCGACTCACTATTTAGCCATAACATACAGGCAGCTGCGAATACCTGAAAGTTGGTGCTTTTAATATTGCAGACATCATGTTTAATATTCAGACCGAAGACGAGCCTTCCTGCGAGAAGACTTCTGATGCTCCTGTGATGTGATTTCACTAAGCTGATCTTTGAGGTATGGGGTCCCCTATTCAAGCCTAAGAGACCTTTTATTAGCATAATAATAATATTAGCTTCTTAGTAAAGGGAAGGTGGTAGTATCCACTGTCATTTATAATATGATCACTCCTTTTATATTCTATGGTATTGTAACGATGCTGATGGTTTTAATTATAATCATTTGTCTGCTTGTATTAGCCAAAGTACTGCATCTTAGGACACGTGGTCTATAAAATAAACTCTTTTTATTTTCACCGTGTCTCTGTTTATTCTAGTTGTGGACTGATGTGAGAATAATATACGAACAGGTATTTCCGATTCCCACCATTCCTGAGAGTACACTGAGTCGCTTGTTCTGGGTTGTCTTTTCATTGGGACCGCCGAGCTAAACCTCGGATAACGAATGGGACACTTATGCTAGCCGGATACTGGGTTCTGGGTTCTGAGGTGAGTTTCTGGTACACCACAATTCACTGAGGTCCTGGGGTTCTACGCATAGTTCTGTGAATAAGCAGAATCCCTGCAACATGGTGCACCTAACGTTTGGTCTATGAGTTGAAACGCCTTAGTAGTGCTTATATTAGTCCACAGCACCCTCATTCTTGTTTCAGGATAACAAGTCTGACGGATTTAAACCTACCTATTTCTGTTGATATAGGTTTCTTCAAGCTTGATCATTAAAAAGGTTATTGAACCCTTGTGCTACTGATTACTTCGAGTGTAGCTTGTCCTTATGGCGGTCGATATAACGGCGCACAGTCGGGCACCTCTGAGACGTCATTTGACGCAGTATGGGGTGCCGGACACTGGTATGAGCGTAATCTTTGTGGTGGGAGCCGATGCGGCTCATCCTTATGAGTTGTTTTACTCTTGGGTGACGCTTCCGGCGGTGAGTGAGGACGATGACTCTTTTCATACTTACACTGCCACAGCCGTGCCAGCGAACTATACGCCGTATAGGACACAAGAAATACCAATATCTGCATGGCAGCATCTTATTTGGTTTAATGGCGCCCTCCCCCATGCGGTTATACCGCCGAGAATGGGCCCTTTGTCAATTGCAGGGGCCACTTGGCCGGTACTAGCCGGATATACGCCTCATCCCCGTTACCTTACGGTGCCGGTGGCTGATTTACGTGTACTGCACACTGCCCTTATTACGGTACATAGGGCTTTGGTACAGTACGTGTCACGCAATGTGCAGGTGGGGGCACCTGCTGTTGCGGGGCAGCCTACTGACCACCACGCGGTGGTCATTAGTCCTGTTATGGTTAATTCTGTTATGGGCAAGCGCCCCACAAATAGGGATGATTTCCCTTTTTGGCTTGCTGAAAAATTTGACCAAATAGAAGCGGTTTACCCGAATACATCTCCTGTGGAGAAACACAGGATCCTTACCATTAGTTTGCCTAAAGACTTGGTCCCCGACATTGATGATTGTGTAAACTGGGGCAAGGTCTTTGCAGCGACGTACTCGCAGTGCTTTGGCACTCCGTCTATGTCGGTACTGCCCTCCGTTATTAAACGTGTTCAAGATAACCACGGTGCGGAGTCTGCGATAGAATTAGGCATGCGGCTCCTCGGACAGTTCGACCTGGTGGCTACCATGGTAATGTGTAGCCTTAAGGGTGATGCTATGCAATTCCAAGTTCGTAATGAACTAAAGAAGGTTGCTGATGAGGATAAGCCGCGGGAGTTCGCGAAAATAATCTCGACGGCATACAGAGATTTGGGTCGTAGCTCTTTAGGAGTTAAACCTGTTGTAAAAACTCCCGAAATTAAGCAGCAGGGTAAGGCAGAATCCTCTGGTAAGGATGACCGTCCAAACTTTCTGAAACAGAGTTGGCGGTCTAAACAACAGGGAAAGCAGCAGCAGAAACAGGGGTCTCGGCCTGCCTCTCCCGTTCAGTCCGGTAGTGAGCGCACTTATGATCTGCGTGATTGTGCTACTATTAAGTCTCCTGATAGATTTCAGGTTTCTGAACAACGTTCTCCTCGTTCTTCACAGGAAACATCGACTTCACAGTCCGGTGGCGGAGGCGGTGGCAAAGGTCGGGGTGCTCCACAAACACGTGACCAACCCCGACAGACTGAAGGTAAAGGCAAGCAGGACGAATTCGCACGACAAAGACCCCCGTCTCAGAAGAAGAAAGTGGCTGCTCTGACAGCGAGGTATGCCTCAGACAGTGCGGACACGGCTTCGGAACCGGACATGGGCGCTGACGCTACTGGACAGCGCAGCGGAAATTACCATAGTCCGTCAAGCTCTGCGTCCATTTCTGGCGGCGACAGCAACTGATACATTGGTTACTGTTGAGACAGCTGACACCAGAGTGGCTCCCCCTGACAGACTCTATGAAATAGTCTTACTAATTGAGGGTGACATACAACGTACAATAAAAGGGATTTTTTGGGATAATCTGACTACCACCTATGATATCCTCCTAGCGGAGGCAGATTGGCCCCCAGCTTTCATTTTAGACGCTCGTAGAGGGGAGGAGGTAATCCTCCCATCCTTTGCGCACACAGTGGCTAATGACCAGGCTGAAGTGTATGCTGAGGAGTGGGCACTGGCGCTAGCGCCGGCATTATATCGTACTCAGGTGGGATGGGACCGGTTGTCCCCCTGCCATGAGATTCCATTGCGGTCTATGCCCCAGCCACAGCCCCAATATCCTATGCGTCGTGAAGCTAGACCGCACGTCGCTGCAATCCTTGACCAATTGGAATATCAGGGTGTTATTGAAACTTGTGTGTCCCCTATGAATAACCCTTTATTCACAGTGACGAAGCCTGATGGGTCGTACCGTTTAGTTTTGGATTACCGGCACTTAAATTCGCATTGCCGGACCTGCGCGGTACAAAATACTCACAGCTCGGCGCTTGTCGACAGTCTCGTGCGTAAGAGATTTAAAACGACACTTGACATCTCCAATGGCTTTTTTAGCCATAACCTGTCCACACTGAGTAGCCAGTGGACGGCGTTTACTTCAGGCGGCAAACAGAAACAGTTCACGAGATTAGCCATGGGCTATAAAAACAGCCCTGGCGTCTTTGCCGCTCGCGTGGTCTCTCTCTCAGAAAGAATGGCCCCGACGCATACTCCTATGTTGACGATATCTACCTCACGGATGATGAGCTGATGCCACATCTGTCTCGAGTCGACAATATCATTACGGGTTTTGCGGAATATGGCTACAAATTTAATTTTGCGAAGTCTCACATCGCGGAATATACAGTGTTGTTTTTGGGCTACGAGCTCAACAACGAAGGTAAGGGATTGGCTCCTCACTTTCTGGAGAAGTGCGCATGCCTGCGTGCTCCTACATCACTGAAAAAATTACAATCCTTGCTGGGCTTTCTGAATTTCGGACGTACGTATATTCCAGATTATGCCCAGCGTATCAAGCCGCTTTATGACTTGGTACAACCTTCCTTTTCGAAGTCTAGCTGGCAGCTAGAACATTCTGCTATTCTACAGTCTTTACAGGCTGATCTTCTTGCTTCACAATACTTACTGATGCGTGATAACCGCACTAACCTGGTAATAAGAATAGTACCAGGCGCAGTGGGTTTCACGTACTTGACGTTCAATGAGGGCGACACAGTCCCCATTGCGTATAAATCACACTTGTACACCTCTGCTGAGTTGCGTTTTTCCACTGTCGAGAAAGTTCTGACGGCAGTACAGATGGCGATCCTTAAAGAACGCGCACTGTCACAAGGAAAACGCATACTGGTTGTGACACCGTATCCTGCCCTAGAGGCAGTGACGAAAGCAAGTGTACCTAATTCTAAAGCTTTGCATCCAAGGTGGATACAATGGGCCACGACTCTGACATCGCCAGATGTCACTTATATCTTTGACGCCTCTTTGCAGACTCAGGAGTACTTGCAGTATGAATTCGTTCATCCGGCTCCTCTGTCTTCGCGCCCGCTCGAAGAATACCATTGTGTCATATACACTGATGGCTCGGCGCAGCCGGCGATTGGATCGAAGCATGCCTATTCTGCGGCTTGCGCAATTGTCGTGGGTACATTCATAAATGGTGAATTCCAATCTGATGCCGTGCATACGCAGTCATTGGGTGATTGTACCGCGCAACTGGCGGAGCTCCGGCCTCTGGTGCTTGCACTGGAGTTTGCTGATCCCCGAGTCACTACTCTTATAGTAAGTGACTCCTTTTATTGTGTCCAGTCCTACAATGACAATTTACACTTCTGGTCTCAAAACGAATATCGCGATACCAAAGGTAGCACAATTAAGCATAAATTGCTTTGGGTTCGAGTGGCAGACTTTAAAGAACGTCTCCCTCTCGTGAATGTTATTCACACTCTTGGTCACCAACGACTTGGTGTCCATGCTGTCGGTAACAGCTTGGCTGACGAGGCACCAAAAACAGCAGTGGCTACATACTTGGTGGCAGCAGTTACAAGATCTAAAAGTAAGATTGATGATGACATCTTGGCAGCTATTGCTGCTACAGAGAAGGGAAGTGATTACCCGAAGGGTTTTCCTTCTCGTTATTTTTATCACTTAAGTCCTGATAACGTCCCGTTAGTGAGGATTAATGACGTTGGTGACAGAATTATTCCCAACGCGGACTGCAGACCATCTCTGATACTAGCAGCGCACGAGGGGTTGGCATCTGCCCACGCCGGCGTGTCCGCTACTGTGTCTCTGTTGCAACAGCGTTACTGGTGGTTCGGTTTATACAAACAAGCGCGCGCTTATGTTCTTGATTGCGACATTTGCCAACAGATTAAACCTTCCACTGTTGCGCGCCCACCACAAACACAGTTGTACATATCTAATAAACCATTTGGTTGTGTTTATCTAGATCACTGCGGTCCTTTTTCTTCTGATACTGCGTACAAGTATATCTTGGTTGCAGTGGATTCGTGCACACGTTTTTTTTGGGTATGGCCACAAAGGAGTGCTGATTCACGGACTGTCATCAGGGATTTGCGTGTCTTTGTGGGAACTTTTGTGTGTGGTACCTTCCATTCTGATCAGGGCCCTGCGTTCGCCTCTAAGGCTTACAAGGAGGCTATGAGAAGTTTGGGGGTCCAAGTCAAATTTTCGTCTCCCTACCGACCTTAGGGTAATAGTGTGGTGGAGCGTATGAACCGTGACTTAAAGCAATCTATGACAGCACGAGTTTTAGGCACAGGCCTGAATTGGCTAGCCCATTTGTATAATGTCCAACGTGCACTTAATAATCTCCCTAGAAGGTCTCTGGGTGGGCGGACCCCATACATGATGCTCTTCGGAATCAGAATGTTTGTCCCAGACCTTGATGGTCTAGACATGGCGGCGTCGGCCGCACCCTTTGACGTAGATGATCACTGTGCTGTTTTGCAGAGCCTACAAGAAGCCAGAGACACTCTATCGAAGGAACACTTGCCCTCCACATCTGATGCTGAGCTTCAGATTCCGGTAGTCGGCTGGCTACCCCGAGTTGGAGACCTGGTCCGTGAGAAGGTGGAGAACAAGAAGGAGTTCGGCCCCTCTTATCGTGCACCGGTTCCAGTGCTTGGAGTGCAGGGTACGAGAAAAGTCATTTTACCTCCACTTCCTGGTCGCAAGGATAACAGGTACATCTCTATTGACAATGTCAAACTTCAGCGAGTGGCCGATACTTCTTAGTATGACTCCAGCGGTTTCATGTCAGACGATGCAAAGAAATTCAGTGTTGGTTCCTGCTTCTACCACCTTGTCTGATGTTGCCATCGAGATGCAGTCAGTTACTGATCCCTTGTTAATACCACCGGCTGGTGGTCTACCCGAAGAGACTGAGTATGCTTATCCTACAAATGGTCAATCGTCTGTTTTACAATCTACGGAGGTTACCCGGTCACGTTTCTCTTTTGACACTAACTCATTGCCTTCCACTTCCCCTTCGAACATTGCTATTTTTGTTACTTGGTTCAAAAGACATTTTTAGATTCCCCCTTGGACATATATTTGGCTGGTGCTTATAAGTATTTTTTTGTTTATGTCCATTGGATTTGTAATAGTATTTTTCCGTCTGGTGAATGGCCACTATCTCAAAGAGAGATCTGTAATTAGACTTATCGAGGGAACATTGGCCCCCCACTCCTCGTCCCACATCATGAAAAGGGACCATACTTTTGTGAATATTACTGCCTGGCCCGTTTTGGATGGAATTGCGTGGGATGCTGTTAAATTCCAAATTCATGGTCCTACTGAGGTCATCAATGTGCCAAATGTATTTCGTGTTTCTATGGGTGATGTGGTTAAGCAGAACATTTGTTCTGATGATTGGGATGTTCATGCCATTGAAGCACTGTTTTCTGATTTGAAATATTATGCCGCTTTTGATGCTGAAGATTTATATGAAAATGCGGCTAACTATGCAGAACAGTATTGTTTTCAACATTATGGCAATCACTTCCTGCATAAAGCAAATACGTTTCGAAATTTTGTAAATTTTACCCAATGGGAACACTGTCCCACCCCATCTTTAGGCAGTTCACCTACATTGGTTGATAAATATACTTATTTTACTGATTTCAGTGTTTCCAGCCCAGCATCCTTTTATTTTAAAGTGATGCCTGAGTCTACCTCGAAGGTTCGACTGACACATACCAAATTACTATGTTCTAAGTCCTTTATGGATGAGTTGTCAATCAAAGGTTATGATCTGTGGAAGGCTACTATTGATCTAAAATCGGTTTGGGGTTCCAAGCCGTGGCAGGTTCAGGGAACTGAAGCTTTACATCGTGCCTGTCTTGTACCAAATCATATGTTGTTTTTAAATTCAACCATCTTCCAGACCACCTGTTTCGGATTGGCCACTTCTAAAAAACTAAATTTCCCTTCTGTTCCAGATCTGGGCGCTTACCCTAATTGGGATAACCAAACAGATCTGTCCCTTCCTGCTTTGCAGTCATTAGTCTCTAATGCATCTTTCAATGTTTCGAAATTTAGTAGTGAAGGGTGGTTGATTTGGCAAAGCAGTTCTGATGCCTGTCAACGACGTTTTCTAGGTCTGAAACCGGGGTATACGCAGAAGCGCGTAGACCCTCGGTTTGAGTCTTCTCATACAGTAACTACCTACTCTGTAGGGAAATTATGTCAATCCTGGCTGCGACATTCCACCTTGGCATCTGTCAAAGTTCATTTATCAAAATTACATGACAAAATAGATTTGAATGATTTTGTTAAAGGTCCTGTGGGTGGCAGATCCAAAAGGTGGGCGTATGCTATTTACAACGAAGTGTGGAAATTGTCGCAAATTGAAGCGGCTTCACGTTTAAGGGCCATTGATCAAGCAAATATGGAAAAGGTCTTGGCCGTTATAGATAATAGCATTAACACACTTTCTTCCAGAATTTATACGTTAGACAATATTGTTTCTTCAATTGTTGATATTGTACACGATGATATGTCTGTATTGTATCATGGTCAAAACCAGTTGCGTTCTGTTATGCAGTTTGCATGGACATTACAAACGTTAAAGACAGGAAAGGTCCCCTGGGACTATCTGAATACGACATCATTATTCCTTCCCTTTAACCTTACTGTAAAGCAGCAGTTCATGTCCATGAAAGATGCTACATATTCATTGTTACACATTGAAAAATTGGAGCCGTTACCATTCTCTGTGGCAGAATTGAATTCAGCCGTGTGGTTAGTACATGGGTTGATCACGCTCCCTTTCGCGCTTTTTAAGTTTACGTCATGTATGAAACACTATGCTCTAGGTAGATATGAACAGTTGGGTACCACGTTCCTACATGAGGTTTGGTCCCTCCCTTTTACGTATAGATGTACAAGAGACAATACAGAGGTTTACCTGAAAGGTGAAGAGTGTACCTCGTCACCTGATAATTCTGTAGTATGTAGACACATTCAGTTACACGGTGCATGCAATGTACACGCCCCGAATTTGGCCTGCGTTCTCAAAGGTATCCCAGTGCCAGTGATTACACCATCTTTCACGCTGCTTGCAAACGGTAGTTATTTAATTTTAAATAATGAAGCTTGCTGCGGGATGTTAGTGGGAATCCCATATATTGTGACTGTATCGCAGAGAGTAGTCTGCTGCAATAATGTTCTATTTCGACCCCCGCATGGGCGGCTGGATGTTTCCATCTGGCCTTCGATTCCGACCTTGAAAGCAGAGTTCAACAAGATGAGCAGAATAAGAGCTCTATTGTCCCAAAAGGAGGTGCCATTGACTTCCTCCCGAGAAACATTTGTCCTTCACGTGGCAAATACGCGCACTGAGGTACAGGCGCTTTTGAATACTGACCTCACCCTGCATTTTGGAGCTTTGATCCAAACAATCTTCAATGCCTCGTCGACAACTGGCCTGGCTCATTTTTTTAAACTTGTAGGTTCAGGCCTCGTGACCTCCTTCCAAACTATTTTTGGTGTGATTCCGGCATTTTTTCATTCTATTTTTTCGAGCGTCTTTGGCGGTGTTCCGCTGATTCTGGCGCTGGTGGCAGGTGTGCTACTTTTACTTTTCATACTACGGAATGGCTGCACTTTCTGTGCCTCACGACAACCTGCCCCGTCTGCATCTTCTTCGTGACAGGATGCTTGAATATTATGGTATCCTGTCATTGGCGACTTTGAGCCTGGCATATGGATTATCCTTCCGGTATTCCTACTTCACCTGCGTGCAACCTGTCTTTCACTGCCTAGATTGTCCCTTTGAATGGCCTCTGAATTTGTGCTTATCCAACACGGTGTCTCCGGACCCGGATTATGATCGACTGATGAGTCCCTTAGTGTCTCACGAGTTCGCCTGTTCTGGTGTTCGGATTATGGCCTGTGGTGCGGCGCATGGAATCCTGGGTAATTGGGACATCGCACGGGCGGCATATGACTTCTTGGATATGAGTTATTTGGAAGAACACGCCGGTTGCCCTCTGATGGTGCTAGAGGCTCCGCTGATTGAAGAACATGTATGTTCCTTTTCTTTGATTAACTGGATGGCTGAAACTTTTAGTGGCCGTGCCAACGATTTTCTGCTGGAAGCTGTTGCTACGTATGCTGCATACACGTTCATGGATTGAGTGAACTGCCATCCATTATGTTTTTTCTACCATGTCTTGAACATTACCTGTGACTTTGGATTGCTGGCTAAGGCAGCATTTTTCATTTTTTTCCTTTCCCTTTTTGAGGTTTTTTTTCTTTTCTTTTTTCTTTCGAACTTTCTCTAAACCGATATTTGGTTTCAATTTGAATACGCGTTGTTCTGCTCTGTCGAATTTGAACTCTGCGTTCTCTCATTTCTTCCCTACTGGTTAGTGCTTCGATCAAGGGGGCATGTAGTAAGGAATCCCTTAATACGTACATACATTGTTAAGTTAGCATAACCACGTTAGATGTTAGAAAGCCATCTTGCTGCTTTTGCGCATGACACTGCATCTACATGTTATTGTTTAAACAAACTGCTGGCTCGTGCTTTGCCTCACACGAAAGCAATCTGTTGTTACCATCCTGAGCTCTGCGCAACGACCTTGGTCTGTACATGGTGTAACAAGAACAGTCTGGGTCGTTAGACAATGCATGTTTTCCACTCTAGGTTGATCGACTCACTATTTAGCCATAACATACAGGCAGCTGCGAATACCTGAAAGTTGGTGCTTTTAATATTGCAGACATCATGTTTAATATTCAGACCGAAGACGAGCCTTCCTGCGAGAAGACTTCTGATGCTCCTGTGATGTGATTTCACTAAGCTGATCTTTGAGGTATGGGGTCCCCTATTCAAGCCTAAGAGACCTTTTATTAGCATAATAATAATATTAGCTTCTTAGTAAAGGGAAGGTGGTAGTATCCACTGTCATTTATAATATGATCACTCCTTTTATATTCTATGGTATTGTAACGATGCTGATGGTTTTAATTATAATCATTTGTCTGCTTGTATTAGCCAAAGTACTGCATCTTAGGACATGTGGTCTATAAAATAAACTCTTTTTATTTTCACCGTGTCTCTGTTTATTCTTGTTGTGGACTGATGTGAGAATAATATACGAACAGGTATTTCCGATTCCCACCATTCCTGAGAGTACACTGAGTCGCTTGTTCTGGGTTGTCTTTTCATTGGGACCGCCGAGCTAAACCTCGGATAACGAATGGGACACTTATGCTAGCCGGATACTGGGTTCTGGGTTCTGAGGTGAGTTTCTGGTACACCACAATTCACTGAGGTCCTGGGGTTCTACGCATAGTTCTGTGTATAAGCAGAATCCCTGCAACAGCCAGTCTGACCAGGAGGGACCAGGTTCTCCGGGCACCCAGGAGGAGGCAGACAACCCCGATAATGCCATCCCTCAGGGGTCCCGTAGACCAGATGTGCCCACAACGGCAGGCCAGGCTTGTGTGGGCGGGGGTGGTGGGAGTGGAGGCAGGCGGAGGCACGAACCTGACCAGCCAGCTGAGGGAACCGGTATGTCACACATACGCCACATCCTGGAAACATACCGGCGTGACACCAGGGGCATCAGCCAGGTAGTGTCGAGCCTCACAGAGATGAAGGGGACCCTCGACGAGATGAAGAACCTGCAGGCCGAGCAACATGCCAGTCAACAACACCAACGACGGATGGAGGCAAGACTGGCTGAGCTCCTGGCGGTGCAAACGGACATGAGCCGTTCACTCCGTCGGATTGCCGACAACATGGGCAACCCTCCCTGTGACACCAGGCGAAGACCAGCACCAGCCACAGGGAGGGAGGAGGAGGAGGAGGATTTGTCCGACGGAGCATCACAGACATCGTCAAGGCCTGCATCTGAGGGTCCCCGGAGGAAGGTGGGTCGTCCACAGAAAAGACCGTGAGAGTCAGCGGACCATCCACATCTCCCACGTCACCTGGCCTGGCACCTGGCCCTCTGGCGCAACAGCACCACCCCACCCAATGACATTCTCTGCCACATGGACTTGCTGGTCACAGTCTGACCAATGATGACCAACACTGTGGTCTGGACTCTGATGACTCCAACTGACAAGGATGCCATCTCCCCCTGTGAACTTTGGATTCTATGCACCCGGTAGAGCACCTTACTTCATCCACCAAAAGACTTACCCCACCAAAAATAAATACTTTATTTTGTCATGAGTTGTTGTTGTCATTTTGCATTATTCCCCAACATATGTGTTTGTAAATGTCAAACTATGCCTGAGTGTTGAACTAACTCCACACATCCATACCCTGGGATAGGAGTCTGGTACAGGACACACATGGGTCACAATGTATCATTCAATGCAGACATGGAGCACAATACTCACCAGTGATGGCCTCAAGCTGCTGAGGGGGTGCCTGCAATACTGGGCCGACAGACCGATTTGGAAGAGTACCATCAAGGCGTAGAGGTCATGCCTCATTCGGAGGTTCCCGGGGAGGGAGTCCCAGGTATGTGTTCCCAGGTGGGAGAACTATGTCCTGCATGCTGGAGTACGGTGGATCTGAAGAATGGTGGCCAGGTCAAGGTTGGATGCACGGAGATGGCACTACAGGGTCTCGGATGACAGTGGTACAAGGTTGGTGTTGGGTCGGGGTTGTGGCCTGCCTCCTGAGTGTGGGTGGGGAGTCTTAAGGTCATCCTGCAGCACACAGCGATCCATTGCAGCTATCTCTGCTGGACGGTGATGTGGCTGGGGCGCAGGATGTTGCAGCTGAGGTGTGCAGATGCAGCCTGGATGTGGACAAGTGTCCTGGGAGTTTGGATGTGGCTGCCCCGTAGAGGGCAGGGCAGTATTTGACACGGATGTTGTCATGGACCTGGGGGATGGTCCGTCTTTCCTTGGAGTGGATCTATCTGGAGATCATGTGCATAATGCAGAGGGTGTTGCAGTCTGCGGCACAGATGCTGGTGATTACCATGGCAAATGTGAGCAAGCAATTCATGATGCACACCATCTTGTGTGCATGGACACTGGGTGCTTGTGCGGGGCTTCTGCGGGTGGGACACAAGCAGTTGACCCAGCTGTAAGGGGACAATCCTCAGATGTTGACCTCAGTCCTGTACAAGTCCAGCCGCAAGTGGCTGCTGTTCTGCCATTCATCAATGGATCTCATGCAATCTAGAATATTGGAACTGGCAATGTCTGCGCCCTTGGTGAGGGTGAGGAGCACCTGGCTGTCAATGGCATACGAGTTGATGATGAGGTTGTGTGCGCATGTGATGGTGGAGAGGGGGGTCCTGGACACATTGTATTTTGACACGCTGACAGATGATACCTGTGCCATGTGCCTCACAACGACAGCATACTACATGCAGAAGGCTTGAGTCCCACTCCCATGTCCTTGCCAGGGTACAGAGCTGGTGGGGAGTAGGAGGGACATGACCTGGTGGGTGTGACAGGGCCTGGAAGGCGTGGCAGCACTGTGTAGGCGGTCGGAGTTGCACACTCATCATGCAAAGGTGTTGTGTGTGCGCTTAGTGTATGCCTGAGAGCTGGCGGCAGATGTGTGGATGGACATTGCTTGGAGGGTGGCTGCAACCTCAGACTGTAGTGTGATGTGGGTCATGCAAGGACATGAGGCTCGTGCAATGTGCACGTTGCATGTGCAGATGGTCCAGCCTGTGGGACGGCGTGGCCGAAACTGTGGCACAGACAAGCTGATGACAGCCAAATGAATGGGTTGATGGAGGAAGGGAGGAGCATCTTTGATGTGTGTGTGTTGCCAAATCAGGAAACTTTGTGTGCCCTTGCTGCAGTGGCTGCAACAGCAGGCGGCATGTCCTGGGAACTATGCCACAATTTCCACACAAAGACTAGGATGTCAGAAAGGACTACTGCAACAGGTGTATGTCAAGGAAGGAGTGACCAGTTTTCAATGGCACATCCAGAGACAAAGGATGCACAATCCCCAAAGATGACTGACACCGGATCATGAAACTGAAGGCCAAGCTGTGCACAGGAAACACACCCCAGAAGGTGTTGACGGCCCGTTGTGGGGACCAACATACCAAAACACATACACAGCCATGGACGTCATGCCCAATAGAGAATCAAATACATGTAGAACAGCATGCAGGTTGCTAATCTACACATAGACTCATATGCACAATCCTTGACAACCATGCCAGAGATGGCGCATGCACAGTGGCAAGAGACCTGCATTGACAGAGATGTGGCACCTTGGAGGCTGAGGAACACCTTTATTACTCAGGCTCACACCTATGGAAATGCATCAATATTAACAGACTCACATGGTCTTTTGGATTAACATGTGGGACCTACACTGGACACCCCCTTCGCACCACAGATGCTGTCAATCCATGGGAGTGGCACACAAGTGAAGGGGGTGAGCCAAACATCCCCTGCTGCACACGGAGAGGCTGCAATTCCCCATTGAGCCTCTCATGGGGATGTCCCGCAACATGTCCACCCGTAGCCTCCCGTATGTTTCCGAGGGAAGTTGTACACACATAGATGCCTTCATCAAAATCAACAATCCCATAACAGATGACTGTCACGAAGTGTGACTATCAATTCATGTGAGTCATTCTACATGTTATGTGCCCCATGGTGAGTCAACATGTATGCATAGTAACAATACCTTAGGCCTGGGCGAAAATTTCGTTCCGTTCGCGGAAATTGCGATAATTTGACATTTTCGCGTTCCACGGAAAGCGCGAAAATGTCAAAATATCCGCATTCCGCAGCTTAGCGATAATTTGGTCTTGCTCGCGCTGTAAAATAATACATTCTCGCGCGCGCGCGATCGCCTTACCTGAATTCCTGCGTTCGCCGACAAGTTTTCTTGATCCGGTCGCGTTCTCCATGAGATGTTGTATTGTTTTTAGCCAGTTGCGCTGTCTCGCGACAGTTCGCGCCCGCAGTGACGTCATGCGTCACGCTATCACGTCTTTCTTCTCGCGATCATGCACCGCGAGACAACTGAAAACAAGATGGCCGCGCTTGCGAGCAACCACATGGGTAAGTTGGCGAGCCGCAACCATGCAGAAAATCTCGCGAACATGCGGGAAAAAAACTTCCGCATCTTCGCGATATTTCCGCGTGTTTGCGATAATTTTTAACATTTTCGCGATAATTTGCGAAAGTGGATTTCGCAAATTCCGCCCACCCCTACAATACCTGCACAGGGGCAGTGCCCACACATTACAAACAACTACCACACCCATAAAGCCTTTCTGCAATCCTTACCCAAAGTAGACTTCTCACCATGCCCGTGCATGTAACGCTGATTCAGCACACGTTGCATTACTCACGAGGAATAGCAGGTGCACAACGATACCACGAGCAGACAGCAGGCGCAAATACCTGGGGATGAGAGACACACAAGAAGTCAGGAAACACATAGTCATCCGCATGCACGGTCATGTACTCTACATGAATAAGGTTGACACCATGCTAGTTATCAATTGAGTGTGTCAGCTAAAATGTGTGGAATTACATCAGCACTCGAGTGACACATCAGCACACACCTCAAAGTCACCTCGCATACAGTCAGCTGGACACACAAATTGCAACATATGCCACATAAGGCTCCAAGCGTGCACACTCAGACCCAGGGACTCACCATTATGAGAAGAAGTTGCATATGAGCTGACTCCGGATGTCCTCCTCCTCCTCCTCACTTGCCTCATGACCAAGGCCGTCATCCTCCACGGGTGGATGTTCCTGCTCATCGGGATCCAGGATGAGTGGCACAGCTTTCTCCACTGCCATGTTGTGCAGCATGCAGCACACAAGGAAGATTTTGCAGACCTTCACCGGTGCATATGGGAGGGACCCACCGGTCTTGTGGAGGCAACGGAATCGGCTCTTCAGGAGGCAAAAACGTCCTCTCAATCACTCGCCTGGTCTGCCCATGGGCGTTGTTGTAACGGTGATCTGCAGCTGTTCTCGGGTTGCGGAGAGGTGTCACCAGCCATGGCATGTTGGGATAGCCAGAGTCCCCTACATGGAAACATCATGTATAGAAGTGGGTCAGGAGATGTCGTCACATACTAACATACCGCTGAATACTGGAAAAACAGAGTCTACCCACCAACAACAGATGCTAGTTCGTTGTGCAGCTGCAGCATCATTTCTGGCACCCTGCTACGCCTCATGATGTAGGCATCGTGTGCTGACCCTGGAAAACGTGCACAGACATGGGAAATCACCATGTTAGCAAGACACACCACAAGGGCATTAATGAAGTGATAATGTTTACGGTTACGAAAGGCTACCTCCTGTGCCTGTGGTGGTACCAAAGCCACATGTGTCCCATCAATGGACCCAATTACATGGGGCATCCCTCCCAGGGCATAGAACTCACCCTTGATACCTGTCAACGGCTCAGGAGTTGGAAAATGGATGAATTCATCCAGGTGCTCCAACATGGCTTCTAAAACATCATGCAGGACACGGCTGAACATGGTCTGGGACATGCCACCCACATCAGCTATGGTCAATTGAAAAGTACCGGTGGCAAAGAAATGTAGGGCTGACATCACCTTCATCTTGGGGGACAGCGCAGTCGGATAACTGTGTCGCGGTTGGAGGTGTGGGGCCAGCCTGTTTGTCAGGTCCACAATTAACCGCTGGGGGAATCTGTAGCGGCATATGCAGTTGTTCCCTCATGGCCGCCAAGTATGGCATTGGTCGGGGGAGAGGCGGTGCCCTGCAGACATTTGGAAGGAATAACGATGATTGAGTACATTACTACACCAATGTCAAAGAACTGAGCACATGTTCAACAGCTAATACACATATGCTACATAGAGTCTGGTCTGTGCAATACATCCTGCACATGTATGCCAGCCAGGTGATACTCCTAATAAGAGGCAGCTACAAACGTGGATTGTCAAGGTCTACATGAATGCCATGAAAGTAGCTGTGGGCCAGTGTGAGTGAACAGCCAGACACATTACAGGAGTGACATACATCCACATATGTGCATTTGAAGGATGTTATCTCATACAGACAGCTGCCGGCAAGCTAGACGCACAGGTCACATGTCATGGAAAAAGGACAGACCACACACCTTGCCATGAAGGGGTACATGTCAAAAATGATCACACAGACATTGAGACTACGCTGATATGTCCTAAGCTCGCAAGTCCCTGTTCGATGCATACAGACACACGTTACGTGTTATTCCACATGTGTCCTGGTGTGCGTAATAGTGTGACATGGGCATCTACACACAGACACATGTTGGATGCAGCTACAGCAGATGCCGTTGACGGAACACCAACAGCAAGATCATGGAAACACATGACACACACATGACATAGTCACATCGGGGCACGCTGGTAGTGAGTCATCATCCGTGTACCTGGCATCAGGGGACAGTTGCGGGTGTTGGTGACTGTGCCATGCCAGTGATGCAGTGTTTAACAAGTTTGAACTACATGCACACATGTAAAAGGTGTGAAGGGGAAGTGTGCCACATAGTGCCCCATCACACATGACATGTGTACACAGGTCATCACACAACTATTGGGTTAAAACATGAGGAGACATGTGCCAGCTCACTGCCTGACACACCTAGGCCCTACACATGAAGCACTGCACTGACAATGACTTGATGTCCATCCTTGTGCGAGTCTGACACCTCCATTCCTTCCCTGTGCGCCTCCTATCACCAGTGTGAGCTGTGAAACACACCGTACACACGCTCTGAGGGCGTGTGTACGGTCGTATCACTATATGGGGTTTGGGTGGGAGTACGCGTGTGTGTACGGACCATACACACGTACGTGTACACACTGGTCCAACCCTATGGGAGTGTCGCCGTAGGCATACGCCATAGAGATACGGCTCGTACACGCATGTTTAGGGCCCGTAGCATGATGGGGTACGCCTACGGCAACACCACCATAGTGCTACGGCTTGTACCCGCATGTGTAGGGCCCATAGTACGATGGTGTACGCCTACGGCAACACCACCATAGTGCTGCGGCTCGTACCCGCGTGTGTAGGGCCCGTAGCACTGTGGCGTACGCCTACGGCAACACCACCATAGTGATACGGACCCTACACACGCGTGTACGGACCGTATCACTATGGCGTCTGCCTACGGCAACACTACCATAGTGATACGGACCCTACACACGCATGTACGGACCGTATCACTGGAGTTGTGGTGCCCTAGGGGTACGTGTGGAACACACCGTACCTGTGTGTGGATAGTGAAATAACATAGGGGACACATGAGGGACAAGTATAAGGGCCTAAATGCATGCTAGTTGTCATGGAGACCGAGTTTCCAGTTCAAAATTTTTCGTCAGGTGGCCAGCAAAAGTCGGTTGGAGACAATATACTATGTTGCAAAGTGGTTGTTGACTTGACATCATGCTCAAATTTTGAACCCTGCAAAGGCCCTCACTGGGGTAGGTTTAAAGGGATTGGAGGAAACGTAGGATGCAAATGAGATTGACCAATCACTCTGTACTCCTGTAAATGAAACAGCCCAGCAAGGCAGATATAAGGCAGCCAGGACCCATGAGAGAGCACTTGCCTGCACAACCTTTCATTCCACACCACTGCTGCTGCTTGTGATTCCTCTGGCACCATGGCCAGGTCTGTGGAGTGGGCCCAGCCTTTCACCCAAGAGGAGAATGAGGCGTTGCTGGATGTCAGCCTTCCACAGTACCCCTGCCTGTATGGGAGACCAGGGGAGCAGGTGAGTGCTGACTCCACTAGCTTTGACTGTGCCCCTTTTTTGTGTCTGTCACTTCTGTCATTGTGTCCAGGTGTGACAGACATGCAATGTTGTTCATGGTGGGTCCCAGGGGGGGAATGCCTTATGTCTCCCATGCAGAGCATGATGTGGTTCATATCTGCACTCCTCACTCCTCGTCTGACTATACCCACAGATGTGTGTGAGTTGAGTGTACCTGTGGTGAGAGTGTCCAAATGATGTGTACGGGCCCTGGACATTGGTGTGTGTGTAAGTCACCTGCCATGTGGGTGAGTGTCTATGTGGGGTGTTGCACCCCAGCTGCATGGAGGATGCATATGCCCTACCCATCTGATGTGAGCAGGGAGCCGTGCTGTGTGTCTGACGTGCGAGCTAGCCCCACACCTGTGACACTCCCCAGTCAAGTGGCACATGTGCAGAGTGAGGTTTTTACCCGCAGTTGCCAATGGCAGATGATTTACCTGTGCCTGTGTGTGTCTGTGTACTCCGCTGAGGTTGCGTGAGTGGCCTGGGGCATGTGACTGCTTTGAGGTGCTGTCCATAATCCTGGTGTTGCTTGTGATGCACAGTGTGAGCCATGATCAGTGATTGTGTCGCACCCCTCATGCCACCTGTGTACTTTCAATGCCACGTAGTGCTTTTGGCCTTCCCCAGAGGATAATGTCCCTATGACAAAGGTGCAATGAGTTGGCTGCATACTATGCCCCGTTCAAACAAGCCAAATTGTTTTAATGTGTGTCTCTGTGACATGGAGCAGGTGTATTGATGTTGTCTCACTTTGTCATCCTCACAGGTAGCAGCCTACGCCAAGGGGGAGATATGGAAGCGGGCCGTCAGGGCCGTGAGGTCGGTGGAGGGTCGCAGTCGGCGCCTGGCCCAGGTGAGGAAACGCTGGCAGGACATCCGGTGCTGGACCAGGAGGATCGCCCGGGTCCTGCTGGGGGACTCACCACCACGCAAACACGGCGGGCGCCGGCGCCTGACCCACCAGATGAAGCGTGTCCTGGCGGTGGTCTTCCCTGACATGGATAGGCGGCTACAGGAGAAGCAGCAGCAGCAAGGGGGTAGGGGGTAGGTACATGTGTGTTTGTTGTGTGTCACCAGCTTTTGGAAGTGCTCAGTCGCCTGGATACTTTGCCAGGGTTTATATGTGCAGTGCATATCCTATTGCCCCAAGTCACCCGGTGCTGTTCTTCCTCCCTTCCCCTCCTTGACATGTGTTCCCTGGTCTGTGTGTAGTCACTCTTGCACAAGGTAATCTTGGCTGCCAGTTAATCCAAGTGCCCAAAGCTTGCAGCATCATGTGTGGGGGTGGTCTGTGAAATGTGTTGGGACCTTGCCTCTGCCCTGTCCAGTTCAGTCATAGTGGGGTCCATGATTGTTGGCACTACTGATGCTGAGTCTCAACACAGGAGTGTGAGACTTGAAATGAACAGACTTGCAGCATGCATGACCGATGTTGTGGCCTCAGACATGATGTGCATGAGGGGGAGATATGCATAGTGTGGGGACGGTTGCTCCTGTTGCAGTCAGATCTATCCAGGACCATGGAGCAGTGTGGCCACTACAGTCCCCTGAGACACCTTTTCCTAGGAATCATGTGTGTCATCCAACACTGTGAACATTCTCTGTGTCTTCAGCATAGGTTGGGCTCTGTGGCATTTTACCCTGGCCTCATTTGTATTTACGTAAAGTGTGCTACATGTGCCCACTGTACAGGGTGACCCAATGTGCCTTGTGCATACTCACTGTGGCCAGTGCCTGTGTGTCTCGGTACAACTATCTGATGATGGTTGTTTGTCAATAATATGTGTGGTCAGCCCCACGAGGGGTAGTTAGAGTGCACTTTGGATTACATGAAGCCCATTTTTGTGATCCCAGATGAAGAGGTGTAAGTCCTTCCTCTGTCTCAATCACATAGTCTCAGGTGGGGGGTTTTGTGCCCCCTGTCCACACCCTCCCCCAGTAGCACTGCAACCCATCCCTCCGACCCCCCCCTCCTTGGGGCCTGTGGTTCCTTCGGGTGCAGGGGAGACGCTGGAAGACCTTGCGACCGTGTGCAGCGCCATCCTAACCACCACCTTTGGCGCTGCCCCACCCCCACCCCCTGTGGTGGAGTCATCCGTCCCTGCACCCACAACACCTACCCTTGCCCCTCCTGTCCCTCCGGTGCCTGGTCCTTCCCCCCCACATGATGCCCCCCCCTGTGGATGAAAAGAAACTCTGAACTGTGCAGGCAAGCTAGCGGAGACGCGTCCCAATGTGTCCCCCCCCACGAGTTCGCATATGGACTGGCCTCTGGGCCTTGTATATAGTGTACATTTCAATTCAAATATTATTTTTATGCTGAATAAAGCATTTTGTTTTTCATTTGCACACTAATGCTTTTCTGGTGTTGCTGTTGGTGCTGCTGCTCCATGAGTTGGGGTGGTGATAATGTGTTAGGTGTCTGGGAAATGTTGTAGTGTGCTGGTCATGGGGTGGACCCTGGTATCTGCGTGCCATCACAAGGTCTCTGCAAATAATCTTTGGTCATGTAAGCTCTTACTGTATGGTGACATTGTCCCAAGGAGTGTTCCTTCCTCTGTGGCACCTGACATCTTCCCTGCAGGGTGTTTCCCAATTGTTGTGCTGACCTGTGTCTACATTTCCTTGGTGTGTGACGGATCCCTTCAACTTTGGCCATGCCTGCTGAGCAATGTCTCCGCCTGCATCGTCTGTGCCATCCTTGGTAGTCACTGTACTTGTGTATGGAGTATGTTGCCATGGCTTCATGTGGACATGGTCTCTTTTCCGCACTATGCATGTGTGTACTCTCAGCCTAGCACACATGTGTTACTTGTTCTGCAGGGTATTTGGGCACCTGACTGACAATTGTGGGCATTGTATCTGTGGGTACTCCACCCTTTTCCTTCAATGGGAGGCAACAACTTGTTGGCTGCCCCAGCACCTGTACATTCCTATCAGTCCTGGAATGTGCGTGACAGTGTGTGTTCTCTTAGGCTCTCTTAGTTTAGTAGGGTTTAACATGAGTATACAGTCTTGTTGCATGATCTCAGTGTGTGTATTGTGCTGCCACCGCCAGGGGTGGGTATGCATGTGTAATTTGTCATCACACCCACATGTGGTGTGTCATGCAGTGGGGGAAGGACATCCTTCCTCATGGGAGTGGGACACTGCTGTCAGTGATGTGTTGTCATGGCACTCTCAACATAGTCGCACATTGTGGATGCCTTCATACACCCATGGAGTTTTGGTCATCGGAGGAGGACGTACACACCCCATGTCTCTGTCCACTGCTGGGAGTCCTCTGCACCCACCCCTCATGTGTCTGGGCACTGCTGGGAGTGATAGGCACCCACCCCTCATATGTCTGGGCACTGCTGGGAGTGATAGGCACCCACCCCTCACATGTCTCTGTCCACTGCTGGGAGTCCTGGGCACCCACCCCTCATATGTCTGGGCACTGCTGGGAGTGATAGGCACCCACCCCTCATATGTCTGGGCACTGCTGGGAGTCCTCTGCACCCACCCCTCATATGTCTGGGCACTGCTGGGAGTGATAGGCAACCACCCCTCATATGTCTGTCCACTGCTGGGAGTCCTCTGCACCCACCCCTCATGTGTCTGGGCACTGCTGGGAGTGATAGGCACCCACCCCTCATATGTCTGTCCACTGCTGGGAGTCCTCTGCGCCCACCCCTCATGTGTCTGGGCACTGCTGGGAGTGATAGGCACCCACCCCTCATATGTCTGGGCACTGCTGGGAGTGATAGGCACCCACCCCTCACATGTCTCTGTCTACTGCTGGGAGTCATGGGCACCCAACCCTCATATGTCTGGGCACTGCTGGGAGTGATAGGCACCCACCCCTCATATGTCTGGGCACTGCTGGGAGTACTCTGCACCCACCCCTCATATGTCTGGGCACTGCTGGGAGTGATAGGCACCCACCCCTCATATGTCTGGGCACTGCTGGGAGTGATAGGCACCCACCCCTCACATGTCTCTGTCCACTGCTGGGAGTCCTGGGCACCCACCCCTCATATGTCTGGGCACTGCTGGGAGTGATAGGCACCCACCCCTCACATGTCTCTGTCCACTGCTGGGAGTCCTGGGCACCCACCCCTCATATGTCTGGGCACTGCTGGGAGTGATAGGCACCCACCCCTCATATGTCTGGGCACTGCTGGGAGTACTCTGCACCCACCTCTCATATGTCTGGGCACTGCTGGGAGTGATAGGCACCCACCCCTCATATGTCTGGGCACTGCTGGGACTGATAGGCACCCACCCCTCACATGTCTCTGTCCACTGCTGGGAGTCCTGGACACCCAACCCTCATATGTCTGGGCACTGCTGGGAGTGATAGGCACCCACCCTCATATGTTTGGGCACTGCTGGGAGTACTCTGCACCCACCCCTCATATGTCTGGGCACTGCTGGGAGTGATAGGCACCCGCCCCTATGTCTCTGTCCACTGATGTGGATTGTAGCACGACACCCACCCACCCGCCTGCCCCCTTGGTGCAGTACACTGCTCACCTGGCCATACACCCCCCCAATATACTGGTCAGATGCTGCACCAGGCCCTATCCCATCATTCGTGGCGTGTGTACGCCTTGTATCAATGATGTGCTGGTGCCCTAGGGGTACGCGTGATGCGCTCCATACCCATGCTCTGAGAACGTGTGTATGGGTCGTACCAAGCGTACCCCTACGTCACCCCAAGAATGGTGGTACGGCCCGTACCCAGGCCTTTAAAACGTGGGTACGGGTCGCACCACGTGTACCCCTACATCGCCCCAAGAATGGTGGTACGGCCCGTACCCATGCTCTGAAGGCCTGGGTACGGGCCGTACCCCTACGGCACCCCAACATTGGGGGTACAGCTCGTACCCAGGCCTTCAGAAGGTGGGTACGGGCCGTACCGCCATTGTTGGGGTGACGTAGGGGTACGCGTGGTACGGCCCGTACCCACATTCTAAAGGCCTGGGTATGGGCCGTACCCCCAATGTTGGGGTGCCGTAGGGGCACGGCCCATACCCAGGCCTTCAGAGCGTGGGTACGGGTCGCACCACGCGTACCCCTACGTCACCCCAAGAATGGTGGTACGGCCCGTACCCAGGCCTTTAGAACGTGGGTACGGGCCGTACCACGTGTACCCCTATGTCACCCCAACAATGGCAGTACGGCCCGTACCCACGCTCTGAAGGCCTGGGTACGGGCCGTACCCCCAATGTTGGGGTGCCGTAGGGGTACGGCCTGTACCCAGGCCTTCAGAGCGTGGGTACGGGTCACGCCACGCATACCCCTACGTCACCCCAAGAATGGTGGTACGGCCCGTACCCAGGCCTTTAGAACGTAGGTACGGGCCGTACCACCATTTTTGGAGTGACGTAGGGGTATGCGTGTTACGACCTGTACCCACGCTCTTAAGGCGTGGGTACGGTGCGTACCACATTTGTTGTGGTGATGGGACGCGTCCACGTCCACTTCCGTTGTGGTGGGACGCAGGCCTTGGTGGACACGCCCCCTACCCCCGGAAGTGACCAGACCCTGGAGGTAAGGTATGTACAGGGCATGTTTACTTGTTAACTTGGGTGGGGGTTATGTTTCCTGCCCCTGCCCCCCACCTTTGCCCCTGGGTGTTGTTCTGACCTTCTGCGGCGTCTGCGTCGGTTTCTGTGCACCAGGTCGTAGGCTATGAGGGCCGGGATGAAACGTAGGATGGGGTCCATGGCTGTCCGTCGTGCACAGGTGCTCCTTCTTTGCGTCGTCCTCAATTTCCTGGCAGTTTTTGGCTCCCGTAAAAAATGCTACGTGCGGAGTGACGTAGGCACGAATCGTACTTGCTGGTTCGTAAAACGCTACCTGACTCCATCCGGACGTCACGTACGCGATGTCCCGGATCGGAATTGTGGGTAGTTTTTGGCCGGTCGGGGTTTTGTACGACTCATACGGAAATGGCATTTCTGTTCGAATCGTACTTGCGGGTTTGTAAGGTGGTTTTCCCGGGTACGAGGCGGACGGAGAATACGCTCCGTACGACCATTCGTACCCGGGTTTTACAGGATCGGCATCGGCACCTAATTGTGCTAATTAATTTATTATTAAATAATTATTAATTGGTTGTTAATTATTATTAATTAATTGGTAATTATGTAATTTGTGTCATTTTTTAGGAAAGGGTTGTGGGTTGATAGGGGAGTAGGGTGGGAAGTAATTTAATTATACTAAGTTAATTAATTTTTATTAATTAATATTTAGGTATTTAATATTTTTTATTGTTAACCGTGGTAATTAATTTATTATTAATTAGGTTTTAATTGGTTGATTATTATAAATTAATTGGTAATTATGTAATTTGTGTCATTTTTTAGGAGCGGGTTGTGGGTTGATAGGGGAGTAGGGTGGGAAGTAATCTAATTTTAATACATTTTAAAAATATTTTTAATATAACATGTATTTAATTTTATTTTATATTGTTAATTGTGTTAATTAATTAGTTATTACTTGTCTTTATTGTGCTTGCTAATTGTTATCAATTAATTAATTAATTGTTAATTAAATATGTTAATTGTGTCATGTTTTGCAACATTGGTGGTGTCATTTATTGGGAATATGGTGGGAGGTAAATTATTTATAATTAATTAATTATTTGTTAATTAATGCTAAGTTATTAATTAAATATTGCATATGTTAACTGTGGAATAATTTTGATGTGTGAGTTGTGGGGTTTATAGTTGTAAATGTTGGGAAGAATTTTTTTTACAATTAATTATTGATTTGTTGTTAATTGTAATTAATTTATTATTGTAAAATTAGCTATGGGAATTGTGTACGTATTTTTAGGTGTGTGTTTTGGTGTTTATTGGGGTAGAGGGTGGAAAGTAATTTAATTTAAATAAATTAATCATTAGTTGAGCATTAATATTCATTTATTAATTGAAAAATATTTTTGGTAATTGTTTTGTTTTTATTTAGTTTGTGGATTTAGGTTCTATAGCTGTAATTTTTGGTATAATCCCCTTCGCTATCCAAAACTTTCCCTACTGTTGAACTAATTGGAGTGGGAACAGTAATTTTTTCCCCTCCGCTATCCAACAATTTCCCTACTGTTGCACTCTCTGGAGTGGGAATAGTAATTCTTATCCCTCCACTACCCAACACTTTCCCTACTGTTGCACTTGTTTGAGTGCAAATAGTAATTTTTACCCCTCCGCTTTCCAACATTTTCCCTACTGTTGCACCCATTGGAGTGGAAAAATTAAGTTTTACCCCTCCGCTATCCAACACTTTCCCTACTGTTGCACTCATTGGAGTGGGAATAGTAATTTATTCCCCTACGCTATCCAACACTTTCCCTACTGTTGCACTTGCTGGAGTGGGAATAGAAAGTTTTACCCCTCCGCTATCCAACACTTTCCATATTGTTGCACTCCCTGGAGTGGGAACAGTGATTTTATCTCCTACGCTATCCAACACTTTCCCCTACTGTTGCACCTATTGGAGTGGGAATAGTAAATTATTCCCCTCCACTATCCAACACTTTCTCTACTGTTGCACTTGCTGGAGTGGGAATAGTAATTTTTATCCCTCCCTATCCACCATTTTCTCTACTGTTGCACTTGCTGGAGTGGGGATAGTAAATTATTCACCTCCGCTACCCAACACTTTCCCTACTGTTGCACTCGCTGGAGTGGGAGTAGTAATTTTTACCCCTACGCTATCCAAAACTTTCCCTACTGTTGCACTCACTGGAGTGGGAATAGTGATTTTTATGTCTCCACTATCCAACACTTTCCCTACTGTTGCACTTGCTGGATTGGGAATAGTAATTTTTTCCCCTTCGCTATCTAACACTTTCCCTACTGTTCAACTCATGGGAGTGTGAATAGTAAATTATTCCACTTCACTATCCAACACTATCCCTACTGTTGTATTAATTGGAGTGGGAATAGTAAATGATCCCCCTCCGATATCCAACACTTTCCCTACTGTTGCACTCGCTGGAGTGGGAATAGTAGTTTTTACCCCTCCATTACCCAACACTTTACCTACTGTTGCACTCGCTGGATTGGGAATAGTAATTTATTCACCTCTGCTATTTAACACTTTCCCTACTGTTGCACTTAATGTAGTGTAAAATGTAGTTTTAAAAATTAATCAATATTTTAATAATTTAATGTATAATATATATATTTTTTAATGTTACAGGTGTATATATATATATATATATATGTTCCCACTGACTGAGAGCGCATGATATTGGAATCTTGTGGGAACATTTGAAGGCCGGCGTGCTCCGCCGGCGTATGCGCCACCTCTCTTGTGGTCCAGCTGTCCGGAAGGAGCGAAAGTTGGCACATTATATATATATATATATATATATATATATATATATATATATATATATATATACAGACACCGCATTCCCCGATACCGGAGCCTCTGACCATTCAGGGCGGCCTCGGAACAACGAGCTCGGAGTCAGCCCGTCAAAATACCACCAAGGATAACAGCAAAATGAGGCCCAATGCTGGAAAGAGAGGCTTTTATTCAGGCGTTTCACAGCACAGCATGCTTCCATTTCCTGACGTTTCGGCGTTCAAGCCTTGCTCACAGATGGAAGTAAATCAATTATT
Source organism: Triturus cristatus (assembly GCF_964204655.1). Taxonomy (NCBI): domain Eukaryota; kingdom Metazoa; phylum Chordata; class Amphibia; order Caudata; family Salamandridae; genus Triturus; species Triturus cristatus. The sequence goes on from NC_140590.1 coordinate 965,326,207, forward strand.
TGGCAAAGTGGTAATGCGTGCTTATAAAAGAATAGTCACATGACTGGTTCTTTAAAAATACAAGTCCCACAGTGCATTGTGATGTTTCTAACAGGTAACGATTTGGAAGTCCGCATATTTTTCATGTGAATTCAATGCATTTGTATCACAGTCACACTGTTGTTGGTGTGGGTCCGTAAATAAACACAAGTCAGGTGAGTTGGTAATCCTTCAGTGTTACAGTCAATATGTATTGTGCCTAAAACAAACCCCACTTGCCAGTAAGATCGTAGAGGGATGTCAACCCTCTCGAATCCCTTCCATTACGTGCACACTTTTCGCTTGTTAGCTTTCCTGTGTAGGCTGGGGCACGTACATGGGTCCTGCTCCTCGTTTTGAATACAGACACCGCATTCCCTGATACCGGAGCCTCTGACCATATATGTATTTATAATTTGTGATAGATTTCTAACATTTTATAATTTATTAAAATAAATATTTATTATTATTAAGTAATTATATATTACATTTTATATATGTATGTTTCATTTATTTTTACATTACATTTATTACTTATAATTGTTAACATTTTCTAATAATTCTAAATAGTTTATTTCAAGTTATATGAAATATTTAATTTATTTTTGCATTATTTTTATACATTTAAAAAAAGATATTTTTAACTTCTACATTTTTAACAACTATGGGGCCGATTCCGATCCGGGTCGGACGGGCAACGAACGCGATCCAGGCGGAAAAACTACGAGCCGTACGTGTGTTTTTCGCCCAACTCGTACAGCTGTACGAGCGAGCAAGTACGATGCGAGCTACGTGAAATTCACCGACCGAGCCGTTTCCAGGTCCAAACCGCTCCGTACGTCTCGGCCGTAAGCTAACCGTGGCGTGCAATGGATGCGATTTACGACCAAGCCAGTACGATGCACGCGTCGGACAGCCGGTGCGTGCCGGAGTGTCTGGCTCGCAAAACGTCCGGGAAGTTGCCTTTGGCGGTCCGCGTCGGACCCCCTGTCACCCGCAGTCCTACGACTCGGACACAGGGGGAGACCCAAGGGTCTCCCCAACACAGGCATGTACTGTGCGGATGGCACTGACGCGTACCCACTGTAGGGGGCGCCCTTGTGCGAGATGTACCCATTCAGTAAATGGGAGCCCATGTACGCGTCGTACGACCGGCTCCCATTGACTTCTATGGGAGTCCGACCGAACCGAATCCGGCAGCATACAGCCGCATCGTTCTCGCTCGGTCGGACTGCAGGACTCCGGCTCGGTCGGAAAACACTCCGGATCCAGCTCGGTCGCAGAGCTTTCCGACTCGGATTGGAATCGGCCTCTCTATATATTTTTCGATATTTTAGTACTTACCATTGCGAAGATCGGATGTCGATATTTTTGACATCAATATTTATGTCCCAATATTTTGGGAACACTATATTTTGTCAGTCGATATTTTGTCAGTGATCCAACCAATACATTGTCGCCCACTACCTCATTGTCCTCCTCGGCCTGCCCCACCATCAGCCATTGAAGTGAATAGAGTTTTCCTAACTACTCCAAGGATATGCGCCCCAAAAGCAACTGGATCAATGGCATTATAATTCAACACTCCCTCTCATATGATGTCGCTGCTGTAGCATGTGCCTGCTGGTTGAAGAAAACCTCGCCCGTTTTTCTGTTGCGCAGTAGGACATCTGCAAAGTTCATTACAGTTCACCCAAGAGATTCGGCACACTGTCTCAGAGCAATAATTTATTTTCAGATGCTCCGTGTTTTTCCCCCCTGTCTTGCCTCACCCCGAGGGTGGCAGGGCAATGCCCCTTGCACCCATTAACACCAGTCACCCCTGTCTATGTCACCCACTTGCCAACTTGTATATCTCACTCAATGAGTCTCATCAAACCAGTAGTTGCACATCCACTGGTATTCCTTGGTTTTGGGACAATAGACCCTCTTTAATACACTTTTCCTGGAGCCAGATTCAAGTAATTGCGAACTCAATTTGGTGTCAGGCAACTGTCCCTTTAGGATGGCATCAGTCTCAAGGGACAGTCCAGTAACACGTGTGGTCCTGTGATATCTCAAGGTCTCGCAAAGCACGGCCTTAAGTTGTTTCCTTGCATCAACTGCCTGCTGTACCCAATTCTTTACTACCCTGTTCACATTTTCAACAAGTAAATTCACCTGAGGACAAAATAAAGCAGGCTTTTGGCGTGTGATCTGCAATTCCTTGATAAAATCCTGCATTGCCATTGAGACAAACTGAATCCCACTGTCCATCACCACAGCCTTGGGGATCCCTTCCCTTGCAAACTTCTCCCTCATATTTACAAGGACCATTGCAATGGTAACAGAAGACACATATTTAGAGCCTACTCATTTTGAGGCATAGTCAAATAACGATATAACAACATTTCTGAAAGTTGGAAAAAATCAAAGGGGCCCATTATGTCCATCCCCAACTTAGGCAAACAGTTCAACAGGAAGCGCCACAGGCAACAAAGGCGCTTGTCTGACCACATTGCTCTTGTCATTTTGTGCAGAAAGTAGAAACTCCCTCACTTCAGCGTCAACCACATGATCCATCTTGGTTTACCTAAGCTGAGCCAGGATTAGATTTATCACAGAATGGGTTTCATAAGCAAGTTAACAACCTTCTCTTTAATCTCCTCTGGCAGAAGCCACATATATTTCTTGCACAACTCGCCCTCCTGGATGCAAGTTCACCTCTTGCCACCAAAAACATTTTCACTGCACCATCCAAATTATAGAAAGCAGGCCAACATTGAGCTATCAATACCCTTACTTTGGCCAAAACGTCATCTCTGTAGCTTAAGCCCACTCTGCTTCCTCAATTGCCCATTCACTAATGCACTTAACTAGTCTTAATTTGTTGGCCACTTTCAGTCCATGAATTGGCAGCCTAGAATCTGAATCTGCTTCCTTGTTCTTCATTCCTGGCAAATACTCATCAGTGAAATTAAGCTCTGCTACTGTATCAGCCACCTGTGAATGCACGGTGTAGCACTTTCAATATCCTTGCATGAAAACACATTCACAAAAGGTCAGTGATTGTTCATGAATCTGAATTGTATGCCTCCTAGGAAAAATGTAAGTAATGGATTGCCCAACTAGATGCCAATGCTCCTTGGTAAATCACCAATTAGTTACTTTTAGCCCCCCTAAGTGATCCCCAGAAGGGAAAACCAAATGCCCTTGATCTTTCATCACCGTTTTCCAAGACTGCTCCCAGCCCGCATAAAATAGCATCAACTATCAACACTGTCTTCTGGGGGGCTTGGCTTGCGGAGCATGAAGGCAGTGGTGTAACCGCTGAGCTCCGGCAAGCCGCGGCTGATATGAGGAAATTTATCCTGGGAAAAAAGTATCCTGAGAGGTGGCAATTTGTTTCCTGAACAGGGGAAGAAACTTTCCAGCCCCCACTGTAGGAAAGAGACCTGGGTGCTGCACAGACTGGGAGCAGGTGGAGCTCCACCACTGCAACTTGGGTGAGAGAACATAGTGCCACGGCCATAGAGAAGCCAGGGTGTGAGTGTTTGATTGGTTCTGATGCTCCGTCCATCACCACCCCCTTTTGTACCGCTTTGTTCGCCATAAGTTCGCAGGGTATGCTCAGACGTGAGTCCCTTGCTCACTTTGCCACTGAATTCAAGCAAGCCTGGCTGAAGACGGCTGAAATGCCAGAAACCGGTCCTAGGAAGCTTGTTTCCGGTCCAGGGAAGGCATGGCTTGGCAGTTCGGGCTGGACTGTTCCCATGAGGCACAGGGTCAGACTGATTTGCATATGGCCATGTCTGAACTGGGGTGGCAGAGTGGGCTAAAGAACGGTGATGGATCAAACCCAGATCTGTTGACTGGGTGTGATTGGTTCTGATGCTCCGTCCATCACCACCCCCTTTTGTACCATCCTACAGTTGTGGCAGGAACCTGCCCATGGCTCGGCAATTTACCGGAGATGACATGTGGTAAGGCCGAATGATTCAGAAGGGTGTAAATTTAATGTTCACATTGGAATTTTAGGGCTTTGATCTGAGAGGCTGAATGGGCAGGGAACCTCTCATTTCTCCCTTCCTAGAATAATAGACTGGCTTCTGGACAGATGAACACTGGCAATAGGGCCCTGCTAAGGCGTAGGTTCTACTGGCGCAATAGTGGGGAAGTGAGCTCTCGGGCCCCAGAGATATATACATACACAGTTACTGAATTGCGTTGGAGTACAGGGGAAGTGAGCCCCCTTCATTTATCTTTTTTGTGTTCTGGGACACTCCTAGACACTACCATCCAGGGGGTTACTGGAGCATTCCTGTTCTCTCCCCTTTCCCCCACCTTCTCGGGGGGTGAGGATACAGGAAGACATGCTCTGTTTATAGACAATAACACCATAAATTTGGCCCTGAAGGTCCAACTGCTGTGTTGAGGGTCAAGGAAGAAAAGCCATTGACTGGATCCCAGGGATTTGTGTAGGGGTCAAATGGTCAAAACTCAAAGGGAGCTACGAGGGCATCTGATAAGTGAAGTACAAGTACTGAAGGGGACCAAGGACTGTGTCTTATTTCCCTTCTGTAACACTGGACTATGCCTGGAGTGGTAGTCCGAAATTATCAAGGAAACTTCTATAGTGAGGGTCGAGGAGCTAAAGTTAGAGGGTGAAGTACCCGGTCAATTGGTATACACTGGACATTCTTATGTTATGTCTATCATGCTTAGGTGCTAAAACTGCTGGTGTAACCATCCTGAAGACTCTTTGTCCTCTATAACCCCTAAATCATTTAACCCTTCTAACTTGGCATGTCTCTCATTTTCCTCACTATTGATTTACCTAGTCTTCCACATAATTTGAGATATAAAGTTTTGTAACTTTTCAAATTTCTTCTAGGCTATATGTTAAACTCTTCATAATGTCCTCATCTTCACCTAAACATGAGGCAATCATAACCTGCTCAGGCACACTGGGGTTCAATGTAATAGCTAAGTCATTCCGATGACTCCAAACCAGAAGTATGTCCACTCTTTCCACAATATAATCTTTCTAATAGTTTAACTCCCTTGGAACACATTTTCCAAAGAGGAGAATCCAATCAATATTTGTCCCCAATACACAACAGGATTCATATCCAATTTTTATTAGATAATGTTGTCACTATCAAAACTTCTGTCCCAAAACCATAAGGGTGTATTATAATCGTTTGCTAACAAGGTTGCCACTGTCTCAACCTCTATCTCACACTCTTGCATGATCACTTAGCCCTCAGTTTCTTAACTGTTTAACAACAGATGTTAGCAAGCCATTAAAAAAAAATCTTTATGTATCTCTTCATTTAGATGCCCTCACATGGGTTTGTACTCTGTATTTTGTCCTCTACTATAACAATAATACATATATCTGCCTCTTGAATACCAAGTTAATGCGATCCTCAAAATTATTTTTCAACTTTTCTACAGGAATTTCCTAACGTTTCTGGGTTCATCTTTCTCAATCACAATTGTTAACTCATCACTGTTTTTGAAGCTATTCCTTCACTGAACACCAAGATCTGTTTTCTAGCTGTGGTGAGTGTTTCTTCCTCAATTGCAATTGCCCACCTCCGAGAGGAACAGAACAGGCTGTGACACGCTTGCAGTAGCCATACTATAAAGAAAACAGAACTGAGTGAAAAATAAGAAACTAAACCCAAACAATTAGTTTAATAAACTAAAATAATAACTATGTATAACCATAACTCCAATCACATCTAGATCTAAATATTCAAAATAGTCATCAATAGATGTGGCATGACCGGGATATGGTGTTAGTCATTTGTCTTCACAGTTCCATGAAGATAATCCCTTGATATCTGAAATACAGTTCTAAAATTGTTTTGCAGTAACTTTGGCTTGGTACCTTTGTCCTTGTCCTGTCATAAACTGTGTAACCTAACTTGTAGTGCAAGGCAGCAACAAGTTTCAAATAATACAGAAATGTTTGCAGGCATCTTTCACCCTCGTTCTCAATGTTCACCATCAGCCTTCTCCTTGTAAACAAACATGGCCGCCACAATACTGTGACCATCAAGTTGCAGGGTAGCGTTGCCGATGGCCTGTGTGCTTTGTGTTGCTGGCACTCATCACTGGGAGGCACAGAAAGCTCACGGTTTGTACCATCCACTTCACTGCAGTGAATGAAATGCACAGTAGGTTTTGAAACTGTTTGCCCTATTGAAAACATTTGCTTAATATAAAGAAGTTAAGCTGTGAGTTGCATGATATCTGCACAAGCCTGCTGCTCATCCCCATAAGTTGAGTCTCTTATTCAACATAGGAGAAAATTATGTGTTTGTTGTTATTAGAAATTAATTCAATCAAAGAGCGACCATCAAAAAGACCTGGCAGAAAAGTTGGTGACAACACATTCTAGTGCTCCCACAAACAATACAAAGCTCATGTCCTCCCCTTAATGAAACATATGCAGTTACAAATATTTTGATTTATCTTACAGATGAGATTACCTTCCATTATGCTTACATCTTTGACAGAGATGAATATACCTTGTTCTATTTGTTTTTTTTATTGGAAGGAATATTGTGAGGTAATACGTATTGCACTTGGTGCACAAGTTATGGTTTGACTTGTGGTTCTAGCCATAACCAGCCTATTTCAGAAGATTTCAGTTTTAGTATATGACCATAACTACACTTTAACTGTTTGTAGGTGAATTTCTGAGGATATTTTAAACATACATTGTGATGTTACATCCAAAGCCAAGCACAAATTCACTTAAAATGCACTTTAACCCTTTTAAGTGAGTTCTTTGATTTTTCTGATTATATCCCACTTCCAAGGGTTCCCTGGTCAAACCATCGTTGGGCGGCCAACCTAAAGTGGGTAGCCAACCCCGCTGTGCGCAGCATACAATTGTGCGAAGTATGGGTTGGCTGATATATAGTATGATGTAAAGAAAAGCAAAAAGAACACAAATGTCAATTAAACTAACATGGGAAATGTTAGCTTGGAGGGCATTGGGAAAATAAAAAAAGACATCAGGAAGTGTCAATAGAACCAGTCTATAAACAAAGGAGAAACAAAAAAGCCCATCGTTCCTAAAAAAACAAAACTGTCCACTGCCCCCTAAGTCAGAGGATATGTCCAATTCATCTTACTGGCTTGGGGCAAAAGTCACTCACTCTTGGTGAGACCCTCCTAAGAGATGGATGTAAATTGTGTAGCCTTGACAGGAACAGACTCCCCAAAGATAGAGTGGGACAAAGGTGCAGGTGGGGAAACAGTGAACAAAGGCAAACTGGGAGAATCACAAGGCTAGTCACAAAGGTATGTTACACTTATGAGTAATTGACACAGATAGCTTTACTCTTACACTTTTGAGTAATTCCCTACTTTTGCTATTCACAAAAAACAGGTCTAAATTTACTCAAAAGTGTAGACTTACATGTCTGCATCCTCTGAAAAAGGGATGAAGCCTAACCTATGAGAGTATGGTATCTACTAAAAAAACATACAGGTGCTGATTCTGATCCTGTAAAACCGGGTACGAATGGTCGTACGGAGCGTATTCTCCGTACGACTCGTACCCGGGAAATCCTCCTTACAAAGCAGCAAGTACGATTCGTACAGAAATACCACTTCCGTACGATTCGTAAAAAAATACGTGCGACGAAAAAATACCCACAATTCCGATCCGGGACATCGCGCACGTGACGTTCAAACGGAGACAGGCAGCGTTCTACGGACCAGCAAGTACGATTCGTGCTACATCACTCCGCACGGATCATTTTTTACGGCAGCCAAAAACTACCGGGAAATTGAGGACGACGCGAAGAAGGAGCAGCGGTACGCGACGGACAACCATGGACCCCATCCTACGTGTCATCCCAGCCCTCCTAGCCTACGACCTGGTGCACCGAAACCACCGTGCACGCAGCAGAAGGTCAGCACAACACCCAGGGGCAAAGGGGGGGCGAGGGGCAGGAAACATAACCTCTATCTAATTTAAAAAATACCATATACTGGCCATACATTACCTCCAGGGTCTGGTCACTTCGGGGGGCGTGTCCACCATTCCCCACGTACGCGTACCCGTCACCACTACAATGGTGGTACGGCCCGTAACCACGCCCTCAAAGCGTGGGTACGGCCCGTACCACCATTGTAGTGGTGATGTAGGGGTACGCGTGGTACGGGCCGTACCCACGCTCTGAGGACGTGGGTACGGCCCGTACCACCATTGTAGTGGTGATGTAGGGGTACGCGTGGTACGGGCCGTACACACGCTCTGAGGGCATGGGTACGGCACGTACACCTACATCACCACTATAATGGTGGTACGGGCCGTACCCACGCCCTCAGAGCGTGGGTACGGCCCGTACCACCATTATAGTGGTGATGTAGGGGTACGCGTGGTACGGGCCGTACACACGCTCTGAGGGCGTGGGTATGGCGCGTACTCCTACATCACCACCACAATGGTGGTACGGGCCATACCCACGTTCTGAGGGCGTGGGTACGGCCAGTACCACCATTGTAGTGCAGGTATAGGGGTACGCGTGGTACGGGCCGTACACATGCTCTGAGGGTGTGGGTATGGCCCGTACCACCATTGGAGTGGTGATGTAGGGGTACGTGTGGTACGGGCCATACACACGCTCTGAGGGCATGGGTACGGCGCGTACACCTACATCACCACTACAATGGTGGTACGGGCCGTATCCACGCTCTGAGGGCGTGGGTACGGCCCGTACCACCATTGTAGTGGTGATGTAGGGGTATGCGTGGTACGGGCCGTACACACGCTCTGAGGGCGTGGGTACGGCCCGTACTACCATTGTAGTGGTGATGTAGGGGTACGCGTGGTACGGGCCGTACACACGCTCTGAGGGCCCGTACCCTGCCCAAATACCCTGCAGAACAAGTACCAATTGTGTGCTAGGCTGGGATAAAACACATGCATAGTGTGGAAAATGGTGAATGTCGCCATTAAGGCATTACAACATACTCAATACACAAGTACAGTGACTAGCAAGGATGGCACAGACGATGCAGGCGGAGACATTGCTGAGCAGGCATGGCCATAGTTGAAGGGATCCGTCACCAACAAAGGAAATGTAGACACAGGTCAGCACAACAAATGTACAACTCCCTGCAGGGAAGATGTCAGGTGCCACAGAGGAAGGAACACTCCTTGGGACAATGTCTCCAAACACAAATAGCCCACACGACCAAAGATACTTTGCAGAGACCTTGTGATGGCACGCAGATACCATGGTCCACCCCATGAGCATCAGACTACAACTTTTTCCAGAAACATAACACATTACCACAATTTCAACTCCTGGACCATCAGCACCCACATCAATACCTGAAATGCAATAGTGTTCAAAGTGAAAAGAAAATGCTTTATTCAGCATTAAATGAAAATTTATAAAAGGACACTATTTACAAAGGCACATGGCCAGTCCAGATCAGAAGTCCTTGGGGGGGACACATGGCCACGCGTCTCCCCTAGCTTGCCTGCACATTAGAACCCTCAGGTTCGTCAACTGGGGGGGGTATCATGTGGGGAAGGACCAGGCACCGCAGGGAGAGGAGGTGTAAGGGTAGGTGTGGTGGGTGCAGGGACGGACGCCACCACCTCAGGGGATGGGGCAGTGCTAAAGGTGGAGGTCAGCTCGGCGCTGCACACTGCTGCCAGGTCGTCCAGCGTATCCCCTGCACCCGAAGAAAACACAGGCTCAAAGGAGGGTGGGGGGTCGGAGTGATGGGGTGCAGCGCTACTGGGGGAGGGGGTGGACAGGGGGGGGACTCAACTCCCCTACCCGTGGAGTGCCGTTCCTGTTTGCGGGCTGGAGAGCCAAAGGGGCTGAGGCCCAGCACAGCCAAGTAGGCCTCCTTGTCAGGTTGTGTGGTAGGGGAGCCGAGGGGAGTGCCTTTGGAGGGACTGGGTAGTGTGGCATGCGGACTCGGACTGTGGCTGCGTGTATGCCTGTGTACCCCAGACCCAGTGGGTGTGCCTTCATCCCCCTGAGTGTGCGTGCCAGGAGGAGTGCGCTTGTCCTTATGTGTTGGTGTGCTGCCGGTGTCTGGTGGGGTGCGTGCTTGGGAATGTCTGTGTGTGCTTGGGACAGGCATGGGAGTGGGATGTGTGGATGGTTCAGGGGTAGGGGGGACGAAGCGCTGCAGGAGACTCACTGCTGCCGTCAGTGAAGAGTCCATGGACCTCAGCAACATCCGTTGGTCAGACATCGCTGATGACATGCCCTCCATGTACGACACCATCTGCGTCATCATTCTGGTGTGGCCATGGAGGACATTCAGCATCGATGTCTGGCCAACCTGCAACTGCCGCAGAATGTCCACAGACTCTGCAGTGAGGGCAGCAGGGGGGATAGGGGCAGGGGGTGCGGTGCCTGGCACGAAGGAGACACGGTGTTGCCTAGCACGGACAGAAGGGACAGGAGCAACTGGGAGGGCGGTGATGGGAATGGAGGGGCGGTGACAGATGTAGTGCTGCTGCCAGGTGTTGTAGCAGCCTCCGCCCCCTCGAGGAGTTCAGCCTCGGACCCGTCAGCGTCATAGTCAGTGTTGCCACTAGACAGGTCCTCCGCCTGACTCCCCTCGCCCTCCGTGCCACTTGCTCCCGCATACTCGCCAGCAGTGGTGGCAGCGGTGCTGGATCCCTCCTCCACGTCCGTGCAGGTGTCTCCCTCAGTGTCCTCCGATGATGCTGTGGGAAAGGTGAAGATACAGAAAATAATCAGTCACCTGTATACAACTGACACATGAGTCCAAACAAAAATGTCACAGTGCATATCAGGAAATGCATCATGAGTAACATCTAGAATAGTCCACACATATGTAACCCTGCACTCCCCAGTTGGTTGACCCACCATGCCACTTGGAAACAGTGGAGATTATTACACAACAGCAAATAACTTGATATCGAATTATACTGAGAAGCTAGTGTCTGGGGACAGTTGAGCACAGCAAGACTATGAAGGCATGCCACCTCTTGTTCACTGTGAACGAAACAGTATTGGTGCACCCAAGGCCAAATAACAGACCTCAATGCTGAAGGTGTCCCCTCACTCTGAGACCTGTGAGTACTTTGGAAACCCAAACGAAAAAAACATTGCGATCCCTTGGGACTCACAACACTTTACACAATGTACATGTTTTGAATGTGGGAATGTGCCACTTTGTGAACAGAACACACATCTGCCTGTATAACAGAAGTCACACAATGAGGTGCACACAAAACTACATTTACACAGTCATTGTATGAGCTGCCAGCCGAATTCAAATAAGCCACTGTAAAGAAGAAATGGGGTATCAGTAAGTACATATACATGGCACCACGGTGGTCTGAATGACTTGACACTCTTAAGTTGGTATCAGCAACAACCAAGGACTTACCCAAATGCAAACACACTGTGTGAACATGGATATGTATAATCAGAAAACAAGTGGTAATCCTTCTGTGCCTTTCTTTAAAATGTGCCAGCATGTCCACGGAAAGTGTAAAGGTACTTTCTTTTGCACTTCCCTGGGAGATATCTGTCATGCAGGCACATTATTGCCCTTCACAACAAACTAGCAAAGTGAAGCATATGAAAAATTTAGATATGTTGACAAGTGTAGTGAGTGCCAAGGTACAATACTTCTTGACTAACAACTTGAATCATGCCACCTGTCACATGACCATCCGTACCATGATGACACAGTTAGCAACACATCTGACCCACTGCCTGTCATGTGGAGTGGCACACATGTCCAAACACAGGACAATGCATTAGCTAATGGGCCTGCAATGAGTCGGGATAAGGAGCACCTGCACTGAGGAGACACCCTCATGGCAAGCAAGAATGTCCACACAGATGTCAGCACACACAGACCAAACTACGTAGGATCTCGACCACACACTGGTGACAAAAATGGATGAGCATGAGCCATGTATTTTAAATGTTGACACATGCTGCAAAGCACAAACATTCAACCCTGCACAACATGACTGGGTCACTGCATGTTGAGTGTCTGTCCAGACAATTATCACACAGAGGTCAGACCTGGCAAGGAGACATAAGGTTTGGACATGTAGGCCTTGCCCGCACAAACCCCCCATACCTGAGACAATGGTTTTGAGACCCATCAAGAAGTTACACCTCTTAATCTGGGTTTACTAAAATGTGCATCAAGAAGTCCTAAATGTACTCCACATCACCTCGTGAGGCTGCCAACACATATTTGTGACAAACAACCATCAACAGATAGTTGTACATAGACACACAGGCACTGCCCAGTGTGTCTATGTACAACTAAAATGGGGTCAGCCTGTACAATGGGCACATGTAGCACACTTTAGATAAATACAAATGAGGCCAGGGAACAATGCCACAGAGGCCAAACTATTCTGAACACACAGAAAATGGGCACAGTGTTGGATGACACACATGATTCCGAGGCAAGGGTGTCTTAGGGGACTGTAGTGGGCACACTGCTCCATGGTCCTGGAATTATCTGACTGTAACATGAGCTACTGTCCCGGCACTATGCATATCTCCCACTCATGCACATCATGTCTGGGTCCACAACATCGGTCATGGATGCTGCAAGTCTGTTCATTTGAAAACTCACACTCCTATGTTGAGACTCAGCATCAGTGCCAACTAATATGGACCCCCAAATGACTATACAGGACAGGGCACAGGCAAGGTAACAACACATGTCTCAGAGCCCCCCCCCCCTTATGATGCAGAAAGCACTGTGCACTTGGATTAACTGGCAGCATAGATGACCATGTGCAACAGTGATTACACACAGACCAGGGAACACATGTCAAGGAGGGGAAGGGAGGAAGAACAGCACTGTTTGACTTTGGGGAACAGGATATGCACTGCACAAATTAACCCTCGCAGTGTATCCAGGCGACTGAGCACTTCCAAAAGCTGGTGACACACAACAAAAACACATGTACCTACCCCCTTCCTGCTGCTGCAACTCCTCTAACCGCCTATGCAAGTCAGGGAAGACCACCGCCAGGACACGCTTCATCTGGTGGGTCAGGCGTCGGCACCCGCCGTGCTTGCGTGGAGGTGAGTCCTTCAGCTGGCACCGGGTGATCCTCCGGGTCCAGCACCGGATGTCCCGCCAGCGTTTCCTCACTTGGGCTAGGCGCCGACTGGACCCTCCACCGATCTCACGGCCCTGACGGCCCGCTTCCAGATCTCCCCCTTGGCGTAGGCAGTTTCCTGTGAGGATGACAAAGTGAGACATAATCACTACACCTGCTCCAGGTCACAGAGACACACATTTGAACATCTTTGAGATGTTGACCAGGGCATAGTATGCTGGCAAAAAATAGCACCTTTGTCATAGGGACATTAGCCTCTGCGGAAGCCCCAATGCACTACATGGCATTGAAAGTACACAGGTGGCATGAGGGGTGCAACACACTCCCTGATCATGGCACACGCTGTGCATCACATGCAACACCAGGCTGATGGACAGCACCTCCAAGCAGTCACATGCCCCAGGCCACTGACACAACCTCGGCAGAGTACAACGACACACACAGGCACAGATCAATCACCTGCCATTGGCAACAGCGGATACAAACCTCACTCTGCACATGTGCCACTTGCCTGTGGGGTGTCACAGGTGTGGTGATAGCTCAGCAAGTCAGACACTCCGCACAGCTTACTTCTCACATCAGATGGGTGGAGCTGTTGCCTCCTCCATGCAGCTGTGGTGCAACACTCCACATAGACACTCACCCACATGACAAGGAACATTCACACACATCAATGTCCAGGGGGCGTACACATCATTTGGACACTCTCACTACTCTCACCACAGCTCCACTCAACTCACACAGATCTGTGGGTACAGTCACCTGTCACACCGGGGGGGCCACTGAATCACCTCTTGACTATAGAACAAAAATGAGCCAAAGGATTGGGCAGGCTGAATGTGCCATGCACTATGCAGTGAATGTCACAGTAAGCACAATGCAAGTGAGGAGTGCACACAGGAACTACATCATGCTCTGCATGGGAGACATAAGCCATTCCCCCCCTGGGACCCACTCTAAACAACATTGCATGTCTGTCACACCTGGACACAATGCCAGAAGTGACAGTCACAAAAAAGGTGCACAGTCAAAGGTAGTGGAGTCAGCACTCACCTGCTCCCCTGGTCTCCCATACAGGCTGTTGTACTGTGGGAAGATGACATCCAGCAATGCCTCATTCTCCTCCTGGGTGAATGGCTGGGCCCTCTCCACAGATCTTGACATGGTGCCAGAGGAAGCACAGGCAGCAGCAGTGGTGTCGAGTGAAAGGTAGTGCAGGCAAGTGCCCTCTCATGGGTTCTGGCTGACTTATATCTGCCTTTCTGGGCTGTTTCATTTACAGGAGTACAGAGTGATTGATCAGTCTAATTTGCATCCTACGTTTCCTCCAATCCCTTTAAACATACACCAGTGAGTGCCTTTGCATGGTTCAAAATTTGAGCATAATGTGAAGTCAACAACCACTTGGCAACATTGTATTTAGTTGCCAACTGCCTTTTACAGGCCACATGATGGAAAAATTTGAACTTGAAAATCAGTATCCATGACAACCAGCATGCATTTAGGCCCTAATACTTGTCCTTCATGTGTCCCTATGTAATTTAGCAATCCACACACAGGTACGGTGCGTTTCACACGTACCCCTACAGCACCAGTTGCACAGTGCGTTTGACACGTAAGTGTACGACCAGTGTGTACATGTACGTGTACGACCAGTGTGTACACGTACGTGTACTACAGCAGTGTACACACTGGTCGTACACGTACATGTACACACTGTTCATACACGTACGTGTACACACTGGTAGTACACGTACGTGTGTACGGTCCGTACACACACCCGTACTCCGGCGGGAACACCAATGTAATGATACGGACCGTTCACACGCCCTCAGAGCGTGTGTACGGTGCGTTTCACAGCTTACACTGGTGATAGGAGGCGCACACGAAAGGAATGGAGGTGTCAGACTCGTGCACGGCTGTACATCAAGTCATTGTCATTGCAGTCCTTCATGTGCAGGGCCTAGGTGTGTCAGGCAGTGTTATGGCACATGTCTCCTCATGTTTTAGCACAATAGATGTGTGATGACCTGTGTACACATGTCATGTATGATGGGGCAGTATGTGGCACACTTCCCCTTCCCACTTTGCACATGTGTGCATGTAGTACAAACGTGTCAAGCACTGCATCACTGGTATGGCACAGTCACCAACACCCGCAACTGTCCCCTGATGCCAGGGACAGGGACACTAACACCTGACATCTAAGTACCAGCGTGCCCCGATGTGACTATGTCCTGTGTGTGTCATGGGTTCCCATGAGCTTGCTGTTGGTGTTCCGTCAACTGCATCTGCTGTTGCTGCATCCAACATGTGTCTGTGTGTAGATGGGCATGGCACACATATACGTACACCATGCCACATGTGGATTCACATGTTACGTGTGTCTGGATGCTTCAAAGATGATTTTTTGACATGAGGACATGTCTGCGCCGTATCCATGTCTGTGTTTTCGTTTTTCACGTGTACCCCTTAATCGGCATGTGTGTGATCTGAACATTTTCAATGACGTGACCTGTGCGTCTAGCTTGCCGCCAGCAGTCTGTATGAGATGACATCCTTCAAATGCAGATATGTGGATGTATGTCACTCCTGTGATGTCTCTGGCTGTTCACTTACACTGGCCCACAGCTAGTTTCAGGGCATGTCATGTAGAACTTGACTATCAACGGGTGTAGATGGCTTGTCGTAGGAGTATCACCTGGCTGGCATACGTGTCCTGGATGTATTGCACAGACCAGACTCTGTATTTAGCAGATGTGTAGTAGCAGTTGAGCATGTGCTCAGTTCATTGACATTGATGTTGTTATGTACTCACTCTTCGTTATTCCTTCCAATTTTCTGCAGGGCACCGCCTCTCCCCCGACCAATGCCAGACTTGGGTGCCATGAGGGAACGTGACTGCATAAGACGTTACTGCTTGTCGCAACAGTTGATTGGGAACTTGACCGCAAAGCTTGAACAACACCTCCAACCGCGACACAGGTATCCTACTGCGCTGACCCCCAAGAGGAAGGTGATGGCAGCCCTACATTTTTGTGCCACCGGTATGTTTCAATTCACCATAGCTGATGTGGGTGGCATGTCAAAGACCATGTTCAGCCGTGTCCTGCATGATGTTTTAGAAGCCATGTTGGAGCACCTGGATGAATTCATCCATTTTCCAACTCGTGAGCAGTTGACAGGTGTCAAGGGTAAGTTCTATGCCCTGGGAGGGATGCCCCATTTAATTGGGTCTATTGATGGGACACATGTGGCTTTGGTACCACCACAGGCACAGGAGGTCACCTATCGCAACCGTAAAAATTACCACTCTATAAATGCCCTTGTGGTGTGTCTTGCTAACATGGTGATTTCCCATGTCTGTGCACGTTTTCCAGGGTCAGCACACGATGCCTACATCATGAGGCGTAGCAGGGTGCCAGAAATGATGCTGCGGCTGCACAACGAATGAGCATGTCTTGTTGGTGGGTATACTCTGTTTGACCTTTGTTTAGCGCTATTTTTGTATCTTACGGCATCTCCTGACCCACTTCTTTACATGATGTTTCCATGTAGGGGACTCTGGTTATCCCAACATGCCATGGCTGATGACGCCTCTCCGCAACCCCCGAACAGCCGCAGATCACCGTTACAACAACGCACATGGGCAGAGCAGGCGAGTGATGGAGAGGACGTTTGGCCTCCTGAAAAGCAGATTCCGGTGCCTTCACAAGACAGGCGGGTCCCTCCCATATGCACCGGTGAAGGCCTGCAAGATCTTCCTCGTGTGCTGCATGCTGCACAACATGGCAGTGGAGAAGGCTGTGCCACTCATCCTGGATCCGGATGAGCAGGAACATCCACCCGTGGAGGATGAAGGGCTTGGTCACGAGGCAAGTGAGGATGAGGAGGAGGAGGAGGACGACATCCGGAGTCAGCTCATACGCAACTTCTTCTCATAATAGTGAGTCCATGGGTCTGAGTGTGCATGCCTGGAGCCTTGTGTGGCATGTGTTGCAATTTGTGTGTCCAGCTGACTGTATGCTGAGTGACTTAGAGGTGTGTTCAGATGTGTCACTCGAGTGATGATGTCCTTCCACACATTTTAGCTTAGACACTCAATTTTAATATAGCATGGTGACACACTTATTCCTGTAGAGTAAATGACCATGCATGCGGATGACAATCTTTTCCCTGACTTCTTGTGTGTCTGTCATCCCCAGGTCGTTTCGCATGCTGTCTGCTCGTGTCATCGTTGGCCTCCCGCTATTCCTCATGAGTATTGCAACGTGTGCTGAATCAGCGTCCCATGCACGGACATTGTGAAAAGTCTTTTGGTGTTGGTAGGTGTTTGGAATGAGTGGGCACTGCTCCTGTGCATGTTGTGTTACTATACATACATGTCGACTTACCATGGGGCACATGACATGTTGCATGACTCCCATGTATTGATAGTCACCCTTCGTAACAGTCATCTGTAATGGGACTGTGGATTCTGATGAAGGCATCAATGTGTGTACAACTTTCCTCTGAAACATACGGGATGCTACGGGTGGACAAAGTGTGGGACATCCCCATGAGAGGATACATGGGGAATTGCAGCCCCTCTGTGTGCAGCAGGGGGTGTTTGTCTCACCCCCTTCACTTGTGTGCCAGTTCAATGCATTTACAGCATCTGTGTTGTGAAGGGGGTGTCCAGTGTAGGTCCCACATGTTCAGCCAAATGACCTGTGAGTCTGTTCATATTGATGCATTTCCCTAGGTGTGAACCTGAGTAATAAAGGTGTTCCTCACCCTCCAAGGTGCCTCATCTCTGTCAATGCAGGTCTCTTGCCACTTTGCATGCGGCATCTCTGGCATAGTTGTCAAAGATTGTGCATATGAGTCTATGTGTAGTTTAGCAACATGCATGCAGTTCTTAAGGGATTAGAATCTCTATTGTGCATGATGACCATGGTTGTGTATGTATTTGGGCATGTTGGTGACCACAATGGGCCGTCAACACCTGCTGAGGGTGTGTATCCTGTGCGCAGCTCGTCCTTCAGTTTCATGATCCGATGTCAGTCATCTTTGGTGATTGTGCATCCATTGTCTCTGGGTGTGCCATGGGAAACCGGACACTCCTTCCTTTACATACACCTGTTGCAGTAGTCCTTTCTGACATCCTTGTCTTTGTGCGCAACTTGTGGCATAGTTTCCAGGACATGCCGCCTGCTGCTGCGGCCCCTGCAGCAAGGGCACATAAAGTTTACAGATTCGGCAACACACACACATCAAAGATGCTCCTCCCTTCCTCCCTCCACCCATTAATTTGGCTGGCATCAGCTTGTCTGTGCCACTGTTGCGCCCACGCGGTGCCAAAGGCTGGACCGTCAGTGCATGCAACTTGCACATTGCATGACCCTCATGTCCTTACATGACCCACATCACACTACAGTCTGATGTTGCAGCCACCCTCCAAGCATTGTCCATCCGAAGAGCTACCGCCTGCTCTCAGGCATACCCTAAGCGCACACACAACACCTTTGCATGATGAGTGTGCAACTCCAACTGCCTACACAGCGCTGCCCCGCCTTCCAGGCCCTGTCACACCAACCAGGTCATGTCCCTCCTACTCCCCACCGGCTCCGTACACCAGCAAGGCCATGGGAGTGGGACTCAAGCCTTCAGCATGTAGTATAGTGGCATCATCTGGCACATGGCCCAGGTATCATCTCTCAGCGTGTCAATCTTCAATGTGTCCAGGTCCCCCTCACCGGCATCACATGCGCACAGCACCTCATCATCAACTTGTATGCCATTGACAGCCAGGTGCTCCTCACCCTCACCAAAGACGCAGCCAATGCCAGTTCCAACATTCAAGAAGGCATGAAATCCATTGATGAATGGCTGAACATCAGCCACCTGAGGCTGGACTTGTACAGGACTGAGGTAATCATCTGAAGATTGTCCCCTTACAGGTGGGTCAACTGCTTGTGTCCCACCTGCAAGAGCCCTGCACATGCACCCAGTGCCCACGCACACAAGATGGTGTGCATCATGGATTTGTCACTCACATTTGCCATGCTAATCACCAGCATCTGTACCTCAGGGTGCAACACCCTCTGCATAATGCACATGATCCACAGATAGATCCACTCCAGGGAAAGACAGACCATCCCCCAGGCCCACGACACCAGCCGTGTCAACTACTGCCCCGCCATCTACGGAGCAAGTACATCCTAACTCCCGGGAAACTTGTCCACATCCAGGCTGCATGTGCACACCTCAGCTTCAACATCCCGCTCCCCAGCCACATCAACGTCCACCAGAGATAGCTGCAATGAATCACTGTGTGCTGCAGGATGACCTTCAGACTCCTCACCCACACTCAGGAGGCAGGCCACAACCCCAGACCCCAAACCAACCTTGGCCGTCTGTCATCCGAGACCTCGTTGTGCCAACTCCATGGATCCACCCTTGCCCTGGCCACCATTCTTCACATCCACCGTACTCCAGCATGCAGGACATAGTTCTCCCACCTGGCAAGACATACCTGCTACTCCCTCCCCGGCAACATCCACATGAGCCATGACCTCTACGCCTTCAGGATACTCTTCCCAATTGGTCTGTCTGCACAGTAATGCATGCCCCCCCTCAGCAGCTTGAGGCCATCACGGGTGAGTATTGTGCTCCATGTCTGTATAGTATGATACATTGTGACCCATGTGTGTCCTGTCCCAGGCTCAGATTCCAGGGTATGGATGGCTGGAGTTAGTTCAACACTCTTGCATAGTTTGACATTTCCCCACACGTAGGTTGTGTACTCATGCAAAATGAATGCAACATGTATTTGTAGAAATTAAGATTTATGCTCGGTGGGGGGCCTGTTTAGTGTGGACAAATAGGTGCTATACAGTGTGCATGGAATCCAAAGTTCACAGGGGGAGATGGCATCCTTGTCATTTGGAGTCATCAGAGTCCAGACCACTGTGTTGGTCATCATTGGTCAGACTGTGACCAGCAAGTCCATGTGGCAGAGAATGTCATTGGATGAGGTGCTGATGTTGCGCATGAGGGCCAGGTGCCAGGCCAGGTGACCTGGGAGATGTGGATTGTCCGCTGCCTCTCACGGTCTTTTCCGTGGACGACCCACCTTCCTTGCGGGACCCTCAGATGCAGGCCTTGACTATGCTTGGGACGCTCTGTCGGACGAATCCTCCTCCTCCTCCCTCCCTGTGGCTGGTGCTGGTCTTCACCTGGTGGCACAGGGAGGGTTGCCCATGTTGTCGTCGATCCGACGGAGTGAACGGCTTATGTCTGTTTGCACCGCCAGGAGCTCAGCCAGTCTTGCCTCCATCCGTTCTTGGTGTTGTTGTTGACTGGCGTGTTGCTCGGCCTGCTGGTTCTTAATCTCGTTGAGGGTCCCCACTACCTTGCTGATGCCCCTGGTGTCACACCGGTATGTCTCCAAGATGTGGCGTATGTGTGACATACCGGTTCCCTCAGCTGGCTGGTCAGGTTCGCGCCTTCGCCTGCCTCCACTCCCACCACCCCTGCCCACACGAGCCTGGCCTGCCGTTGTGGGCACATCGGGTCTACGGGACCCCTGAGGGATGGCATTTGCAGGGTTGTCTGCCTCCTCCTGGGTGGCCGGAGAACCTTGTCCCTCCAGGTCAGACTAGCTCAGTTGTTCTGTGCGGGCTGGAATCCTGGGTGTCTCCTGGGATGTGGCAAGAATGGGGGTGGTGGTTGGCACAGATATACCTGACACAGGTGCTGCAGGGGCTTGGGCACCAGAGGGTCCAGGTTGGTTGGGTTCATCCACAGAGTGCTGAGAGTCGTCACTGCCGGTGGGATTATCTTCCTGCCGCGCCTGGGCCTGTGATTGTTCCCCCCCAGTGTTGGGGGGAGATCCATGACGTTGCCCTGTGTGTGAGAGAGAGACAATGTTAATGCTGTTTCATGCGACATCCATGTTTCATACATGTTCTGGTTGCCACAGTTCCTCCAGGTAGTTGTGTGTGCCTAGCATTCACATCAATGTTCACTTGTGGATGGGTATGATGCAGGGGACTGATTGAAATGTTAACCAGGGTCTTTGACATGTCGCATTTGGCCTTGGATGCTTTTTTGGCTGTGGCTTGATCTTGTTGTGTCACATGTCCATTGTGAGAGTGTGTGACTCCATTGGCTGCCCTGGGGGTGTGTGTTTGTGTAAGGGGTGAGTGATCATCCCTCAGCCCGACGCTGTTCAACATCCACATAGCCCCCCTCACACAAGTGGCCCGCCACCACAAACTCAAAGACATCTCCTACACCGACGACACCCAGCTCATCCTCTCCCTCACCAAGGACCCTTACACCACCAAGACAAACATCCATGAGGGACTGAGAGCCATCGCCGACTGGATGCGGAGCGGCCATCTGAAACTGAACTCGGACAAGATGGAGGTCCTCATCCTGGGACCCACACCCTCAGCCTGGGATGACTCTTGGTGGCCGATCGCTCTGGGGAGATCACCGACACCCACCAAACATGCATGCAACCTAGGATTGATCCTCGCATCCTCCCTCTCTATGTCCAAGCAGGTCAACGGCATCCTCCTCCTGCTACGACACCCTACGCACGCTCCGTCGGATCTACTGGTGGATCCAGACTTAAACTAGTAGAACAGTGACACAGGCCCTCGTCAGCAGCTGACTGGACTACGCCACTGCACTCTATGCAGGACTCCCATCCACACACCAACGGTGGCTACATCGCTTCGGAAACGCCTCGGCACAACTGATCGTCAACACCCCCCGCCTCAGCCACATCACCCCCTCCTGAGAGACCTGCACTGGCTCCACATCGACAAGAGGATCACCTGTAAGCTCCTCCACCACGCACACAAGGCACTCCACACTGCCGGACAAGCCTACCTGCACATCAGACTCAGCTTCTACACCCCCACCCGCCAGCTCCGCTCCGGCATCCTCGCCCTCGCAGCTGTCCCCCGCATCCAACGTACGCCCGCCTGCAGCAGATCCTTCTCCTACCTCGCCGCCAAGACCTGGAAGACCCTCCCAACCCACCTACGACTGACCCAAGACCTACTTGCCTTCAGGAGACTCCTTAAGACCTGGCTCTTCGAGCAGTGGTGGAACCCCCCCCCCCCCCTCTGCGCCTTGAGACCCTGACAGGTAAATAGCGTGCCTTACAAGTACCCTGATCGATTGTTGATTGATTGACGGTGCCTGCTGGTGGGTGTGGTGTGATTTGGCAGTGGGTCTCCCAGGTGATGTATCTGTCCCACCATGGCGCATGCTGCCATGTCAGTGTGTGTGAGTTCCTGTCCTAGATTTCTGAGCTTGTTGTGTTTGTGTTCGAGTTTGCAGTTGTCACAGGAGGGCCTTGTGCTGCCTACAGCAGGGCCAAGTGTCAGCTATCTTGTCAGTACTTTGCCAGTCCCTGTGCATTGCGCATGGTGCATGGGTATGTACCTGGGCCATATGGGCTGAGGGCAATGGTGTCTGTTTCTGAGTTGTACGATATGTTTAGTGATCCCCACCCTCCAAGCATCCCGGACATCCTGTCTTGGGTTTGTGGTTTGTGTAGGCTGGGACATGGCTTTGTGAATGGGGCATACTCATGTTAGTGGCATGAGCGTTGTTTAGAGTGTGGTTGTGTCAGGTGAGGGCTTGGGGGTAGGTGAGTGCATTTGTTGTAGTTGGGGTGTGGATGCCATTCCCCCCATGTTACATGAGTTGTTTGTGTGCTCACCAGGCTCTCGAACTCCTTCGACTCTGTGTACTCCCACTGGCGGAAGCAGAGCCATCACCTTCTCCTCCCAGGGATGGTAATGTACCGGTCTGCGGGGCAGCCCACCTCCTGTGATGTTACTCTGGGCGTATTCCTCATTCATTTTGCGCTTGACTGCCCTGCGCAGATCGTACCACCTGGCTTGACATTCATTCCTGGTCCTTCTGATGGGCGCAACATCATTCACCCGATCGACGATCCTCTGCCACAGGCTAGTTTTTTGGGATATGCTGGTCTGTCTGACCAATGTCCCAAAGAGCTGTGGCTCGACTCTGATGATTTCGTTGACAAGGATGTCCAGCTCCTCCCTTGTGAACTTTGTATTCTTGTCTGTGGGCATGGTGTGGGGTGTGGGTGTGGATGGTTGTGGGTGTGTGGGTGTGAATGTGTAGGTGTGTGTGTATGTGTAGAGGGGGTCTGTGTGAAGGAGGTTGTGTGAAGGTGTGTAAGTTAAGGTGTATGGGTGCAGTTGTTTGTGTGTGATGTCTGTCAGCAGTGGGTCTGTTGCAAAGGCTCATGGTTTGTGATTGTGGGCCCTTTTTATTGGTCCATTTGTGGGTGTGGCTGGGATTGAACTTTTGGTGGGTGTGTTATAAGAGGTGGTTGTGAGTTTGGGCCTCTGTTTGACTGTTTGGATGTGCCAGGTCAGTCTTTTAGTTGTTTTTTGTCCTGTAGACGTGTTTTGTGGTGTTGGGCGAGTCGAATTGACCCTCCTTGTGCTGTTTTACAGTGTTCTGGTTCAGTACGAGTCATTTTCGAGTATGTAAGGTGCGTCCATAGCTATGTTGTTGTACAGTGATCACATATGCAATGGTGTTGTACGAATCGTACAAACGCGATGCTGGGGTACGGTGTTGGGGTACGGTGCATCCAAGTACGGGGCTGGGGTGGGGGGTACGGGGCGTACATACGCAGGTGCTGGGGTGGGGGGTTACGGCACGTACATACGCGTGTGCTGGGGTACGGCACATGCATACGCGGGTGCTGGAGTGGGGGTACGGCGCGGACATACGCGGGTGCTGGGGTACGGCACGTACATACGCGGGTGCTGGCGTGGGGGGTACGGGGCATACATATGCGGGTGCTGGGGTACGGCGCGTACATGCGTGGGTGGGGGTACGGCGCCTACATACACGGGTGCTGGGGTACGGCGCGTACATGCACGGGTGCTGGGGTGGGGGGTTCGATGCGTACATATGCAGGTGCTGGGGTACGGCACGTACAGGCGCGGGTGCTGGGGTGGGGGGGTCCAGCACGTACATACACGGGTGCTGGGGTACGGTGCGTACATGCGCGGGTGGGGTGGGGGGGCCGTACGACTCGTACCCCGGGCCCAAGTGTACCCGGGGTAGGGGTCATACAAAGTTCGCTCCATACGGGACGTTTTCCATACGCTTGTGTATTCGGGACGCCGGTACGGATCGGACTTGTGTGCTCGGACTTCAGTTTTACGACTCGTACGTAAATCTGTCCGGGGACGTCTCGTAGACTTTTCCCGAAGCAATTCGTATGTATTTTTACGGTACGAATCGTACTTCGCCGTTTGTATGGGACTTGTACGAAAATACGGATACGAGTCGTACGGGAAATAATTTTACCCGATCGGAATCGGTACCACAGTAGTAAGTCTAGCACCATAAATGGCCAACCTATTGTACAGCAACACCCTCCCAGAGGAATCAATGAAGACATGCCCTTCAGTGTAGTCCCCTCCCCCCCCCCATGGGAAATAGTGTTAAACTAAAAGAAATGATTTAAAATTGTTAAAAATATAAAATAATTATTATTTCATTACAAATATTTAACTACAGAACATATGTTTTACTTAATAAATGTCTTTTTTTGTTTAATTTATTTTTATTGATTTTAACCAACAGTGGTAAAGCAGCGTTAACCAAATAACATCTCAGGTCTTTACAGTTAACATAAGCCACTTCTTCCTATACCCTCCTCCCAGCCCCTCCCCTTCCTCCGCCGGTGTGCCTTGAGACTCTTCTTTATCACCAATAATCTATTTCTGCAGTTAATGCGGTAACTATATTAAACAACATTAATACAGTACTGGGGGTAGCACATCCTTAATAAGTATTTCCGCCTTTGTCTGTGATGGGTTATTCTTCTTCTTGCGCTAGTGTTGCAGCTGAATCCCCACGACCTTCTAAGATCGACCCCTCTTCTCAGTCTGTGTCTGGTGTTTGGAGTACTGTAACTAAGGCTTCCCACACCCTTGCCGCATCTTGCGCCCTCTCATTATTAGTACGGAAGGCTTGTTGCTACTTAATAAATGTCTTTTTGCATTTTAAAATTGGTGTAATGATATTGTTATCAAAATATACTTAAATACTTTTAACTAATTGCATACACAAATACTTACCAATGCATAATAAAAATAATATTTCTTTTGATTTAGGTGGAGATTAATTTTGTATTTATCCCCTTGTGTGCGCACGACGGCTCCTGGCCGTCGTGCATCATGGTGGCCGTGTGCGCACGGCAGCCGTGTGCGCACGGCAGCCGGGAGCCGTTGTAATCTCGCCCACCTTTTATTACTCCCGCACAGCGTGGGAAATAAACCCGCACCCAAGGGGTTAACCTTTAATACATTTACATTATTAAAGATTTATTTCAAATTTAGCTATTAGTGTTGTAGTATTTTTCTTTAACTCTACCTTTAAAATAAATATATATAATTACTTTCCATTAATAGTTAACAAAAGCATATTGTTGCAATTTTTTCCAAGTTTCATAAGCTTCTTTATGTTTTACAGCCCCCGATGTCAAAAAGGGGATCAGAACTAAGAGGGGGAAACAATTATAATTTAGTAGTTGAAGCAAGAACTACTGCAGCTCTGTTAAATATTGATCTACGTTCAAGAACTCCCTCAAACACTAGGGGGCCGATTCACAGAACTAACTTAAGACAAAATCCTAAACTTACTACTTTTGGTATTCACAGAAGTTAGGATTTTGTCTCAAGCTTGACTTAAGACAAACTTAAGACAGACTTAAGACAGTCTTAAGACAGACTTAAGACAAACTTAAGACAGACTTAAGACAGACTTAAGACAAATTTAAGACAAAATCCTAACTTAAGTCTGTCTTAAGTCTGTCTTAAGTCTGTCTTAAGACTGTCTTAAGTCTGTCTTAAGTTTGTCTTAAGACAAATTTAAGACAAAATCCTAACTTCTGTGAATACCAAAAGTAGTAAGTTTAGGATTTTGTCTTAAGTTAGTTCTGTGAATCGGGCCCTCCTTGAGTAAAGTAAATTGCTCAGTTGCTACAGTTAATCTTTGTACATTTTCCATGTGGGTAGTGGCTTGTGCCTTTTTTCAAAGTGGATTGTGCCCCTTGTGGTTTTGGTTGGTGACAGTGTGGTAAGTGGATGACAGCCTCTTAAGTAACAATTTGGCACCTACAGAATATTTTATTTGCCAAAGGCTTGAAAATAGTGGGCCAGATATATGACCCCCTTGCGCCTCATTTACGCCGCCGTTGTGTCACTTTTGTGACGCAGCTGCGGCGCAAATCCTGCGCCACGCTGTGGGGTATTTACAACGTGACGCATCTGGCAGATGCGTCACTTTGTAAAGCCCTGCGCCACATGTAGGCGTTCTGGAGCAGGGGGGGCGTTCTGGCGCAGGAACGCCTCCTAAATGTGGCTGAGTGAAATCTACAAGATTTCACTCAGTCACTTTTAAGGCCATGCTGCGTCAAAACCCTGCGCCTGCTTGAAGCAGGCGTAAGGATTGACGCAGCATGTAAGGGATAGGGCCCCCCAGAGCCTTGCTGGAGCTGCATCGCGCTTGCGACGCAACTCCAGCAATGCGCTGCCTTTCTGACAGGAGATGCGTCACGCATCTGCCCATCCGAGTGCCACGGTGTGCCGCATTGTAAATGTGGTGCATCAATGGTGGCGCACGGGTGGGCATATTCGTCGCAACTCTTCTGGCGCGTTTCTCTGCTGATTAGCAGAGATGCGCCAGACGTCATACATCTGCCCCATACTTTTTTGCTGTATGGACTTAGTGGCAGATATATCAAGCATTTTTGAGTTTGCAAAAGGGCCAATTCGCAGAATCTGCCCATTTGCAAACGCAAAAATTGCTTTTCCAATGCAGCAAACCTAATTTTGTGGTTCGGTAACCTTTTACCGAATCGCAAAATGGGTTTGGGATTCGGTATTAGGAAGGGGCGTGTTTAGAGCGTCTCTTCCTAATACTGAATTGCATCGGTATGTATGAATGTTTTGTGACCGCAATTGCAGTCGCAAAACATTTTGTAGGTGGTAACCCATTCACAATTAGGAAGGGGTCCCCAAGGGACCCCTTCCCCTTTGTGAATGTTTGTAAAACTATTTTTAAGAGCAGGCAGTGGTCCCACGGACCACTGCCTGCTCTTAAAAAAATGAAAAGAAAACTTTTTGTTTTTCGTTTTGTAAAGCATCTCGTTTTGGAAACGGACTGCTTTACAAAAAAATAAAAGATTGCTTTATTGAAAAGCAAACACGGACATGGTGGTCTGCTGATCTCAGCAGGCCACCATCCCCGTGATTTTTGCAATTCCTAGGAGGTTGCAAATTGCGACCTACCTCATTAATATTCATGAGGTAGGTCATTTGCGACCCCTTAGGAATTGCAAAGGTATACTATACACCTTCATACATAGCATTTTGCGATTTCTTAGTTGCGAATCCTTGTGATTCGCAATTAGGGAATCACAAAATGCTAGCTACATACATCTGGCCCTTAGACTTGGAATGACCTTTCTTCTCATCTCAAAAGTGTATGTATTTATGTTTGTATGTGATATTTTGATAGAACACTCCTAGCCACATGCAGAGTTTATTTAAAAAGGCATTTCTTCAACCCTTTACTGAATTAAAGCAAAGTTGGAGTAGGCCAGATAAATATAGGCATGTTGTTCCAGATCATGTGTGTATAGACTGAAAGACCTGCTACCTTGTTTCTGACATTCCTTTGTCTCAAGTCTGAAGCTGTCTTTGCTGTGAGTGTACCGAGAGCAACTAGAGGTGTTGAACTTGTCAGCTGGACAGGGAGCGTTGTAAGGTGTTATGGCTAAGTAACTGATGCTGGTGGTTTTGGAAATGATGCGGGCTAGGAAATGAGTCAGTGGAGTTCCTTCAGTATGGGAGCATTGTGATCATCTATCTTCAGTGCCTGGATGTCATGTGCTGTGGCATGTGTGATGTCCTTAAGAGGGGCCACTGTGGAGTCTAGGTGGCAAAGTAGCAGGGTATTTCTATCATCCAACTATGAGAGTACACGGGTTTGAAAAGTAGTCAATTTTTGGAGGGGTCACTTTCTTCTGTAGGAATAGCTAGAACCAAGCTGTCTTCATTTTGTTGTCAATGGTTTCCTTGAGGATGAGGTTGATGTCCAGGGTGAATCTGAGTTGGACTTTAGTTTGAAGCCATCAACTTTATGTCATTGAGATAAGTGTGTTCTATTTTTTCCATGTTGTTCTTGGCAAATAACAGGAATTATGTCTAGGTGGGGTTGAGCCTCAGTTGGATTCTTTCAGGGCTGGAGGTCTGAGGCAATAGATGCATGGAATGGGCAAGACTTTTATTAGAATTGTGGATCTTCAGCATATGGGTCAATGCTGAAGCTGTTGTAGGTGAGTAGAGCTCCAAGGGGCTCCAGGTAGAGGTTGAAAATAAGGAGGGACTGTATGGAACCCCTGGGGACTCACAGGCAATAGGGATCTTCTGGAACATGGAGGTGCCATTTCAAATGAACTGATGTTGGCTGGAAAAGGGAGAAAAGAAGCTTTGAAGTGAATCCCATTTAAGACTTCAGAATACGGATGAAGGTGGGAAAGGTTGATGGTGTCGAAAGTAGCTAAGACGTTCTGCAATATCATGAAGTAGGGGTCATCTACATCTTTGGTCACAAGTATGTCATCTGCAATGTGTAACTTAGCTGTCTCCATGCTGCAGCATGATCTGAAGCAACTGATTATATCTTCCTGTCAAAACCCCTTTCATAGGGCCATGCAGCACACAGGAGCAATTTGGCCCAACTGTGGTGGTTGCAACCTGTTGCTCCCAACGTCCTGGGGCCAGACTTACTAAGGACTCCAAATAATTGGGCCAAGCATCCATTTTGCACTTGACTCTCAGGATTGTATGGTCCGAGCTGATCAAGGGTCTCTCAGGGGACATAGGGGCGGATGGCTACAAGAAAGAGGTATGGCGCAGCTGCCAGGGTGCCTGACTCTGGACCACGGGGGCTCACGGTTCGATCCCTGGTGCCGGCGGCAGGTAAGTCCTGCATCATATGACTCTGGGCACTAGCTTGCTTAATCTTCCCGACGGCCCCCAGCGCCTTGACACCCTCGGGTAATTGTTTGCGCTTTACAAATACTGGATTTGGAAACACAGGCTCACAAATGTGCACAGCAACAGAAATAAATTGTTGTGCAGCCAAACACTCATTTAAAAAAAAAAGCAGAAGCATTTTATTTTGAACACAACATACACACAACAGAATAATACAACATACACAGGTAATCGCACAGTCCTCCATTGAGGTCAGGACTCTAGTGTATCTCTGGTGATTCCTTGTCCCACTCGCTCCTTGCATCAGTGATCGTGGATATTCCCCCCTTACTATTGGTAATAGCCATGCTTCACTAAAAGTCAGAGTCTCAAGAGTCCACTACCACTCTGATTTATGTCAATAGTGTCCCAGTGCACACATGCTCAAATTATTAGCAAGTTCCTCAGGGCCTTCAGGCCCAAAACAAGTCTTACCCACATCAGCTGGATAGAATCGTTAAGAGTCTTGAAGTGTGCCTCATTGCGAGTACTAGCAGCGGCTCCAGCAAAAGTGAGGTCAGTTGCCAGCATGCAACTCAGCAGGCGTACTTGGCAGGTGTAGGCTCTCTCCCTCAGGGTTGCTCTCCTTCGATGTTCTGAGGTTTCCTGCAGCTTCTCCTGCAAGGTAACTGCTCTTTTGCTCCCGATGGGGAGGTGGCAATGACGATCCTGTTCTGAGTCCCAAGCTTGGGTGACGGTGCACCCACGGCACCCTCAGGGTAGAATAAGACACAGTCATTGGTACTTTCAGTGACCTCCTCCAACACACGGGGTCACCCCTGCCCACTCTGGGCTGGTCAGGATAGCTGGCAAATGGAGTCCATTACACCACTACTGTACAAGGTTTAGGCACTTACTTCATGACAATCTTTTACCACGGTGGTCCCACCTGGCATACGGGGTAGCCGCACCACTACCACACAAGGTTTCAGCCCTTACCACATGGCGATCTTTACCACAGCAGCCCTTCCTGGCTTACATGGTCGCCGCACCACTACTGCAGAAGGCTTTGACCCTTACTGCACGACAATCTTTACCATGGCTATCTTCATGGATGCCTTTCCCTGGCATACAGGGGGTTGCCGACTTGGTCCTGCACTCGGGCAATGACCCGATCGAGGCAGCAGCTGTTTCTTCAAACCTCGCAAAGGCAGTCAACTCAATAGGACTCCCTACTGGACCTCTCTCCCGCCAACGCTCTCCTCTTTGTAACATGGCACACTGGTCTTTGCAAGCAGATAGGTGCTCTTGCACCAGGGCAGGTGGTCTTGGATTCCATGGGTGATGTCCCCTCACCCAGCAGAGAGACTAGCAGGCCTTGGCCCCCAGTCCTGGTCACATGCAGAACTCTTGCAGAACTTCCCCAACTCACACAGCCCATTTGGCTGCTTGGCAGATGATACATTTTTGGGGACTCGACCTCCCCTCTTTGTAGTCCTTTTGTAGACACCAAATGGGATTTAGGGTCTAGGTCTTTGAAGTTTTATGTTGGGATTCTACCTCCTTTGCATGGGGAACTTCTCCTTTTTATCTTCCTTCTAGAAAGAAGTCTGCCACATCAGGCACAATTCTGAAGCTGATTGTCCAAAGCACAATTCATGGAAGTGACCAGAGTTCACACCTGGACGTCACCCACAGTGGTATGCGAATCAAAAGGTTAATCCGAGATCCCCATCCCTACTCGTTATGATTCTCTTATCAACCTCATCTTTTTCCTGAGATGTGCCCAGGCACCTTCCTTGTGATCTCACACTGAATCGAAGAGCACTCTTTAAACTGTACAGGGGTGCCTGGTCCACCCATCCCCAGTTGGTGCCCCACCCATCTCTATTCCTCCACTCCATGTTTCACCATGTCGGCTTTAGTGTCTTTCAAAATGGAACCCAGGGCCTCCATGTATTGTCTCATCCACAGGAACATTTACACCTAGTGCATGTATACAGCATACATGCACAGCACAGTACTGTGTTCTACATTTACGGCACCACTCATCCACTTGCATTCAACATGCTTTCACTGCTCTTCACTGTATCCTTTATGTACTGTACCACTCATAGCCACTCCTACAGTCAGCACATGCATTTATCCTGCACTAACTGCATTCTTCATCTATTATACCCCTCACAGGTACACCTATGCCCAGCGCATGCAATTACCCTAAATGCATTGCACTCTGTATGTATTAAACCATTATCATGCATGCACTGCCTTCTTCATATATTGTATTACTCAGAAGTGCACATGCACCCAGCATATTGACTTATCTGCATGCACTGAACAGCACTACATCCTTCAGGTACTGTACCACTCTCAGTCACATGCACCTCCCCATGCATGCACCATGCACACACCATTCAGCATTGAATTGTCCTTGTATAGCACCCTAAGCAGTCGCACATACACACAGCGCAGATACACCTTCTGCTCTGCGCAGCGAAAACCATTGTGCTGTAGCCATGGGTGAGGTAAGCACACAGCAGTGGAACTTTTAAAAGTGAGTAAGCCTTTAGCCCTCAGTCCAGTGACACAGGTTAAAAAGTACCTATTCACTCCTACTGATCACCTCACGGTAAGCTGCCACGAACACACTCATGCTGCTTAGTTCCTAGCGAAGGCTGAAGCCTCCAACCACTATGAAAGTAGTGTTTTTGGTGCACCCGGTCCAACAGTCTGTGAGACAGGCCTATCTATTGGTGCACATGCAAGATCCGTGTTAATCTATGAAAACTGAAATCAGCATTAGGGATCCACATATCAGTACATTTGGGTGCTCACTGCAGGCATGCAAGTCCATTAACATGCATAGGACTTTTCCATGCAGAGGAAGAGGAGTTTTGGCTCAATCCTGATCCGATCAATACCAAATAGGCAATGCACTTGTATGTGTCTGCCCTACAATAGCACCTTCTTTGCACAGGAAGTGGGGATCTGGCACAAGGCCCTTCATGGTTCTAACAGGCCAAACAGGCAATGCCCTTGACTGTGCCCCCATGACTTGCACCTTCTCTGCTACAATTCGTGAAAGTTCTCATAGCGCACAACTTCACAATCTACCTAAGAAATTAGACTACACAGCTTCCCTTCCCTGCCTTGCCCCACTTTAACAGTGTTTGTTCTTTGTTTGTACAAATTTACAGTTCGAAGCTCTCATTGTAAGTATAATCGCACGTCTGTATATATCCATATCTTAGTTACATATTCAGCTTCAGTACAGTACAGTGCTCTGCTGCCTTCTGTGGATACCCTTGTGTTTTATAGATACTGTTTGTGAGGAGGCAGTGTTTTGCAAAGGAAATGGCTTACCATGTACATATGCTTTAGCCTTTTTTCTGGTTTCTTTACTTTTATCTAGACAGTTACATTTACATGAGCTATGAAAGGAATGTGAATTATATTGTCTCAGCAGTCTGTGCGATTGACAGGAAGCTTAGCTTCATTTCAAGCCCTGTATTTGTGCACAGCATCGGGGATTTGCAGGCAAATGAAATCCTGATAAATATGTCAGGATCTTGCTATAATGTCGAACAGTCACTGCATGTGGTCATCAGAACATGGGATTTTCTACAGCAGCCGCCATCAGAAGATTTAGATTAGACAAATGTTTATACAAGAACATGTGTTCAAAGGCCAAATTATCAATGTTGGAGGCTGTACATTACGTTAAAATTCAAGTAACACACTTTCTAAGCATTAAATAACACTGTGTGGTTGACATCTTAAGACATTTTGCTTGCAATAGGATTTATCCGCCTGCTGTTGAAGACTTTCTGCCTGGCATATTTCAGAGATTTGTTAGCCAGAATATGTAACCACAGATGTTCTTTGAAACATTTGCCACCTGTGAGGCTCATTCACTGTTCGTAGATTAATCGTGTCACAAACGCAGCCGGAAATTAATATAAAAAAATTCTACTTGCTTGAAAACTTCTCGGGGACCTAAAGGGGCTATACAAATAGGAGGAGAGGGATATATATGTATATATAGTCACTGAAAAAAAACAAAGGTTACAGGGACGTTATAGTTAGGCTAACATTTCACTTGTATAAAACCAGAGAAATTCAGTAGTACAGTTAGCTGAGATAACTATAACTTGCGCCCCTGCAATACACTGCTTATGACCTCGCATATTATATCACTCATGACAGTCAGTAACATCATTGATCGCATCTAAAATGATATCACTCATGACATCATCCACTGACTGTGTGTTTTTAAAACATTTATGGGTGCTAAATATATATACCAAGGTGTATTGGTGAATCAATGTGTGTTTAAGTGCTAGTGTGGATGATTAAGTGGGTGTGTGACTTACTGTATAAGTGAGTGATTAGATGTCTCAGTGAATGTATGGGTGAGTGAATAGGTTATGTGAATGTCTGTAAGTCTGTCAGTTGATGTCCTAGTTGCTGTATGGTTTGATGAGTGGGTACAAGCATGGCTGTATGGGTGATTGATTGGTTGTCTGAGTAACTGTATGAGTGTGTGGGTAGGTGAGCGTGTGTGTGACTGCCTGAATGGATGAGTGAGGGGGTGAGTCAGTGGCTGTATGGGTTAGTGAGTGGGTCTGTGATGGGCTGTATGCGTGACTGAGTGTGTGTATGGCTGTTTTGGTGAGTGAATGGATGTATCAGTGGTATATAGGTGAGTAACTGCATATACAGAAGGCAGTAAAGGTGAGTGTTGGAAGTATATGAGTGACTGTATGTGTCTTAAGTCTGTCTTAAGTCAAACTTAAGTCAAACTTAAGACAAAATCCTAACTTTACTACTACTAAATGCCTTCTGTGAATACCAAAAGTAGTAAGTTTAAGATTTTGTCTCAGATAAGTTCTGTGAATTGAACCCTGTATGAATAAGTGAGTGTGTGTGTATATCTGTATAGGTGAGTAAGTGGCTGTGTAATTGACTCTTTTGGTGAGTGACTAGGTGTGTGAGTAGCTCTGTGGGTGACTGCCAGTGTATGAGTGGCACTATAGGTGCATTAGTGGATATATTAGTAGCTGTATTGGACATTGAGTTGGTTATGAGTGGCAGTATAGGTGAGTGTGTGCTTGTGTCAGTGACTGCTTAGGCGGGTATGTGTTAGTGTCTGTATGAATGTGTTAGTGGGTGTGTGTATAACTGTATAGGTCAGTAAGTGGCTGTGTGATTGACTTTATGGGTGAGTGAGTAGGTGTGTGAGTAGCTCTGTGGGTGATAGATACAGTGTGTGAGTGGCTGTATGGATGAATGAGTGGATAGATCAGTGGCAGTATTAGTGAGTGAGTTGGTGTATTTGTGGCTGTATGGGTGACTGAGTGGATGTGTGGATGTAGTCTTATGAATCAGTGTGTGTGTGTGAAAGTACAGGTATGGGTGTGTCAATGGTTTTGATAATGCTTGTATGGAAGTTGGAGTGGGTGTATGAAAAGTTATATTGGGGTGTGAGTGGGTGCGTAAGAGACTCTGTGGATTATGTCATCAGTGATGTCATTTGAGATGTCAATAGTGATGTCACTGACTATGTCATAAGTGCAATTCCATATTGAAAGATGATCTGAAATATTTTTGGCAGAGAATACATCTTGATCTATTGGAGCACAATCTTTATTGACTGACAAGTGGCTCCTTTTTTGACCTTACCTGTTGAGATCTGAGCCCATGGTTCTTCCTTTAAATTGCCAAGAGTATTCAAATGTACAAATCTCTTGGAAGCTTCACTGTTTAGCCCCACTCACCTTAGCAGTATTCAGAGGTCTCCCCGCCTTTTGCTAGCATGATGGACAGCTTAACAAGCGGCCCCCCAGCATGCTTCCCACCAATTTCTGTAATGCGTTCTTGAGGAATATGAGGACATCTTTCCCAAACGGAGAAGCACTTGCTTCGTATAGTTAAGAAGAAAGACCTTTATTTCGTAGAGATTTACCTCTTTGTAGTCTTGTTATCTACTCCATAGGAGTATTTATGTTATCGCATATTTCTGGATAAAGACCCTTGAGGTGCAATCACATTGCCGAAATGCACACAAGGTCACTGGAGATATTTCCCCTTGGTCCATTACGCAGCTGTAGTGTAGACTATTTACAGGACATTTATCCACTGAGTTAGCACTTAGTAAATAATCAGTAGAAAGTACTCCACTTGGGTGGATATTTTGTGCAAATCTGTGGACTGTTGTTGGATAAAGCAGCAGGTAAGGTTCCTTTTTTGCCCAGTCACTCACACAGTTATTGACACATCCACACAGACACTTAAATACCTACTTACACACTCAGTCACTCCCACTCCCACTGACAGACCCACTCAGACACTGATATACCCACTCACAGACCTATTCAGACACTCACACACACACACTCACAAGCCCCCTCAGACATTGATGCACCTACTCACAAACCTACTCAGGCACTCATGCACCTACTCACAGAACCACTCAGATACTCTCACAGCCACTCACAGACCCATTCAGACACTCACACACCCACTCACAGACCCACTCAGATATGTA
Organism: Triturus cristatus; assembly: GCF_964204655.1. NCBI lineage: Eukaryota > Metazoa > Chordata > Amphibia > Caudata > Salamandridae > Triturus > Triturus cristatus. The sequence goes on from NC_140590.1 coordinate 965,361,932, forward strand.
CCCCCACTCACAGACCCACTCAGATAGTCATACACCCACTCATACTCTATCACACCCACTCACAGACCTACTCAGAGACTCATATTAATTAAAAGACCCACTCAGACTCACTCAGCCATATACTCACCACAGACTGATACACACTCATGGAGGCATTATCACACCCACGCACAGACCCACTCATACACTTACTCAGACACTCACACACCCACTCACAGACCCACTCAGTCACTCACACACCGATTCAAAAACCCTATGAGACATTTATGCAGCCAATCACATATCCACTCAGACACTCATCCACCAACTCACATACCCATTGAGACACTCACTCACATACCCACTGAGATACTCAGGCTCTTGCTTACACATTCCACAGCTTCCCTCCTCTGCCTTGCCCCTCTCAGAGGCTACATGTCACAGTTAGAAAATAAAATTAAAAACTTTAGAAAGTCACTTAAAAACCCATAGGTTACAGTGAATTTAGAGCTACGAAATAGATTTTAAAAAGTAGACACTCATGCACTCACTCACACACTCACTCTCAAAGGTTACAGGTTACTATTAGGAAATAGAATATAAACAAGCATGTGCAATGCAATAGGTCTCTCATGTGCAAGAGTTAGAGCTATTGGTATTGTAAATGACAATGTGCTTTATCTCTGTGTTTTGTAGTGGATTAGATGTATATGGTTTGGAGTGGAATTATGTGGGTTGAATTGGAACGGTTAGCTGTAAAATAGTGTGGGGTGGAATTGTGTGGTGTATTTGTGTTTTGGAATTATGCAATATGGTGAATAGGTAGGTGTGAGCTGCATAGAATAGATGGAAAGAAAGATAGAGAGAAATAGGCAGTTTGTGCATGAAGAGGGGAATGAAGTCTAGATAGAGGAGCAGAACGTGTGTGAGAAAAAGAGAACTAAGGGGAGAGCAGGCTAGAGATGCATAAATAGAGAGTGCCTGTGTATGTCGAAGAGAGCTTAAGAAGGAGGAGAGTGTGGGTTTGAGGGATGGAAATGTTGATAGGGCACAGGAAGGAAATTGTGCTTGAAGACCTGAATTGAACTAATAGAGTGGCAGAAAGAGTGCATGAGCGAGTGAGAGAGGTGTGAGAGTGTACAAGAGAGAGATGAGTACAAGGGGCACTCCGGGGTGGGAGGGCAAGAGATGGAATTTTGCACAGCGTGAGGTAATATAGGAAGGTAATATGTTTGACCAGGTAGTATAGAGAGGAGGCTAGAAGTGGGAGGGAGGGAGGGATGACAGGGGGTAGGGGAACTGTGAGATGAGAGGCGGTAGTGGCAGATTGAGGGAGAGATGGAGCAGTGGGTGTGTGGTAGAGTGATGATCGGGTTGGTGAAAGTGCAAGTTTGAGATGTGTTTTGGAATTGTGTGGTGTGGGATTGTGTGGTTTGATGTGCTTTTCAATTATGTGGATAGTAATTAAATGGTATGAACTTCAGTGGAACTATGTAGAGTGTGAATTTGTGTGGGTGCATACACAAACATTACAGGGATGGGTGTCGGCAGGGGTCAAAATTTCAAAGTTTGAAAGTGCTTTGATACACAGCTGTCTTGGCAGAAATGGCCCTTGGCTCAACCTAGATTATTTCTACTACCATTTAACCCTTGTTATCTTCTTACTTCATGTCAGCAGCTAGGCAGGACTGCTGCAATGCAAGAGTTGTATGGGGAACTACAGTTGGGCCAAAGTCCCCTCTTTAAGGTAAGGGGGATATAGAGATAGGGTGTGAGGTGGTAAGAAAAGAGCATGACAGAAGAACACAGACATGGGGTGAAGGAGAAGAAAGGGAGGAAAAAAGAAGAGTGGATGCTGGGTCAACGAAGAATCGACAAAAATGAAACAAAAGGAGAGGAAAATAGATAAAATGAGGGCACATCAAAGAGAACGAAAGATAGAAGGGCCGTGAGAGGCACGAAAGGCTGAGAGTCTACAAACATCCCCCGTTATTATGAGACACTCCATATTTGGGGCACTCAGTTCGATTCTGCATGGCACAGGTTTTCCTTCTAGGAATCACACCGTTGAATGCATTTACATTGTTGAGTAACAATCTAGAATCCAGATCAGCCCGGAAGAACATGCGACCTGGGGCACGTATTTAATAAAATTTGTGGTATAGTGCTTCAAAAGTCCACAGAGAGCTGGAATCCTAAAGAAACAGAATCAGCAAGTCCATAGAAGTCACTTCACAGGAGAATCTCATGAGAAAAGGAAACATGGTCTGGGTACACTCAGAGACCGCTGTCAATGAACATTACAACCCTTTATAGAGTATACAATATTACTTTTTCCAGCATAACCAATGAAAATATGGTAAAGATTTAATTGTACGGGACTTCAAACATCGCTGTCCAAATTACCCCCAGGGATTAGCTTTATGCCTGCAAAGTAAACAGAGCAGGCAAAGTGTGCAGGACAAACATCTAGGCCAGCGGCATAAGCAGGGCGCAGCTGCCCATTCCCAGCCAATTAACAACACTTAGGGAGCAGCGGTAAAGGCACCCCCAGGGAGCCGCCAGCACCAAAGCCTGGCCTGCTGCAGGTAGAGCTGCAGGGTGCCAAAGTGGAGACTGGCACAGACTGCTCACACTTCAGCAGGCCTTGCCCTTGGGTTATAGTGTGGCCCCAGAGAAGCTCTCTTCCATCCCCTTCTACACTCTAAATAAGCTGTCCCAGTAACAAGGAATGATGTTAACCCCATCTGTGTTGAATCTCACAAATCAATATCCGGAAGAAGCCAGAATTCAATCATGTATTCCGAAGACCAAACCACAACCACTAGACCACCTACTTGAATTAAAGAACGGCGCTATTCCCATTGCTTGGCTCTCTGCAGTATTAGAAAAGTATTACTAAATGCACGCCTCCCGTCTTTTCAGAATGTGTGCCCCAGGCTGCATGGCACCTGCAGATAATGTGTTCAGTTACCTTGTGTAATTTATAATCCACAAGTGTTCAGATATTGAAGGATTTCGACATGACTTGAAATAAAATAGTATAAAAGTGCACTAGTGTCTGTCTTAATCGCATACGCCCTCCCCCTAGTTTAGTGAAATATGCTCACTGTTCCTGCTAATTTCATCTTCAGCAGTAAAGTGCAAAAGTTACCATTGCACCCTACAGTATTAATTAATAGTTTGGCGCAAGGGAAATGGCAGGACAGTGCAAGACGATCACACCACGGGAAGGATCGTCAGAGCACGTCTGTGATACGGTTAATCTTCGCATCGAGCAGAGGTGCAACATGGGCGAGGCGGGCATTTGGAAAAGAAAGGCACGCAGCAGTTATTGTTTAAAGCGTGCTGCGCTGCCAAACAAAAACGTTTTTAAAAAAAAAAAAGGTACAAGTCGGTCAAGCCGCGCATTTTGAAAATATCCCGCGCGCCCGCCATTGCTACTGCGCTGGTAAAAAAAAAACAACAATGTTGTAAAAATAGAGTTGGGCGAGCAGTGCACAACAAAAGGAAAGTTGCACATCCGCCATTGTTAGAGTCCAAGCATAGCGTGCTGCCCTGCAAAAGAAGGACAAGTAGTCCCCAAATAACATATAACACTTACAAGAGTATGGGGACAGTAATTAGCTGGTGCTCCTCGGATAAAACCGGAAATGAGGTATCCGAGCGGGAAAAGAAAAAGGAGCAAGGAAACAAAATGCAACAAATGAATTAGCCAATTGCAAGAAGCAACCCATATGGCCACATTACACTTCGGTAGAGTGTTTACAGCAGGTCTCGAAGAGACAGCGCATGCGCTGCCTTGCTCGACCTAAAAATACCTTAGAAATTAATTGACAAAGACAAAGGTTACAGGGAGACTATAGTTTGTCCCACATTTCACTCATACGAAACCAGTGAAATTCAGCAGCTATAATTAGCTGAACTAACTGTAATTTACACCCCACAATGCACTGCTTATGCCCTTACATATTATGTCACTCATGACATGACCAGTGACATCACTGATGACATCTCAAATGACATCACTGATGACATCATCCACAGAACTCACACACACACAACTGCTCACATACCCACTCACACACCCATCCTACCACTCACACACCTACTCACAAACCCCACACAACCACTTACTGATCTATACACCAATACAACTACACACACAGCCACTCACTCACCCATACAGCTAGTAACAGAGCTACTCAGTCACTCATACAGCCTCTCGCAGACCCATTCAGTCACCCACACAATCATTTACATACCCATTCATAAATCTATACAAGCACGGACACGTCAACTCAAACACCTATACAGCCACTCACACAAACACGGTGCAATACAACCACTCACACACCCAATCATACCCTACACATCCACTCACATACCCATTCACAGACCCATACAAGTACTCACACAACACACACACTCACTCACTCAAACTGCTACTCACACAACCACTCATTCACCGATACAGTCATTAACTCACCCATATAGCCTCTTAAAACAGCCACTTACTCACCCATACAAGCACTCACAAATTCACTCACACAAACACCTACATACCCATTTACACATTATACACATCCAAACAAGCACATGCACTTACTCACTCACCCATATAGCCATTAACACAGAGAAACACTCTTCAGTACAGCTTCTCTCACTCAAATCACTTACAAAAACATCCAATTAAATAGACATTAACTCACCTATACAGCCACTCACACAGCCACTCAATTACACATACAGCCATTTACACACTCACTCACCCATGCAGCCACTGAGACACCCACTCACAAACAGATACATACAGCCACACAGCCACTAATAAAATATATATTAGAAGTAGTATCACTCATTGGTAGTACAGCTACTATACTAATTTAACTTTTGTTGTAGCTTAGAATATATTTTTAACAATCTTAAACTACTAGAAAAGACTTAAACTCACTCGATGATGTCATCAGTGATGTCATTTGAGATGTCATCAGTTATGTCATCGGTGTTCTCACTGACCATGTCATGAGTGATGTAATATCTGAGGTCTTTAAGCAGTGCATTTCGGGGGCGATAGTTATATTTACCTCAGCTAACTATAACTGCTGAATTTCTATGAATTTGGTTGCAAAGGTTCTTAGGGCTATGAATTCCAACACTGAATGTCACAGAATGTTTGCAACAAAGTTTCTTAGGGCTCTTGATTCCAACACTAATAACACCTGAGAGAAGCAAGAGGTGTTTCCTTTTTCTCTCTGCTTGAATCACTGGGCGTTAGGCTGTGATACGCATAACCCCTGGCTGTGATATAGGGCGTAATGCAGAAGTTAGGGAATGTATTGTACCTGGGTAAATCATGTATAGCTTGTGTCTGGCTACAGAGGTCCGATAGTTTCTGGTTATTTCTTTCTCTCCAATCAAATCATTGCTATTTATGTCCACAGAACTGAATTTTTTATTTTTTATTTTTTTTTGACAGACAGAACTTTAGGCTCACCCAGCTCCGCATAGGAGGGGGCCAAGTTTTCGGACAAAATAATTTTCTTTCTCAACCTTTCTAGTCTCTTGTAGATCTTTTCCATTTTTTCCATTTATGAATATTATGCGGCTGTTGAACTTTTGCAAATCCTACTGCATAATTAAATGATATGTCTCTTCATTAGTCTATGTTATAAGGTAATAATAGCCGTCTTTTCCAAATCAGAAGTTCATGATTGCTAGTTTTCTGCTGCAAAACAATCCACACTGCGCTGAACTAGCAATTGCACTTTTGTTACAGGTAGTTATTGCTTCATTGCATTATTGTTTCTAATTTAATGTTAAACAACTTTTTGTTGTTGCATAAAGTTGTTTTTGAGCACGTAATCAGTAAATTGAGTTTTTGGTACCACCCCTGAGAACACGGTTCACCCAAATAAGAATCAAATTGGTAGCTCATTTTAAGAAAATGTCAAGATAACCAAAATTTTGCAGACCCTTAGAAACAAACAAATTTCACAATTTGTCATGGGGACTCTGTTAGAACACATGAAAGCGAGGTTTTCCCCCAGGCAAGGAGAGTAGAGAAACACTTCTGCAAGTGGCACATTCATACCAAAACACATGCATTTCCCTGCCATGAGTGGTGAATGTTCGACACCAATACCTTAGAACACACAAAGACTCATTTACAGACCGGATGCACAGGACATAAATATGCTAAACGAAATTCCCTGGTAAGAGCTATGGGCCATCTTTGAAGTAGCCCCAGCCTACAAAGTTATCCTTGACTCTCTGAGCAAGTTGTCTGCACCTCCCCCACCATGCACTGGTAGGAATGTAATCTCAGTGATGCCAGCCATCCCAGTCGCTACCACACTGGGTTACACTAATCCTCTTGTCGAGGAGGCCACTGGACCCCTCCTCCCGCAGGGCAGCAAGCCACTGTGAAGGGAAGAGGCCCCATCTAATTTTATCAGCCAGGGCACGTCCCACCCCATCTCAGTCCAGTACCAAGGCCTATTTGGGTTGACCCATCGGCCGCGTCACATAGGGCCGAAGCCGATCAGGGAGCATATACTCCTGATCACCCCACAATGCACCATAATGTCAGAGTGAGATTTTTTCCCTCCTGGAAGGTGATTCCACCAGTGAAGGGAAGGAAAGGAGTCCCAGCCCTGCAAGATCCAACTCCGAAGGGAGAGCCACTGGCTACACTCTGGACGGGCAACCCTGTGGCACAGATGAAGCATCAGGGAGCAAGATTGAGGCCAAAACATTGACTAGAAAAAAAGCACATAGCACCAACAGAAAGAGGCAACCCAGGTGGGAGGTAGAGCAAAGGTGAGCTCTCCCCTGGGAACTCCAGCATGGATGGGGAACAATGCTCCCTCTTCCAAAGGGTACAGGAGCTCGGCCTCAAGTCCCACATAAAGATGAGCATAGCGATGTGTCAGGAGAAAGGCCCCTAACAGAATCGCACACATCACAGGGCTATTGGCATTGGCGAGGGGCAGACCAGGAAATAGGTAGTCAGGAGAGCATGACAGAGACACAATTGAGACACTGACGGAGTAGCAATGAGGAAAGCATCTGCAACTACCTCTGAACACGCTGGTCAGACAGACCACCCCCTAGTAAAATAATTACCCCAAAATGCTGAAATGCCTGAGGTGTTGGGAGTGATACATAGGGGAGAAACCAACCTGAGCAGCCCCAAGCCAGGAATTGCCCTTGCTTCAAAAAGGGGCAGATGGAACAACTCTATGTGCCTTGGGCACAGATGGACAAAGAAGGGCTCAGGAATAAACTGCTTCCATTGATGGATGGGGCAAGAAAATGGATCTCATGTTTTGAAAATAACACAGCAGGTACAAACTCTGTTAAAGGGTAGCATGTTGGGGCTGCCTTTTTTTAGCTCAATACTCCTTGTTGCATAGGATTCTCTATGCTGCCATATACATTTGGCTAAAGTCACATCTGACCAGCTTGTGATCATGATATCGGACCACGGCTATTGGAGTTAGGTTTAAACTCGATTCTTTCCAGGTTGCTTGATTTGATGTGCATCAGATCTTGAAGAGCTTCAAGGAGTCTTAGTATTGCGCTTCTATTTAATATATCATGGGCACCCCTTGATATATAGTGCAGAACCAGCTCAATCTTCCCATTGCCAAAGCTTGAGAAGTTCCTCAACGGCGTCTTGGGGCAGTAGGTCAGGTTCTCTACTGATGCTTTGGTTGGCCCTTATTGAGATGTTGATGCGTGTGAATTTTGCATCTTGGAATGCAGTGATGTATTTTGGAGACCCATTGTGGGAGGTGCTCCTGTGCTTCTTGAGACTATTAAAGTTGCCTGACCAACTTCATGGTCAAGCCTCTCTGTCATAAGTGGCCTCCTGTCAATAGCTGTGTCTTGATTGCTAAGTTCAATTGCTTGGAGACTTCTTGCTAAGAAAACCTCACCACTTATATTTTTAACTAAAGTGTTTGGTTCTGTGGGGAACTGCTGAGGCTGTAAATGGGTTTGAATTGTACTGGTCATTGATTCAGCTTGTGGTATTATCTTCTTTGCCTCATGGGTATCCGGGCATTTGCATATATTATATGTTCTGATGACAGGAGATGCTTGTCTTATTGAATCTGTGGCTAGGTCAGTAACTATCTTCATGTGGTTCATTCTGCTGGTTACTTCGGGGCTATATTCGTGTTTCTGTACCCAATTCTATTGCTATCTTTCTATCGATATTGTGAGCAGAGGTTGGCTTTTGTGTGAATGATATATGAAAACTCAGTTTTTTCACTTTGCTTTACCTTGCTTTCCTCAAACGTTTGTGTTCCCTCTTTGTTAGGGAGGGATGTGAACTAGTTGTTGGAGAGGCTTCTGCTGCTTTTTCAATTGGAGTTTTACTGTTTTTGGGGAGTGTTTAGAGCTCCTTTGATTTGTTTTAGCTTTGCCTGTGGGGCATCTATAATTACAGGCTCCCTTTGTGTAATATTGAAGATGTTATTTGAGATGTTATTTAGTGCCAGTGTTTGTTTACTACTCCCTTTGACTTTTGAAAGCCACTTCCTTGCTGTTGGAGTATTTGTGAGGGTTTCCTTGATTTCTCCCAATAATTGTGTCATTATAGTCGGAACCGTTGCAAGTTTATCCATTATTGAGGGGCAATGACAAGTGTGATCAGTAATGTCTCGCTCCTGTTGTACTTTTGCTATCACTGTATTTAGTGACTGCAGCTTTTGTTCTATCCCCTGAAAGTAGATCGCTAATACATTTAATAACTCGACTTGAGTGCCAAGCTATCTGCGTGGTATGTCATTGCGGTTCCGATTACTTCCATGGTATGTAACAGATGATGCCACACGGAAGGGTATAGGGGATGAGTTGTTATCTCAACCGGGAGCCGTTCCGGTTTGTCTTTTGGCTTTTTCGATGAGTCCTCCTGATGACCTTGGCTCGCAAAAGCTATTCTTGTCCCTTTTATCTCCAACACAGATGATTTGTTTATATACTGTTGACACTCTTCCTTTTCTGTAGGTTGTCCTCTCTTGAAGAGTTTAATTAGGGAGAACAAGCTGTTTAAATCGTGTTCGCAAACCGGCAATAACTTAAGCTGGTCTGGTGGTAATAGCTGCGGTAGTAACTGAGGTTATTCAAACTAGCTTAAGAGGATGTCCTGCCACACTACTGGTTCATCATGAATTTCCTCTATTGCTGATCATGGGGCTGGGTTTCTGGCTGATCCGTTTTGTAGGACTGCTGCTGTGTCATTGTTTGTGGTATAGTTTGTTTCATTATTGGATGCCAGCTCGGCTGTGGTTGCGTATGGGCTAGAACCTCTACGAGCTGCTGTGGATACCCTTGTGTTTTACCAGTAGATTTGAGTCTTGTGATAGTTGATGTTGTGGGCGACTTGCTGTCCCCCTTGGGCTGATTGTTGTCGAAACCTTGATCTCTGGTTGGTCTTTGCACTGATTGATTTTGTTCTTGTTGCAGATGGAATTCTCTGTGGTGACTTTGTTATGATTGGTGCCTATCTCGAAGTCCTCATGAAGCTCTTGGATTGACCACCTACGTTGCACGTTTAAAAAGTCTGTAATGAGACCCCTCTTTCTCGCTTTGATGCTAATGCGATACATGTCCGTCATGCGGGTTGCACTTTTCTCGATGGTAGCTGTGTCCAACTCTGAGGCTGGACCCTTTGAGCCATTAGTTATTGTTGATTAATCTCATTGCCCACCTTTCTCCTTCCTGGGCCTTCCCTGGGTTTTTGCTGCACCTCTGATTTTGCCCGATCTCATTTTGAGCCTTACTTGAGCCTTGGTTGATTTCTAGTTAGTACAGAGTCCCTCCTACCCCTGTCTAGGCAGGAGAGTGACTGGGTGGATGAAGTCTGAAGGAGCAATTGGACAGTAGAGGTAAAAAAAAATGAGGTTAAAACAGTAATACTGGAGCAATTCCTTTGTGGAAAGTTACACCTTCAAGCGTGGGCTCCCCCTTGTTAGAGTCTGGGTCTGGAGTTCTAGGATTTCTAGGGCACTCTTTAGACACACTTCAAGGACAGTCTTTTACCACTGCGCTCAGTATCTTAGTTGCTGCCACCCCAATAGATTTTCCTTAAGGAGGAGGGGAGCAGGTCCTCAGGAGGGTGCGCTGTTTGCTTAGCCACAAGAAAGATTTTTTCAGGAGGAAGTTGTAAGATGTAATGAAAAGAGGGGGATTGCGAGGGTTGACATGCTCTTGAGTTCGACTGCTAACTGCCTAATTACTTGGTAGGTGGGGACCCTCTTACCTCCAGGCTCCTAAAATTCTTTTGCAGATGAAGTTTTGCAAATTAAGATGAAGCAGGTGCTCCCCCAGTCCTGGGACCTGTGAGGGTCCTGTGAGGGTTTTGAGGATTTTAGCCTCTGCTGCCACTGCCACTGCTGATACATCTAGAGCGCCTGAGACAGGAGGCCCAACAGACAAAGCCCGCAGGCCACACCTTAACCTAGTTGAGCCACCTATGTGGTTCTGCCTGGGGCACACACTCCACAGCCGACAACTTTTGCCGGCTGCGCTCGCCTCATTTACCACACCGTGAGTGGTTGTTGCTGCTGCGGGAACGGGAGCCCCGGGTGGCTTGGCGGGGGTACCTGTCTCGTTCAGCAAACGGCAGCAATGGCTGGAGCAGGATCCACATGCAGGCATGGAGCAACAGCAACTTCCCTTTGTTCGCTCACCATGTCACGAATGTCTGTGTCTGCAGTCAAAGTGGTCCAGGGTTTCCGGGTATGACTCGTCCAAGTGCAAAGCTTGTAAAAACAGTGGCCACAGAAAAATACAGTGCCAGAACAATGAAAGTTAAAACATTGCCTTCTGAACTGAACAACCTACAGAAAAAATACTGTCCTCATTGTAGCACGGAGAGGGGAGAGGAATCCATAATATGAATCGCATTAAAATTTGTTTAAAAACCTCACAGATGCCATCAAAAAGTCTATCACCTCTGTCCAATCTCAATAAAAAAAATCTGCTCCCCAGGAAAACCACATAGGAGGATTGTTTTACAGATGAAACAGGAATGTTCCAATATATTGCCTAAACAATGTGTTTTTTCAAGTTAACCTATGGCCCACAGCTCTTACCCTACATGTCAGCAATCGAGCCGTATGTTGCTGCCGCCCGCCATTGCTTTAATCAGGACTCTCCAAAGACTTTAACAAAACAAGTCTCTCAAGTACTTCAGAGTTCAACTGACTTTGTAACTTCAATTTTAAGAGACATTCTCCCTGCACCACACCAAGACAAAAACACCCCTGGGCACCCAGACAACAGCCACCAGAAACCGGGGCACAGACAACAACCACTCGATACTGGACCACAGACTATGAACAAGACAGGCCCAGATGACAGGCCTCTCTCCCAAAGATGATCCTACATCCTACAAATGATTTCTAAGTTAAAATCCCATATATTTTTTATACATAATCTCCTTAGCCGGGGTGCTTTCAAGCCCCTCCAGAATAAGAAATGTACATGCTCTTGTAAGCTCTACTTCTAAATTCTTGCGACACATGTGCAGAGACCCCTCTCATCTCACATACACCTACACTGAACCAAACATTAGTATTCCTCATGCACTACACAACACACTCCTACACAACACCTGGTACCAACATATGTTCGATGTAGGCACACAAGCTATGAACAAATCATGTTACATCTGTTCATTGATATCTCACACCATGGGCGCAGATAGACTATATTAGGCGCAGGAAATAGCCCCTGAATAAACAAAATGCCTCGTCCATCTGAATCTGTGTAGGATCAGGGCAAAAATCCAACTCAATAAATTATAACCCCGTAGAACACTAATAAACGTCCACCTGGTATAAGACCAACTCCACTGCACTATATATCTTCCCTGAGCCGAGAGATATCCAATCTGAGGTAGACAGGATTCAAAGAAAAGGTACCATATGGGGAGACACTGTTTGACCATGGGACTTCGTAGAAAAAAGGTTCTTGAAGGTAGCTTGAACACCACACCAGTGCACAAATATGCATGCTCCCACCTCCGTCTGGAGTCCCAGGGTGGCCCTTAACATCTTTGGGTCCAGCTTATTTAAAAATCTGTGGACCTTGGACATGAAATTCCAGTGCAGGGCAGCTTATCTCAATCACGCCGGAGGGAAATGAGTCCCATGGAAGTGGGTCCCACGCCAGCATAGACACCCTATGCTAGGAAATCTGGGATAGCGAGATTAATAGGTACACATGGTTATAGGGGAAGGGGTAACCCCTAATTGTACGGAAACTTACGTCTCTATGTTTAAGAGGCAAAGGAACAATACCGTTGGGTAGCAACAAGAATTGCGGCACAATACTGCAGGTATCATACCTGCAATGGGGCACCTCCGTGCTGATGGATTTCTACTGGCTTCGTGACCATACACACCCCAACCCTGGTAATCCCTGGAGATGATCAGACCGAGTTGTCTCAACTCTATTGCATCAGACTCTAAGGAGAAGAGTTGTGAATAATTTTGGCCGGGATCAGTACAAGGACATTGCAGGAGATATAAGACTGTTCACAGAAGCTCAAGTAAACCCCAGGGGGTCAATACCCTTAGTCACCATGGAAACAGAAGCAAATGCCCGCTAGTTACAAATAACCAAATGGGAGCTGGTGCAAATGTTTAGCAATCCCGAGCTTGGCCTAAATGCTATCAAGGAAGAACTGCAAGCCATCCGCCTTATGGTGATGCAACATCGATACGTGTTGGAATTGATGACCGCAATCAAGGGTGGGGTGTGTTCCAAGATTGGTGCTGACTGTTGTACCTTTATTCCTTTAAATGATGTGAACAATGGGACATTAGGCTCTGCCATCCAAGATCTGCATAATCTACAAACCGAAATGAAGAAGGAGAGTGGTGCCCCAGAGAAGGACTGGTTACATAATATCTTTTTGAGGATTCCCTTATGGGTGTCTAAGTTACTGAAATCCATGATGCCAATTCTCCTTGATGTACTTCTTTCATGTAGTTTCCTACATGTGAAGGTCTCTTGCTGTAAAAAAGCAGTCCTCAAATTAGGTAGTATGCACTTAGTTAGGGAAAAGGCAACCAATACTAGATACACACGTGCACTTTCAAATAGCATTACTGTAATGACATACAAGGAAGGTGGAGTAGTTGATGAATCAACTGGGGGGGAATGTTGGAATGGGTGACTATGATGTTAATGAATGTCATTATGTGTGCAGGCCTGACAATGGCAATAGCAGTAAATGCAATGTGAGCATATGCCATAGCCTGCGCCCACATAACCAAGTCAGTGCCCCTCAATGTAATGTCAATGTATACCATAACTTGTGACCTCACAGCAGCCTCGACATCAGAAATAATGATACCAATGTATGTCTTAATCCATGCTTGTACGGTAATATTATTGTTGCCAATAAGAACAATGTCAATGCACGTCCAGACGAAAACAAACATTTGTCAATACCAGGAAGAATGGTGTGAATGTACAAGATGACAACTGTATGCACAATGTTGATAATGACAATAAAAATTATACTAGTGGCTGCTATATTATTCTTAGGAATTCCAATGAACTCACATCATTGCTTTCGGATTCATCCCATCATCCCTGAGTCAGAGATATATGGTCAGGCTGGTCCTGTGATCCACTGCAATGCCTATTGAGGAACAGGTTACAGGTGGGTTCCCGCATAAACTAAAGGCGAACACGCACCCAGGGAAAACCCGGATCGGTTCCACAGATAGATAGTTGCACTACAAACAAGTTTGAGGTAATTGGCCCCATTAAAACAAGCTTGGCCAAAGGCTTGCATTCCCCAGAAATGCCACAAAGCTAGATACCACATGTAGATAGGCGCACTCAACCAATCAGGACATGACATGCACACCACACATAGTGATCATGTGCTCCTCATGCCAGACATCTGGACACATACACACTGGCCCACATTAGATCTCTCTGAGGTCGCTAGCCATAAATGTCCTTATCAGATGCATGCTTTTGATTGATTTACAACAAAGATGCTCTTTAGGAACATAGAGATCATTTTATTGTGCATCATGAACTGTATAAATTGACAGCCAAAACTTTGTACATCAAGAGATTTTAAGCAGACAATCTCTGTCCAGGCCCTCCCAGCTGCAGCGTTTATTAAACCAACTTGTTCCTGTTTTGCCAAATGCCTCTTGTCTTTTCATTTATTTAAGTTAAATTCATATCCAAGCATCACCCAAACCCTGGTAGGTATGGCACCAGCAGCGGGTATTTCTTAAGTGAAATGTATGTTAATTTCAAGCAATACCAATTTTTTTAAAATCAAGACGACACTATAATATCGCCAAAACAATTTATAAAACAAAGAGAAATGGAATAAGCAAATAGGCATTAAAACAGTTAAAACAGTTAAAATCAGACAAGAGGTACTAGAGTTACGAACTTTTAACTTTCTAAGACAAATGCTCCTAGAAAATGCTCATTGAAATAAATCAGTTCAAGATTGACCGGGACCTATCCATGATTTCAAGATGACTGCGATGGAGCAGAGGCCCAACACACTAAGTGAGACATCACCATCAGAATTGTTACCATCTGTTTTAGTCAACTTTTTGGAACTCATATTCTTCCAGTGGGGCAAGGTTCAAGTGTGAAGTCCTCATCAAGACCTGCTGATTTGGTTGAGTCCTTCTTCATAAGCAGTGAGTGGGAAAACGCTGAATTTTGTAGTCACCAATGTTGGTTCACCAATTGGATAGCATTACTACCTCACCGCTGTTCAATGTTTTATAATTGAACTTAGGACCATATTTAGGTCTGTGGTAGGTGTCGGCAGAACTTGTGGAGTTTCACTCCGTGGAGTTCTCTGGACTTGGAGAAAAACTCCACGAGATTCCATGGAACCCGGGCAATGGGCGAAAACTATCCCGCTCCCGCTGCCCCTGCTACAATTTAGCACTGGCAGCACTAAAACTCAGCACAAATGACAGCAATCATTGTGCAAGAGCACATGGCCATTCAAGTTGAAATTGATGTAGCTTGAGTAGAAAATCTACTCAAGCAGCAACACATGTTCTAAAACGTGGGCCTGCTGACTGTGACCGCTTGAGAACGCCGGCGACCATCCACATTAGAAAATCATGCAAGAGGACATCAACTCACTCGCACTGACTAGCTCCTATATTCTTGAGCCTCACAGTAGAAAAGTTCTGCCTCATGGCAATTGCCGGAATTTGGCCAAAACTCTGCGTTAAAGAGTAAGGCAGAGTAGCCAAAATTCTGCCAATTCCATGGGTTGAATGGAACATTCTGCCCACCCCTAGATTGTAGGACAGTATATGCAAACAAAATATAGGAGAGTACCCTAGCCGCCAAACTAGTGGCTCATCCCTTCTGTTCAGTGTCAGAAAAATCACTATGGGAGAGCTTGCGCTGATTCTGCCTGCAGGAACCTTTGACCACGAGTCTGACTGACATTCAACCATCACTCAATGAATGTTAGACCATCTGCCCTATTGAGGGCAGATTTTCCAAAGTAATTTTTCCTGTTGGGGACCGTGAGGGTAAACTGGGCAGACCAAAAAAAGGAATAGTCAGGATAGCAGAGAACACCCTTCTGCCAACCTAGTGGAATGGAATGCAGTCATCCAAACATTAACTAAGACTCTGAGGCCATGTTTAGAGATTACTGCCAAGAAGACCAATATCTATGTGTCTTCATCAAGCTGCTACTTCCCTGCTGAAATTGGAGCTTTGTCATGTTCAATATGCCCATATAGCGATGTTTTTATCTTTCAAAATAACCAATAAGAGCAGGAGTTCATTTATTGTTGATAAACAAAAAAGGAAGGGCCCTGACCCTCTGGGAGTTTTATGCCAGCATGCGGTGGTCATTAATCCGATTTCTTGTTTAGAATTGCCATGTTTTTCCTGGTGGTCCTGAATAGAAAAATTAATGAGTTGCAGAGGAGGCCTTTTCTCTTTTTCTTTTCTCTTTTGTTTCAGGGCCCAATAATGACTTTATTATTTTACCACTTAATTCGGATTCTACACTCCCCCGAGAGGCATTGGTCTCCGATGGACCTCACTTCATCGCAGTGAGGGTTAAAAATCAGGGTGTCGAACTGTTGGCCACCTAATGAGGATTGATAATTAGTAGCCAGCTCTCAAATTAGTAATCACATTTAAATACACTACTCTCAGAACTATACTACAGATATAGAGTATTGTAATTTGAAGACCAAACCTCCTAAAGAAGTTGAACTAACAAGAATCATGCATACCCGAAGCTCTACTGTGGCTTCACAGAGCAAGAGCAAAAGAACTTGTTGTTCTGAAAATGATCTATGACTCTCTCTATGATCCATTAGAAATTAGATCATTCTAAGCACTGTTTCTATGGAAACAACATTAAGCCACACAATAAGAGGCTCAGAAAAAATGTAGATAATTTTGTTATTGCAATAAAGATCCAAAATCAATGCATATAAGTAACATTTTAAGCAGTTTAGCACACTTACAGCACACAGTATAAAACCACACATTTATTTAAAGTAAATCTATTGCTGAATAAAAGATTCCAAAAAGAGGATGGTTCAGTTTAGAGTTTCCTATCACCAGCAAAGGTGAGAGGATGATTCAAAAAAGTTTTCTTAGCATGGGAAAATGGATCAGATTAGACGCCACTAAGGACAATTCCACAGGCATGGGAAAGGGAAATGGAGCTATAATCAGGAAAGTTCAAGTCTGGCCTCCCACTAGACAGATCCAAATCGTCCAGCAGGCAAGTCCATCACCAAAGAGAAAACGGCATGGGGCATGGCAAGTCTGATGCAATGGTGGGTAGGTGGGAGATCGAGAGAGAGATTCCAATTCTTTCCCCCTTGGAAAGTCATTTTTTACACCCCAAATAGTTAATTTGTGGCATCAACTGTCACCATATGGTGATCTGATCATTATGTGCCCATTCTTCTGCTCATCAGGCATAAAATTAATACACCAACATATATTCCCATGTTGCTCATGAGAAACAACTGTCGATTCCGTCCTCACAGGTTAGTTGACAAAGCACCTATTTACTTTCTTGCTCTTTATGTATTAGGACAAAAGGTTAAATTCCCATCAGTTCACGTACAATGTACTGAAAACAGTGTCTATTGATTTAAGAATGTTGCGTAAATAGACCAGATATTTGAGGAAACGTAACAAGAGTCCATTATCAGGCTATGAAATAATGCAGCCTAAGGAAAGAGGCAATATAATGCAGTCTAAAGTCAGCTTTTTTTATTTAGCAAAATAAACTCATAACTAAGTTCAAGAACAATTAAATAAATCAAGCATATCATATAGAGAAATAATTATTACGTTGTCAGTGATCATTGGATAGAAATATCCAACTCTAAATACGGTCTACTACCATTAGATAGAAATGTCCAACTCTAAATACGACCTACTACCATGACTTGAAAGAACATACATGCAAACTATTCTTAAAAATCATTATAATAGAATTGTTTTAGTAAATCTAAGACTCTAATAGTTTCAAGCATTTATGGTAAAAGTTTCAATCATATACATTGTAACAATTTTAATTTGCAATAGCTTTTCATTTGCTATGATGCATTGCAATGAAGACAATAGTGATGCTAAGTTTCATCATTAATGTTTGCATAATCATCTATAAGACTCATTTGTTACATAGATATACTGCTTAATATTAATAATTTGTTATTTTGCATCATGGAAAGCTTTTCCATCAATAATCTTTCATAACAACTTCGTTAAAGTAATGAGGCAATCATTTAATAAACATGTTAAATTCATTATTCTCAAAATTCTTCTTTTCTATAAATCCAAGCACCCTTTAACGGTGATGGTACTTCAGATTTTCTCAGTTTTAATGTTTGTTTTCTAGACGTGTGCAGAGTACACATTTGAGTTTCATTGTCAAATCCTTTTTTATGTGTTGCAAAGAATTATCAACTTTTAGAGTGCATCAAATGTGAGAATGTATTCCCTCAATAGGACAGCTGGTCTGATGTCCATTCACCAATAGTTCAATGATGGGCTACCAGGTTAAAGGTTTCTGCTGGCAGAGGCAGTACCATTGCGTAAAAGGTTCTCCCATCAGAGCCAGCATACGTTCTATAGTCTGAATACCTGGAGGTTCCCCCAACTCTAAATATAAAAGGAGAACAATGAGTTTGGCAGACATAGTATTCCACCATGATTTTGGCGGATTACTCTGTCCTATATACTTTAAATAATTGCCTGTTGTCCTGTTTTTGTTGTAAAAATACTCCAGCAGGGCAAGGCTGGAGGCAGCAATTGGGCAGGCCCCTAGAGGCCACATACCTTGAACATTAAACCTATTTTCCGTGCAACAAAGTGCCCCAAGTGGTTTGAAAGCCGTTTTCTCGCCTACTTTGGGCTTGAGCTTCATGGGCAAACATTGTCCCATTCCTCTTGTAAGAAATTGCGTTATCAGTTGTGCAGGATTTGAATTTGGAGCAAGTAATATGTACAAAACGGTCTCCTTACAGGAAACCAAGTACCCCAATGTAGCACTTGACTCTCTCAGGGTAGCGAGGCAGAGAAGTCCTACTCAAGGGAGGTGGTGTGACCAGTACTCTAAATCCACTGGCACGCAACAACAACACTTAAAAAGCATTGTCCAGTGATTTTTCTTTGAAAAATATAAAGTACATTTATTACAACTACACTACTAAATAGTATGCATTAAATTACAAATATACACATCAGGTTGATGAAAATACCTTTGATGACACTCATGGATCACATTTGACCCCAAGTGGGTCATGAGCCCATAATCAAAGTACTCCCCAGGGGGTGTCATTTTAAATAACATAGGCCTATTTACTTTGCCAAGGGGCCACCACATCAATATATAAGGCAAACTTATTGGCCTTGTAAAGGGATAACCACGTCAATATAAAAGGATAAAAGGCAAGCATGTTGGCTTTGTCAAGAGGCCAACATATTAAACTCTAAGGCAGGACTATTGGCTTTGTCAAGAGATGATCACATCAGCAAAAAAAATAATAAAACATAAAAAGGCAGCATAGAAAGCAAAGGAACCAATACCCATACACCTCTGCAACTGTTATAAATGTAGGAATTGCATTGCTCATCAACAACATTGTCAATAAACACTTTTAAAATCACAAACATGTGTCAGAGTATTTCATTAGCCACGTCAGGCTGCATAATACCGCCATAAGACCAACCACCATGGGTCTCTGCCCTCCAGAGCTAAAGAGCATCAAGCACCAGCTCTGGCAATGCTTTAAATGTATTTTAAAACCAGTAAAACCTCTCTGGGTGTTATGTTTTATATATGCCCTGAGACTTAGGGCAAGTTTTATAAAACATATTTGGAAGTTGCTGCTGCACTCCCAGAAGACCCCTTGTCCTGCTTGCAATAAGCATGAGCAGGTGGTAAGAAAAGGAAAGCATGACTTTCTCCCTCCCATCTTGTTGGGTGGGGTCCCCATATCGGTCATCAATTGTGGTGGGCCTTTTGAGATTGGTTCACTGGGTCTATAGGAGTATCCACAGGAGGGGCCCTACATACAGCCCCTCCCTAATAATGTTGATTCCGCCAACCCCTGTGAACTGGTCTACCTGGGGGAAATTTAGAAAGGAGCAGTGGAGCCCTACATAATTTGTCTTTCCCTGTAGGTATATAAAATGGGCACATCTTCAATGATGTATCACTCAGGCCCATTGGGCCGATTTTTAAGATCATGGGCACATTTTGCTCCTGGTGATGAGCTCCAGCCACTAGGATTATGTTTAACAGGCCTCGTGTCCTTTAAAGGGGCACACTTCACTGGGAGCTGAACTTACTGGCTCTCTGCACCAGTCTTTTTCTCTCCCGGCTTGTGATGCTCCTTTCCTGCTGGTGGCTGCCCACCACGAGACAGCAGAGCACCCTCCTGCTCAAGCTCCAGAGCCTTCTCCCTCCCTTGCAGACACTTGGGGTGGTAGTGTTGTCCCGATATTCCCCTGTCTGGTTTTCAGAGGGCATAGTAGAGCCCTGAAGAGATCCATTAGTCCTGAATTTAGTTGCAGGCAAAGTCCTTAGTCTTTCTTTGCAGGGCATCAGGTGGCTCCTCCTTCCAGCTGTCTATGAGTCTGGTGTTGTTGCCTTCCAGGTTCAGGGTCTTATTCACTATTTCTTACTTGTACAGGGGTTTATAAGTGTGGGTGGAAATTTCTAAATGCCAGGCACACCTGGTCAATCCTAGGATGCCACATCATCCCTCCATTCCTGACCCAGGCCTGCTGCAAAGCAGTCTAGGACAATCCAATATTGCAGAACCATCTTTTGCCTGGTCTCTGCTCCCTGTGTCCATCCAAAGGTGTGGCTATGGTAATTGGGAAACCCTCTGTTGTGGTGATTCCAAACCAGATCCAGCACAGCTCCCCTTCCCACTGGCATTGGAACCAGTCTGACTAGAAGGAGAATAAAACGGGCAGGCCCAGGTCTGCATTTGCCTGTAACAGGTAAGGCCCCTTTGAAGTTAATCAAGTTACTGGGCACAACCACCAGGCCATCCTATCAAGAGCAGTACAACTCAGTCCACAGCTAAAGTCTTTTGTCCCTGTCCTGGGAACAATTCACACCTTACTGCGGGGGTAGGAGCATCCAGCTGCCAGGTAACCATTGAATACATACAGAAAAGCCTCTAGAGCTTTATGCAGGAAATGGTAACTTTTTAAAAGTACCTGTTGCCTAATAGTCAGATGAAAATTCGTTTTCACCATTAAATTCTATTTTGTATAACTATAAAAATTAGCCCTTGAATTATTTCTCTTGCTGCTACCATTCCACATTTAGCATTTATGAACTGTATTAATGTAGCTTGGTATTTCGCAATGGAAGAAGCCAGCCTTGCTGCAGTGAAAATAGATTTTGGGAATATTCCACTGTAAGGACGTGTTGAACCTTTACATGCCCAACTTTTTTAAATATCATACACCCTTCCTTTATGGGCAATAAGGACTATTTAGGGGTGCCTTATTACTATTTAAGAGGAAGGATTAAGCCTGTCAAAATGGGTTACTTTTACAAGTTGAATTTTCAGTTTAGAACTGGCAGAAGCATGTTACCTGTGCAGCTACAATGCTGCTCATGATGGTAGTTTTTCATGTGAAGCATGCATACCTGCACACAGGTGTATGCACACGAGTTTGCATATAACCTATCCAGTGAGCCTTAAACTAGGTGCACAGTAGTGGTCTTATCTAAAAAGGCGGACACTGGTGGTAAACACACCGTCTAATTACCATGAAATTATCATGAGTATGACTCAGTTAGTGAGTCTCACCCACAGTAACGGTCCAAAAACCGGGTGACCAAAAGCAAAACTTCCTGGCGGACTGAATAGGCAGAGCCCATTGCAATATCTCTGCAATGTAAAAATGTCCATCTTCTCTCAAACTGCTGGGAAGCTGCCCCATTGTCACTTCTGCAGCCCACAGGTCCTCAGGGCAGGTTTCTAGTAACTACGTTTAGCTCAGGACAAGACTCCTGTAGGATCCAGTCCTCTGCGGGCAACTGGGTCTTTTTTCCATGGGTCACTAGAGTGTTTTCA
Source organism: Triturus cristatus (assembly GCF_964204655.1). NCBI lineage: Eukaryota > Metazoa > Chordata > Amphibia > Caudata > Salamandridae > Triturus > Triturus cristatus. The sequence continues at coordinate 965,383,537 of NC_140590.1, forward strand.
AACTGAATCCCAGCCAGAGCACAGTGGTGCTCCTGTCATCCATATATTTGTATCACAGAGGTGAGTGTTTGAACGCACACTACAGCCCACATACGATATTTACCTTCCATGCCCCTGGTGCAATTTCTGTTAGATCTATCATGGCACTAAAGGAAACATATATATAGACCAATTGGGTGAAACTAAATTAGGGAGTGCTAAAGTGGAAAGAATCTAAATACCAGTAAAAATATGTTTTAGGAAAATGCAAAATATGCAGGGTAACTATGAAGCAAAAGAGACTTTGCTACACAGTAGCACGTTTGCAACGGCCCCAATTTGGGTAGGTACATGCTGTTCATGGGCATCTGAAGTGTACAAGTGCTATGCAGTCAGTGGCGTAGCAAGGAGGGGTGGCCCCCAACCACCCTCTTTCTTGCAGGCCCCATAGGCGGCAACACAGAATACAGGAACCCCCAGCACTCCCCCCGCTCTTCCCTGTGGGTGGCAAAAGCAGTGATCGCAACGGGCGGCACAAGGGCTAGCTACGTCACTGTATGCAGTCATTTAGCAAAAACAATGCTTCCTGTACCACCAGCAATGAGTCCTTGTTGGACACACTGTGAGCTTCCATCTGAGTGGTCATGCTACATTGTCACTGGAGGCCCTTTTTTGTGTATCACATGTATGCACATTTTATAGTATGAAAAACACTGGCAAAAGCTTATCCTCAATTTCACAGTGTCAGACACCTACAGGGAATGACCAATTGAAATGACCAGGTACTGTGTGTCGTACAGAAGAGGTCACAAAAAGTATGTGTGGCCCCTTTTCACTCAGGTACCAATACTTCTGAATATACCCATTTGAAGCCGGTGCAGCTCCCATTTGCATAAGAATTGAGCATATACGGGGATTTTCAATGTGTTGAGAAGCCGGTGCCTTTTAAAACATGGCTGTGTTATGGAGGACTCCTTCACAAATCCAACCTGATTGGTATGTCATTGCCCCTCCCCAACCCTATTAGCCATTCAGAGGTAGAAAATTGCAATGGTAAATCACCATTTTTCAAAAAGAGTTCTGATCAAACTTCATTAAAATGTCAGATGTGTGCGCACTTCAGGGACCACCTTTTTATTAACACTCTGGTTCCACTAAACAGTCAGTTTGAGTGAGGCTGTCATTGTCTCCCCCTATAACTATTGTGTCTTGAGAGTTACTGGCATTTATTCTAAGTATTTCTACTATTTTAAAGGGCATCCTGGCTACATGTGATAAAAGACAGGTGTTTCTCTGTTCTCGAAGAGTCCCTCAAACCCAACCGTCCATATATACAATGATATTTGAACCTTTAATTTCTCAAAAGGTACTAAACACATTTACACCCAACCCCAAAAAGCACAATCTGCAGATCCAGATCTATCTTATTGTCAAATTTGGTGTAATTCCAATCAACAGTTTTTGTGGTAGTGCTTCTTAAAGCTTACTTGGCCCCTCGTGGCGGATCACTCCGAATCATTCCCTGCACAATCTAGTTAAAAAGTAGCACCTTTTTAGAAAGTTTTGTGCTGACTTGTTAAACGGGGTCATAGTTATTAGCAACACAAAAAACACAGTTCCCATGGAAACACTGACCTAACTATAACTACCCAGTGGTGACTGCCGCTAGATAATGTATATATATATATATATATTCACCCAAAAACCCAAAGGTTAAAATAACCTTATAGGTAGGTTAGCTATAACTTTCGCCCCCTCCATGCACTGCTTATGACCTCTCATATTACATCACTCATGAGATGTTCTATGGCATCATTTATGACAATACATCATTATGAATAATCCTAAATTATGCTGAAGTCAGATTTTTTATCACAATTTTAAAAAATGCCACTTTTAGAAAGTTGGCATTTTCCTGCCCTGGCCAGTTAAGGCCAGATGTATCAATATTAGGAATAGCGTTTACCTAATTGCCATTTCCTCTGAATCACAATTAGGAAATCGCTATACCTAATTTATGAAACTCAAAGAGTTTCATTTAGTGATTCCTAGTGGGTTGCTAATCCACCTCCCTCAGGAATATTTATGAGTTAGGTCACAATTTGGAACCAATTGGGAATCAACGCCATCACAAGGATGGTAGACTGCAGAAGTCAGCAGACCACTATGTCTGTAATTGCTTTGAAATAAAGCAGCCTTTTATGTTTTTAAAACAACTTGTTTTCCTTAAAGGAAAACGGGATGCGTATAAAAAAGAAAAGTTTATTTTTTTAACTTTGTTTAAGACGACGCAGTGGTCCCATGGACCACAGCCAGGGGCGTAACACAGGCCCCCGTAGCCCACGCGGTGCAGGGGGGACCCGAGCTGCAGGGGGCCCCCTCAGCACAGTACTCAGGCCCAAAAGCTCTGGATTAAATCTAAAGTGGGGGACCCACTGTGTACGTGGCAGGGGGCCCCCCTCAACATCGTTACGCCACTGACCTCTGCCTTCTCTGAAAAAAACTTTTTTTTTACATTGACAAATGGAATGGGGTCCTGAGGGGACCCCTTCCGATTAGTGAATGCATTACTGCTACACTTTGCCAATGTTTTGCAACTGGAATTCGGTCGCAAAACATTAATACAAAAGATTCTGATTCAGTATTTGTAAGAGATGCCCCTTCCAAATACCAAATTGATATTTGGTTGCAAGCCAAAATTGTGATTTGGTAACTTGCTACCGAATCGCAGTTTGGGTTTTATACATAACACAATGATTTTTAGGCATTGCAAATGGGCCAATTCTGCAAATCGGCCAGTTTGCTACTGTAAAAAAGCTTGGTACATGTGACCCTATGTGCATGTAGACTGTACCTGGGTCACAGGACTGGGTGTAGCTGACAGTTGAGATTTGTTTATTTCTCCTAGACTTCCACACACAATAGAGGGCCTAGGTGGGGCTGGATGGGCCCTCACTGGCAGGATGGGAGGGCGGAATGGGCACAGCCCTACTTACACATGAATAGGCTGTGTCCTGCCTTCACACAAAGGGTTACATACTCTCTTTAGTTAGTCTGGAGCCAGGACAGGGGAGCCAGGATGTCTGGAGACTTCAAAGGGAAGCTTCTCCCCCACTTCAAAGTCAAAACTGGGTATAAATACTAGACCTCAGTCGCCATCACTTAAGTTAAGTGCACTTCTAGACCTGTGGATACTCTATCTAGAAGAAGGACTGCTAAGCTGCTTTGGACTGCCACTCTGCCAGACTGGTGCCTTGCTGTGCTGCTCCCTTGCTGTTCTGACCTGCAGCCTGCTGCCCTCTTGCGTGGGTGTGAAGAACTGCCCCGGCATCTCGTGAAACCAGCACCCCTGAGTGACTCCAAGGGCTGGTTGGCTGGCCATCTCACTTTACCCTCAAGAACAAAAGACTCCACAACTTTGCTCCTACACCTGACTCTGCCATTTGTGAGTCTACCCTGTAAGTGGTGCCATCCCAGTACTGGACCCTTAGAATTAGGCCTAAGATGCTCTGCCAGGTTCTGTGGGTCAAATAGAACCAATGCACTCCTCTGCTGTGCAGTACAACCCGAAGCAGAACCGACACAGCCCTGCTGCTGCGTGGATTAGAACCACCGCAAAGACCTGCATCATAGCCCATCACCGCATTGGAGCAGCCACTGTGCCACACATCCTTTGGGCAGGCCTTCACATATCTCATTGATGACAGCCTTGACGATGATGACAGACTATGCACCGCAGCCTGGCAGCTCCTTGGAGCCGATGCATTGCCTTCAGCGCACACCACATCCTCGACTCAGGACTTTGCATTGCAAGCCCTTGTCGACGGGTTCTTTGATGATGACACAGTAGGACCTTGCACCCCAGCCTCGCCGCATCTCATAAGTGATGCATCATTTTGATTTCGAGACACATCTTTGACCCGGATCCTCGCAACGCTCTGCTTACCAGGATTTCAGGTGCTCTGTTCAGCAGGCCTAACTGGGTTCTGTAGCTGGCACGCCCTCCCTCTTGGTCAACCTGAATTTGCAACTTTGTACTGGTCCATCACTTTAAATCAGTTTGCTTCTGCTTCTAGAGTAAGAACTGGTTCCCGCACACTTTTTAAACTGATACATTTTCAGACCACACGAAGAAACAGTGGAAAGCTTTTTAATGGTCTATAATAATATTTCCTAGAGGTGTTAACACTTTTAAGGTTTCAACTACACAGCGCATGCGCTTGTAACTAAAAACAAGCATTGGCAAAGTCAATAGATTTCACCTATGCGAATTCTGTCTAGGATGATGCCGATGTTGCATGCATGGTCTTTGGTGTGGGGGTGGGTCCAAGTTCAGCGGGCCATTAGGTGTCGTTCCATAGGGAGGTATGTTTGCCAAAGTTCAGTACTTCGGTCTTGTCTGTGTTGAGCTTCAGACAGTTGTTCTTCATCCAGGCTGCAACGTTTTTTAGGCAGTTGTGGAAGTTGCTGTTGTTGGTGGGGTCGGCTTAGTGTGAAAGGATGAGCTGGGTGTCGTTGGCATAGCATATGATGTTGCTAGAGTGGGTTCTGATTAATTTGGCTAAAGGCATCATGAAGGTGTTGAAGAAGGTTGGGGCTGAGGGATGAGCATTGAGGGACACCATAGATGGTGCTCGTGGGTTCCGAGGTGAAGGGGAGGTGGATTCTCTAAGTGCATCCCGTGAGGAATGATGAAATACATCTGAGTGTGTCTCCCTTGATTCTGATCTGGTGCAGTCTCTTGATGAGTGTGTGGTGGGAAACAGTGTTGAAGGCTATGGAGAGGTAGAGAATAAGCAGGGCAGCCAATTCTACTCTGTCGAGTAGGTAGAGGATGTCATCCATGGCGGCGATCAGGATGGTCTTGGTGCTGTGGTTGGCATGGAAGTCGGATTGGGAAGTATCTAGCAGGATATTTCTCTCCAGGTGTTCGGTGAGCTGATGATTGATGGCCTTCTCCAGGAATTTGGCGGTAAATTGGAGCAGCAAGATGGGGCAGTTGTTCTGGAGTTCGCTGTGGTCTGCGGAGGGTTTCTTAAGGAGAGCTCTGGCCTCTGCTTGTTTCCATGCATCGGGAAAGGTGACTGTGATGATGGATGCATTGAAAATGGTTGTGAGTTGGTGGCTGATCGTGTTGTTTGCTACGTTGAAGAGGTGATGGGGGCAGGGATCTGTGGGTGTTCCTGAGTGGATTTACTTTGTCAATGTTTTTTTACTTATTGCAGAGCAGCAAATAAGGAAAAGTGTAATGACATGGACATGGCACTTTTTATTTTCATTTTAAGCCATGTTCCACAGCAGCTAAAAAAATTGACAAACCCGATAGAGTATACATAGGTGAAATTGTTGGCTTTGCCAATGTTTGTTGGTCTTCCTTCGGTGTATGTTTTTAGATAAACTCCAGGAGGACTCAGAATGGCAGAATGTGGAGTAGAGTCTGGTGTGCCACACTGATGGCTTAAGTCTTGTGGGTCGTTGGTGAAAGGTTTCCATCTGCAGACCCCGTAGAGGAACAGCCAGGGAATACATGAGGGTCCGGTTGGCTCTTAATAAAGGAGGTGGAGCCTCACGTTTGTGGAAAGGCTCCTCGCTTTCCTTGTGGTGGAGTACCCTGTCTTCCAAACTCTAACTCGGGACCTATGTTTTTTATGCATCACCTCAGCTAGGGTACCTGCATGACAACCTTTTTATGACACAGTAAATCCTGCACGAAATGACCGCTCCCTTTATTACCTTGGGTTTAAAAAAGACTTTTAGAAAATCGATTTGAATAATTCCAATTTGCCATTGAATGAGAGTAAATAATAGAATATCTAAACAATAGATTGTACGTGTATGGGACACTTAGACAATAATTTAAATAATTGAAAGTTTCATGTTTAATGACATTGTACATATATACCTGACAAGCAGATGTAGAATAACGGCACACTCCCTCCCTAAATCTGGAATGTATCGCATTATTCAGAGAGAAGCGCAGAAAATGTTTCCCAGATGGGATGCTGGCTGCACCCTAAAAAGCTGTTTTTATGTTTTATTGTAGTAGGATGTCATTGATAAGCTTTCAAAAGAAACGATAGAGAAACATGTTCCATTGCAGACTTTGAAAACAACATTCGATTCATAGTGATCTCACACAATGTTCTTTACACGTTAAAGTGCAAGGTCGAAGACCCATGCCTCAACGTCCCTGCTTGTTTTCACGATTTCTGTTTGGCCTGATGCGTTTTCCCACGTATGAGACTCATAATGAAAGCCCTCTGGCAGGCGCTGCTCGCTTCAAATACTCGCTGGAGTAGGGTCATCCTTAAGTAAACTGCCTTTTCTAAATGGCTGGTTACCACCCCACTGTCCAGAGAATGACATGACCCTTGGCAGATGGCGAATGAGTAATAATGGTGGGGTTGTAGTTTCTTTTTTTTTACCTTCACTGCAGATAGAAAACCGGCAAAATGTCAGGCTCTGATTGATCTACGATGCACGAGTAACATGATCGTTTGGGTGTTGAAGTCTTGAGGAATCCGGAAGGTGAAGCTGTGTTTGGAGGTTGGGGTGTGTCAGGTTTCTGTAAAGATAATTGAGTCCAGGTTATGGAGTCTAATGAGATTGGCTGTTTCCGCTGTACACAGGACTGTTGAACGAACATTGGTGAGCAGGGTGTGGCCCTTCCTGCACAAAAACAATCTCCCCATGATGCAGGCCTCCTTGCACCATGGTGCAAGGGTGCATGTGCCGGCGCAGGGCAGCAGTTTGTGCGCCAGCGCAGGGAAGAGCACAGAGATGCCACATATTGTTGTGAATATATGATGCTTCCTTGTGCTCTGAAACTAATGCAGCGCAGCAAAATGACTTGCGGCAGCGCACTGCGTTAGTTTCTCGGAAATACTAAGATACTTCTTATAAGTAAGGTGACAAGCTCATGCTCTATTTCAAAGAGCTTCCTGTACCTATTAATCCAATGTTTCTCCTTCAACAATTTAGTGAGTGGGATTTAGCTCAAGTGGGGTCAAGCCAAAGAGACTCCAAACTCATTTCCCTTAAGCTGGATTCCATATGCCGGAACCACCACATTTTGTTAGTGCTTTGATGCACAGTAGCCTCGAGCTAAGCCTTTTTATAAACCTCAGCATGTGGATTCTTGTGCAACCACAACCAATAAAGAATGGAACGCAATATGCTTTTGTCCGCTAATGAATTAATACCAAACTGAAGCCGCAGAGGAATTCTGAGGAGTACCTTGTGATTCTACTTCTTTTTTTGTCCAGTATGGGACCCTGAGTGAACTTACTGGCTGTACATATGTTGAGGCTGTTGTTGCTATAACTGCTGTTTTGGATACATTGGAAGAACTGTAAGCAGAGTACAGCAGCTACATATTATTGATGTACACAATGGTTTCACATGTTTGTGTGTTGGGTATTCTGGTGGAGTTGACATTCTAGGAACTAGGGTTCCTGGCACTTACTTTCCTCTAGTATGTCATGCTAGGTGTAGATTTCATGACAGCATGAGATGATTTAGCTAGTGGGTATGCAGACCATGAAGGTTGGCAGGTGGTGATTATCTAGACCACATTATGTGCACTGTGGGTGTCAGTGACACGGTAGACATTGGGATTGGCACTTTGCAATGATTAGAATAATATGCCAATCATGGATGAATGTGATTTGCTCATTGGTTATTTAGGATCCTTTCTCATAAGGGTTCACATGTCCTGTTTTGGATGACGCTATCTACGCACAAGATATAAATAGACACTATACTGCAGTGGTGAGTATGATTGTTAACTATAATTATAGTATACTATAGTACATATTTCCTATAAACAAATTGATTGGGTACTGAAACTTAAGAAGTTTATGGTTTCTGTCTCCTACATGTGCAGGTGTGTTAGTCGGATTACTATGTCCTGAAGAGACCGTGTTAATAATTTAGGGCCTGAACATTGACAATTGGTTGTCCCTCATGAGAACATATATGGGACTGTTGACTCACCTGAACTGCCCTTTACTTATTCTACCAACGTACACAACCATTGGGCTTTTGTGCAGTTTCTTAAGGAATATTTGTTGTAAATATGATCATTATGTGAGCCCTGCATCATCTGCACTTCACATATATCACATTATTTGTACTGAACTGCATATGGATCTATGTAATATACTTATAGCAGGTACTGAGATTGTTGTTCTTGTGCAATTGAGCTAAAACATAAATCTCGCCTTCAATTTTATTGTAGATTCCTCTGACGTACAGATGAGGTTTCCCCATTCAAATAAGTTCCACGTTATCTTTTGTTTTGCTAATTTGTTGTGATTCTCGTCTCCTGGGAATAAAGGGGTGCCCTCGTAAAGCAAATATGTATAAGTAATTGAGAAGGTGGTAGTCTTCAACCACCATGAGGGTTACCGCTTTGGGCACACCTCCCAGGACAACGAGACAGTAATCCATCAGACAGGCCAATCTCATGGCACACATGCATGATCCGTGTTTGTCTATGGCAACAAAAATTAGCATTAGGGATCCCCAAAACAGCACAGCTGGGTACGTGGGAGAGGGCTAAATGTCTTTTACCAAGCAGAGGAGTGTTTTTTCCCAACTTTATCTAAATCACAAATTAGATTTTAGTGTGATTTTTGTTGTCGATTTCTGGGATGTCAATGTTTAGGTCACCTAGAAAAGTACCCACATCATTTGAGAATAAACAAAACAGAGTGTGTGTGTGAACGTGTGTGTGTGTGTGTGTGTGCGCAAAGCCTTGCAGCACTCCTGGCATGATGAGGAATGCTTATGTGCATTCTCCTTGGTGCTCATAGCAAACCATTGCCATAGTTTCATTGGGTGAGTACATATGAGGTGATAACGAGGCACTATCAAGGCCTTGAACTTTTAGATAATGCCGAAATTCATCTCTGTTCACCATATCAAAGGTGGACTTCATTTCTACAATGTTATATAATATGGAACTCTTTCAGTTGTCTGTATTTAGTGCAGATATGTTGGAGCTTCATGACCTGATCAACAGTGCTAACACTGCTCCTAAATCCAGCTTGTAAGTTGAAGTGAACATCATCTGCCTCCAGACTATCCTGAATAGGATTTACTGTAAAACTACCTTACATTTTCCCTACACCATCCAAAAATGAGATAGGCCTGTAATTATCAGGAATCGACCAGCTGCCTGTTTTGATTAGGGTAACAAGTGTAGCAATACATATGGTTCTTGGGACAACATTGAAGGGTATAATAAAAACTAGTTTTGGCTGAAAAATGTCGGGCTTTAAAGGATGTACCTAATTGTCCCCTTTTGCACATTCTCTTTTAACTATATATGAGGCACCTATTAATAAAGGTAGTTCCTTTGGGTTTACCTCAAGGTATTTTTAACTATCTGGATCCCACCGTTATCCAGCTTTTCTTTTATTAATACCTCCCTCACGCCGAGTTTGAGTCCGCCCTGATAGTGTCATCTAATCAGGGTGGGATTAGGTGGCTAATGATGAAGCATGCAACAAAAGAGTGGGCACGCCTTTTTACCTCTAATACAATTTGCATATTTGTCTAACCTAGGGAAGTAGGCTGGTGCCCAAGTTGGACACTAACCTTGTCACCATTGCATCTCTTTTATATTTTGCTGATTGACCTTTAAAGGATATGTGATGGTTGTACCTCCAACTCTCCCTTAGTAATGGAGTACATCTATTTTATCAACAGTCACAAATTCCACTAGGACAATATCATTGGAGTTTATTGGACGAATACTAGAAGACAAGTGGAAATATATAACAAATCCAGCAGTCATGATCTATTGAAAGGGTAGCATTTCACAGCATCTGGGAGCAAATCAATATAGTCCAGATTAAGTATTTTGCAGCCAAAAAGCTAGGGCACTTCAGAGCCGGTGCTGGATTATGTTTTCTTCCATTAGTAGCTTCTGTTTAGGTGTAATTTCCATAGGGTTCAGTATTAGGGTTGAGAACAAGAGCGGGCATACTCAATGTAGATGCCTGTTGCTGGTCAAAAGGCTTGTGATCATTCATTTGCAAACAGTTTGTGTCCACAGCTTCCAGGCGATTCAGAGCCATATTGGATTTCCAAAGTCCTTTTCTGGTAATTCTTGGGAATTTTCACCCCTCTCACTTTTTGGAAATTTGTCATGAATTTTCCCTTTTTTTTGCCTGCAAGAAGATGGGGAAAACAGGGAGATTGAGGGAATCGAGGTATCCTCCTAGTTTCCTTGAGGTACTTGGTGTGTCACACCACCAGCGTCTTTAAATAATTTCTTTAGTGAATATATTTTTTCCTTGGATTAGTCTTTACATCTTTTAGATCCTTTGGTAATGCCGAATTTTGGTGAGAAGGAGTTACTGGCCAACAGCATAGATTTGCTAGGCTTCCCAGTGGACAATGGAGCCACAGAGCAAATATCCTGGCTTTGCATAATGGGTGTGAGAGACATTGATGCTGGGGCAAAGGAGAGTTAATCCGCTGTCTCTCACCTTACAGAACTCCATATTGGAAGCAATCTTGGATTCAGTTTTACTTCCCTGTGTGGTGGTTACCTGGTCTTGTTACCATATAATTTGATATCTGCATTAAACTGAACAGGAAGATCAATGTTGTGTAAACTAGAAAATAGAATGATTCACTTTGGGTAGCCTTCATGTCCAAACAATGTGTTGACAGCCTGGGTACATTTGTCGTATGCTCAAACAGGACCTCTAACAAACCAGTTTGCATTGTTAAGACAGAATCATTAGTATATCTATTTTTCCAGTTGTTACAGAATTGAACGAAGAACTCTACGAAGGACATGTAAAGATGCAAAAACCAAGTTGATCTCTTCTGTATGAGATACTTCAGTAAGATCATACATCAATGGAGGAACTAATAAATTAAGCCCATCATCTGGGCCTAAGAAACTTGTATTTGGATGAGCTGTCGACAAACGTGGCCAAATATGCACCTGCAAAACAGTTTCCTCTTGATTGTTGCTTGTCCAAATATTCTGGGGTAATTTCTACAGTCTCCCATGAGGCTGCACAGCTTCTTTGCCTGTGGCATTCAGGGGTCAAAGAACTCTGTCAGGAAGTGCATATTCCAAACCAATTCTATGGAGTGCATACTGACAGAGGAATAATTTCTTTGTTGACCGATAAGGATATTTGCATGGTGGCAGACCCATGTTTCTCTGTTGCAAGGAATATACTCCCTGACTTTACAATATCACCAGTTGAGTCTCTTGTTCCATTAACAGGTCTCCTCATCATGGAGTCAGGCTGAAAAATATCACATGATCTATCTTGATGAGCTCAAATTAGAATGTCAAGGTGCATCTAATACAGGATGGAATATAAGTGGATGTGGAACGCAATACTGCTGGACCTCTGTTTGGATCACCTTTTGTCTGGTAACATGGATGAGAGGGGAGAAAGGGCAGGAATGACGGTGGATCCGCGGAAACGGCAGACAAGCTTAAGCTATGGGTAGGCTGAATGTATGGATGCCTTCATCCTCCACTCATACACAAACTGCTTCCAAGACATTTTTCATTCCTGATTGTGATTCGCACTTTCAAATTCAAATGTGTCAGAATTTTGGGCATATGTAATTTGTGTAATTCTCTCTAGCGTAATTAACACAAAATTACTTGTAATTATGCATAATTACATGAGAAGCGTAATGCAGCATCTAGTGATATTTTCTTAATGCAAAATGCACCCTCAGATTTAAAATGGGCTTGAGGATGCATTTGATTAGCTCTAAATGCTACAGGACACTAACAGCAGCAGGCAGCTGCTGACTCTCTCTTAGTTTGTTGTTTCTGTGCTCCTGCGGTAGGATTTTTGCCCCAAATTACTCTTGATTACTCCAGCTGGCATAATTGCGTAATTTCAGTAATTTTTGCATCAGAAGAGTAATGCTTAATTACTGAAATTCCTCTGATTACTTCAGTGTAATTAACATTTCGCCCATGACTAGTCTGAGTCAAAATGCAATGCAAGAAATGAAAGCACCTATGCATTAAAACTGATCTTATGAAAAGCACTCTGTCACCCGTTGAGTGTGGCTGATGCTATATGAAACTACAAATAAATATACAAAAATAAGTGCATTTATAGATTTTACCGGAAATTCACCAGCCTAGCATGACGGGTATTCTAAAGTAACTCAGATTGCTCCTGCAGTCATAAGCTAAATTTGGCACGTGACATTTGGGAACATTCTGCAAGTTTTCTTGATTGACAGTAGTGATGGTCAGTAATTTTACCAGGAAGGAGGGCGGTAGGCACACTCGCACACACACACGCACACTCTCTCCCATGCATTCACACACTTAGACAGACACCCCTCCACAACACTAGCCCACAAATACACATACATTCATACAAACACACACGCAAGCATCAAACATAAAAAATGAATAAAACTTACCTCCATTGCAGCTCTCTGAGTGGATAAACTCAGAACTTCCTGGAGGGTTGAGGCTGGTAACCCTAGGTCACCCAATTAGGACAGGCAGCAGACCCTCACTCTTCGAAGAGATGGGATGGGGTCACTGCGACTGCTGACCCTACCCCGCTCGGTGAAGAGATGTCACTGATTGACACTTGACCCAGGGCACTTCAGGGATTTAAACTGAAGCGCCCAGGTTTGAGGCCATCGGTGTCGATCCTCTTTGTCAAGAGGGGAAGTACCTTGAGATGCTTTTCCAAGGCTGAGGAGGTCACGCCGACAGGGCTGTGAAATCCTCAGCCTTGCAAAGTTCAGCTCAGGCAGCCAGGCGCATGTGCATTTAGCTCATGTCTAGCTCCTTGCGGCCCAACCTGACCATGATGAATGTCTGTTAGGCTAACCTTTGTTGAGCCTGACAGACACTCTTCTTGCCAGGAAATAGGTGGGGGTGCATGACCCCTCAGCCTATACAGACAGGCCACGGCTGAATGACAGATAGCAGTAAGTGCAAAGTTCCCACAGAAGCACGTTCATATGTGTACAAATGCACACATAAACCCAACCTGCAGACTGTCATTTTCACAAAGTCCAAAATATAGGGAGACGTCAGTTTACACAGATACACAAAAATGCAAATATGCAAAGGCACACAGCCACAAAAATATACAGAAATCACACACAAGCCAACTTTCATTTATAAATCTGTGCACCAATGCTACAGAATATTCTGTATTAGTAGGATTTAGGGCGGGGTATAGCAGTGATCTAAAGCAATGTGCAGCATAGGAGCCCAGGTGGAAATGCTGCAGGGTGATGTGCGAATGGGAGCACTCGGTGATCTGCATCAGGAGAGCACTGTGTGATGTACAGGAGGGCAACACTAGGTGTTATTCATCTGTAGAGCAATGAACAGTGCACAGTTCAGTGTCACTGGTGTGGGCAGGTTGATGTGCAGCTGAGGGCGCCTGTCAAAGTAGAATGTGGAGAACACATCACAGAGACCTGTATCATATATGACACCTTCTGCCATTCACTGGCTTTCTGCCGACAGCATTTTGTTTGTATGAATTTTCAAGCCTGTGGTTTTATTGGTAATTGTAACATGACAAGTCACAGTTATAAAGAGTTTTTGACTTGAAAGTAAGAACTGGTAGAAATTGTTACACATGACGTTGCCATTTGGCAGCAGCTGACTGTGTACTTCAACCGGAGAAAGTGGAAAAAATACATACATTTCTTTTTCTTGATGTCTACAAGTTTTTTTACATGTTTTATGTCAGTTAAATATGCATATACCGCTAAAAAATAAACATATATTAGATTTAAATGTTCTACATTAGGATCACACAAACATGGACCATAGCAAAACGTTTAATATGCCAAACAATTGGAGTACCATTCTCTTTTGGCGTAGTTTGATAGCATTCGCCACCTTCATCAACCCACTCTCCTCTCCCCGGCCCGCAATCATGACAGACAGCTCTTAATTGCTGAGCACAGGAAACAACCTTTACAACGCAGTCATTACAACGCACTACCTTTTCAACGCAGTCTTTGTAACGCAACATCCTTTACATCGCATGCCATTACAACGCAGCCGTTACAACGCATGTCACTACAACGCATGTCATTACAACGCATGTCACTACAACGCATGCCATTACAACGCATTATAAGATAAGTAATGGGGAAAAGTGATTTTTAACCCTACACTATCCAACACTTACCCTACTGCTGCACTCACTGGAGTGGGAATAGTAATTGTTACCCCTACACTATTCAACACTTACCGTACTGTTGCACTCACTGGAGTGGGAATAGTAATTTTCACCCCTACACAATCCACCACTTACCCTACTGTTACCCTAAATGTTATATGTGTTGTAATGGTATGCGTTGTAATGGTATGCGTTGTAGTGACATGCATTGTAAATGTAGTTTCTAAAAATGCGCTGTGATGGCATGCGTTGTAAAATCATGCGTTTTAATGGATGTCGTAATTTAAAAACTGGCTTGTAAAGGCATGCGTTGTAAATGTTTGCGATGTAACATAATACATTTCTGAGCACACTATACCCTCATGCTGAAGAACCGGGCTGAATAAGGCCGGCGGCGCAGGGTACGCCTGAAATCTTCTGAGTTCGACTTCCAAATTACAGAGACACGGAACACTCCGTTTGGCATAGGAACTTCAATTTATTAGCTGCAGCTAGGTACAGTTGTCCTAGAAGTACATCAGTGGTAGGTTCTCAGGAGACTGCCACTTCAATCCGTGGCTCACAGTCTTTTGTAGCGCTGGAATCCCCTAAAGCAACAACCCCCTCAATGTGCAATAAAAATACAAATCATCCACAAGAAAACATTCTTTGTACAAGATACAGGATAATGGGTAATAGAAATTCCTTCCCTAAGGTCGTGTTCTCTACCCGACCCTATAGGTCAGGTGGCATAGCCATTCTGTGGTTAAATTAATTTACGACAGGACGTGTTTGCGTGTTGAAGATGATGATGCGTAAAACAACTGGAGAGGCCAAGAACGGTCACCAAGGGTCAATAGATAGTTATCTCGGGGATTATTTGCTTCGAGCGGGGTCTCAGAATGGACTTAGCTCAGGGAAACAGGAAAGGTCGTGTAATATGTGCAACAGTATAGAATGTGCAAGAAACACTATGAAGGTTGAAGGGGCCTGAGTGAGGGCAACAGCGTAATGGTGTTATAAGCAAAGATGGGGCCGTATTTGAATTTCCTCAGACCCTCCTTTTGCCATTACTCAGGCAAAGAAACCAGAGGCTGTTGTTAATCTGAATCGACTTCAATAGCCATGAAATCTACAAGCTGTTGTTGCAGCATTATCTTTGTGTTCGCTGCTTTCTGTGATACCGGATTTGGAACACACAGGGTGGCGCAGAGCCCGCATATAGCTGGAACACATTGTAGGCAAAGGCAACATGAGAAGAGAATGGCCAAAGTCGCTCCGACAAAGGTAAGAATCTTCCATCCCCATGTAGACAGAAGTCCCCCAAACCATCCCATCAGAGACCAATTCCCTTCATCCTGATGAACGGACTCAGCGATCTTATGGAGCTTGGAGATGGCTTGGTATACTGTAGGGGCGTTGTCTGGAATAAAAATGCAGCAGCTAGATCCGATCAATCTGCATACGCCCCCATGGTCAGCAAGGATGATATCTAATACCATCCTGTTCTGAAGCGTGACAAGGCGGTCAGCAGCGAGTTCTGCAGTGATGTTACTCAAAGCTCCAGCTGTGTCATTGACAGTGGCTTCTACAACTCGAATTAGTTGTCTTATGTCTCTACTGTTGGCTATTGAGCCCCAGAATGGAAGGAGTCCTTTCAAGACATCCCCGACTTCTTGTCCTGACGTATCCTGGCCGGACGCCACCCCTCTTTTCTGTAAATGATGCTTGGCATCTGCTATATATGTAGGGAGTAACAACCAAGCGATATAACAAGTGCCTCTCCAATTACCTGGTAGAGAAGTGTAAGCCTTATTTCCACACACAAATTATGTATTGCGTGA
This sequence comes from Triturus cristatus, assembly GCF_964204655.1. Classification (NCBI taxonomy): domain Eukaryota; kingdom Metazoa; phylum Chordata; class Amphibia; order Caudata; family Salamandridae; genus Triturus; species Triturus cristatus. The sequence continues at coordinate 965,399,513 of NC_140590.1, forward strand.
GGGAACCATGCGAGGCCAATCTGTCCCATTCAATGTCACAATATGTTGGCAATTGCTTGTACCTTTATATTCTAACCCTCCTTTCCTAATACAGAATGGTGCTTGTCCAGGTACCACTAGAAAAGTTTGTCCTTTTCGAGAGGTTCTATTAGAGGGCAGAAAATACAAATCCGTAGATTTCGTTTGGCGATCAGCATATTCTGACTTCTCACTATCCGTCCCATATATCCTTTTTCTGTCCCGCCAACATAAATGGTATAGATGTACTCCCAAGCTCCTTACTTCCCGAGTATCCCCATCTCCAGAAAATACCCAACTGGCGCTCAATTCCCACTATGCACTACAAGAGCCATTAAATGAAAAAGGAAGGGTAATGTATGGCATTCCAGTATTCACCGAACTTGGCAGAAGACCACAAACCCAACAGTTCGTCGCATTAGTGGCCAATTGATGTTGGTGTAGCATGGAAACAAATGTGTTGTTGCGGAATTCACTCCTTCTCGACTCAACATGAGGTGGTAAAGTGACATGTGTATGCATTTCAACCGTAACTTTGGGAGTAGGCTGTGTAAAAATTACGTGTAGTCCCCATCCTATACAAGAAAATATAATACATATCAAAATCAATATTATTAAAGCCACTATAAAACGATTATGCAATAATTTACAATGCTTTGTGCTCATTGTTTGCATTTTGTTCATTCCCTTGTTAACAGTTATTTCCAGCTCTAAATATTGCCCGTGACGGGAGGCTGCTTCACTCAGCTGTGATTTTCTGTAGTTCTTTATACTTTCCTACAAGTCCCACAGGCCTAGAGCCACATCTTGGGTCACAATTCTGAGACTTACGATCACGGCCCAGCAATCATGTGGAAATCGGGATAAAGACAAAGTCAATGAAGCACTATTGAGATATTTTGTTCAGTCTGGGCCTCAAATCGTACCTCCGGGAACCAGGTACAGTTTGGTCTTGGAAAAGGCGATGTGGTTTAGTAGTGTCCAATTTCACTGCCGGTGGTATAGCTGTCTGGAGGACCTCGTCGTCGTCTTGTCCTGCTCCGGCAAAGTCTAGGTGCGCATCGCTGAATAGTCCAAATCTTGGTACTCTTCCGGTTTCAGAGTCGCTAATTCGTTTACGAACCCATTGATCATAAGGCAATGGTAGGGGCACTTTCTTACAATGTACCCCATGTACCCAGTTCTTTTTGCTGACCACCTTTACTGCAGTACGCGTCATCAGTAGTACCTGACGAGGTTCTGTCCAGCGAGGTTCCAAGTTCTTTGACCTCTGGAAGTTTTTGACGCAGACCCAGTCTCCCGGCCGTATGGTGTGACCAGGATCCGGTGAAGCCTGGGGCAAAGTATCTTGTACCTCTTGTTGAAGGACACGTAACTTAGTGGTTAGATCATGTAAATAGTCAATCAACAATGGATGCTCTATCTCTGAGTATTTCTTTGGCCTTGGGACTCCCCAAACATTTGCAGGGCGTCCAAAGACAACCTCATAAGGACTAAGTCCCATACGGGAATGGGTGGTTGTTCTGGTGGATAAGAGAGCCAAGGGCAAGGCATCAGGCCAGGCAAGACCCGTGATGGCTTGTATTTTCGCCAGATTAAGCTTAAGGGTGCCATTATAGCATTCCACCAAACCTGCTGACTGAGGATGGTTTTCTGTGTGGAACTTTTGCTTGATGCCAAGGCCTGTACATTCTTTCTGCATGATCTGACCGACAAATTCACTCCTGTTGTCACTCCAAATAATTCTCGGTAACCCAAATCTTGGCAGAAACTCCTTCAAAAGGACTTTTGCCGTGGATAGAGCAGTATTATCTTTCAGGGGATAGGCCTCTACCCATCGGGAGAAGGCACATACCACAACAAGAACGTACTTCAGATTGTTACATCGTTCCATGTGGATGTAATCTATTTGTAAAACCTCAAAAGGGTAAGTTGGGGAAGCAAAGTGTCCTGCTGATGTTGGTGTTCCCTTCCCTGGGTTATGCATCAAGCATACAATACAATGCTTAACCAGATTGTCTGCACATTTAGGGATCCCCACATTCTTCCATACCGGAGCCAGAAGCTTGCATATACCTTTAGCGCTAATATGGGCTGGACCATGTGCCATGGTAACTACTGGGAGTACTTAAGCATCTGGTAACAACCAGCGTTGATGTTCTGACAAGTCTGTCCAGCACCCTGTCACATCCAATCTTCCTATGCTTTCTTTCCACGTACTCAATTCTTTCTCTGTGGCCTCTGCCTGGATCATTTTCACACTGTCCACAGTATTCTCACACATCCCTCCTTGTGCAACCCATCTAGCAGAGCCCGCAACATACATGCGGCTTGTAGTGTCTCTAGCTGTCTCTTTCGCTATGTGGTCTGCGAAAGCATTTCCTTGACCTACATCATCAGTGATCTTCTTATGTGCACTACACTTCACAATCGCTATCTGAGTGGGCAAGGTGAGTGATTCAAGGAGGTCATTTACCAATTGGCCATGCTGTATCTTAGTGCCATGGGATGTGAGAAACCCTCTTTCCTTCCACAGGCGGCCAAAACTATGGGCCACTCCAAACGCATACTGACTATCAGTATACACATTCACCCTTTTTCCTTCAGCCAACACACAAGCTCTAGTCAGTGCTATCAATTCAGCTGCCTGGGCTGAGTTATGTATAATACGCGCTGTTTCTACAACAGTGTATAAGGTAGTGACTGCATAGGCTGAGGTCGTTTCACCATTGGGAAGCTTAAAACAAGAACCGTCCACCCATAAAGTCCCATCCGGGTCCGAGAGTGGAGTATCCTTTAAATCAACTCTGCCTTTTGTCTCTTCCTCCGTGCGGAGGAAGCAGTCGTGTTGCTCCTGAGTGTCATTTTTCTACTGGAATTGGTAGCAATGTTGCCGGGTTCAAGGTATTACATCGCTTAATGTGTATGTGGCTAGCCAAGAGCGTCAATTCGTACCCCGAAAGGCGGGCACTCGTGAGGTGTTGAGTCTTTGTTCTATTTAGGAGGGTGTCTACTGCATGCGGTACCATGACCATAAGGGTATTATCTAATACCAATCCAGCAGACTGGTGAATGGAAACTGCCGCTGCTGCTGTAGCCCTCAAACAGCTAGGTAATGCCTTGGCCACTGGATCTAACGTGGCCGAAAAATAGGCACAGGGGCGTTGCTTGTCCCCAAATCATTGCGGTAAAACTGATAACGCGCAACCTTCTTTCTCATAAACATAGAGTGTGAAAGGCTTACTGTAATCAGGAGTACCTAACACAGGGGCAGAGCACAAGGCAGTGCGTAAATCAGTGAAACTTTTCTGACATTCCGCAGTCCATGGGAGAGGGTGCAGTGTATCTTTAAGAGTAAGTGCCAACAAGGGTTTCGCCAGAAGGGAAAAATTGGGGATCCATTGTCTACAATAAGAGGTAATACCTAAAAAGGCACGCACCTCTTTTTGCGTACATGGAATAGGCATTTGGGCAATTGCTTGGATACGTTCTGGGGTCAATCGCCGTCCCTCCTTTGACAAGAGATGACCTAGGTAGGTAACCTCTTGGCAGCATAATTGTAATTTTGATGGTGAAACCTTGTGGTTGTGGTCAGATAAGTGGCGTAACAGTGAAATGGTAGCCTTTTTACAAGTGTCTTCAGAATCTGCTGCGACCAACAGGTCATCCACATATTGAATGAGAGTGGCCCCTGGTGGTAAACACAAAGTATCGAGCTGTGATTTCAATGCTTGACTATAAATGGAGGGGCTCTCGCAATAGCCTTGAGGAGCTCACTTGCACCGGAAGCTTCGGCCTGCTAAGGAGAAGCCAAAAACATCCCTACTTTCCTCAGCAATGGGAATGCTGAAGAAAGCATTTTTGAGGTCAATGACGGAAAACCAGGAAGCTGAGGCTGGTATCATCGTTAGCAGGGCATTAATATCCGGGACAACAGGGAATTGAGGTACCACAATCTTGTTGACCTCTCTGAGATCAATCACAAAACGATAGACAGGTGGCTGAGAAGGGTTGGTTCGTTTAAAAACAGGCAGAACAGGGCTATTGCATACATTTCCCCTAGTCTCTTCGACCACATCGTTTTATACCAAATCATGAACTGTAGTCAAAAGAGCTTTTTCGCCATCACTGGAAATTTTATATTGTGTAATGCGAGGAAATTTAGTATTAGGCTTGAGTGTTACAATGTAGGGAGGAATCCGCAGGAGGCCAACATCATTGGGGCCGGTGGCCCAGAGGGTGGCTGGAAGAGATTGTAATTCAGGGGGAAGCTGATCTTTAGACAAGTACATCGGTGAGGCCAATTTCTTACCTAAGGTAAGACGTACACCAGAAGGGAAACAGTGTAATGTCGCATACAATCTCTTCAATAAATCCAAGCCCAAAAAATTTTCACCACAACCAGTTGTTAAAAGGAGCGGGACCTCCAATTTGTAAGGACCAATTGAAATGGGCAAAGGGCATGAAACTGGGATTTGAACTGGGGCGCCAGAAAAACCTACAGAAACATTTGTACAGCCAGACAAAGGTGCCCCAGGGAGTTTAGAGTGAATCATAGAGCTCTTTGTTGCACCAGTGTCTAATAGGAATGGCTCTGTAACACCTAGTGCTTCCACATCAACATAAGGCCCACTTTGGTCCACTGGAACTGATACTACTCCCTTACTTTGTCCATGGCTGTCCTAGCTAGGTTGGGAATTCTGACTCTCATCCTCAGTATAGTAATCACTGTTGTAATAGTTGGTAGACTGAACATTTTGCTGATCAAAATGATTCGTGGAGTTTGCAGGGGGAATGGAACGTTGGTTATTAGGCGGCGTACCTCGTCCCCTACCTCTTGGTGCTGACTGATAACCACCCTGGCCTCGTGACGCGGGAATACCGCTCGTGCGCTGTAACAAAACCGGGCACTTGTACTTTAAATGGCCTTCTTCTTTACAATAAGCGCATTGATTTTGGCCCAGTGGGGGTCGGGGAACGAAAGGCCCAGACCTCTGCAACTGTCTCTGGAATTGTGGAGACGGCTGATATTCACGTTGGGCAGGGCGAGGAGAATAAGCTTGTTGTAAAAGAACTTTTGTTTTCAACTCTTTGGTCTTTTTATCAGGTTTCTCTCTTTCCTCTTTATCCCTATTTTCATAATACTGGGCAGTAGCCAATATCTGGGCCGAAGAGGAGACCGCCCATGCACTTTCGGAATTCTTCAACTTATTAGATATTTCCGGAACCAAATTTGACACAAATTTGTCTACAAACAACCGTTGGCCACCTTCCGTGCTCATATCCTGACCACTATGATCGATGAACGTCTCCTCGAAACGAGTGAAGAAATCAGAGACGTTTTCATCCGCATTCTGCTTACAAGCTGCTAATTTATCCCAATTAACTCGCAGAGGGGGCATCATAGTTTTCAGTAAGGCAATGATCCTAGCTGGGAGTTCTGTAATTAGAGCCTCAGGTTTGGCACCACCCACTTGGAGTCTGTCCGCGGCGAGTATGGCAGCCCAATCACCCCCAGTTCCCCCACATGGTCCTCCTTCCGAATCCTAGCCCATAATGGTTGTGGGACCACATTACCCATTAGCATGTCTATATCGGCCAAATTCATAATACATACATCGACAGTTTGGGACAACTCTTTGTAGTACCCAGCAGGATTTTTACGGGGGTCCGGTAACGACAGTTTAAGGGCCAATACCTCAGATCGTTTCTACGGAACGTGTACACACACGCGTTGAAAGTGAGCAGGTATAATAGGATAAGCACCCTGAGCTGCAACCTCCTCTCTCCACACTGGGGGAACCTCTCTCATGGGATAGTGTTTTAATTTTCACCTGACGGAGGAATCGCGTTTTGGCAAGGACCGGCAGGCAAGCATCATTCTAAAAGTGACAAGCGTTCCTACCGCGTCTTCGACCTCTGCGCCCACAATCAGCCCTTTATCAAACTCGGCCTGTACATCGAGCAGGCCCTGGGGGGCTCGTCCCAATCCCATATCCTCCCACTCTTGACTTAAAATGTTACACATAGTATCAAAAACATATCTCTGTGTTGGTGCCTCCCACTGCTGAAAGGTGACCATAATATCTTGCACACTATACTGGGGGCCATTCGTGATCCACCTTCGGGCTTGAAGATCTAGCACTTCCCGTTCCTCCGGACCTGGGAGCTGACTACGAGTTTGTCTACGAGGAGGAACAGGGGTCATTTGAAATGTCCCAAAGAGAGGGGACAAAAGGCCAGAAACGGTATCGATCATTCGCCTCCGAGTGGAGGGAGAATTCGTCATTAGGACAGGAGACAGAATATTAGGCGGGGCAGAAGAGGGAGTAACATTTACGAAGGGAGCCGAAGGTAAGGGAGAGCTCGGTAATACCGGAGAAAGCTGTAGTGGGGGTGCAGGAACCGATTGAGGAGCGACAGGTGGGACAACAGGCGGAACAGGCGGGGCAGGTGCTAATAATAAAGGTGCATTCGCTCCGGGGGTAGGCGGTAATCCAAAAGGTACATTAGCTCCCTGCGCATAGGGCGGGGGTAATCTCAACAGATGGGACATTAAAGGATCCTTCTCAGGGTCCACATTTTTCTCCGTAGGGGAAGTTGGCAACACTGGATAACATTTATCTACCGCCAAACGATGTTGCCTATCTGAGACCTCAATCGCATGATCGGTTTCATTACTTTTAAACTGTTGCGCAGCTTGTAAAATGGACATATCCCTCCTATCTCTTTTAGCTTGTTTTATTTCTTTCTGTTTGGCCTCCTTACGCCATAAGCGAAAAGAGTCAAACATATCCGGCCGGGCTTTTCGTTTAAACAAAGTGTTCTCCAAATTATCTAAAATATTGAGCTCAAAACTGCCGTTCTGTGGCCATCGTAAAACATCATCTTTCCTAGTATAGCGAACCCATGCCTCATTAAAAGCTATGGGGCCAATACCATGTTTAGAATATACTTCATAAGTGGGAGTTCCGGCCGGAGGAATTGGACAAGAGGCCTCTATCCGGGAAGCCCTATCGCGATTACAACAAAACCATCTTCCAAACTTACTGAAACCAGGCATCGCTACCACAACAGTTTCTTTACAAACTTCAAAGGGTTAATTAGTCACTTTTATAGTACAAAAACTGCACTCACCCCTCGGTTTCGGCTTTTGCAAAAGTCGAACAAAGACAAAACAAAGACAAAGGAGTGGCCACTATACTTAACTTAACCAGATGTTTCCGTACACCAACAGAGGTCCGTCTGATGTCTCGCGATACCAATTACCAAGGGAGCCAAAGCGTGGCCGCAGTCAGGGCAGCAGGTCTTTCCAGCCGTTGGAAGGGAGAAGCCACACGGTAAAAAACCTTCGGTCCACTTACGACATGCAGGGGTCGATCACGTGGTGCGCGTCCTCCGGAATTTCCTTGCGGGGCTCCTCACGATCCTCGGGCTGGACCCACGACCTCTGAAGCGACCTCACAGAGGGCACCAAATTGAAGAACCGGGCTGAATAAGGCCGGCGGCGCAGGGTACGCCTGAAATCTTCTGAGTTCGACTTCCAAATTACAGAGACACAGAACACTCCGTTTGGCATAGGAACTTCAATTTATTAGCTGCAGCTAGGTACAGTTGTCCTAGAAGTACATCAGTGGTAGGTTCTCAGGAGACTGCCACTTCAATCCGTGGCTCACAGTCTTTTGTAGCGCTGGAATCCCCTAAAGCAACAACCCCCTCAATGTGCAATAAAAATACAAATCATCCACAAGAAAACATTCTTTGTACAAGATACAGGATAATGGGTAATAGAAATTCCTTCCCTAAGGTCGTGTTCTCTACCCGACCCTATAGGTCAGGTGGCATAGCCATTCCCTGGTTAAATTAATTTACGACAGGACGTGTTTGCGTGTTGAAGATGATGATGCGTAAAACAACTGGAGAGGCCGAGAACGGTCACCAAGGGTCAATAGATGGTTATCTCGGGGATTAGTTGCTTCGAGCGGGGTCTCAGAATGGACTTAGCTCAGGGAAACAGGAAAGGTTGTGTAATATGTGCAACAGTATAGAATGTGCAAGAAACACTATGAAGGTTGAAGGGGCCTGAGTGAGGGCAACAGCGTAATGGTGTTATAAGCAAAGATGGGGCCGTATTTGAATTTCCTCAGACCCTCCTTTTGCCATTACTCAGGCAAAGAAACCAGAGGCTGTTGTTAATCGGAATCGACTTCAATAGCCATGAAATCTACAAGCTGTTGTTGCAGCATTATCTTTGTGTTCGCTGCTTTCTGTGATGCCGGATTTGGAACACACAGGGTGGGGCAGAGCCCGCATATAGCTGGACCACATTGTAGGCAAAGGCAACATGAGAAGAGAATGGCCAAAGTCGCTCCGACAAAGGTAAGAATCTTCCATCCCCATGTAGACAGTAGTCCCCCAAACCATCCCATCAGAGACCAATTCCCTTCATCCTGGTGAACGGACTCAGCGATCTTATGGAGCTTAGAGATGGCTTGGTATACTGTAGGGGCGTTGTCTGGAATAAAAATGCAGCAGCTAGATCCGATCAATCTGCATACGCCCCCACGGTCAGCAAGGATGATATCTAATACCATCCTGTTCTGAAGCGTGACAAGGCGGTCAGCAGCGAGTTCTGCAGTGATGTTACTCAAAGCTCCAGCTGTGTCATTGACAGTGGCTTCTACAACTCGAATTAGTTGTCTTATGTCTCTACTGTTGGCTATTGAGCCCCAGAATGGAAGGAGTCCTTTCAAGACATCCCCGACTTCTTGTCCTGACGTATCCTGGCCGGACGCCACCCCTCTTTTCTGTAAATGATGCTTGGCATCTGCTATATATGTAGGGAGTAACAACCAAGCGATATAACAAGTGCCTCTCCAATTACCTGGTAGAGAAGTGTAAGCCTTATTTCCACACACAAATTATGTATTGCGTGAGGGAACCATGCGAGGCCAATCTGTCCCATTCAATGTCACAATATGTTGGCAATTGCTTGTACCTTTATATTCGAACCCTCCTTTCCTAATACAGAATGGTGCTTGTCCAGGTACCACTAGAAAAGTTTGTCCTTTCAGTTATTTCCAGCTCTAAATATTGCCCGTGACGGGAGGCTGCTTCACTCAGCTGTGATTGTCTGTAGTTCTTTATACTTTCCTACAAGTCTCACAGGCCTAGAGCCACATCTTGGGTCAAAATTCTGAGACTTACGATCACGGCCCTGCAATCATGTGGAAATCGGGATAAAGACAAAGTCAATGAAGCACTATTGAGATATTTTGTTCAGTCTGGGCCTCAAATCGTACCTCCGGGAACCAGGTACAGTTTGCTCTTGGAAAAGGAGATGTGGTTTAGTAGTGTCCAATTTCACTGCCGGTGGTATAGCTGTCTGGAGGACCTCGTCGTCGTCTTGTCCTGCTCCGGCAAAGTCTAGGTGCGCATCGCTGAATAGACCAAATCTTGGTACTCTTCCGGTTTCAGAGTCGCTAATTCGTTTACGAACCCATTGATCATAAGGCAATGGTTGGGGCACTTTCTTGCAATGTTCCCCATGTACCCAGTTCTTTTTGCTGACCACCTTTACTGCAGTACGCGTCGTCAGTAGTACCTGACGAGGTTCTCTCCAGCGAGGTTCCAAGTTCTTTGACCTCTGGAAGTTTTTGACGCAGACCCAGTCTCCCGGCCGTATGGTGTGACCAGGATCTGTTGAAGCCTGGGGAAAAGTATCTTTTACCTGTTGGTGAAGGACACGTAACTTAGTGGTTAGATCATGTAAATAGTCAATCAACAATGGATGCTCTATCTCTGAGTATTTCTTTGGCCTTGGGACTCCCCAAACATTTGCAGGGCGTCCAAAGACAACCTCATAAGGACTAAGTCCCATACAGGAATGGGTGGTTGTTCTGGTGGATAAGAGAGCCAAGGGCAAGGCATCAGGCCAGGCAAGACCCGTGATGGCTTGTATTTTCGCCAGATTAAGCTTAAGGGTGCCATTATAGCATTCCACCAAACCTGCTGACTGAGGATGGTTTGCTGTGTGGAACTTTTGCTTGAAGCCAAGGCCTGTACATTCTTTCTGCATGATCTGACCCACAAATTCACTCCCGTTGTCACTCCAAATAATTCTCGGTAACCCAAATCTTGGCAGAAACTCCTTCAAAAGGACTTTTGCCGTGGATAGAGCAGTATTATCTTTCAGGGGATAGGCCTCTACCCATCGAGAGAAGGCACATACCACAACAAGAACGTACTTCAGATTGTTACATCGTTCCATGTGGATGTAATCTATTTGTAAAACCTCAAAAGGGTAAGGTGGGGAAGCAAAGTGTCCTGCTGATGTTGGTGTTCCCTTCCCTGGGTTATGCATCAAGCATACAATACAATGCTTAACCAGATTGTCTGTACATTTAGGGATCCCCACATTCTTCCATACCGGAGCCAGAAGCTTGCATATACCTTTAGCGCTAATATGGGCTGGACCATGTGCCATGGTAACTACTGGGAGTACATAAGCATCTGGTAACAACCAGCGTTGATGTTCTGACAAGTCTGTCCAGCACCCTGTCACATCCAATCTTCCTATGCTTTCTTTCTACGTACTCAATTCTTTCTCTGTGGCCTCTGCCTGGATCATTTTCACACTGTCCACAGTATTCTCACACATCCCTCCTTGTGCAACCCATCTAGCAGAGAACGCAACATACATGCGGCTTTTAGTGTCTCTAGCTGTATCTTTCGCTATGTGGTCTGCGAAAGCATTTCTTTGACCTACATCATCAGTGATCTTCTTATGTGCACTACACTTCACAATCGCTATCTGAGTGGGCAAGGTGAGTGGTTCAAGGAGGTCATTTACCAATTGGCCATGCTGTATCTTAGTGCCATGGGATGCGAGAAACCCTCTTTCCTTCCACAGGCGGCCAAAACTATGGGCCACTCCAAACGCATACTGACTATCAGTATACACATTCACCCTTTTTCCTTCAGCCAACACACAAGCTCTAGTCAGTGCTATCAATTCAGCTGCCTGGGCTGAGTTATGTATAATACGCGCTGTTTCTACCACAGTGTATAAGGTAGTGACTGCATAGGCTGAGGTCGTTTCACCATTGGGAAGCTTAAAACAAGAACCGTCCACCCATAAAGTCCCATCCGGGTCCGGGAGTGGAGTATCCTTTAAATCAACTCTGCCTTTTGTCTCTTCCTCCGTGCGGAGGAAGCAGTCGTGTTGCTCCTGAGTGTCATTTTTCTACTGGAATTGGTAGCAATGTTGCCGGGTTCAAGGTATTACATCGCTTAATGTGTATGTGGCTAGCCAAGAGCGTCAATTCGTACCCCGAAAGGCGGGCACTCGTGAGGTGTTGAGTCTTTGTTCTATTTAGGAGGGTGTCTACTGCATGCGGTACCATGACCATAAGGGTAATATCTAATACCAATCCAGCAGACTGGTGAATGGAAACTGCCGCTGCTGCTGTAGCCCTCAAACAGCTAGGTAATGCCTTGGCCACTGGATCTAACGTGGCCGAAAAATAGGCACAGGGGCGTTGCTTGTCCCCAAATCATTGCGTTAAAACTGATAACGCGCAACCTTCTTTCTCATAAACATAGAGTGTGAAAGGCTTACTGTAATCAGGAGTACCTAACACAGGGGCAGAGCACAAGGCAGTGCGTAAATCAGTGAAACTTTTCTGACATTCCGCAGTCCATGGGAGAGGGTGCGGTGTATCTTTAAGAGTAAGTGCCAACAAGGGTTTCGCCAGAAGGGAAAAATTGGGGATCCATTGTCTACAATAAGAGGTAATACCTAAAAAGGCACGCACCTCTTTTTGCGTACATGGAATAGGCATTTGGGCAATTGCTTGGATACGTTCTGGGGTCAATCGCCGTCCCTCCTTTGACAAGAGATGACCTAGGTAGGTAACCTCTTGGCAGCATAATTGTAATTTTGATGGTGAAACCTTTTGGTTGTGGTCAGATAAGTGGCGTAACAGTGAAATGGTAGCCTTTTTACAAGTTTCTTCAGAATCTGCTGCGACCAACAGGTCATCCACATATTGAATGAGAGTGGCCCCTGGTGGTAAACACAAAGTATCGAGCTGTGATTTCAATGCTTGACTATAAATGGAGGGGCTCTCGCAATAGCCTTGAGGAGCTCGCTTGCACCGGAAGCTTCGGCCTGCTAAGGAGAAGCCAAAAACATCCCTACTTTCCTCAGCAATGGGAATGCTGAAGAAAGCATTTTTGAGGTCAATGACGGAAAACCAGGAAGCTGAGGCTGGTATCATCGTTAGCAGGGCATTAATATCCGGGACAACAGGGAATTGAGGTACCACAACCTTGTTGACCTCTCTGAGATCAATTACAAAACGATAGACAGGTGGCTGAGAAGGGTTGGTTCGTTTAAAAACAGGCAGAACAGGGCTATTGCATACATTTCCCCTAGTCTCTTCGACCACATCGTTTTGTACCAAATCATGAACTGTAGTCAAAAGAGCTTTTTCGCCATCACTGGAAATTTTATATTGTGTAATGCGAGGAAATTTAGTATTAGGCTTGAGTGTTACAATGTAGGGAGGAATCCGCAGGAGGCCCACATCATTGGGGCCGGTGGCCCAGAGGGTGGCTGGAAGAGATTGTAATTCAGGGGGAAGCTGATCTTTAGACAAGTACATCGGTGAGGCCAATTTCTTACCTAAGGTAAGACGTACACCAGAAGGGGAACAGTGTAATGTCGCATACAATCTCTTCAATAAATCCAAGCCCAAAATTTTTTCACCACAACCAGTTGTTAAAAGGAGCGTGGCCTCCAATTTGTAAGGACCAATTGAAATGGGCAAAGGGCATGAAACTGGGTTTTGAACTGGGGCACCAGAAAAACCTACAGAAACATTTGTAAAGCCAGACAAAGGTGCCCCAGGGAGTTTAGAGTGAATCATAGAGCTCTTTGTTGCACCAGTGTCTAATAGGAATGGCTCTGTAACACCTAGTGCTTCCACATCAACATAAGGCCCACTTTGGTCCACTGGAACTGATACAACTCCCTTAGTTTGTCCATGGCTGTCCTAGCTAGGTTGGGAATTCTGACTCTCATCCTCAGTATAGTAATCACTGTTGTAATAGTTTGTAGACTGAACATTTTGTTGATCAAAATAATTCGTGGAGTTTGCAGGGGGAATGGAACGTTGGTTATTAGGCGGCGTACCTCGTCCCCTACCTCTTGGTGCTGACTGATAACCACCCTGGCCTCGTGACGCGGGAATACCGCTCGTGCGCTGTAACAAAACCGGGCAATTGTACTTTAAATGGCCTTTTTCTTTACAATAAGCGCATTGATTTTGGCCCAGTGGGGGTCGGGGAACGAAAGGCCCAGACCTCTGCAACTGTCTCTGGAATTGTGGAGACGGCTGATATTCACGTTGGGCAGGGCGAGGAGAATAAGCTTGTTGTAAAAGAACTTTTGTTTTCAACTCTTTGGTCTTTTTATCAGGTTTCTCTCTTTCCTCTTTATCCCTATTTTCATAATACTGGGCAGTAGCCAATATCTGGGCCGAAGAGGAGACCGCCCATGCACTTTCGGAATTCTTCAACTTATTAGATATTTCCGGAACCAAATTTGACACAAATTTGTCTACAAACAACCGTTGGCCACCTTCCGTGCTCATATCCTGACCACTATGATCGATGAACGTCTCCTCGAAACGAGTGAAGAAATCAGAGACGTTTTCATCCGCTTTCTGCTTACAAGCTGCTAACCTATCCCAATTAACTCGCAGAGGGGGCATCATAGTTTTCAGTAAGGCAATGATCCTAGCTGGGAGTTCTGTAATTAGAGCCTCAGGTTTGGCACCACCCACTTGGAGTCTGTCCGCGGCGAGTATGGCAGCCCAATCACCCCCCAGTTCCCCCACATGGTCCTCCTTCCGAATCCTAGCCCATAATGGTTGTGGGACCCATTAGCATGTCTATATCGGCCAAATTCATAATACATGCATCGACAGTTTGGGACAACTCTTTGTAGTACCCAGCAGGATTTTTACGGGGGTCCGGTAACGACTGTTTAAGGACCAATACCTCAGATCGTTTCCACGGAACGTGTACACACACGCGTTGAAAGTGAGCAGGTATAATAGGATTAGCTCCCTGAGCTGCAACCTCCTCTCTCCACACTGGGGGAACCTCTCTCATGGGATAGTGTTTTAATTTTCACCTGACGGAGGAATCGCGTTTTGGCAAGGACCGGCAGGCAAGCATCATTCTAAAAGTGACAAGCGTTCCTACCGCGTCTTCGACCTCTGCGCCCACAATCAGCCCTTTATCAAACTCGGCCTGTACATCGAGCAGGCCCTGAGGGGCTCGTCCCAATCCCATATCCTCCCACTCTTGACTTAAAATGTTACACATAGTATCAAAAACATATCTCTGTGTTGGTGCCTCCCACTGCTGAAAGGTGACCATAATATCTTGCACACTATACTGGGGGCCATTCGTGATCCACCTTCGGGCTTGAAGATCTAGCACTTCCCGTTCCTCCGGACCTGGGAGCTGACTACGAGTTTGTCTACGAGGAGGAACAGGGGTCATTTGAAATGTCCCAAAGAGAGGGGACAAAAGGCCAGAAACGGTATCGATCATTCGCCTCCGAGCGGAGGGAGAATTCGTCATTAGGACAGGAGACAGAATATTAGGCGGGGCAGAAGAGGGAGTAACATTTACGAAGGGAGCCGAAGGTAAGGGAGAGCTCGGTAATACCGGAGAAAGCTGTGGTGGGGGTGCAGGAACCGATTGAGGAGCGACAGGTGGGACAACAGGTGGAACAGGCGGGGCAGGTGCTAATAATAAAGGTGCATTCGCTCCGGGGGTAGGCGGTAATCCAAAAGGTACATTAGCTCCCTGCGCATAGGGCGGGGGTAATCTCAACAGATGGGACATTAAAGGATCCTTCTCAGGGTCCACATTTTTCTGCGTAGGGGAAGTTGGCAACACTGGATAACATTTATCTACCGCCATACGATGTTGCCTATCTGAGAACTCAATCGCATGATCGGTTTCTTTACTTTTAAACTGTTGCGCAGCTTGTAAAATGGACATATCCCTCCTATCTCTTTTAGCTTGTGTTATTTCTTTCTGTTTGGCCTCCTTACGCCATAAGCGAAAAGAGTCAAACATAGCCGGCCGGACTTTTCGTTTAAACAAAGTGTTCTCCAAATTATCTAAAATATTGAGCTCAAAACTGCCGTTCTGTGGCCATCGTAAAACACCATCTTTCCTAGTATAGCGAATCCATGCCTCATTAAAAGCTATGGGGCCAATACCATGTTTAGAATATACTTCATAAGTGGGAGTTCAGGCCGGAGGAATTGGACAAGAGTCCTCTAGCCGGGAAGCCCTATCGCGATTACAACAAAACCATCTTCCAAACTTACTGAAACCAGGCATCGCTACCACAACAGTTTCTTTACAAACTTCAAGGGGTTAATTAGTCACTTTTATAGTACAAAAACTGCACTCACCCCTCGGTTTCGGCTTTTGCAAAAGTCGAACAAAGACAAAACAAAGACAAAGGAGTGGCCACTATACTTAACTTAACCAGATGTTTCCTTACGCCAACAGAGGTCCGTCTGATGTCTCGCGATACCTATTACCAAGGGAGCCAAAGCGTGGCCGCAGTCAGGGCAGCAGGTCTTTCCAGCCGTTGGAAGGGAGAAGCCACACGGTAAAAAACCTTCGGTCCACTTACGACATGCAGGGGTCGATCACGTGGTGCGCGTCCTCCGGAATTTCCTTGCGGGGCTCCTCACGATCCTCGGGCTGGACCCACGACCTCTGAAGCGACCTCACAGAGGGCACCAAATTGAAGAACCGGGCTGAATAAGGCCGGCGGCGCAGGGTATGCCTGAAATCTTCTGAGTTTGACTTCCAAATTACAGAGACACAGAACACTCCGTTTGGCATAGGAACTTCAATTTATTAGCTGCAGCTAGGTACAGTTGTCCTAGAAGTACATCAGTGGTAGGTTCTCAGGAGACTGCCACTTCAATCCGTGGCTCACAGTCTTTTGTAGCGCTGGAATCCCCTAAAGCAGCAACCCCCTCAATGTGCAATAAAAATACAAATCATCCACAAGAAAACATTCTTTGTACAAGATACAGGATAATGGGTAATAGAAATTCCTTCCCTAAGGTCGTGTTCTCTACCCGACCCTATAGGTCAGGTGGCATAGCCATTCCTTGGTTAAATTAATTTACGACAGGACGTGTTTGCGTGTTGAAGATGATGATGCGTAAAACAACTGGAGAGGCCGAGAACGGTCACCAAGGGTCAATAGATGGTTATCTCGGGGATTAGTTGCTTCGAGCGGGGTCTCAGAATGGACTTAGCTCAGGGAAACAGGAAAGCTCATGTAATATGTGCAACAGTATAGAATGTGCAAGAAACACTATGAAGGTTGAAGGGGCCTGAGTGAGGGCAACAGCGTAATGGTGTTATAAGCAAAGATGGGGCCGCATTTGAATTTCCTCAGACCCTCCTTTTGCCATTACTCAGGCAAAGAAACCAGAGGCTGTTGTTAATCTGAATCGACTTCAATAGCCATGAAATCTACAAGCTGTTGTTGCAGCATTATCTTTGTGTTCGCTGCTTTCTGTGATGCCGGATTTGGAACACACAGGGTGGCGCAGAGCCCGCATATAGCTGGACCACATTGTAGGCAAAGGCATCATGAGAAGAGAATGGCCAAAGTCGCTCCGACAAAGGTAAGAATCTTCCATCCCCATGTAGACAGTAGTCCCCCAAACCATCCCATCAGAGACCAATTCCCTTCATCCTGGTGAACGGACTCAGCGATCTTATGGAGCTTAGAGATGGCTTGGTATTCTGTAGGGGCGTTGTCTGGAATAAAAATGCAGCAGCTAGATCCGATCAATCTGCATACGCCCCCACGGTCAGCAAGGATGATATCTAATACCATCCTGTTCTGAAGCGTGACAAGGCGGTCAGCAGCGAGTTCTGCAGTGATGTTACTCAAAGCTCCAGCTGTGTCATTGACAGTGGCTTCTACAACTCGAATTAGTTGTCTTATGTCTCTACTGTTGGCTATTGAGCCCCAGAATGGAAGGAGTCCTTTCAAGACATCCCCGACTTCTTGTCATGACGTATCCTGGCCGGACGCCACCCCTCTTTTCTGTAAATGATGCTTGGCATCTGCTATATATGTAGGGAGTAACAACCAAGCGATATAACAAGTGCCTCTCCAATTACCTGGTAGAGAAGTGTAAGCCTTATTTCCACACACAAATTATGTATTGCGTGAGGGAACCATGCGAGGCCAATCTGTCCCATTCAATGTCACAATATGTTGGCAATTGCTTGTACCTTTATATTCTAACCCTCCTTTCCTAATACAGAATGGTGCTTGTCCAGGTACCACTAGAAAAGTTTGTCCTTTTCGAGAGGTTCTATTAGAGGGCAGAAAATACAAATCCGTAGATTTCGTTTGGCGATCAGCATATTCTGACTTCTGAATGAAAAAGGAAGGGTAATGTATGGCATTCCAGTATTCACCGAACTTGGCAGAAGACCACAAACCCAACAGTTTGTCGCATTATTGGCCAATTGATGTTGGTGTAGCATGGAAACAAATGTGTTGTTGCGGAATTCACTCCTTCTCGTCTCAACATGAGGTGGTAAAGTGACATGTGTATGCATTTCAACCGTAACTTTGGGAGTAGGCTGTGTAAAAATTACGTGTAGTCCCCATCCTATACAAGAAAATATAATACATATCAAAATCAATATTATTAAAGCCACTATAAAACGATTATGCAATAATTTACAATGCTTTGTGCTCATTGTTTGCATTTTGTTCATTCCCTTGTTAACAGTTATTTCCAGCTCTAAATATTGCCCGTGACGGGAGGCTGCTTCACTCAGCTGTGATTGTTTGTAGTTCTTTATACTTTCCTACAAGTCCCACAGGCCTAGAGCCACATCTTGGGTCACAATTCTGAGACTTACGATCACGGCCCTGCAATCATGTGGAAATCGGGATAAAGACAAAGTCAATGAAGCACTATTGAGATATTTTGTTCAGTCTGGGCCTCAAATCGTACCTCCGGGAACCAGGTACAGTTTGCTCTTGGAAAAGGCGATGTGGTTTAGTAGTGTCCAATTTCACTGCCGGTGGTATAGCTGTCTGGAGGACCTCGTCGTTGTCTTGTCCTGCTCCGGCAAAGTCTAGGTGCGCATCGCTGAATAGTCCAAATCTTGGTACTCTTCCGGTTTCAGAGTCGCTAATTCGTTTACGAACCCATTGATCATAAGGCAATGGTAGGGGCACTTTCTTGCAATGTACCCCATGTACCCAGTTCTTTTTGCTGACCACCTTTACTGCAGTACGCGTCGTCAGTAGTACCTGACGAGGTTCTCTCCAGCGAGGTTCCAAGTTCTTTGACCTCTGGAAGTTTTTGACGCAGACCCAGTCTCCCGGCCGTATGGTGTGACCAGGATCCGGTGAAGCCTGGGGCAAAGTATCTTGTACCTCTTGTTGAAGGACACGTAACTTAGTGGTTAGATCATGTAAATAGTCAATCAACAATGGATGCTCTATCTCTGAGTATTTCTTTGGCCTTGGGACTCCCCAAACATTTGCAGGGCGTCCAAAGACAACCTCATAAGGACTAAGTCCCATACGGGAATGGGTGGTTGTTCTGGTGGATAAGAGAGCCAAGGGCAAGGCATCAGGCCAGGCAAGACCCTTGATGGCTTGTATTTTCGCCAGATTAAGCTTAAGGGTGCCATTATAGCATTCCACCAAACCTGCTGACTGAGGATGGTTTTCTGTGTGGAACTTTTGCTTGATGCCAAGGCCTGTAAATTCTTTCTGCATGATCTGACCGACAAATTCACTCCTGTTGTCACTCCAAATAATTCTCGGTAACCCAAATCTTGGCAGAAACTCCTTCAAAAGGACTTTTGCCGTGGATAGAGCAGTATTATCTTTCAGGGGATAGGCCTCTACCCATCGGGAGAAGGCACATACCACAACAAGAACGTACTTCAGATTGTTACATCGTTCCATGTGGATGTAATCTATTTGTAAAACCTCAAAAGGGTAAGTTGGGGAAGCAAAGTGTCCTGCTGATGTTGGTGTTCCCTTCCCTGGGTTATGCATCAAGCATACAATACAATGCTTAACCAGATTGTCTGCACATTTAGGGATCCCCACATTCTTCCATACCGGAGCCAGAAGCTTGCATATACCTTTAGCGCTAATATGGGCTGGACCATGTGCCATGGTAACTACTGGGAGTACTTAAGCATCTGGTAACAACCAGCGTTGATGTTGTGACAAGTCTGTCCAGCACCCTGTCACATCCAATCTTCCTATGCTTTCTTTCCACGTACTCAATTCTTTCTCTGTGGCCTCTGCCTGGATCATTTTCACACTGTCCACAGTATTCTCACACATCCCTCCTTGTGCAACCCATCTAGCAGAGCCCGCAACATACATGCGGCTTGTAGTGTCTCTAGCTGTCTCTTTCGCTATGTGGTCTGCGAAAGCATTTCCTTGACCTACATCATCAGTGATCTTCTTATGTGCACTACACTTCACAATCGCTATCTGAGTGGGCAAGGTGAGTGATTCAAGGAGGTCATTTACCAATTGGCCATGCTGTATCTTAGTGCCATGGGATGTGAAAAACCCTCTTTCCTTCCACAGGCGGCCAAAACTATGGGCCACTCCAAACGCATACTGACTATCAGTATACACATTCACCCTTTTTCCTTCAGCCAACACACAAGCTCTAGTCAGTGCTATCAATTCAGCTGCCTGGGCTGAGTTATGTATAATACGCGCTGTTTCTACAACAGTGTATAAGGTAGTGACTGCATAGGCTGAGGTCGTTTCACCATTGGGAAGCTTAAAACAAGAATCGTCCACCCATAAAGTCCCATCCGGGTCCGGGAGTGGAGTATCCTTTAAATCAACTCTGCCTTTTGTCTCTTCCTCCGTGCGGAGGAAGCAGTCGTGTTGGTCCTTGAGTGTCATTTTTCTACTGGAATTGGTAGCAATGTTGCCGGGTTCAAGGTATTACATCGCTTAATGTGTATGTGGCTAGCCAAGAGCGTCAATTCGTACCCCGAAAGGCGGGCACTCGTGAGGTGTTGAGTCTTTGTTCTATTTAGGAGGGTGTCTACTGCATGCGGTACCATGACCATAAGGGTATTATCTAATACCAATCCATCAGACTGGCAAATGGAAACTGCCGCTGCTGCTGTAGCCCTCAAACAGCTAGGTAATGCCTTGGCCACTGGATCTAACGTGGCCGAAAAATAGGCACAGGGGCGTTGCTTGTCCCCAAATCATTGCGTTAAAACTGATAACGCGCAACCTTCTTTCTCATAAACATAGAGTGTGAAAGGCTTACTGTAATCAGGAGTACCTAACACAGGGGCAGAGCACAAGGCAGTGCGTAAATCAGTGAAACTTTTCTGACATTCCGCAGTCCATGGGAGAGGGTGCGGTGTATCTTTAAGAGTAAGTGCCAACAAGGGTTTCGCCAGAAGGGAAAAATTGGGGATCCATTGTCTACAATAAGAGGTAATACCTAAAAAGGCACGCACCTCTTTTTGCGTACATGGAATAGGCATTTGGGCAATTACTTGGATACGTTCTGGGGTCAATCGCCGTCCCTCCTTTGACAAGAGATGACCTAGGTAGGTAACCTCTTGGCAGCATAATTGTAATTTTGATGGTGAAACCTTTTGGTTGTGGTCAGATAAGTGGCGTAACAGTGAAATGGTAGCCTTTTTACAAGTTTCTTCAGAATCTGCTGCGACCAACAGGTCATCCACATATTGAATGAGAGTGGCCCCTGGTGGTAAACACAAAGTATCGAGCTGTGATTTCAATGCTTGACTATAAATGGAGGGGCTCTCGCAATAGCCTTGAGGAGCTCGCTTGCACCGGAAGCAGACTGGTGAATGGAAACTGCTGCTGCTGTAGCCCTCAAACAGCTAGGTAATGCCTTGGCCACTGGATCTAACGTGGCCGAAAAATAGGCACAGGGGCGTTGCTTGTCCCCAAATCATTGCGTTAAAACTGATAACGCGCAACCTTCTTTCTCATAAACATAGAGTGTGAAAGGCTTACTGTAATCAGGAGTACCTAACACAGGGGCAGAGCACAAGGCAGTGCGTAAATCAGTGAAACTTTTCTGACATTCCGCAGTCCATGGGAGAGGGTGCGGTGTATCTTTAAGAGTAAGTGCCAACAAGGGTTTCGCCAGAAGGGAAAAATTGGGGATCCATTGTCTACAATAAGAGGTAATACCTAAAAAGGCACGCACCTCTTTTTGCGTACATGGAATAGGCATTTGGGCAATTGCTTGGATACGTTCTGGGGTTAATCGCCGTCCCTCCTTTGACAAGAGATGACCTAGGTAGGTAACCTCTTGGCAGCATAATTGTAATTTTGATGGTAAAACCTCGTGGTTGTGGTCAGATAAGTGGTATAACAGTAGCCTTTTTACAAGTGTCTTCAGAATCTGCTGCGACCAACAGGTCATACACATATTGAATGAGAGTGGCCCCTGGTGGTAAACACAAAGTATCGAGCTGTGATTTCAATGCTTGACTATAAATGGAGGGGCTCTGTCAATAGCCTTGAGGAGCTCGCTTGAACCGGAAGCTTCGGCCTGCTAAGGAGAAGCCAAAAACATCCCTACTTTCCTCAGCAATGGGAATGCTGAAGAAACCATTTTTGAGGTCAATGACAGAAAACCAGGAAGCTGAGGCTGGTATCATCGTTAGCAGGGCATTAATATCCGGGACAACAGGGAATTGAGGTACCACAATCTTGTTGACCTCTCTGAGATCAATCACAAAACGATAGACAGGTGGCTGAGAAGGGTTGGTTCGTTTAAAAACAGGCAGAACAGGGCTATTGCATACATTTCCCCTAGTCTCTTCGACCATATCGTTTTGTACCAAATCATGAACTATAGTCAAAAGAGCTTTTTCGCCATCACTGGAAATTTTATATTGTGTAATGCGAGGAAATTTAGTATTAGGCTTGAGTGTTACAATGTAGGGAGGAATCCGCAGGAGGCCCACATCATTGGGGCCGGTGGCCCAGAGGGTGGCTGGAAGAGATTGTAATTCAGGGGGAAGCTGATCTTTAGACAAGTACATCGGTGAGGCCAATTTCTTACCTAAGGTAAGACGTACACCAGAAGGGGAACAGTGTAATGTCGCATGCAATCTCTTCAATAAATCCAAGCCCAACAAATTTTCACCACAACCAGTTGTTAAAAGGAGCGGGGTCTCCAATTTGTAAGGACCAATTGAAATGGGCAAAGGGCATGAAACTGGTTTTTGAACTGGGGCGCCAGAAAAACCTACAGAAACATTTGTACAGCCAGACAAAGGTGCCCCAGGGAGTTTAGAGTGAATCACAGAGCTCTTTGTTGCACCAGTGTCTAATAGGAATGGCTCTGTAACACCTAGTGCTTCCACATCAACATAAGGCCCACTTTGGTCCACTGGAACTGATACTACTCCCTTACTTTGTCCATGGCTGTCCTAGCTAGGTTGAGAATTCTGACTCTCATCCTCAGTATAGTAATCACTGTTGTAATAGTTGGTAGACTGAACATTTTGCTGATCAAAATAATTCGTGGAGTTTGCAGGGGGAATGGAACGTTGGTTATTAGGCGGCGTACCTCGTCCCCTACCTCTTGGTGCTGACTGATAACCACCCTGGCCTCGTGACGCGGGAATACCGCTCGTGTGCTGTAACAAAACCGGGCAATTGTACTTTAAATGGCCTTCTTCTTTACAATAAGCGCATTGATTTTGGCCCAGTGGGGGTCGGGGAACGAAAGGCCCAGACCTCTGCAACTGTCTCTGGAATTGTGGAGACGGCTGATATTCATGTTGGGCAGGGCGAGGAGAATAAGCTTGTTGTAAAAGAACTTTTGTTTTCAACTCTTTGGTCTTTTTATCAGGTTTCTCTCTTTCCTCTTTATCCCTATTTTCATAATACTGGGCAGTAGCCAATATCTGGGCCGAAGAGGAGACCGCCCATGCACTTTCGGAATTCTTCAACTTATTAGATATTTCCGGAACCAAATTTGACACAAATTTGTCTACAAACAACCGTTGGCCACCTTCCGTGCTCATATCCTGACCACTATGATCGATGAACGTCTCCTCGAAACGAGTGAAGAAATCAGAGACGTTTTCATCCGCTTTCTGCTTACAAGCTGCTAACTTATCCCAATTAACTCGCAGAGGGGGCATCATAGTTTTCAGTAAGGCAATGATCCTAGCTGGGAGTTCTGTAATTAGAGCCTCAGGTTTGGCACCACCCACTTGGAGTCTGTCCGCGGCGAGTATGGCAGCCCAATCACCCCCCAGTTCCCCCACATGGTCCTCCTTCCGAATCCTAGCCCATAATGGTTGTGGGACCACATTACCCATTAGCATGTCTATATTGGCCAAATTCATAATACATGCATCGACAGTTTGGGACAACTCTTTGTAGTACCCAGCAGGATTTTTACGGGGGTCCGGTAACGACTGTTTAAGGGCCAATACCTCAGATCGTTTCCACGGAACGTGTACACACACGCATTGAAAGTGAGCAGGTATAATAGGATTAGCACCCTGAGCTGCAACCTCCTCTCTCCACACTGGGGGAACCTCTCTCATGGGATAGTGTTTTAATTTTCGCCTGACGGAGGAATCGCGTTTTGGCAAGGACCGACAGGCAAGCATCATTCTAAAAGTGGCAAGCATTCCTACCGCGTCTTCGACCTCTGCGCCCACAATCAGCCCTTTATCAAACTCGGCCTGTACATCGTGCAGGCCCTGAGGGGCTCGTCCCAATCCCATATCCTCCCACTCTTGACTTAAAATGTTACACATAGTATCAAAAACATATCTCTGTGTTGGTGCCTCCCACTGCTGAAAGGTGACCATAATATCTTGCACACTATACTGGGGGCCATTCATGATCCACCTTCGGGCTTGAAGATCTAGCACTTCCCGTTCCTCTGGACCTGGGAGCACTACGAGTTTGTCTACGAGGAGGAACAGGGGTCATTTGAAATGTCCCAAAGAGAGGGGACAAAAGGCCAGAAACGGTATCGATCATTCGCCTCCGAGCGGAGGGAGAATTCGTCATTAGGACAGGAGACAGAATATTAGGCGGGGCAGAAGAGGGAGTAACATTTACGAAGGGAGCCGAAGGTAAGGGAGAGCTCGGTAATACCGGAGAAAGCTGTGGTGGGGGTGCAGGAACCGATTGAGGAGCGACAGGTGGGACAACAGGCGGAACAGGCGGGGCAGGTGCTAATAATAAAGGTGCATTCGCTCTGGGGGTTGGCGGTAATCCAAAAGGTACATTAGCTCCCTGCGCATAGGGCGGGGGTAATCTCAACAGATGGGACATTAAAGGATCCTTCTCAGGGTCCACATTTTTCTCCGTAGGGGAAGTTGGCAACACAGGATAACATTTATCTACCGCCATACGATGTTGCCTATCTGAGACCTCAATCGGATGATCGGTTTCATTACTTTTAAACTGTTGCGCAGCTTGTAAAATGGACATATCCCTCCTATCTCTTTTAGCTTGTTTTATTTCTTTCTGTTTGGCCTCCTTACGCCATAAGCAAAAAGAGTCAAACATAACCGGCCGGGCTTTTCGTTTAAACAAAGTGTTCTCTAAATTATCTAAAATATTGAGCTCAAAACTGCCGTTCTGTGGCCATCGTAAAACATCATCTTTCCTAGTATAGCGAACCCATGCCTCATTAAAAGCAATGGGGCCAATACCATGTTTCTAATATACTTCATAAGTGGGAGTTCCGGCCGGAGGAATTGGACAAGAGTCCTCTAGCCGGGAAGCCCTATCGCGATTACAACAAAACCATCTTCCAAACTTACTGAAACCAGGCATCGCTACCACAACAGTTTCTTTACAAACTTCAAGGGGTTAATTAGTCACTTTTATAGTACAAAAACTGCACTCACCCCTCGGTTTCGGCTTTTGCAAAAGTCGAACAAAGACAAAACAAAGACAAAGGAGTGGCCACTATACTTAACTTAACCAGATGTTTCCTTACGCCAACAGAGGTCCGTCTGATGTCTCGCGATACCAATTACCAAGGGAGCCAAAGCATGGCCGCAGTCAGGGCAGCAGGTCTTTCCAGCCGTTGGAAGGGAGAAGCCACACGGTAAAAAACCTTCGGTCCACTTACGACATGCAGGGGTCGATCACGTGGTGCGCGTCCTCCGGAATTTCCTTGCGGGGCTCCTCACAATCCTCGGGCTGGACCCACGACTTCTGAAGCGGCCTCACAGAGGGCACCAAATTGGAGAACCGGGCTGAATAAGGCCGGCGGCGCAGGGTACACCTGAAATCTTCTGAGTTCGACTTCCAAATTACAGAGACACGGAACACTCCGTTTGGCATAGGAACTTCAATTTATTAGCTGCAGCTAGGTACAGTTGTCCTAGAAGTACATCAGTGGTAGGTTCTCAGGAGACTGCCACTTCAATCCGTGGCTCACAGTCTTTTGTAGCGCTGGAATCCCCTAAAGCAACAACCCCCTCAATGTGCAATAAAAATACAAATCATCCACAAGAAAACATTCTTTTTACAAGATACAGGATAATGGGTAATAGAAATTCCTTCCCTAAGGTCGTGTTCTCTACCCAACCCTATAGGTCAGGTGGCATAGCCATTCCTTGGTTAAATTAATTTACGACAGGACGTGGTTGCGTGTTGAAGATGGTGATGCGTAAAACAACTGGAGAGGGTGAGAACGGTCACCAAGGGTCAATAGATGGTTATATCGGGGATTAGTTGCTTCGAGCGGGGTCTCAGAATGGACTTAGCTCAGGGAAACAGGAAATGTCGTGTAATATGTGCAACAGTATAGAATGTGCAAGAAACACTATGAAGGTTGAAGGGGCCTGAGTGAGGGCAACAGCGTAATGGTGTTATAAGCAAAGATGGGGCCGTATTTGAATTTCCTCAATGCTCAACCCTGTGATCAAACAAACCAGTCCTCAGCCGTCTTAATATTTAGAAGGTATCACACTGTCTTACAGATAAAGCCGAGAGCTGTCATGGAGGCATAACATCACTATTAGGAATAGCATCTGTTACCAAACATGCTAAAACCACCATGGCTTAACAACGCAGTCAATACCATGACTGTGTCGTTACCATGAGTTCCATTACAACACAAGTCATTACAATGACTTGCTTTAGGGAAGTGCTGAAGTTTTGAATAGTTTAAATTACTACACCAACTCCAGTCGGTGTATCAGTAGGGAAGGTATTGTACTTAAAGTCCAACACCAGTCCAACACCGCATTCCCTAAAGCAAGTTGTTGTAATTACTTGCGATGTAATGGAACTCGTGGTAATGTCGCAGTTGTGGTACTGACTGCGTTGTAAAAGCACTACAATGTAATTCCTGCAGTGTAATAGCTGTTCCCCAGCTTTATCAGTCAAATTAACCAGGAAGGTTCCCATTCAATGATTTTCTGCTGTGATTTTGCTCATTTTGCCAGTTTAATTAACATTTTTGCTTCAACGTCCACCCATCTACACAGCTCCATATTCCACCTTTTAAGGGGCAAGAGGCATCATCATCCTTCCAGTCCATCAATATTTGTCTCGTAGGCGTCAGTCTGCAAACTGAAATATCATTTTATGCGGTTTAATTGTGGGGTGGGCACCAAAAATGGAGATTCTCAGTTTTGGTACCAACTCAATGTGTGCCTTCTCTTGTATATATTAAAAATGTTTAGATGTCTGTGGTGCCAGTAATGGGAAGGCCATATTATGTCTAGGAAATCCGCCCCACCAATCAGACATATAGGAAGTCTATCGGAAGACCGTGGAAATAATATTTGCAATCTGCTGGGCGTCAGGTAAGTATTCTGCAGTATATTAAATTGAAACACCTTAAACTTTGTTTCTCGGGTCACAGTTTTAGAGCATGCCCTGATTTTTTGCCATTTACTGTCTGAACTGCCACCACCCAAATCATCTGCTGATAAATTATTTAAGTGTTGTCAGATTATACCTGGCTACACCCACTGGTGCACTATCTATTTATGTCACTACTTTACATGGCTTGCCTAATCCCAGTAGTGTTTCTAGCGCGGCATGAGTTTCTGAGGTTCAGATCTCGAACTCATATGTATTTTGTATCACTGGTGCACTGCATTAACCCCTTGCATGCCCGCCCCTTTCCCCGCCCAGTGCCGCGCTTTGCATTAGCGGGCGGAGTTCATGACGAGCTGGACTCGTCATGGGCACAGCGCCACCGCAGCCCATGACGAGTCCAGCTCGTCATGGGCACTGAAGGGGTTAAAAGACAAAAATTGTCCCACATGTATCGAACGGGACTGCTTAAAGTTCTGTAAAAACACTCGAATCCCCACACTTTGTGACCTCCGCAGCCTGCCAAGTCAGCACTTCAGTTTTTCTGACCAGTTTATGAAAAATCAGCAGGGACCAGAGTTGCCCATTAGGGATAAAAGGCACTTTAGATTTAGTACGTGTAGTTCTAGCCATACAATGCCTCACAGTTAACATCAGTCTTGTATATTTAACATTTTTATCATAAGGTTCAAGATTGCAGAGGATTCAGACCCACATGGCCAGACATCCCACATCTTAGGTCTGTGCCTGCTGTATGTGACAGCCATCTAGCCACCCACTGGGACTGCGCAAGGTTCAATGTCTGGTGCTCCAAATCTCACCTCGGTGGAAAGGAGTAGTATACTTTTGATCTACCAACATAAACTACCTGGTAATTTCACTAGTCAGTAAGTCAGTCAAAGTAATGTTTATTTAGACCATTGGTCTTTAAACAGTGCCAAATATATCAATTTATATATAACTCT
Source organism: Triturus cristatus (assembly GCF_964204655.1). Taxonomy (NCBI): domain Eukaryota; kingdom Metazoa; phylum Chordata; class Amphibia; order Caudata; family Salamandridae; genus Triturus; species Triturus cristatus. Next base: position 965,427,458 of record NC_140590.1, read on the forward strand.
AATATCATAAATCATTTCACCAACAATTTTGGTTAAAACAGTAATCCTTAAAAAATCCAATTATAAACATAACAACATTGCCGCATTTCAAATAGAATTAAAATTAGTCTCACACTTCATATTCCATAAAATTGAACCTTCCGGCAGGAGTTTTTCTGATTTAAAATTATTCTACCAAAATCGAACTAAAATCCTACTCCTTTGACATTATACTTCATTTCACATTATGGCTTTCAATTATTAGTTTCCAAAGCACATGATACGTTTTATTTCTCCAAGCAAAAGCTTTTTACGGCAGTCATGTACCTTCCAATAGCTATTGCAATATCCAGATTACATATATCAACAAGAAGTTCTATGGCTTGGGCACAGTTCTTGATTCCATATTTTAAAAAGATGGAGCATAGGATCATTTTCCACAAGGGTAGCACTTTTAAACAGTCCAGTAATATATCCAGAGTATCACATTTTCTATGTAATTCGCAAATACATTTCCCATCAGGGTGGATCATTTCCCTTCCAATTCTTTCATTTATTATCCATGGATTAATACCAATTCTTATTCTCAGCAATTCACACCAAACCAGCGATTTGGTAATTTATCCAAGTATGGGAACCAGGTTTTGTTCTGCCAGGAGCTTAACATAAATTACACTGATTTTTTCTCTCTCAAGTAAAGCCAATCCTTTTCCCGAGATAATTCCTTCCCTAGAATTCTTAGTTCACCCTTGGCAACTTCTACTTGTAACATCTGTTAGCATACTCTCACATTCAAATTCCCACATACCCATATCAGTTGCTTCCTAACTCCTTTGCCCATTTTAAATCACTTTGCTGAATCTCATTCTTACACCATTGGGACATTTTCTGTTCCTCACTCAAGTCCAGTCTTTTTTCAAAATCTTATTAATGCCATTTGGGCCTGTGTATTCCATGGGGTAATACCTGTCTCCATTCTTATTGCTTGTTTCATGGATGAGCCTAGAAGTAACAATAGATTCATTATACACTTCCCTTCCTCTATATCCCGCCCCCTTTTACCACTAATGCAGTCATTCTGCACCATATTGTCATTGTGTTGGTATTATTCTAGTACTAAAAGCGTGGGACATCTCTCCATATCCACAATTAATTTTTTTCAACTTCAGCCTTGCGAGTTCCCTTATTTATGGGTTTGTTGGGTTGCTGTGTTGTCCTCTCCCCAGATAGTCGTCGGTTTCAAGCTTAGAGCCCCCACCAAACCTCCTCCCACACCCTCTAAACTTACAGATGCACAAGTGCACTTCTGCACGCCTGGCTACTTGGGGATACCCACGGGGGCCGGCGGGGTTGCACCCTGGTCCTGCAACAGGGGAGGGTGCTTATCTCCCAGGCACTTGTGTGAGTCTGGGGTGGGGCCAGGCTCGGAGCTACAGGCTGAAGGCCTAAGGGCCCTTAATGCTAGTGGTGCCTTGAAGTGCCTTGATGTACCTTTTAAATACCTCCTCTGTTTCCTCCTGGCGTCTTCCAGGTTCCTGCACCCCAGCGTCCAGGGCGCAGACTGTCTCTCTGCCTGATTCGTGCCGGCGCTCGCCCTCTGCGGATCGCTCCAGCAGTGCACACACACGCACAAGCACGAGCACAACGAGTCCACGGCACTCGGCGTTCAGCATTTGGCTTCGGCGTTCGGCGCTCGGCAGTCCGTGATCTGATGACGCAGCACCACAACAGGTCAGCGGCAAAACAGAGGTGTATACCTAGCAGTACCGTCGTTCTCAGTAGCAAGTCGATGGGGTCTTTCAATAGTCAATGGTAATTTCAATAGAATTGTGGCAAAGTAGTAAAGCAGCCTTAGGTGGAAATTGTTGTGGATAAAATTATTCTGCTCCAGACCGAAATTTGAAGTCACTGCCAGAATCCAATGAGCAATTTAATTCTTCCAAAAGTATGTTTTCAGCTAATAGGGCATCATCAGTGTGACATATTTGTAATCCCAGCTATTAAAAAGTGCTGTCCTCCCACCTCCCAATGGCTAGGGAGTGCACCCTCCTCCAGTCGAAAAAACAAATCTTGATGCCACATGCAATATATATATATGTCTTAACAAAGATTAACCCTCAAGCCTGTTAACCTTACCTCAGTCCTTTAGTACATCTACACCGGCTCCACATCCTCAGATTCCCATCTCAAATACATCATCCGCTTAAAGCAACATGATTTGCACACTCAGGCCTATCTTTATCCATCAACTCTCAGACCCTTATCTATGATGTACTGCCAGTGGCTTCATGACTAGGTCAAAAAGGAGTGGGCAGAGGAGGCACTATCTGTAATGATTAAGGATGTCTCGTAGACAGGTGGCTTAGAGGAAGTTATAGGTTTATTGGTTAGTCATAAAGTCCAAGTAAAACACCTGTAAGGCCTCTGCTAAGTCCCTATATGAGCCCCACCAGGAGCAGCCTCCCTGCTGCTCAGCCCATCTCTCCCAACTGCCAACTCCTCCAGTCCCCCACACTCAACATTCCAAGTGACATCACTCATGGCTGAGCAGCAAGGGACAGGACAGTAATGAGGAAGATGCACCAACAACAACAATAGGTTACAGCACATCTCCCTTCCTTAGAAAAACTAAGCAAAAGATATAAATGCATTTAGTCAGGATGGCACAAAATAACTTCGCTTGCATAAACAAAAATACACATCTTGAAAAACTTCATAAAGAGATACAACAAGCAATTGAAAATACATAAGGCACCCAAATTAGAAAATACTCGCAAGAAAATACAATGAGCCCCATCCCCCTCCCTAGGGAAACTAATTAGATGGGTACTCACCACCAACAAATTAACAATAATAGGGTAAACACACCTCCCCACAGAGGAATACCCCTCCCTAAGACATACAGAACATTGTAATAGGGAAACGCACCTCCCTATGACTCCAAAACTTAGTAATAGGGAAAAAAAAACACCTCCCTATAGGGGCAATACCTCCCTAAAAAATCAACAAAAAAAACTCAACTCCAGAAATGGCATTAGTAGTTTAGAACTTAGTAATTCCAGCACAAGCAAAACTGTGGCATCATATAACATTAGTACACAATCTACGTAAACAAGGATACTCTATTACATTGAATATTACATCCACAGCTGCTTCTATGTGAGCACAAGGACAGTCTTACCGTAGAGCTGTTGCAAAATGTCCCATAAATATCTGAACATGGACCCAGATGTCACCCTGCATTAAAGCAATCACACTGAGCAATTACTCTTGCTCTTACAAAGTCTTACAGCCCGTAGATCTTGAAGCAAGACTACATCAAACAAAACTAGATCAAAAAGAAAAAAAAAGCGAATACACGAGGATCCCACGACGTGAAGAAAGTACATTTCCACGGTTGTAAAACTGCTCGAAAAGGTATCCAAAATCTTTTCCTGCACCGAGAAGACGATGCGTGGTTGGTAAAATATGAGCATTTTCAGCTTGTACAATGTATAGTACCAGGATAGTGTATGTACACTATTCATGCAGTTAGCTCTGAGAAACATGTTCCGTCAGCTCCACGAATGTAAACTCAAAATGGCGCCACGCCCATCACGTCGTGCCGGAAGGCTCACAGCACATCCAAACTGCAATGCGTTCATAAGCAGCCAAAGAGCTCCGTACTGCAATTGACGTCACTCAAAGATCCTACAGGAGCCACGCGCCACACAAAGACTAAGGTAAGAGACACACGCCGATACTTCTAAATTTGAACTTGAGGTAAACGGTTAAACCGCCCAAAGTTGCAAGACTTCAAATGTGCCCAGGGTCACACAATTAGTTGCTGTAAATACCTCAAAGGCATAGGCAGTGTCAATCCCAAATACAATACTCACACCAGCAGTGCTGATTTACCTCACAACGCGTCGCTCACTTTCCACTGGAGCACCGAGGTTCACATTGTAAGCATTGTCACCTCAGCAGCCTGTAGAATAAATAGTAAACCACCGGACAAGGTTGCATTTGAAAAAGATGTACGCCTCACCAGGGTGCACCTCCGTGTTCATGTCTCCGTGTCCTATGTCACATCACATAGCAGGAATCACTGCACAAAAGCCGCAACTTAAACCAGGCACTCGCAGCGGGAGAATGACATTCAACTCTTCAACCCTTGTGATTTTTACGCTGCCGATTTTCACGCTAGTCCTCAGCCTTGTCTCAGATTAAAGCTGTCAAACACCCCATCGATCCTCAGGGTTCTCGTAGGCAGGCAACAGGAACTAGCAATTGAACAGTAGGGCGACCGGTGAAAAGGTCACTGGTGGGGCTCTTAAATGTTAACTATCTAAAATGCACAGCTAGTTCCAGTTCTAGTTAAATTTCCTTATACACATCCACAGTTCCAGTACTAGTATTTTCCTCCAGCAACACACAGGTTCCTCAAAAACCCGCACTTAAATTCACTTGAAGTTCCTTCCTTTTCTCTTGAAAAATCCTTTAAGCGTCAGAAACCATAGTCCATTGAAGCACACACGTAAGTTCTTCCCAGTCGTCGCCAGTGTAATGATTAAGGATGTCTCGTAGACAGGTGGCTTAGAGGAAGTTATAGGTTTATTGGTTAGTCATAAAGTCCAAGTAAAACACCTGTAAGGCCTCTGCTAAGTCCCTATATGAGCCCCACCAGGAGCAGCCTCCCTGCTGCTCAGCCCATCTCTCCCAACTGCCAACTCCTCCAGTCCCACACACACAACATTCCAAATGACATCACTCATGGCTGAGCAGCAAGGGACAGGACAGTAATGAGGAAGATGCACCAACAACAACAATAGGTTACAGCACAATCCTACTATCCTTCTTAACTCTTGCTGTCAATTGATCAAACAGGAGACAGATTCATCCAAGAATCCTATCCCAAACAGAATTAGCTCCAGAACTGTGAATTTCTATTCTCATCTCAAGGTGTCAAAGGCACTCTGTACATCTATTTACACCACTGTCAAGGGACATTCCTCCAGAACACGCAGAAGATGCCTGGTAATTATGGGGTGTGAAACCTATTTGATCGAGATGAACAAGTTCTAACATCAAAGAGGTCAACCTACTAGCTATGATTTTTAGACAATATTTTTTAGTCATGGTTAGGCTTCGAAAGAGGTCAATATGCCTAGGACATTATTAAATCCTGTCCTTCTAAGGAATAGTCACTAAGACTGCTTCTCTTTGCACTGTGGCAGCCCCTCATTATTGCACGCTGCCTCATAACTTTTCAGCGACTTTGGAGCCAAAGCCATGGCATATGAGGAATAGAATTCTGTTGTTTGTCTACCCCACTCTGAGTTTTACCAGCAGGCATTCCCGCTAATGGCGACTAATATCTCCTCCACATCGAGCCTCCAGGTCTGCCACAAGCACCTCATTCACTTTATAAAATCCCTCACCCCTCACATATTCTACCATAGCGTTTTTCTCACATTAATTTGGCATTGATATAAGGAACGAAAATAATCAGTCAACAGTACATTAATCTGGTCTTGTGTGGTCACTATTTCCCCCCTTTCATCTTTCAAGCTGTGATTTGACCATGTCCCTGTTCATTACGTAGCAAATAGCCACATTAGCAGGTGGTCAGTTTTCTCCCTCATCAGACTCCGTGGCAGACACTTTCCTATAATCCAATTTACAGAGACCATGTGTCAACTTGTGATGTCTCTGTTAATGCTTCTAAACTCTGTGCACACACTGCCACTTCTCTACCAAGATTGCCTATCTCCTCTATCAAGATGTACAGGGTAATCTGCATTAGTGGAATTTAGGATGGTGTCCATCATTAGTCTTAGAAGCGATGTGCAGCATGACAGCCCAATACAAAGTGCAGTAGAGGCACACAGGATGGTGTGCCTGACATGAGCACTGGTGATGTGTATCAGGAGAGCACTGGGTGATATACATGACATCAACACTATATGTTGTGTATCTTCAAGACTGGGTATTTTTCAACACTGCTTTCACCCCATATGTGGCCGCAATAAATATATATAATGTATGTACACCTTGAGACTGTCCCACTTAGTACAAACATCATCTGCTGAGGCTTCGTTCAACTCAAACAATTGCTGGACATACAACCTTACTGTTTCCTGAAACCCCCTATCTTGCAGTGTGTTAAATCTCTGTTTCCAGCTCTGGATGCATGGTGTGAGATTCTTCTCACTGCCGAAGTAAATCATTAGGAGAGAGAAGTTCTTCAGATGAAAACAGGTTTATTCATGGAATACATTGGGACCCATCCAATCCTACATCCACCTCTGATACTCTCACAGTTTGTCTTCCCAACTGCCACAGTAGTTAGAATCTTCTACCCACATGACATTCTCTAACCTAGGCAACAGAATGAGCATTCCTACAACCTCACCATAGGCAAGTGATAATCAGGTGCTAGAGAAACATAACACTAACACCCAAGATGCCACACACCTCCCCCGTTAATAAAAATAAAAAAAACACAACAAAACATTATGTATAATAAACTCTTAAATATTCAGGCCTCCTTTGTCATTTAACAGATTTACATGGAAGCTCAGACAGAACAGCATCATCTGTCAACATTTCCCTTTTTATTTGTCCACCTTTACATCAGAACATACAAAAATCCTCCCCAAGTTCCAGATCTTATGATCATGAGTCCTAACCGCATTATTAAATACCTTGACCACTTGCATAGGCTCTGAAAACTTCACTTTTGAACCGGGAAGTCTAACAACCACGCTATCTCCAACATTAACTTTCGTTTCTTTGGCAGATTTCCTCACATCAAAATTTTCCTTCCTGTCCAAACATTTACCCTTTTCTTTTTCTCTCCACTCTTCATCATTACTCTCAAAAGAACTAGAAAAAGTTTCACCTAAACGTCGAACCCATGAAGGTTCCACCCGAGTACAAGGAGCTCTCCCTCTAAAAAGAACGAAAGGAGACTGACCCGTTGAGCTGTGTGGAGTCAACCTATAGTCATCAACTTTCTTCAAAACTAGTTCTTTCCAATTCTTCCCAGAACTTTTTGCCAAAGAAATGGTCTCCTTGATGACCCTATTAAACCTCTCAACCATTCCATTGGTTTCCGGGTGATACAGGGAACATTTTTTATGTTTTATGCCTTTATCCTTAAGAAACGTTTCCATTTCTTTCGAGACTAACTGCACCCCATTATCTGTCAGTATAGATTCTGGAAAACCTTCTCTACTCATGAGGTTTTCAAGAAACCTAATAACATGAAAAGTTTGTATCCCAGATGTAAACTGTACCTCAGGCCACCTGGAGAATAAATCCAAAAGCACAATTATAAAACTCTGTTGTCCATTGCAATGAATAGGACCCACAATATCCAGAGCTACTTCCTTCCAAGGTCCCCTTGGAAGTTCCCTGATGATCATGGGTTGAACTCGAACAAACTTCGACTTTTCACTGGCTGCACAAACACTACAATCTCTAACAACCCTTTCCACAAGTAGGTCCATACCAGGCCACCAATAAGTGGCACGAAGTCGCTCTTTCGTCTTTGACATACCTGAGTGCGAATCATGCGCCATATCTACTAGAGTCTTTCTGACCTCAAATGGTGGTATTAAACGTGTACCACGAACCAAGACACCATCACACACACCCAATTCATCCTTCACACCCCAAAACTTTGTAGTTTCCAAAGACCCAGCATTCTTCTTGTTCCAACCATTCTTCATTAGAGACATCACTTCAGATAAAACAGGATCCTGAGACAGCTTAATCCGCCACTGATCTTCATCAATGATACCTCCAGTAACCAAACATACATGCAGATCATTCTCATCCCAAACATCCATGTCTTCCTCAACACTAGATTCCCCAACGAGCCTAGACAAAGTATCAGCCACAGTATTCTCAATACCTGGGATGTATTTCATTTGAAAGTCATACTCTTGAAGAGCAATGACCCATTTACTTATTCTCCCAGAAATCTGATCAATACCCTTCTTCAAAAATATCTCACATAAAGGCTTGTGATCAGATTTGACCAAAAATTTTGTACCCCACAAAAATTTCTTTAACTTACGGATTGCCCAAAACACAGCAAGAGCCTCACGCTCAATTACTGAGTAGCGCGTTTCCGTATCTTTCAAACCTCTAGAAATAAAAGCTATGGTTTCCAAACCTTTCTCACCCTCCTGCTGTAACACCGCACCCAACCCCTTTACACTCGCATCTGTGGTTATCACAGAAGCCCTAGAAGGATTAAAACCCTTAAGATTAGGTGCATTTTGAAGTTTTTCCTTAAGCTTAATAAATTCTTCATCACACTCCCGAGACCAATTGAATTCTACACCTTTCCTCAACAGAGCTCTCATACTATAACAATGTTCCGCAAAACCTTTTACAAATTTGTTATAGTATTCAGCCATCCCAAAAAACTTCATAAGCTCCTCTCTAGAAGATGGAGGTGGCATGTGAGAAATCGTGTTAACCAACTCTGGCTTCGGAGAGATCCCTGCACATGAGATCGTGTGTCCCAAATAATGAATCGAGGAGGTTTCAAAATGACACTTCTCCAACTTTATGGTTAAATTGGCATCTTCAAGTCTCCCCAAAACATCATAAAGAATCCTCCTATGCTCTTCGTGATCCTTTGCAAACACCAAAATGTCATCCTGGTAGACACAAACCCCATCACACCCATCAAGAACTCTCTCCATTGCCCGTTGAAACACAGATGCCGCCGACACTAACCCAAACGGCATCCGAACAAATCTAAAGGTCCCAAAAGGCGTAATAAAAGAAGTTAAATCTCTTGATGACATCTCAAGCTCAATCTGGTGATACGCAGAGGCCAAATCAATCGTGCTAAAAACCTTAGCTCCACCAAGTAAAGTGAGTAGCTCTGATATGTTGGGAAGAGGATACCTATCCACAATTACCCACTTATTTAGCTGTCTTAAATCCACACACAAACGCAAAGATCCATTGGCCTTGCGCGCAGAAACAACCGGAGCAAGCCACTCAGTGCTTGAAACCTCTTCAATTATACCACCCTCTTTGAGCTTCTCAAGTTCTTTCTTCATCTCATCCCTGACCGCTAAAGGTACATTCCTTACTTTACAGGTAGAAGGTTGAGCATTGGGAAGCAGGGGTATACTCAATTTGAAACCTTTAAGACACCCCAACTCCTCTCTAAACACTCTTGAAAATTTCCTTTTGATGTCACTCACAACCTGTCCATCAGCATCACAATGAATTGTCTGAATTTTCTCTTTAAGAATGACTGGAGAGGGACTCCCTGGATCCAACATGACTCCCAAATCTGCCTGGTGAAACCAGCTGATAATGCTATCACCTTTTTGAGAAACATATACCTTACCCGCAATATAACGTCCACCATATTCAATCAAACCTAGAAAATACCCATACAGAGGTATAGGTTCACCCCCATACGCTAAAGGTCGTATATCTGGTTTCAGTAATTTGACTTTTCCAGCAAGCTTTGTTTGAAAGAACACTTTAGACACAATGGTAATTTTGGCACCGGAATCAAAAAGTACTTTTGTAGATTCACCCTCGACTTGTATAACATCCAAAGGACAAGTCCTTTCCTCTTCATTCATACTTTGTTGTACATCAGAAGTTACCTGAACCACAATTTGACCACATACAAAATCTTCCTCACGAGAGACTGCCTCTACAGTTCTGACAATGCTAGGAGGAAACTTTGTTTTACAAACGACAGCTAAATGGCCCTTGCGCTTACACTTAGCACAAATCGCCTTTAGAGCTTGACATTTTTTATCATTGGCATAATGTCCCAATTTGTCGCATCTAAAACATTTCGGCACAAAGGCCTTTGGATTATTTTTTACAGTATCATCTCTTCTCATCACATCCTTACTTACAACACCCTCCTTAACTGTCTGAACAGAAACTTTCACATCCCGTTTCAAAGTATCAACACACTTTACAGAATGTTCAATTCTTTTAGCCACCTGTAAAACCTCATCTAAAGAAGGCTCATCTCTTAGCCAAAGTTCTTCACGAACCTTTTCTAAGTTGCACCCCAACATAAACTGATCCCTCAATCTCTCCTCTAACAATTGATCAAATTTACAAGATGATGCCAGCTTCCTTAATTGTGTAACATACACTTCTACTGACTCACCATCACTCTGCAACCTTTTGGTAAACTGATACCTTTCCAGTATTGTACTAACCTTTGGTAAGTAATGATTATCTAACTTCTTAATGCACACATCATATTCATTCAGACCCCTGGCTTCCACCGCAGTAAGATCTGCTAGATGATCAAACACGTCCTGACCCTCAGATCCAAGACAATGTAGGAGAAGAGCAGTTTTCCGCTCTGCACCCAGATTCGCACCACAGACTTTAGCATACCGCTCAAAAACCTTCTTCCATTTTTTCCATCTGATACATGGTTCACCAGGTTCAGACAAAAAAAATGGAGGAGCAGTCACATTCTGCATTCTTATACAAATGAGTATCCCACTGCGGAAGAGATTCCCAATTTGGAGCCTTAAAATCACAGAGAAATGAAGTGAAAATTAAAAGAAAATGAACTATTAACTATATAAACCACCAAAGAATGAAATGTTCAGTTCACAAGTTTGACCAGCAGATGGCAGCGTTGAATCAGAAAAATTTCAAGAAACATGTATCAAATGTCACTGTTATTCACGAACCCTGAATGAAGCTGAAAATAACGTAGTCCTAATGCGAAGAAACTGACAATCGTTTCCCTCCACAGGCAAGAAGAAAAATAAATAGAAAATTGACGATCGTTTTATCCATAAGCAAAGCAAAAAAACACACTTCGAATAATGAAACTAGACTTCAAATAATGAAACTGACGATCGTAGAGGCATAAAGACACCTCTCTGTGGAAACAGCTTGAAACACGCATTAAGTGAAGGAACTCCGTAGAAAGCACAGGTGCAGTCCTAATGAGCAGCAACTGAATCCATTATTGCGCATGCGTGAGCTGAACGAATACTGAATCCATAATAGCGCATGCGTGAGCTGAAGGAATCCTGAGATGACGCACAGGAAGAACGAAGACAGCGTCAGTCACTGAATCCCCGAGTGAGATTCCATTACGTCACCAGACGCTCCGCAAACTCAACGGATGAACATCTCTTGCCAAGCAACAGTCGGAACACGAGGAGAACTCCACTTGAACCTGAGACTTCCAACAAAAGACAGCTTTGTAGCCAGGTACAGTGATATTTCACTCACGAAGCATTTCTCCTCTTCCCATTAAGAAATTTTAAAAGTTATTCTGCAAGGGCGAGCCCGTGACGATTTTAACTATGATACCACAGACATTCACGGCGAGCGCTCCCAGCCCCCAGAAGTTATGAACACAGTACTTTAAAAACGCACTGCAGAGTTCCAACAGGCATATCTCCTCCACAAAGCACAGGGTTGTAGCCTGGTAAAACGATGTTTCATTAACGAAGCATTCTTCCTCTTCGCATTATGAAATTTTAAAAGTTATACTGCAAGGGCGAGCCCGTGACGATTTTAACTATGATACCACAGACATTCACGGCGAGCGCTCCCAGCCCCCAGAGTGAGCACAGTACCTTAAAGGTGAAACAGAGCGTTGTGGGAGTTGGGTCCCTTTGAAGTCCACCTGCCGACTACGCCAATGTGAGATTCTTCTCACTGCCGAAGTAAATCATTAGGAGAGAGAAGTTCTTCAGATGAAAACAGGTTTATTCATGGAATACATTGGGACCCATCCAATCCTACATCCACCTCTGATACTCTCACAGTTTGTCTTCCCAACTGCCACAGTAGTTAGAATCTTCTACCCACATGACATTCTCTAACCTAGGCAACAGAATGAGCATTCCTACAACCTCACCATAGGCAAGTGATAATCAGGTGCTAGAGAAACATAACACTAACACCCAAGATGCCACACATGGTCCATCGTGTCCCCATCTAAATTCAGTCACTGCTGGACCATTATCAGAAATTATCCTGGTCAACTGGTCCACCCCGATTAGAGACCCTGCTAAGGGCCTGATTATGATGCGGTTAGAAAAGCATTTCCACCTAGGGCCCAACTACGATGCGGTTAGGAAGGCCTCCTAATGGCATTTTCTACTTCTGAATCAGATCGGGAACGTGTCTTCCCGACAGAGGGCCCAATTACGATGCGGTTAGAAACATAGGCTCCCATTGAAGTCAATAGGAGTCCAACCAAATCGTATCTGGAAGAACCCGAATCCATCATACTCGGTCGGTCGGACTCTTCCAATCCAAGTGGGTCAGAAACCATTTCCAAACCGATTCGGTCGGCAAGATTTCCTAACCGCATCATGATCGGGCCCTAAGCCTCAGGCCACAGCTTCAGCTCCAGCATGGAGAACAACATATGCACCTGTGAGTAGTGTGTGTAGGTTTTAAGTGTCGGGTGCACTGGCCAACAAACATCTTGCTGTAAGCGATTCAGCCAGGCAGCCAGTGGATCTCCCTGTATGCGTAAATGGAAGCGGCAGGAACAATCAATCCATGACTTTGTCAGGTACACTATTAAAATCACATTCTCAAGGGAAAATATGTGAGAATTATCTGCACCTGCAGTGAGTGCAGAAATTCCTTCTGATCAGAGTTTGGGTCATATCAAGGTGAGACCAATGCCCTCTTTGCAGAGGAAAACAGCTGATGCTTCCAGACATCATCAGGTAGGCCACTTACAGACAAGCAATGTCTACTCTATGTAAAGTAGCATAAATCTAAAATGTTTATGACAGGGTTCCCATTCCATGCAATTTCTGAGTAAAGAATTTGTACCTAATAATGCTGGAGATGCAGTGAGGTTTACATATCGAAACAACAGCGGAGCAGAGATCTCACTCCACTATAACTTCGGTTCAGCACATGCATAGGCAGTGTTGCCAACATAAGCTTTCATTATAGAACTCCATTGCTGTAGTAGGTAAATTCCTGCACGTATCAGTTTTACTAACAACATATGGATAACTAATAGATAATGTTTGAACAGTACTATAAACAAAGATTTGAAGATTCGCATTGCAGTCAACAAAAGTGCAAAAAATAGTCATTGTCACACACTCTCCAAGTCTGAAGGTCCACCAGGAGTCGACTTCTCTCCACTTGGTTAATTCTTCAATCATCCTCAACTGATAATTCTTGGCTTGCTTTGATGTTGGTTTGTGTTCTGAGGCTCCATTGGCCTTGGTGCTCTTACTTTTGTGCGCCAGAAGCCCTTGTGGCAGATCTGGCTTGACTTTTCATTCTACAGCCAGTTTTTGACTCATGCTGCTATCTCTGCAGCTACTGTGAAAGAATGCTTATTTTATCCTCTAAATTGGGAGGAGGAAGGTTCTGCACCTAGGAATTATAGTGGTGAGAAGTCCTGAGGAAAGCTGGGTTATTATTTAGTGCTGGCTGAAACATGTCAACATGTATGCAGAGTGGGAGGGTTGGAATCTCATTATAAGCTCTCCAACCTGCCACCCACGTTTTTGGTTTTATAAATTTTGGACGGGGCACCTAATATTAAAATTGTAATAAGGATTTTCCGGTACCATTTTTATATCACTTACTATCACTTTGTCACGAGCCAAGAACCGGTGATGCGCTGTTCGCGTTACTGCAAAGTCCTGTTCCACCACACGGACTCTGCTTGAACTACACTCCCCATAATGCTCGGAGGAACACGCCCCACGTGACCTGCAGTGCGCTCGGCAGAGCACGCCCCACGTGACCTGCGTTACGCTCGGCAGAGCGGATATAGCCCAACGCGTCCAGAGAGCGGTGTCGATGATTCCTGGTTGTCCTTCGACTCTCCGCAGAACCTTCGACCCTGTACTGCTGCCTCGGCCCTCTGCTGAACCTTTGCACTTCCGTCCACAGACACCTTAGCTCCTGCGCCGACGCCCACTCCAGGATTTCTGGGCTCTGGAAGACGGCGCCCGAGAACTTCCGCCCACGACACTCCAGACTACCGGAAGCTGCTCAAGCGCTGCCCACGGAGTTCCAGGTTCAGAGTCGCAGCGCGAACAGGTGCGCTCCTCTGCCCACGGAGTTCCGGGTTCAGAGTCGCAGCGCGAACAGGCGCGCTCCTCTGCCCACGGAGTTCCGGGTACAGAGTCGCAGCGCCCGCCCCGTTCACTGCTCTTCGGAACCGTGAGTACTGGGTCTCCTTTTGCCTTCAGGGAGGCATCTTCTTTTGTTTACTCCTGTGACCCTGCTATTGAGTGCGCTCTGGAGCATTAAGCACTGGTTGGAAGTGCTGTCCTTTGCTCCCAGAGGTACTGTGCACTATTTCCTGAGGGACCAGTGGCTAGGTCTCGCCCTAGCTTCAAGACTGTCATCCCGTGCCCCCTCCTAACGGGATTACGGGTATTCCCCTGGCCTAGCGCCTTTCACTATAAGGTGGTGGAGGAGGTGGCAGGTGAGAGAGCTACAGGAGAGAGAATTGGGCATCAGGACAGGGGTGTAGTAAAGTATCGTTTATCTTATGGTGTGCTTGTGTCTTTCCACGTCCCTCTCCCAGCTGTTCCTCCCCTTCCTTCCCTCGCTCACCTGTCTCCCGAGTCTGTGTGTGTCATACGTTTTCCGGACTGGGGGCAGATGAGAGGTGGACCCCTATAGAGCATCAGCGCCATCCTGAGGAGAGAACACACCGGCCGTCGTGACAGAATCATCGGCCCACGAATTATCGCTCCTTCCCGATCGCGCTGACATAGGGGATGGCCACCTTAGAGGATGTAGTGGCGGCCTTGGCGCAAGTGCAGGTGGAGATGGCAGCTTCGCGGCAAGAAACGGCAGCGTTGCACTCCCGGATAAACCGACTCCAAAGAAACCCCTTTGATGCAGGAAGCATAGCGCCTACCCAAACACCCCAGGTCGTGGTTGAGATGCCCGCTCACGTTCCCCTGGCCCCTCCCGAAAGGTTTCATGGGGATATTCAGAAGGTGCAGGTGTTCATGACACAAATACTGTTGCATTTTCACTGTAAGCCTAAACTGTTCACCACCAGCCAATCACGGGTGGCGTTCCTCATCTCATACCTAACCAGAGAAGAGGCTCAATGGGCAGTCCCAATTGTCAGGAGGGACGACGCCCTGCTTTACGATTGGGACGCGTTCCGAGTGGAGTTCGAGAGAACCTTCGATCGACGAGCCGACACCTTATCCGCGGACCGTGACCTTCTAGACCTTAAACAAAGTAGTATCGATTTCCTCGAATACCTCAACAGTTTCCGACGTCTAGTAGCGGAAACGGACTGGCCGGAATCGAAACAGTCCACCATCTTCTACAGGGGGTTAACGGAGGAGCTGAAGGACGTCATAGCCCAAATAGACCCCCAACCCCGCACTTGTGCCGCGATGGTGGAGCTCGCCTCTCTTCTAGAATACCAACTCAGAGAGAGAAAGGGGGACCATAGGAGGAAGGAGAAACCCCCTCCTACATTCGAGCAGACACGAGCTCCTGATCACGGACTGTCCAGATCCGAACCCATGGAAATCGGGGCGGTAAGAGCATCACTAACACTGAGCGAAAGGGATTACCGCAGAAAACAGGGCCTCTGTCTGTACTGTGGCAAAAAAGGCCACTATCTCCAAGAACGCCCCGTTCGACCCAAGATTGGGCAGCCTCGCGCGGGGCAAGCAGCAGCGGTGACTGGCGACGGAGAAGCGGGAAACGCACAGGCTTGAAGGACCACGAAGGGAAGCCTTCAAGCTACCACTCCATCCCTTCTATAGAGTCGAACGCTGCCAAAGAACCGGACCATTTCTTCCTTACGCTCGATTTAGTAATCAACCATACGACCCGGAAGATTCGGGCCATGATTGATTCCGGGGCCACCGGCTGCTTTCTGGACGAAGCAGAAGCTCAGCGATTGGGAGTGAAACTCCTAACTAAGCACACGCCTGAACTCGTCTACGCCATAGATGGAAAGGAGTTGGAATCCGGACCCATTCGTTACGTCACACCTGCCCTCTGGAAGACCATAGGGAGAACCCACGGTGAATGGCTTGCCCTGAACATTATCCAAGCTCCCCGGTGCAAACTCATCTTGGGCCTGCCGTGGTTGAGACGACATGAACCAACCACCGAGTGGTCCACGAACACGATATACTTATGTTCCACCTTTTGCCGACAACGATGCACGGTGCCCGATTCCTCTCCAGCCCTACCGTTGGCGTCTCCACAATACGTCGCCACGGCGGACGAGAAAGAAGTGGTTCTTCCTGCCTGGTATGGCACCTATACAGACGTATTCGACCAACAGAAGGCAGAGGAGCTGCCTCCACATCGGGCCTACGACTGTCGCATCGACTTAGAACCCGGGGCCGTCATCCCGTGTTGCCGGATTTACGCACTCACGGGTCCCGAAACGAGCCACCTCCGAGAGTATCTGGACACATACCTCGCATTGGGATTCATACGCCCCTCCCGGTCACCCGCGGCATCCCCGCTCTTCTTCATCCCTAAGGCCAACGGCGAGTTGCGCTGCTGCATAGACTATCGCGAGTTTCACGTGACTACAGTGGAGTTCCTGGGCGTCCTGCTAACGCCCGCTGGACGGGTCATGACGGACCGCAAAATACAAGCCGTTGTAGACTGGCCTCCACCTCAAAACGTCAAAGACGTACAGAGTTTCCTCGGCTTCTCGAACTTTTACAGGCGCTTTATCCACCATTTCTCCCAGCTGGTGGCCCCGCTCATGAGATTGACGCGCAAAGGAGATGGAATCCGGACCCATTCGTTACGTCACACCTGCCCTCTGGAAGACCATAGGGAGAACCCACGGTGAATGGCTTGCCCTGAACATTATCCAAGCTCCCCGGTGCAAACTCATCTTGGGCCTGCCGTGGTTGAGACGACATGAACCAACCATCGAGTGGTCCACGGATGTATGACGTTACAACGCATACTTTTACAACGCATGCACTTACAACGCAATTTTTACAACGCAACATCCACTTCAACGCATTCCATTACATCGCATGACACTACAACGCATTTTTAAAAACTACCTTTACAACGCATACAATTACAACGCATAATATTACATTGCATTTAAGGTAAGTATTGGATAGTATAGGGGTAAAAATTACTATTCTAACTCCAGGGGGTGCAACAGTAGGGTAAGTGTTGGATAGTATAGGGGTAAAAATTACTATTCTAACTCCAGGGGGTGCAACAGCAGGGTAAGTGTTGGATAGTATAGAGATACAAATTACTATTCTTACTCCAGGGGGTGCAACAGTAGGGTAAGTGTTTGATAGTATAGGGGTAAAAATTACTATTCTAACTCCAGGGGGTGCAACAGTAGGGTAAGTGTTGGATAGTATAGGGGTAAAAATTACTATTCTAACTCCAGGGGGTGCAACAGTAGGGTAAGTGTTGGATAGTATAGGGGTAAAAATTACTATTCTAACTCCAGGGGGTGCAACAGTAGGGTAAGTGTTGGATAGTATAGGGGTAAAAATTACTATTCTAACTCCAGGGGGTGCAACAGTAGGGTAAGTGTTGGATAGTGTAGTGTAATATTATGCGTTGTAATGGTATGCGTTGTAAAGGTAGTATGCGATGTAATGGAATGCGTTGTAAAGGTAGTTTTTAAAAATGCGTTGTAGTGTCATGCGATGTAATGGAATGCGTTGTAGTGGATGTTGCGTTGTAAAAATTGCGTTGTAAGTGTAGTGCATTGTAAAAGTTGCGTTGTAAAGGTTGTTCCCTGTGGTCCACGAACAGGATATCCTTTTGTTCCACCTTTTGCCGACAACGATGCACGGTGCCCGATTCCTCTCCAGCCCTACCGTTGGCGTCTCCACAATACGTCGCCACGGCGGACGAGAAAGAAGTGATTCTTCCTGCCTGGTATGGCACCTATACAGACGTATTCGACAAACAGAAGGCAGAGGAGCTGCCTCCACATCGGGCCTACGACTGTCGCATCGACTTGGAACCCGGGCCGTCATCCCGTGTTGCCGGATTTACGCACTCACGGGTCCCGAAACGAGCCACCTCCGAGAGTATCTGGACACATACCTCGCATTGGGATTCATACGCCCCTCCCGGTCACCCGCGGCGTCCCCTCTCTTCTTCATCCCTAAGGCCAACGGTGAGTTGCGCTGCTGCATAGACTATCGCGAGTTTCACATGACTACAGTGGAGTTCCTGGGCGTCCTGCTAACGCCCGCTGGACAGGTCATGACGGACCACAAAGTACAAGCCGTTGTAGACTGGCCTCCACCTCAAAACGTCAAAGACGTACAGAGTTTCCTCGGCTTCTCGAACTTTTACAGGCGCTTTATCCACCATTTCTCCCAGCTGGTGGCCCCGCTCATGAGATTGACGCGCAAAGGCGTACCGTTTTCCTGGCACCCCGAGGCGCAGACGGCGTTCGAGCAGCTCAAAACGGCTTTTACCTCCGCCCCTATCCTGAGACACGCCAGACCCGAACTTCCGTTTATCGTGGAGGCCGACTCCTCTGACATCGCTGTGGTAGCCATCCTGTCACAAAGACACCCAGACACCGGACATCTCCATCCCGTGGCCTACCTGTCCAGGAAACTAAACCCCGCTGAAAGAAATTACACCATCGCCGAGAAGGAGTTGTTGGCCATCCGAGAAGCCTTCCTGGAATGGCGACACTGGCTGATGGGCGCTCAACACCAAGTAACGGTCTACACAGACCATCGCAACCTCCAGTTCCTACGGTCAGTGCGGCATCTCTCTCCACGCCAACGACGGTGGATGCTGTTCTTCGCGGAGTACCACTTCCTCATTACATTCCGACCAGGAACGCAGAACAGGAAGGCTGACGCCTTGTCACGACGGGACACGGTCTTTCTCCCCTCGGCGGACCCAGAACAGCCCATCATATCACCCGACAAGGTGGTGGGAAGAGTGGAAACGGAGACGTTCGTGCACGGAGTAAAACAAGGCATACGGACGTTCACTTGGAGCTCCTGGTTACGAAGCCACAAAGAATGGCGAATGCATCAAGGCCTCCCCATGTGTGGCTCACGGGTGTTGGTCCCTACTCACCGCCTCCGGAAACTCGTGTTCTGCTTGTGCCACGAAATACCAAGCGCAGGTCACATGGGAGGCACCAAAACCCTAGAAAAGGTCCTGCGACAATTCTGGTGGCCTTCGGTTTGGCCTGATGTTCTGCGCTGGGTGAAAAACTGCTCCATATGTGCCCAAATGAAGACCGACCACAGCAGAAGACAAGGCCTTCTGCTTCCGCTGCCTACCCCTATGAATCCTTGGGAAAAGATCTCGGTCGATTTCATTGTGGGGCTACCAAAAGACCAAACTGTACGGCAATCGTGGTGGTCATCGATTTCCTCACAAAGATGGGGCATTTCATTGCGTGCAGACAGGCACCCACTGCGGGTACTTTGGCAAGGCTCATGCTAACGAACATAGTGCGGCTGCACGGACTTCCCCTTGAGATCGTGTCAGACAGAAGATCCCAGTTCACCGCCCGTTTTTGGAAGGTCTGGTGCACTGAGTTGGGCATTCAATCATCTCTGTCCACGAGTTTTCATCCCCAATCCGATGGACAAACTGAGCGACTCAACCAGACACTGAAGCAGTATCTTCGATGCTACGTGGACAAGGCCACCGAGGCATGGGTGGACGGGCTGTGGGTGGCGGAAATCGCTTATAACAGCACCATACACGCGTCCACACAACACACACCCTTCTTCCTCTCTTCGGGGTTCCACCCTCGTTTCACCCCTTTTTTGCTCCCTCGCACGCGCGTCACTCTTCCTGATCTACAGCACAGGCTCGCGCAGATACGCTCGACCCTCAAGACAGCCCGCGTGAACCTTCGCCTTGCGAAGGAGTGGTACAAAGCACAAGCCGACAAGCACCGCAGGCCCAATCCCGTTTACCACAAGGGGGACAGGGTATGGTTGTCCACTAAGAACATCACGTTTAAAAGACCCAGTGTGTTCAACCCCAAGTACATAGGCCCCTACCCGGTGGTCTGCCATGTCAACCCCGTGGCGGTGCAACTCCGACTCCCGGCGCACATGCGCATTCACCCCGTGTTCCACGTGTCTTTGCTCAAACCCTCACTTTGCCCTGTTAAAAAGGTCCATCCTCCCGTATGGGTGCAGCATGAGCAGGAGTACGTGGTGAAAAGGGTGCTTGATTCCAAGCTGGTGCGGGGCAGGGTTTGGTACCTCTTTGCGTGGAAAGGGTATGGTCCTGAGGAGAATTCATGGGAGCCGGCAGCGGCGATTCATGCTTCCCGCCTGGTGGCAGCTTTTCACCGCCGTTGTCCTGGTAAACTCGGGGCTGCTCTCAGCGCCTGATGCGGTGGGAGGGGGGGTGTACTGTCACGAGCCAAGAACCGGTGACGTGCTGTTCGCGTTACCGCAAACTCCTGTTCCACCACAAGGACTCTGCTTGAACTACACTCCCCATAATGCTCGGAGGAACACCCCCCACGTGACCTGCAGTGCGCTCGGCAGAGCACGCCCCACATGACTCGCGTTACGCTCGGCAGAGCGGATATAGCCCAACGCGTCCAGAGAGCGGTGCCGATGATTCCTGGTTGTCCTTCAACTCTCCGCAGAACCTTCAACCCTGTACTGCTGCCTCGGCCCTCTGCTGAACCTTCGCACTTCCGTCCACAGACACCTTCGCTCCTGCGCCGACGCCCACTCCAGGATTTCTGGGCTCTGGAAGACGGCACCCGAGAACTTCCGCCCACAACATTCCAGACTACCGGATCTGCTCAAGTGCTCCTCTGCCCACGGAGTTCCGGGTTCAGAGTCGCAGCGCGAACAGGTACGCTCCTCTGCCCACGGAGTTCCGGGTTCAGAGTCGCAGCGCGAACAGGCACGCTCCTCTGCCCACGGAGTTCCGGGTACAGAGTCGCAGCGCCCGCCCCGTTCACTGCTCTTCGGAACCGTGAGTACTGGGTCGCCTTTTGCCTTCAGGGAGGCATCTTCTTTTGTTTACTCCTGTGACCTTGCTATTGAGTGCGCTCTGGAGCATTAAGCACTGGTTGGAAGTGCTGTCGTTTGCTCCCAGAGGTACTGTGCACTATTTCCTGAGTGACCAGTGGCTAGGTCTTGCCCTAGCTTCAAGACCGTCATCCCGTGCCACGGGTATTCCCCTGGCCTAGCGTCTTTCACTATAAGGTGGTGGAGGAGGTGGCAGGTGAGAGAGCTACAGGAGAGAGAATTGGGCATCAGGACAGGGGTGTAGTAAAGTATCGTTTATCTTATGGTGTGCTTGTGTCTTTCCAGGTCCCTCTACCAGCTGTTCCTCCCCTTCCTTCCCTCACTCACCTGTCTCCCGAGTCCGTGTGTGTCATACGTTTTCCGGACTGGGGGCAGATGAGAGGTGGACCCCTATAGAGCATCAGCGCCATCCTGAGGAGAGAACACCCCGGCCGTCGTGACACACTTGTTCTGCACTATTAGTTCACCTATGGTTCCACTTCACATTGTGTGCTGTATTGTCTTCCCTTCCCTATTGCTCCACCTCCAGCGTTTGGCTGGCGCGGAGGTGTGTTAGCAGCCCAATGATGAAGCATGACACAGCTTGCTGTGTGTGAGGGCAGTTTTACAATATTGGTGCATTTCCACACACTTATTCATCTCCACATAGCTTTTTAATCCCTCTTCTTTTTGTGATATTTAAAGAATGCTTAACACCACTGTCCATAATTCAGTCAAAGTGTTCTAAGGTTACATTTAGCACTGAGGAAGTAGTTTCACTGTCATTGGACTAGGATGGTGCAACCAGACTATAAAAAGACTTTGCTCCCTTCCACCTCATATAGACAGTTTTTCCGTGCCACCTGCAGAACATTATCACATTCCCTGTAATTCAATAGTCTGACCCCTATTGTCCTAGAGAGAGAACTGGTCTCTGTGGTCTGGATGGTACTCTATGTGGTCTTTCAACTGAGAAAAAAATAGCGAGACCACTGGGGGCTTTTTGCTCCACTGGGTACTGTTCCAAAAATAGATTAATGCAGGGGCTCCTTGTTTTCTCTGGCAAGCCAAAAAGTCTGACATTGTTCGTTCTATAACAAGCCTCTGTATCTTCTGCCCTTAGTCTTAGGTTTATGGAAATAATTCCACCTCCGTGACCCTCTCAAAATGTTTATTCTCATCAGCTCTATGCAAACTCAAATCAACAGCTACCCTAAGCCTTTGTTTCTAATTCCCCAATGGACACTGAAATTGCGTATAGGATTGCATCAAAATGTATTTGTATTCTGAGGATTCTTCAGCAATGGTCATTTGTCAAGTCTGACAATGTTCCAGAATGCAGGCACTCCACCTTTGTGTGAGGGGCTCCATCTTGCCTCTGTAATGTATGCACAACACTCCCAACTTTCTCCAAGTTCATCACAATCCCGTTTAGACACTGTCCCCATGGCTCTGATACTCTTTACAGCCTCATTCCCCACAACCAACATGTCCTTTACACTACCAGCAATTTGAGAGAATGAACAGCAAGCACTCAGATTCTCCTGTGGCTTCAGGTAAATGTAAATATTTAGCATTCGTCCACCTATTCATCCCCTCAGAGAGAGGAGAGGAGGGATGGCCACAACACCAGAGGCACTGGGGTTGTATACAGCCAGGCCCTTAAAGGGCAGCCATGCACATAAGTTCATGTGCAATGTGCCTTAGTTGTTCCATGCAATCAGAGTTAACATTTTCAGATGAGGCCCCACAGGTCCTGTGAGGAGGGGGTGCCCAATCAGCAAATTGTTCTAGGGGAAAAGATAGTGGGCAATATCTCTGTCACAAGTTGTTGTGTTTCCTGAAACCTAGGCACTTCATGCTTTTGCCGATTACATCCTCAAGTTGGGCCCTGCATTTTGAAGTGACGTAGGGGGTGCCATAGCCAGAAAATTACACTAGGAGCAGAGGCAGGTGAGAGCCGTCCACCGCAGGCCACAGCGCAACCCACAGCTATTCCATCAAGGCCAGGGAGAAAGTGCTTCCTTCTCTGGCTCCAAACATATCCACTCCGGGGTCCAGAAGCAGGTACAACCACCGCTGTAGCACCTTGCCATAGACCCCCCAACAACTCCATTCAATTCATCCTGAACAGGGAGGGAGGGTGGGGAAGGCCCCAGATTATTGCCATGCCTGCTTCGCACAAAATGGCTCCGCAGCTTGTGACCAAGCTGCAGCTTCCTCCAGTCTTTTTTTTGGGCCCTGGCTCCTGCCAGCATCCAGGGGCCTTTTGCTACTCCAAACATGCTCTCAATTGTGAGACTTGAATCACTGCTAGGACATGAACTGATCATAGGATTCTATGCACTGGCATCTAGTCAGGCATGTTGGAAAAGCCACATCTCAAAATTATGTTTTGATTGACAATTTTTAACATTCCATTTCCTGTGCGCCACTCATTTTTTTCTTTAACTATTTCAAACCATATTATGCTGCGTTATGTTATTTTCATTTATAGAGTGCACATTTACCACGTTTCATGGTGCTAAATGGTGAAGAACTGTGGCTAAACAGACAAAAAGAAAAAATAGTTTTTAAAGAGCCAAGTCTTTAACGTGTATCTAAACTGGAGGATAAGAGACTAAGCTTCAAGGTTGTGGGTAATAAATTGCACAACTTTGGAGCACAAAAGGAAAAACGACACCCTCCTTTCCTCCATTTGTGCACTTTTGGAACCCTGAGCGTGTTATTAGAGGATGAGGGAAGCGTGGGAATGGGAAAATGTCTCACCGCACTCTGAGCTATGAATGTAGGAGTGAAAGGCTTTGCGTGTAATGCGCAGGGATTTCAACTCTTGCCTTTGAGCCATGAGAAGCCGGTGCAGCCTTTGGATCAAAGGAGGTGCAGATGTGAATCTAGAGTCATTTCAAAGTTACTTTGCGGCCGAATTTTCTACCACCTGTAAGGTTTTCAGTTGATAAATCACATTGGCACAGTCCAGTCTAGGGCCAACAGTGGCAACAACTGCTTCTTTTTCCCTCTTCTGTCAGATACAGGAGACGTTTCCTTAATATTCTCAAATGAATGAATCATCAGGATGTAACCATGGAAATCTGATTTCGAAGTACCCTAATTTAAGCAGGATTTGTGAGTCATCAGTGAAATTACATTTTCAAACTCAAGCTAGATAAGGCATGGGCAAGAGGGGTGTTGGAGATGGGCTTCATTCATGTGGTATTCCAGATTTTTGCTACCTTTTGCTCATCCCATTCTTGCTGGCCATAGGACTATGTAGACTTTACCCCTTCCTACTAGTGGTAAACTGCTTGTGTTATCCTCTCTAAACCTGTTAGAATTGGTATACCCTAACTGGCACATTTAATTTACTTCTAAGTCTCTAGTATATGGTACCACATACACGCACACCCTAAAATTTAAGCACTACTAGTGGGCTGCAGCACTCATTGTGCCATCCACTAAAATAGCACTGTAAATTATGTCTTAAGGCCTGCCACTGCAGCCAGGGGGGTCAGTTTTAAACTGCCAACTCTACCCAACAAAATAAACGTTTTGCTAGACCTGCACCTTCCTCTTGAATTCTTATAGGTTACCCTTAGGGTAATGCCTAAATGCGCATAGGGCAGGAGTAGATAGAAAAATGTTTGAAAGATTCATTTTAAAACTAATTTAAAATCCAACTTCATGGCCAAGTCGGATTTATATTACCATTTTTAAAAATTACACTTTTTGAAAGTTGTAATTTTTCTTCCTGATCCAAATGGCCTTTCTCACAGTGTCTAGTGTCACCTGACTACTGATGGCTCTCCTGTGGTGAGAAGTGGATCGCTCCCATACAATGGACAAAGGGCTGGGGTGGGAGGAGGTGTTTTAATCCCTTGAGCACGATGGCTTGAGGGCTGTGCCCAACTCCTTCCTGACCTTCAGAGCATGCCTACCCAGTCACTGGCAGATGTAGCTCACCTATAGGCCGCTCTCCCTTTTGTCTTGCTAGTCAGCTTGGCTCCAAACTCAGTAGGAGGGAGGACCTACCCCAGAGATGGTTTGTAGTGACCACAAGGGAAGGGTTGACCATTATCCTATTTCATTCTTTTTGTCATTCATTTTTTTTACCCATGATTGATTTTGTTTATCCAATTCAATTGATTATGTATTTGCTTCAGTACGGTTACACACTTAATTGCACCAAGTTCTTATGATCCAAATACAATGTGTCAAATAATATCGACCCCCACGTTTCTGGAGTAAGTGTACTCTGTTTGATGAGTGGCCCACTTGTTGGTCATTGACTTCAGTTGATTCTGTTACCCAATATCTGAAGGAGTTATTGGTTTGCGGGTCCTTTGTAGCACATTATCCTAGCCACACCTCTGGGTGGGCATAGGGAGCTTTGACACGAAAACAAAGCTTCTGCCATATTGGATTTATGTAGAGATGGATTACAATAAAACACATAGGAGTGGCTGGAAAATTGGGTAGGGTCAACCCTGGGAAATTTGATCACATTTTTTAGCGAGTGGCAAGGACTTTCCTCCACTCGCAGGCTGGCACTTGCATTAATGTAGCATCCAGGTACTCTCCTCAGATCACGCTGGACCGGTGGAAGAACATGGGGGGACTGTACGTGCTCTCTTTCTCTTTCACCTGAAAAGAGCCTTAGAGACTCGGCCTGCTGTCCCTCTTATACCCAGGACAAAGATGTGGACTCCAAGGGTCTTAAAGTTGACCTCCTTTTTGGGCGACATGGACTTAACAAGCTGCAAGAGATTTTTGCCTACATTCCCAGCTGACCAGCTCAAACTGGACCCACTTATGACCCTGCTTCTGGCATCTGCTGGATTGAGTCTTGAGCCCCAAGAGCTGTCCCCCAGGTCCTGAACCCTTGTCCTGTCTCAAACTATACTTCTCCTTACGTTTTCTGAAACCTGGGACTTAGAAACGTTTTGGCAACTTTTTGCTCTGAGAACTGACAAGGGCTGTGGACCAACCTGTCAAGCCAATCCAACAAAGGTCCATCTCCACTGGGCTAAAGATTCAGTTTGTTTCGGCTACAGTATTTTTTGAAGTAGCAAATCCAATTTAGTTGGACCTCGTAGAGAAGGTATCTGGCCTTGTGGAGCCCTCTTCGACTAAAGCCTGGAGCCTTGCGAAGTTAGAAAGATCCATCAAAGCTCCAAACAAGTGATGAAGTCTGAAGGCATAAAGTCTCACCGGACAAAGGTCGAAAAGTATCTGGCCAGCAACGGTCTTCCTCTGTGTACAAAATTAACATTTTCTCCAGCTGTGAGCTTTCCCACTAAAGGTCAACAGTTGCACCAAGACCTTGTTCAGTGGCTATCAGACAATGCAGAGCCCTCTGTGGCAACAGCCGGCTGTTTTGCCTGACTGAGGATTTTTTACTTGAATTCCAGAGACTTAGGGCCCGACTTATATCTTGGCTGTATGTATACTCTGCCACCATGGTGATGGAGTATATACATACTGCCAAGACTGTGGTTCACCCACCAGATTTATATGTGGAAAACCTTAGGTTTAATAATGGTGGAGATTACTCTCTCCACTGTGATCAAACCCCTCTACAGCTCTGTGGAGTAAGGGCAGTTAGAGGCTGGCCTCTAATTTTTCACTGCCCATTCCGGCCATGAAAACCCTGGCAGTAAGGGGCAGTGAAAATTGCTAAATGCTATGCTCACCATGGGAGAGGACTTACCTTTGTTCCCGTCACCTGTAACCAGATGAACGTGGTTGGCACTTAATGTTTTTTTGTGCTATTTCGAACCTTAAGATTTGAATAATTCATAACACTGTTTCTACTTATAATTTTTTCTCATTTTGATGTCATTTCACGTATTAAAATGTACTCTATTGTTTTTAATTGGTTCTGGACCTTATTTGTGTTGTTTTCACGTTCACAATATTGTTTGAGTACTGCATGAATACTTTACACATTGCTACTAAGTTAAGCCTGCTTGCTTGGTGGCAAGCTACCAGAGGGTTACGCCCCGGTTTATTTTGTAACTTTTGTGGTTTACACTGACAAGAAGTGTGATTATTATTTGAGTTGTGTTTACCACCGTGAACTAATACTCCAATAGTTTACAAGGAGCAACATTGGAGTCTAGAATGGTTGCCATAGAATTAGGCCTTGATCCTATCCCCAAACAATTAGCGAAGAATCTTGGCATAAAAATAGATCAGTCTCTGTCAATGAAAGATCAGGTCATTGCCACCAGTGGCAAGTGTTTTAACAAGATGGGCCTGACGAAGAAAGCTTTTTCCTATCTTCCTCCTCTGTTAGGAAAACCTTAGTTCAGGCCTTGATTCTTAGTAATTTGGAGTATGGCAATTATTTACGCGCATCAGCCAATGAATCATTAACGTCCAAACTACAAGTGGTCCAAAATACACTTATAGGCAATCTTTCATCCCGCTCTTCGGCAGACCCTTTATTGAAAGACTTGCACTGGCTACCTATTACGAAAAGGTCAATTTTTAAAATCTGCTGCCTTACATATAAAACAATAATGAGAAATGGACCTAGATACCTGCGTCAAATATTTGAATCACTACTGCCCAGTTAGGGATCTGTGGTTTAAGGACAAAGCTTTGCTTATTATTTCTCGGTTCCGTCTGACTAGATGTGGGGGGCAGGACTTTTTCCTACCTAACCCCATACTATTGGAATACCCTGCCCTTATGCTTGCATCTGCCATGATTATTTAAAATCTTGAAAATTGCTCAAAATGATGTTATTTTAATTGTTCTGTGTTATGTTTGTTCTGCCTCTGTTTCATCGCTAGTGCTGAGATACTTCTTCTTAGGTGATTTGGGCGCTATAGTAAGTTATATTAACATAACATAGATGTTGAACACATGGGGGTAGAGGGAAGATTCCTGGAGATAAGCACAAACAATTTGGAATTGATTGCTGTAAATGTATCTAGCTTTACTGTTTGCATATGCCAAGAGAGAAAGGACAGGAGCCAATTAAATGTATTACCCTCAAGACCTGCTGCAGCAATTTGGTTGAAAAGAATAGTTTGAATCATGAGACAGATTAAGGAGTTTTAGTTAGGGGTGGGCGGAATGTTCTGTTCCACCAGCAGAATTGGCAACATTTTGGCCACTCCGCGTTACTTTTTAACACAGAGTTCCAGCCAAATTCTTCAAATTGCCATGTGATGAAATTGTTTCTCCCACGAAGCTCCAGAATATGAGAACTGGCAAGCGTCAGAGGGATTGTGCATCCTTTGAAGCGATTTTCTAATGCGGGGTTGCCTGTGTTTACAAGCGTTCATGGTTAGAGGGCTGCATTTCTAGTAAATTTGCTGCTGCTCGAGTAGCTTTTCTACTTGAAAGGCCTCAGACTCTGCCGCAATGCATGGTGCCATTCGCGCTGATTTTCAGCACTATTTGCACTATCAGCGCTAAATAGCAGTACGTGCAGCTTATTTTTTGCCTCTTGGTGGAATTCCATGGAATCTCAGAGAGTTTTTCTGAAGCTCTGCGAGTTCCATCCAACTCAAGTTTTAGTGCATTGATGTGTCCCTAATCGAAGTAACTTCATAGATCACCCACAATAGATAGCAGGACAGATTCAGTGTTATGTGCAGGACGAAAGTCAGCCTGAGCATCATCCCAGAAATTTGACACATGTAAATGATTTAATAATATATCAGCCATATATGTTTTAATGATTGTCAATCATTTTTAGTACTGGAATGATCAGTACCATTTTATTCTAATAAAGGCAACTCTTTAATTCCTTTAACCTCTTGAGTGCCCACGACGAGATGGTCTCGTCATGGGCCGCGGTTACGCTGTGCCCATGACGAGACTATCTCGTCATGAACCCCGCCCGCTAATGAAAGGGCCGGCACAGGGCGGGGAAAGGGCGGGGCACTCAAGGGGTTAAAGGAACTGAGAATAAGACTTTATTAGACGTAAAGATTGACTACTTCAAGCAAAGGGTCCATAATCCTAAGGGCTAACTGATGAAACTTCTTAGTGCGACAAGGTTCCGATAGGGAGACCAACTTTACTTTAGCTATTATGGAAAGTACTTCTTCCCTTAATATCTGTTGCAAGGTAGATATTTAATAGCATCGACTTCTGAGTCATCAGTGACAGGAAGATGATCCTTCGTTGATATCTGCATCAATATTGCTAACCTTGACCACACAGTAACATTGTTCACAGAACACTTGTGATGGCGTTCACTTCTGTTCTGAAGCTTGTTCAGTGTGCCACTTACAGTGAAAGTTTCCAGCAGCCATATTACATCAGACAGTCAAGACTAAGACTGGAATTCAGCTTAGTGAAACAATCTTTAGACTGTAAAGCTGCGATATTAAAATATTACTTCAGGATCATGAAGGCGTCGGACAACTCACTAAAGGCACACCTGAAATATATTTTTGAGACTTTGGATAATCCAAGGTATCATTACCTGCAGGGTGCGATTGTGTCACTTCACCCCGAGGTAAAGGCTTTGAACAACATGGACATACCATACACACAAAAAAACTGGAAAAAAGCAATACACAGGCAACTGAGGGAAATCTCAATTTACCAGAACATAAGGCCACTAAAATAACTCGGCCATCCCACTTCCTCTGATTACCTCCCATTTGGTGTGGAAGCCGCAACCATATCTATTGGAAACTTTAATCAGGCAGACCTGCAGGTCAATCCTGTATATGCGACTATTAGGATTTCCTGTTAAAGACTTTAACCCCACTTGGACCAGTCAAGGAGGAGCCGAGGAAAGCCGGCTGTGCAGCTATACACACGAATCAAGGCTGCACCTACTGCACTGCTGCCCCAAATTGGATGCATCTAGGAGGCAACTGTTGAAGCTAAGTTTCGTGGCCCAAGGGCCAAGCACATGCCAGGAAGCTTCTAAGCTCTGGTTTACGCACTCTGCCGCATGGGTCCTGTAAATATGTGAAAAATGTGTTAAAGAACTTAGGTCCGTGCTTCACCCACAAGTTATTGCCGTGCCCACTCAAAAGAAATTTGAAATGCTGATAATTCACTATTTAATCAAACCAGGACGCCCACGAGTGGCCAAGGCAAATCAAATTGGATTTGCGTGTGCCCAAAGACATGCACATTCAGGGCACATGTAGAAATGAACAGAATGAAGCCCGGCTGATGGATCTGGCTGTTTGAGCATAAAAAGGGCAACTAACCACAAAACGGTATAGAATACTTTTACCAATGTACTATGAGGTGGCTTCTAGCTGTGTATCATACAGACAGAACATCAGCACCGCTATCCCACCTAGCTTAAGTGCAAGCAGCTGTAGAAAGCTACTTTTAGCCTAGCATACCATCACATCTGCTCACTCCCATTTTTACAGGATGTTCAAAGGGTATAACCGTGACATTGGCTCACATTTTTATCACTTTAAGTAAGGTTTTTGCAATTCCTTGAACTCATTATGGCCCTTTGGTAAAATATAAAGTGAAAAGTGAATCAATCTTAGCAAAGGTCTGTGAAGTGGATCTACACTCTAATATTTTAAGTATGGTCTTAGCAAGCTCTGCAATTTAATAAGGAACTCTTTGTAATACATGCAATGTGTTCATTGCATAGAAAAACCACACTGTCAAATGTCAAGTTCCTCATTAGCCCTTTTGCACCTTAATATAGTGAGGGCCATGTGGCTCAGATGTCACCAAATTGTGATTTTTCCCGAATGAAAATTAGCGATCCACGGGCAAGGAGAAGTTATCAATTTTATATTGGAAACAAACACCATTGCTGCTTTTAGAGGTTACTTGAACTTTGCTGTCAAGTAAAGCAATATTACTGTTATTACTGTTTTTTTGTTGTTCTTGTCTGCATGTTGTTATGGTTTTCATTAACTAAACAATAAACAATTCATAGTCATAGAGTCAAACAGGGGGTTATGGAAGAGATGTCTGTGATCTCCCTGAATCCTAAAGATTTCTTTCTGCTTGTTTGCGGTTTAACTAATTCTGCAAGAATAGTATTTCTTTCTAGCTGAGTAAATCCATTTTCCACAATCAGCAATTTTTCTTTTTTTACTTTGAGTATCAGGGATCAGGTTGGAGGTGATTAAGCACCTATTTGAAGATCAAAGGAGAATGATGGTCAGCTGCCATCAGTAACCCCAAAGGGAAGAATCTGCTTTCTCATTCAGAATAGCTTTGCTGAATAATGCTGGATTTATTGCGACAATTAGTAATTTCAGTCATGTCACCTCACGAAGTAAGCATGTAAGTAAGCATCTAGTCAAGCGATAGTGAGTCAATTTCTTCTCCAGGTCCATCAGAACTGCAAAACCTTTAGCCTTGATTTACTAAGAGTTGGGCGGGTGTTCAAATCGTGCTTCACAGTTGTTTGCTACACTTGCGGCCCTTTATAATGGATAGATGCCATAGTTGGCTCTACGCCACACGGGCATGCCTGTTAAAATACTGGTAAATGACTCTCTTTTTGGTCATGTGACATAAGTTCATAGAGCGCACTCTACAAATGGCTGTTCTACTCATTGTTTTTCATTCCATCGGAGTGTGCTGTAATTTTCTTGGTAAACAATGGGCCTCATGCAAGGAATTGTTCTAATGGTACTAAACTCAGACTATTAAACTAGCTGGACATTGAGAAGCATGCACCCAGCACTCAGCAGTAAAGCGGGATCTTCAAATTGATTGCTACCAAGACAATAATTGTGTACCACTCCCAAATCATCTGAACAGTAAAAGTAATACACAGAATGTTGAAAAAT
Source organism: Triturus cristatus (assembly GCF_964204655.1). NCBI lineage: Eukaryota > Metazoa > Chordata > Amphibia > Caudata > Salamandridae > Triturus > Triturus cristatus. Next base: position 965,459,172 of record NC_140590.1, read on the forward strand.
ATAAAGCAGAAGCAAATATCAATTTCTAAAGTATGATGCTGACACCTCAATCCAGTCTTATTGTATCTCAAAAGGATGTAGGATATGAGTTCTATAAGTCAATCTAAAAAAAATCTCAAACCACTGATAACTATGATTGCCTAATGGCATTCTTTCCAGCTCTATGTGTTGTGTTGCTTCTCACCTGACATTTATAAAAACCAATGGCAAATACCTTTTGCGCTCATATGCAGCTTTTTAATCCATTTCGAATCATCATCCAATGTGCCATGATATTCTGTTCTCATCCAATCAATTGTTTTGCAGAGTTTGTTGTTGATTGATTAAGAAGACCCAGTATATAACCCATAAAATAATTAATCAATAAATCTTGCTTGTAAATTTAACAGACTTCTTGTGAGTACCTAGTCTATACTCTATGTCATATCGTAGATGCTGTGCTACGTTATAAGCATGGACCGAAACAGGATCCCCATTGATATATAAAAACAAACAAAAAACTTTAAAATGTGTCTATGAGCACAAGTCAAAGGAATTTCACGTTTTTTTACTGTAGAATTGCATAGATTTTTGAATCGCCCATGGCGGCATAAAGCACAAATAAGAAAAGTGCATTTGACATTGCCGAAAAATCTAGGAAATGCTGTATACCCATTGGACAATAGGGTAATGCGTCCAGTAGAAGGTGGAAAGCAGACATCACTTACAATAAATGCAAATTCACTTTTGAAACTGTTTTTAAAAAAAAAGAAAAATGACTTGCTGCAGTAATGATGAAACATGAGAAACCACTATCTACACAAATTAACGTGAATGTTCACAGTATTCCAAGAATTTACACTGATAATTAAGTAGGCAAGGAATTCACGGTGAACACATTTTACTTTTGTAAAATGCGTGCTATGTTCGTGATGCAAATAGCATGAATTAGGCCTTCTGTGAAACTAAGCCAGCAGCCTGGAATTAAGTATTATGTTGCAATTATATGTTATCATGAACAGCGCGTTCCAGTGACAGGCCCTTTTTGCAATCTGCGGTTCTCAGATTGATTTTTTTTTCGCCAAATCAGTCCTCGACAGTCTGGAGAGAGAATAAGACCCAATGTGTGGATGAACACGTTTTCCAAATTATTGGATGGCATCGATTTTTATTACCTTTAAGCCAGTGCCACGAAGGTTTTGGACAGCAACATGTGTCAATCACGTCAGCACAGCATTCATTGATAAAAGGCAGTGATGCATGCACATACATTATCCTTTAGTTTGAGCAAACTATGCACTATATTTGTCGGGGGGCTTGGCATGTTCTTTATATATTCTGAGGTGACTCGAGATACATTTTAATTATGCTGGCGAAATGTGCGTAATTCCCTTATATTGCAGAATGAAACATCCACGAAATTACATGAAATTCCACACGAAAGACAATATCTCAGAAATAGAAATTCTTTGCTTGGCCTAGTCTCCTGCTGCTATCTCCTGAGACTTTTATACCCAAAGTGTGTGCTGGCGTGAAAAAAATCACACGAGAAAACAGCAAATTTCACAATAAAAGTTTACTATAGCTAATAGTTGATAGTGTTGCGCAACGTAGTTGGAAAAAATACACGTCACTAACCATTAAATTGAGCAGGTGCAGTGCAGTGTACAATATTTATTTTGAGGCTATTGCTGGGCCTTCAAAATGGACTTAAACTGTTCACCCTGTATCAGTTATAATGTTGTTTACTCTCACTTGAGGAATATCTTGGTGAGCACCCGGCTGTACAAAAAGTTGTCGTTTCACCAGGAGAACTTACATATGATGAGGGCAGAGCGTCGGCTTGTAACACCAGCAAGTTATTTTGAAATGGGAATTGGGATGGCACATTTTCTGGAAATGAATGAGTGGTCCATGTCCAAATTACACTAGTTTACCGATCTGTTCTTTCGTGGCGTTTGAAGCTCAATGCACTATTGACTGACAGCTTTCAACCTTTAGAAGTTGTAAACGCCAGCTTCCACTGGCAGTCTATTACCTGTTGGTTGTGGAAGATGTCAGACTTGCGTGTGCCTTTCTGCGGTGTGCACAAAACTACTGGCTGCACCTACCTACTAATCAGCGCCTGACCTCAGTTCAGACGGGATTCTCATCCTTTTTCTTCAGCTTCAGGACGATGTTTCAGCATGTTGATTGTAAACTATTTCACTGTTTCACTCTCTGTGACCACAATCTTCACAAAGAATTTCTGAGAATGTGCTGATCACAGACGTTTGCAGAGGGCCAGGGGCTATAGACATATATTGACTTGTGAATTGAATAGGGACCCTGAGTCAGGAGCTGGATGCTCCAACTGGGGTCCTTGAACATGTCTCTGGAGAAAGCACAAACCCTCTAAGCTGAAGTGGTGCCATGGGGCCCGATTCACAGAACTAACTTAAGACAAAACCCTAAACTTACTACTTTTGGTATTCACAGAAGTTAGGATTTTGTCTTAAGTTTGTCTTAAGACAAACTTAAGACAGACTTAAAACAGAATTAAGACAAACTTAAGACAGACTTAAGTTAGGATTTTGTCTTAAGTCTGTCTTAAGTCTGTCTTAAGACAAACTTAAGACAAAATCCTAACTTCTGTGAATACCAAAAGTAGTAAATTTAGGATTTTGTCTTAAGTTAGTTCTGTGAATCGGCCCCATGGATTGTAATTCTACCTGCTACCTTGATCTGGTTCTCCCTATTATCAGGGAGCTGACCAGGGGTCGAGCTACGCATCCATACAGTGCAGCAGCTGTAACCCAATGGTTGCTCCTTAATGATCTCTAATGGTTGAATACAAATAGAACTCAGCACTTAAGAAAGAGCAAGTAATAAGTGAAACAATCCAACATAACAGAAAAGAGAGGCAAAGAGAACAAAAACATACGGTGTGAAGAATGGAGGGGTAGAGGAGAAAGGACTTGGCCTGGCGGCACATATCAGTGGTGCTGAACGTCCGGCATCCACTATCTAAAGCAGTGATCTTCAAACTTTTAAATGCCATATCCCCCCAGTGACGAAAAAAATAATCATCGCCCCCCCTAAACTTTTTCCAGAATTATTTCATTAAATTGGCAATGTTTAAATAGGTCTAGATTTATTTAAATATTGCAGTTAAGTTCTATTACAATTTTAAAAACAGAATCAAATGCATGATTGCCAAACTTACTGTTCTGGTCAGGCAGGCCTTATTAACAGTAAAAGTATCCACAGTGTGATTATTAGAAATGGGGTGGGGGATTTTTTTTCACCTTCCCCCACCCAGAATATAAATGACAAAAGATGATAGTGATGGCCATTTACAGAGCGGCTTACAGACACTCATTTTTTCCCAGCTGAAAACAAAGCAGCTATCAGCATAATACTTCTTTTGACTATAGCCTGGCAAAGTCCCCCTCCCCCTGGAATCACTTGAGGCCCTCAGAGGAGGGCCTGCCCCCCAGTTTGAAGACCCCTGATCTAGAGTGAACATTGGAGATAAGTGAAACATGCTATTTATTCGAAGGAGTATACTGAGAGGCTGACATAGATATTGAAGTATAGATTATATGTCTCAGAGTCCATTCCGCTCTGATTATCTTGTATAATTATTCTTGTATGCAAACCTTTAACATTATATTGGATGGAAAAACTACAAAGGAGTGCTTTATAATTTGTTTGTTCTCAGTATTGGTCAAAAGGATCCTTTACGTAGATTTCAAGTAATACATAAATAATTAATAATTTGTGATGTTAAAACCTTTGAACTTCAAGGCTGTGAAGTGTCCTTCTTTACAGTAGCGGCTCCTGGAGGGAGTGCAGAGGGCAGTGGGGCGGGGGAGGGGCAGGGTAGTAAACTTGGGCATATGGCCGAACCAAGGTAAGTACAGAAATAAATACATTTTAAAAATTACATTGCGCACGCTACATCGATATTTGGCGTTGCAGCGTGAGCAATGTAATTCATTTGATTTATTTATTTCTGTACTTACTTTGGTTCGGCCATATGCCGGAGTTTACTATCCCCCACCCTGCCCTTTCCTCGCCCCACCCCACCGCCCGAGGCACTCCCTCCAGGAGTCGCTACTGCTTCTTTACAATTTGGTGACGAGGTTGGAATTTGATTGATGAGGATTGGAGGTGTTGAAATTTACGCTGATTCAGATTCATCTTACACAATAATTAATGAAGAGGTGTGGAAAAACAACTTAGTGAACCACATCTGAGAAAAATTGCTACCCACAAACGTTAGGCCAGAAAGATTCTCTGGGGAAAAAATGTAAGTGTTAGGTTACAGGTCATTACTCTTCATATTTAAGAATAGGGAGAGTCAAGGAAATTTGTACATCTCTACGAAGGGACCATCAGTATTGGGGTGGCATGATCAAGGCAACCTTGGAATGATGTTAAACCAATGATTCAGAACCAGTTATGATTGTAAATGATGGGGAGGAAATAGGCAAGGTAATGTTAGGAAAATGTCTTAATGTATTTTCAGGTAAAATTGGTAATCCTACAAACTGTGGACATTGTATCATCCTTAAGGAGACGGCACAACCGAATTTCTTTTTATCATTTTTTATGTAACTTGTGCATTGTTCATATTCTCCCTTATGTAAAGCGCTCTGATACCTCCAGGTCTAGCAAGCCCTATATAAAACTCCAAATAAACAAATAAATAAATAAATAAATCTAGGAATATTCCGATGTTATTGAAGGATGAGGTACAGAAAGAGTTGGATAGATTGTTACAGGCAGGGATTATTGAAGAAATTGAGGCAGCGGAATGGTTTTCTCTGGTCGTTATCGACCGACCGAGAAATGGCAAAATCAGGTTATGCATCGATTTACGCTACCTAAATTACAACATTGTTATTGACAAATTTCCCTTACCAAAAATATTGGAAATGCTTGATTCTGTAGATGGTCCTTGTTGGTTTACTTCCTTAGACTTATCTGCTGTGTATCACCAAATTTCCTTACAACATAACTGTAAAGAATACACTGCATTCATCGCACACATGGGGTGTTTTCAGCGCAAAAGAATGCCTTTCGGGTTGGCGTCTGCAGTTGCAGCCTTTCAGAGAAAGATGCACCAACTCTTTGGCAAGATTAAAAATGCTAAATGCTTCCAGGACGACATCTTAGTATATGGGAAGTTCAAACAAGAGCATGGTTTAACTCTAAATGCTGTGTTGAAATTTTGAATGACAGGAATCTCACTGTTGAGTATTCTAAATGCAAGTTTGCAAAAAGTTCAGTTTCCTACCTGGGGCATGTATTAAGTGAGAAAGGAATTTATCCTAAACCAGAGTTAATTGAGGCCATTACTAAATCACCAGCTCCCTCCAACAAGGCGAAATTAAGATCCTCTTTGGGCGTCGCGGAGCTTTAATCCAAGATTGTTAAGGGGTTTTCTAGCAAAATTTACAATGTAAGACTATTTTTACCTCAAAATAATACATTTTGTTGGACTTCTTTGTGTCAACAGGAATTTGAGCAGATCAAAAAAGACATTGCTAATGTTGTCACGGTAGATGCAAGTAATAAAGGGGTAGGTGGTGTGTTAATACAGAAGGATACCAAAGGACTTGAAAGGACCATTAATTTTACCTCAAGGGCCCTGTCACCCACAGAAGAAAAGTTTTCTGTAATAGAAAAGGAAACCTTAGCGTGTAGTTGGTCTCTAGAATCTTTTAGACCATTTGTATGGGGTAAAGCATGTGTGGTGTGGACAGATCACAAACCTCTTGTCAAGTTGCTGCCCACTGAGGGTATGTTCAGTGCGTCAGCTCGAATAGCATGAAACTTCAGGCCTTCATTAATTCTGTGGAAGATGTCCCAGGTAGGAGCAATGTTGCTGCTGATGTCCTTTCTACAATGCCTTTCAATATAAACAAAAGTGAGGAATCTGAATGGGAAGATTTTAGAATGGCATATATTTTTGATCAAGGAATAGCTTGTATTAAGAAAGAAGAATGGATTGAGAAATTTGCTTGTGACCCTGTGTTAGTGAAACTAGGGGAGTAAAGTAGATCTGGTTGGCCAAGTAAATCTAACCTTACTGAAGAGTTAAAGCAGTTTTAGTAGGTAAGAAGTGAATTGGCGGTCGAGGATAATATAACTAAAATGGGAGAGAGAGTAATTCCTCCGAAGAATCTTAAAAAGAAAATGGTCACTCTATGTCAGGAAGGACATTCAGGGATTGTCAAAACCAAACAGAAGGTTAAACAGTGGTTTTGGTGGCCTGGATTAGATTTATATGTGGAAAGATTTGCAAGAGATTGTATTGCTTGTGCCAATTATGACAAGTCATTAAGAAAACGAAAACCTAGCATTTGCGTGCCTATTGTTCCGAATGGTCCTTGGGTAACCGTGGCCATAGACATCACAGGTCACATTAGAGAGAATCGGAAGTATGTTATAGATTTAATTGATATTTTTTCCAGATGGCCTGTCATTAAAATTGTAGAGAGAATAGATTGTGACGCTGTTTTGAAATTCTTGGATGAGGTTTTTCTTAATAAAGGTATTCCCAAAGAAGTAATTAGTGACTATAGCGTACAATTTATTTCTTATGAGGATTATTTTACCAAGGTGGGGACTAAGCATAAGACTAAATCTCTTTATAATACCAGTGGCAATGGTATGATTGAACGCTTCAACGGGGTGATCAAGAATGCAGTACAACTGGCCATGAAGAACAAGGAAAATTGGGAAATTCAAGTGGTTAAGGTTGTATGGGCTTATAGAACATCTCCTCATGATGATTTAGGCACGTAACCTTTTGTAGTCATGAGAGGCAGGGCATCCAGAACAAAAGCTAACCCGGATTGGCTTTTACATACTGTGACTAATAACATTTCCATGGAAGAAATCAGAAAAAAATTGTGGAGACTCATTTGAAGTATAAGGAGCAAAAGGATTTGAGGGAGAATTCTAAGGATACTAAAGTGGAAGTAGGTCTGGTGGTGAAAGTGAGGAAACCAGGTATAGTTAAGAAGGTTGAGAGTCAATTTTCCAAACCTTTAACTGTTTTTAAGGTTTTACACAATTCTCTTATTTTGAGTGATGGCAAGGTTTGGAATTTAAAAAGGATTGATGTTGTCAACCAAGCAATGGTGAAGGATCAAGAGTTACCCAAGCAGGAAGTAAATCTGGACCGGCTTGGTGATGACATCATTAGCGAGAGTAATGTAGAGAACAATATGGAAGGTGGTGTAAGAGAAGGAAGTGAAGCAAGTGTGGAAAGACAAGATGTGGACGAAGGTTTTCCGGATGTGAAAGAAAGTATTGAAGCCAGTTGTAGCAATATTTCTTCTGAAGTGAGAAGTGAGAGACCATCTGAGGTTGGTAAACGAGCAAGAAGCAAACCCAAATGGTGATAGGACTATGATTGTGATCATGATTTTTCTTTCTTTTTTTTGTTTTGTTAGAGTATAAGAAGCATCTTTTCCTTGTAATTTTTGTAAAACAGGGAAGATGTGTTATGTATGTTCTTGTACATGTTATTACTTCAATGTGCATGCCCGTGCCATTCCCTGGTTATCACTGGGGAATTCTAGATTGTGCGAACATCTGTTCCAGGAGTCGGCTGAGAAAAAGTGTAACTGAAGGTGTTCGTCTCCAACCTTCTCAACAGACTGCAGATTGTACAAAATGTGGCCGCTCGCCTGGTCCTAAAGAAACCACTCCACACCTCTTCAGGACCATTGTTACAACAACTCCACTGGCTCCCTATCCGACAGAGAAATAATTTTAAGCTTTGCTGTCTCACCCATACAGCTCTTTATGGTGTGAGCCCCAGCTACCTGGCAGACAAATTCAAAGTCTACTGTCCGAATCGCCATCTTAGTTCGGAAGGTAAAAGGTTGATGTTGGTCCCCCGGTTTGAGAAGTTGAGGAGGCAAAACTGTTGTCCATCTGGCCTCGAAATTCTGGAACTCCTTGCCCGAACACCTGCATAAATGCTCCAATCTACTCCGCTTCAGGAAACTCCTGAAAACTGCATAATTTAGAGCTTAAACCTGTCTGCCCATGTTCGTCTGACTTTCCCGCTAGGATAGCGCGGAGATACCCCTATGGGGGTGATTCCTGCACTCTACAAATCCCATACATACATACATACATACTTGTGGCGCTTTCATTAAATCTTTGAACTTCAATGCGGTGAACCGACCTTCTTTAAAAAAATTCACAGTAGTGGGAAAATTTGTTTGTCGTCATAGCAAGTAACAAAATACCTTTTCCCACCCTAAACTTGATGTGCATAAGGAGCATAATTCCAATGTATCTTATAACTGTTAACCTCTTAAAAGCTTCTTTAGCTATTTAGGCTTTTCAGCGGTTAAGCCTCCTTACCTAATTGTGCACATAACGTTGAAAGATCACACTGCACCAAATCTCTAATTCTCCTTTAATTAAGAAGCAGATAATATGTAGGACCCACCCTGGCAAGCTCAGACAGCAATTGCCAGTACAATATTCCAATTCTAAAAATTCTATGTTCTACTTGCAATGTCACAAACCCAAAGGGGTTGCGAAGCTATATATTAACACATTAACTAATACATTTATATGCAACAAATGTATCCACGCCAAATTTGCGCCCTTTTTCCCCTCATCCTAGGGATTCTAAAGGTACCCTGGGTTTGTGGATTTCCCTTCAGGGGACTGAGAAAACAGTCGAAATATAGCTATATTTTGAGTTTTGGGGGAAAAATAGGAAAAAAGTGCTTTGCAAAAAAGTGTTAGATTTTTTCCTAAACATGGCATCCTCAGAATGTTTGCTGTGCTAAAGTGACCATCTTCCCAGCTTTCAGGATCATGCAGAGTTGAAACAAGAAGCCTCACTGTTAACTACAGTTTTGCCATTTGTCAAAGAGGTATCCCATTTTTCTTATTTTTTTGTGCTTTCAACCTCCTTCCAGTTTGTGGTGAAAACCAGTGTGAAACCCATGGATGATCCAAGAACACTACAGATTTCTAAAAAGTAGATGCATTCTAACTTCAGCAAGGGGTCATATGTTTCGATCCCTCAAGGATTTTCTAAAGAAACTAACTGTTGAAATAAAGAAGTGTTGAAAATGAGTAAGAAAAACTTTTTGCCACTATGACTAATTTACAGAAGCAATATACCATTACGTCTGCTAGTATCTTCTGGTTGCTGGTATATATCGTGTTTGTAGGTTCTTCAAGAACCTGAGGTGCCCAGAGCCAGCAACTGAGCTGCACTGTTCAATGGTTCTTCTTTGTTTAAGGAGTATAGACCAATTCATATAGGAAATATGTAGAGGGCAAAATGGGTATGAAGGAAATCTATATATTTTTTAAATGGGCACAAGATAGGGCATTTAGGAGCAGTGCCTATTTGCCCATCTATGAATTTGTGAAAGCTAGCATGTGATTCATAGGGCATTTTTCAAAATGCCTTCTTTCTTACATACTGGTTTACTTTTAGAAGGTTCAAATGCCGAAAAATCCAATTGGTAATAACAAATGTTATACTATTTAATGTTGCCACATCTTTACTTCTTTCACTGTCCTCGGAACCTCTCCCGCTTCAACATCGGATATCTATCCACGATTTGGGGCAGTGTCGTGATTGTGCATGTCATGTCAAAATTACAGTTAATCAGTTTGCACTGTCATTATATTTCAGGTTCACCGTAAAACACACACATCTCGTGACTCCTAACGTAATGCAACTCAGTTACCTGTCTATAAAACTGCTACTTGCATGTAGCCTGGTCTGTGCCCTTGTCTTCTTTGCTGCCTGCAACCACTACGGGACTTGCTGATGACATATATGTCCCCACATTTCATGATTTTCATAGTGAAGTGACAAAGATTGCAAGCTTTTGTGAAGCTGCAACAAATTTCATAGACTTTTGCAAAGTATACCTTTCTGTGCAATTTGTATGGCCTCATTCAAAATATAGAACCATCTTTATAGGCAGTGAAGAGGGTGGCATCAGCAGAACAGGAATATATGTTTGCTATTAATGAATGCACACATGTATAATCAGATCAGACTCTTTATTTCCAAGAAATGCATTCCTACAGAAATATTGCACTTTATTCAATTTATTGACATAAGCAATTACAAATATCATAAAAATCTACAATAAATAACAATTAATTAAATCAATACAGCAAACACAGAACACCAACCTAAAACAAATGTAAAATGGTATATAAATTAAAAATATCTTAAAATTAATTGAGCGATCTGCAGCCCATTATCCCACACTTATCTAAATGTTTGAAAGAACAACAGTTTAACCAACACATGCAACGCTCATTCCATCAGCTAAGGCTACAAGAGAGCATTATACAGGCCTACATAACATAATCCGGCAGAGAGACAATCCATTTAAAACAAGCATTGCATTGCCAATAGGTCTCGCTTTTGGGACCTTATAAGTATTTAGTTATGCAGCACAATATCCTTGTTGCACCAACATCAACTGTTGCATGGCTAAACACTTATAAGGTACAAGGTTTAGCCATGCAACAGCTGATATGGCACCAAGGATATTGTGCTGCAAAACTAAATACTTATAAGGTCCCAAAAGCTAAACATATTGGCTATGCCAATGCTTGTTTCTATTGTGCGTAGCTGTGGATTTTGGACCCCAACTTAGGCGGAACCTATGGTAACCTAGCAAGCTTGTACATTTTTTTAAAGTAGACACCTAGGGAGATCCAGGGGGAAGTGCCTTCTATGTGTCCCACCACCTTGATTAACCCAGAATCCCTTGCAAACCTCAAACTTTGACTAAAGAAAAAAAAATGTTCATCATATTTCTGTGATGGAAAGTTCGGGAATCTGCAGTGACCCACAACATGCCTACCACCTAGCATTCTCCCAAGTCTCCCGATAGAAATGACACCTCATTTGTGTTGGTAGGCTTAGTGCCTTCAAGAGGCAACAGACCAAAATGCAACATGGACACATCACATTTTTCCACTGCCATTAGCCGCTGATGTTAGGCCTTGGCTCAGTTGGCACTTAGGGAAAGCTAGCAAACCTGTACGTTTTTTAAAAGTAGACAACCTAGGGAGTCCAGGGGTGCATGACTTGCACAGCTTTAACTAGGTAATTTTACCAGAACTCAGAAATTACATGTAGGAAGACTCATTAATGCAAGCATTGCAGTAATTTGTGATATAACCTCAATACAACAAAAATGTCCAATTATTATTCAATTATGGTTCACACAGTTAATAATCCTCAAAATGAATCTTTATTAAACAACTAGGTGATGCAGTCAAAAAAGCAGAACAAATACTATATGAGAAAGTACAACAATGGATCTATAGGTTGTAAATCTTCACTGAGGAAGGAACGATGACATTCCATAAGTACACCTTAATAAACCATAATACTGGAATGTGCTTCACATCATAAAAATGCTGGGGATTACACAACTTGAGCTCAATTTGCAGTGAAATTGAAAAAATGTAATCACACACAGTGTCTTCTCTGAACATTTCTCCCCCCCAAATATGTTTTTACCTCCTGCATTCTTACTTCATCCCAAAATTTAAATAACAAAGGATTATCCCTCAATGTCTGTTTAGCCTTTCAATAATGCATCAAATAAATATGGGAATTCTGCCAAGCAGATCAATATATGTACTTCTCATCGTCTGCTTGGCACAAACTGGTATCCTGAGGCCTTTTCCACATATAAGCGAATATAGCACGGAGGCATCAGAACACTGTAGTGCCGTCTGATGTCATTACGGTGAATCCCTTTTGTCATGTGACTCTGAAACTTGTAAGTAGCATTCACTGAGAACTCCAACCAAAGTGCAGGAGCTGGGGTGCAGGAGCAGAGATAGCGAGTGCAGAATACTTGGACAAAGTAAGATGAGGGCGGCAGGTGACACATGTAATATAAATGTATTCTGAAGAGAAGCAATTCTTTAGCAACCTTTTGTTTCTTTATCCTGTTAGTGTGTGACTACAAGGTCCATCCTTGTCTAGTGTCCTAAGGCACACATGATGGACACCAGTCTGCACAGATTCTGTGGGTGTCAGAAAAGAGGAAATGAAGGGACTACTGCTGAGAGACTGTGTGCTAGCTGGGCCTCGATCTAAGGCAGACCAGGCAAAATTAGAATAGTCATTTAGAGACCTTGTAGATCAATACAACTCTTAAATAACACTTTTTCTACACAGCCAGTTAGGAATTGACACATTTTCTCTCAATTCTTTATTTCAAAAAGCAGCAGAAAATCATTGGTGAAGCTTAGACACAGACACTCTTAAACAGGACAGAAACTTAGTAGTTTATTGGCAATGCAAGTACAACAAAGGAAAGCATGGATATAAATAATAGGACTGGGAAATTGTAGTTGATGACTACCAATACATCCGATAGACATAAAAAAAAACATTTGCCAAGTTCAACAGTAGGCAGGCCAGCCTCAGCAGAAAATGCCCTTTAGAGTCCAATGAACCATCTACAATGAGAGAAAGTGGCAGAACAATCATGGAGAATAAATGTAACCTCCTAGCTAGATCTCTTACTTGCTCACGCAAGTTCTCTGCAATGACAATAATTGAACCTCGTAATCTGTGGCCTTATTGTGTGACAGAAAGTTCCTTGTTCACATTCTTAAACCTTTGGTATTCAAAGTCATCTGTAAGAAATCAAATGTGTTTATTCCAGGACTGCTAAGTAATAATTTGTTTGAGAACACACAGATCTCAATCTGTGCTTGTAGCAGGTTGGGAGGGACTCGACTGAAAGAGGTATCATAATAAAAGCGGAACATCGCCAGTCCGCCTCCCTCCTACACCTAAGGAGCCCCAACAGTTTTCATAAAGATGAGGAAATGGTGTCCCAAAGACTCTCCAATGAGAGAGAACTGCTATAATCAGGGAAAGTATCCTGCATGGTCCTAGAGAGGGATCTGAAATCCAACCTATGGTCCTGACGAAAGCCAACGACCCTAGAAGGGAAACTTGTTAACCAGACGTCTTGTGCTATAGATGTGTGGGACACATTAATTTCTTGCAACACACATCCCGTACACCTTTTATCCTTGTTACTACCTCTTGTAATTTGTAAATAAATTCAGAGTGTTTGCAGGTAGGAGGAAATTTTAAGCACGTTATTTTATAAAAAAGGATCCCAAAAATGTCTCGGCATGAGAGACATTCGCTCCTGGTGAAGGACAGACCCAATGATGTCCCTACTAATCATAAGTACGTCAGTGGAAAACATGCCACTGACTGAACATCACCGTTGAGGGTCCTACGAGAAACTCAGTGGGAGATCCTCGATTTGATATTGCACTTTTCCACTCTCCTTGTTTCTATTTTCTATTCTGTATTTGTAGCAACAAGAATTTGCTCCTTTGAAAGAGCTGCAGGTATGCTTGACATGACTATGAAGTAAACGTAGGCTTCAGCCGCCTTAGACTTTGTACTATGACACTGTACTGGCACCAGTGATGGCTCCTCCGCTAAGGCAGAGGAGCCTCGCCCCAATGCCTTTAAGCAGGAATAGAAAGGAAAAACGAAATGATAATACCATAATGTTATCATCATTTTATTGTGTCCTCCTGCTGCGGCAGCTTGCATGAGGGGGCAGGGTGGGACTGAAGAGCAATGACAGTTTGGTCAGTCTTCTCGGGCTGCCCAAACCTGTCATGCGCACTTTCCCTATTCTCCTTGCAGGCTGAATTACAGCCTGCATGGAGAACATGTCCATCCCTCCAGTCCCTGGCTGAGTGCCATGCGGGCACTCAGACAAATCACAACGCTGCATTGCAGCATTGTGATTTGTCAGGGGAGCCTCTGTGCTGGGTGCTTTCTGTTCCTGGAAGACGAGAACAGGATCAGAGACACGGGAGCAGACGGGAAGGTAAGTGTTTTGGTTTTTATTTTGACCCACGTGTCTCCCTATGCCACCCTGAGGCTGCTTCGCCACCCGTGAGTCATGTCAGCCGCCACCACAACCCCCATCTTTTGATGCAAGGAGGTATTTTAGATTTTGGGTTCCCAGAAAAGGTGAGTAGAGCTTGGGGGTCAGTGAAAAGGGTGAAATGTTTTCTATTGAGAAACACATGGAAGTGTTCAAAAGCCCACACCGCAGCTAAACTTTCCCTCTCAGGTTGTGAATAAGAATGCTCAGTCAGTGACAAACTCTTGCTCGCATAAGCCACGAAGTGCCTTTGAACATAGTTGTATCCACTGTCCAGTGCAAGGATTGCACCTAACCCCAATGGGCTAGCATCCATTTCAATCGCAGTATGAAGTTTCAGATCAAAACAGGCCAGATCAGTAGCGTTCTCAATTGCATGTCTGATTTTCTGAAAACTTCTGTCAAATTCAGGTGACCATTTGAACACAGCATTCTTTTTGTCTAGTCTCTGAACGGGGTACTGACTGTGCTAAAGTCACGGATATACGTAGAATAGTAAGTGACTATGCCGAGGAAGGATCACAGCATTTTTACATCTTGTAGTGGACTAGTGGATGACAAGGCTTGCACTTTAGGTGGATGTGGTGTTGTCCTCTTTTTTGAGGACATATGCCCAAGGAACTTGGGTTTTGTTTGGTGAAATCAGGCTTTTCTGCATTCAAAGCAAGACCAGCATCAGTCAGCAAGCGGCATACTTGGGTAAGTACTTTATCATGTTCTGTTCGATTGGCCCCAAATACCAGTATATCATCACTGTAATACAAATCATGTGTGACAGGCTGCATTACTCCACAAATGACATCTTGAAAGAGGTCTGCAGCTGACGACACCCCAAAACGTAGTCTTTTGTGTCTGAACAAACCAGTATGGGCCAAAAGACGGTAATGTACCTGCAGTTTTCCTCGAATTCGAGTTGATGGTACCCCTTGTTCAGAATGGAGACGAGAAAAGATTCAGCACCATTCTGCTGTGTAATCATATCTGCAATGTGTGGACCTGGATGTTGTTCTCTCTCAATTCCCTTGTTAGCTTGGTGCATGTCAATGCAGATGCACAGGGAACCTCCCTTGTCCTTTTTGGGCACTACCATTATGGGTGCCACCCTTGGTGTTGGACCAGCAGACCGTTCAATGATGTCATGTTTCATCAGCATTTCCAGTTCTTTCCAAACAGCTTCCTGTAAGTGAACGGCAATTCGATGATCCCATTGAGCAACAGGGCAAATATGATGTGAAGTTGCACTTTCATGGTCTTAATCTTTCTTAGTCCATGAAATAATAATGGGAACTGACGTATGATGTCTGCATGTGCATTAATGTCGTAATTGATGAAAATCAGACCCATGTCTGCAGCAGTACTGAAACTGAGTAAACTTGCACTCGACAAAGTACTTTTAAGAACATGAAATGGTGCATGTACCTTCGTCTTCTTTTTTTGCATGGTGGCTACAAATTATCCTTGGCTTTGCAATTGGGTGGAGACAGTCCACATGTATATTTTTGTCTTTGAAGGTGTGAGACGGGGTACCAGTAATAGTTAAATGTACTTCTCTGCTGGCATGATGTTTATCGAAGCACCACTATTGATGATGAAAGCTATGGAACAACCAGTCACCTTTAATGCAATCTTGGGACAATGTCCAAAGGAACATGGTTGTTTCAAGTGACTATCTAGCATGTGCTTCTGACATTCGCCAGGTGGCACCATCATCTCACAGCCATCTTCTTCACCGCCGGTCAACAGTGGTGTTGAAGAACTTTTGGAGGATAAATTTGATGACAATCAACTTTGTTTAGTTTCCACTTGCCTAACTTGATGTCACTGCTTGGTCTTGAGGGAGTGGCCAGAGGATTTCTGGAACTTTCCGGCATCCATTTTCTCTTTTCAACGTGAGTCAGTCTTTCACTTTCCAAACCATTGCAAAATGGTTATCTTTCCAGTGACCTGCTCATGTTTGCCCAGTGGTGGGAAATTTACCTTTATGTGAAAAAGAGAATCCGCATTGAAAACACAATTTATTTTTCCTGAGAGACATCACTTTGTGGCCTTCAATCTTGTAACTCTGCTTCCTTTTCATGGTCAATGCTGATTCACACTCGGCTACTCTGGTTTCCATATCAGTAGCTTGTAGATCAGCACATTCTTCGGCTCTCGCAGTCATGAGCACTCTCTCCAGACTGAGTGTCTCATGCAGCATAAATCGTCTAAAGAAATTGGAAAGGCAACCATTGATGACTCAGAAATTAATGGCTTCTTCATCATTGGATTCATTGAACTTGCAATGTTTGTTGAGGCCTCTTGTCTTTCAGCAAACATCTCCATTGGTTCTCCAGCTTGCTTTCTAGCTTGGTTAAAGAAGTACCTTTCATAGCCGAAGTTCAGCATTGGATTTATGTTAAACTCTAAACCACTTTAAGCTGTTGGTAAGAGAGTTCATCAGCTTGTGTTATTTTCTTATTGCCTCTTTCACACCATTACCAACAAGGTTCTTTAAGTATTTAATGATCATTTTGTCATTTATTTTTTCCAGTGCGTCGATGAAATCATTGAACATCTCAATCCAGTCAGTCCACCTGATGCCAATATTCAGTTTTTTGGCAGTATTGGATGGAAGCTGCGGTTTTAAAATCATGGCGGCATCATAACCACTTGTGGGATTTCCTGCTGTTTTCAGCAAGACTTGCTCTGGTGCTGTGCCTGCTTTATGCATACCATCTTTAAGCCCCAGTCACGGGCTTGCACCAGTGCTATCATGACCACCATGATGTTGTATGGGTTTTGCCGGCACAGCGCTTGCACTGTGCTTGTGAAATCTATTGAATATCATATAAATTTTAAAATAGGCTTATATCCCACCCTTACTTTTCATTTGTTTGTGTGCTTGCCACTTACTTTTCCTCCGCTTCTATTGATTGTAGCATGCTATTTCCTGTTGTTCTTTGTGTGCTTTTCTTATCAGTGGCACATGGCCTATGTACTCCATTTCAACTGCTTTTGTTGAACTTCTTTGCGTGCGTGAAGCTCAGCGAAGGTTTTGGGCGCATACAGAATGACACATTGACAGGCACGAAGTGTATTTTTTGGGCACTCTGCCCTCCTCCCTCTCATTCCTTCAGCATAATTACTTTCAAGCAGAGCTCTTTCCCTAATGTTGTTGCTTTCACCAGGCCCCACACACGCATGCTCATCATGCATTCCATGTTTGAACGTTTGTATCTGTCCAGTGTTGGGGAATTGACACTAGTAGTTTACAGTAAACTGGTAGTACCCAATGCCCCGTCACTGGACAGACTTGAATGTTAAAACATGCAATGCACAAGTCACGTTTCTTTTAGAACTTATTTGCCTACCTGCCTGATATGACAATCATTGCTCACTGATGCGAAGGTCAGGCAGGCAGGCAGTTTTCTCAAAGCACATGCATTAGTGCGCCTGTGCCATTGAAATGGTTTTAGTCGTTTAAACAGCATATAGGCTAAAAAGATACCAGCCCTTGCTGCAATACTTTGGGATCCTCAAAGATCGCCCACTAATGATGCAAAGAGTGTCATATTTTCAGCCAGCCTCGGGCTTCTTCAACATCAGCTATCTCTATGCACTTTGCCACTACTTCCCTTCTTTGTTCCACCTCTTTCAGCGCTCATGATTGCTAGAATGCAAGAAGAGAAATTACACACCGAGAAACCGAGGAGACTGCACCCTCCTAAAGGAGACTTTGCCATCCGAAAACAGTGACAGCATGTCTGCACCAGGTAAGGAGTGAGACTGATCATAATGGTAACATGTTCTTCATGTTGTTTACATTATTAAAGTTTGCACTACACCTTTAATAATATAAACAGCATGGAGAGCATGTTACTAGATGAGAACAACAGTAACGTGTTCACCATGGTGTTTACATTATTAAATGTTATGCTGTTGACAACAGTAACGTGGTTTCTGTGGTGTTTGCATTATTAAAGTGTGCAGTCCATAATTTAAGAATGCAGACACCAGAGAGAACATGTTACTATTGTACTGATGATAATAATTCCATTGAGCGATATTCACACACTGCAAACACTGCACAATTAACTCCCAAAACAAAAGTTTTAAAACCTGCTTGCTTTCCTGAAATAGCCATGATCAAATAAAACAAGCCAACAGGTTCGCCTATGCAAAATATATTGGCTTTGTCAATGTTATTTTACATGTTGGGCAGCAGTTGGGCTGCTGTGCAGCATAGCTTAAATTAAACAAAAAAGCGCTATGACGCGGCCAGTATCAACCACGTCATAGCGCTTTTTTGTTTGATTTAAGCCATGCTGCACAGCAGCCCAACTGCGGCCCAACATGTAAAATAACATTGACAAAGCCAATAAATTTTGCATAGGCGAACCTGTTGGCTTTTCCAATGCTTGTTCATCTTTGTTGGTAAGTGACAGCCTTGTATCTTGCATAACTAGACAATGTAGCTAAACTCTGGAACACCCTGCCCCTACATCTTCGCTTGGAGTCTCGCCATCTCCCCTTTCGAAAACTTCTTAAAACATGGTTATAATCTTCTCAGCTCTCCTCCTGTTCTGCCGCCAGCGCTGGGATGCCTTAGGGTAGCTATGCGCTTAATAAATTCTGAATAATAATAATAATAGGTTCACTTCCGTTCTCAACGGTCTGCATTGTCCCTGGTTTTCTCTGTCTTTAGCATTTTGTGACACCTGGGTGATTCTGCTTTTGGTGCTTTGACTCCACATGCGCCAACTGTTGACTGCTTCACTTTGATTGAGGCCCATGTGGCATGCACAAGCCGTTTGCTAGATCTTGGCAAACTCTCAGGGAGGAATGTATGATGTTACTACGCCATCTATTATCCCGCAGTAGGTTACAACGCGGATGTTACAATGACCGCGTTGTTACCACGCATGGCTTTACATGGCAAGTCGTTTCTACGACTTGCGCTAGATGGCGTGCTGGACTTAGGAATAGTATAAATTACTATTCCTACTCCAGTTAGCGCAACAGCAGGGAATGTGTTGGATTTAAAATCCAACACATTCCCTGGTGTTGCACGCCACCTAGCGCAAGCCGTAGAAACGACTTGCGTTGTAAAGCCACGCGTGGTAACAATACGGTTGTTGCAACAACCACGTTGTTACCCACCTGCGTGGTAACAGCGTTGTAAACGCTGTTTCCCCTCAGGGAGAGCATTCTGATTACTTCAGGTGGCAAATCCTCTAAATATTCACCAGTTGTAGCGTCCTTCCTAGCCTGGTAGCATGCAAATGACGACGCCGCACATGGATCTCAGTAGTGCACTTCTTTATTCTTCAGAGTGCAACCATTAACTAACTGTTAGCATTGCTCCATCAACTTTATTAACCACACCCAGAGACATCCAAACGATTATGTTATTCCTACATCCATCTTGCGTCTCAACCTTGTTTCGATTCTATTTGTCTTTCCCCAATAGATTTCCCTGATTGTAGCGACTTACTCGACCTAGACCAATCACTATAGTTACACTTGTTGTGCTATATATTTTTACATCCGACTTCATCGCCCTTACTTTACATCAATAGGTATGTGATATATCTCTATCAGTGGCTATCGTGCGATTTAGTTACATCTTTCCTCGCTTACCAATCACTTTTTATTTAGGGCTCACAGTTGTGATATATGATTTACTCAACCATATATATCTGTCTAAATAGTGTTCTTTACTACTGGTGCACCCTTTTTTTATTTCTTTTCTGCACAGTCCTTTTTTAAAATTTATTTTTTATGATTAGTAACACTTTTATCTCCTGTGTTTTTGATATGCGTCTCAGTTTGTTTATGTTTGGTATTTTTCATCACTTTCTCACATTCTTTCTGGTGAGATTGACTTTCTTTCTACACACTGGTGTTTTCACTACTTGGTATAGTGGCTTCTTTTGATATTAGTGGTATTGCATGAGTTTGTTGCTTCACCCTCATCTGTGTTCTTTTTTTTGGCTTGATGTAATGTATATTTTATGATGGTTTTATATATTTAGTTTTTCATATTATATTTGTTTGTGTACAGCCTTGAGAAAGTCTATAGTACCAATAAGTACTGACGAAAAACGTGTTGGCTGTACTCTTTCTTGGACTTTGACTCAGCTATCAAATAAAAAGAACATTATCCACCTATATCACGTGGACCTTTCATCTCATATTTTTGAACTGTGGACCTTCATAGATGATTTCTTGATATATATAAATGTCTGTATCACTCTGAATAACGCAGGTTCTTCACTATTTGTTATTCAGTTGGACTCTTCATTTACTATTTGTGGATGTGCTGAAATAGCTCTATTTTTCATTTTACATTGTCAGATTGTTCTACATATCTGCCTGATAGGCACTCTTGGGTAGTGGGTGCCTGTAGCTGGTCAAGCACCCTGCTCTATTATAATTCCTCATTTCATTGTTCCACGCCATTGACTTTTATTCATGTACTTGTTTATACTTTGATGTGCAGGTCTTTTCCCATTTGGGAACACTACTACCCTCCTCTATTATTATTCCTACAGAGTTCATCAGGGACCAGAAGGATTACTTAATAAATATGGAGAAGACACTACAGTATACATGTTTCACATGTACGAAGACACACTGCTATGGATTGATATGGAACAATAAATCCTACAACATGCTTGAAGTCTGGCACTACTCTACCTGGCTAGGAAGTTTTCGTTTCCACACACTGTAGCACATCTGTAATCCAAGCTATGCTCACTATTTGGAAATGGGTGCATGCAAACCAAGCCACCATCCCCCGCATCCGAAGAGTGACCGCCGGCGGCAGATCATTCTCCCACCTCGCCGCCAAGACATGGAACACCCTCCCCATCCGCCTACGGCAGACCGAAGACCTTCTATCCTTCAGGAGAATCCTCAAGACCTGGCTCTTCGAACAGTAGCAGCATCCCCCCCTAGTGTCTTGAGACCCTCACGGGTATGTAGTGCGCTTTACAAATGCTATTATTGATTGATTGATTGAGGATTTATTACACAAATCCGTCCTTACATGGCAGAAGTCTGAAATCATCATAAGCTGGGAAATGCTATTCTGGTAAGACTGAGTGTCTAAGAGATTTATGGACCTTGACGATATATTTCATAATGAATCTCTTACCTCCAGGGTTGTATAACATCATTATTGAATACCTTTTTTCTAAACCTTAGTAATGCTCTTACAGATTACAATGCCAAAGGTTTACCAAAAGATTATGCCACCTGTGCTCTGTGGAGGTGTGGTGAAATTACTGCAATCATATAATAGCATGGCCAGAAAGACACAACTCAAATGTCATTATTTTTAAATATTGCACAAAAGATATTGGTCCCATCTTAAACAGTATAGGGCATATGTTCTACTTTACTCCAAATGCTGACAATGCGATACATCAGACTGTGACCTAATACTCATAGTGTGATCCTCTACCAACCTTGGCAGACAACAGTGTTCTATATTGTATAAATTACCTATTGTGTGCCAACTACACAAACCTCCTTCAGCACACTTAGATCTATTGCATGATACCACAGATAATATTAGGCTCACCAAATTTCCGTAGATGGATAACCATCTCCTTGGCTGCTGCCAAGAATTGCATTCTACATAACTGAAGTCCCCATACTACTCCAACTTTAGACAAATTATTAATTAAAATGTTCAAGTTTGCCCAAAATAAACATCTTACACATAGCATTGGTGATCCAGTAGACCCATGCTCACTAAAATCATGATCATTAAACTAATGTCATAGAGAAGCAAAATACAGAGAAATGCCTACTGTATTATCATCCTGATAGGGCAGTGTTTCCCAAACCTTTTGGAACCACAGCCCACTTTTTAGAATGACTAACCAAAACTGCATTGCAATTTACAGACAATACGTTTTCCATTCAAATGGCCCCTAACTTTGAACAGACACGCAGTTTGACTGAACAAACTAATGTAGCATAGGGAACTCCAATGATAAAGTGTGGAAATCGGGTCTCTGTGAATATTTATCATGTGTACATCACCAAGTAAAGTGTCTTGATTTGTTTTGATTCTATTATAATCTCTGTTTCCAGCACACTTAGAAATTTCAAAACAAATGTGCTTCATTTTTGTTTTCCTAACTGCTGAATGCATACAGTTCACCTACAGGTATTTACATTTAGTTGTGTGATGCAAAAAACATCCACAGCCTTTCCTATGGCACTCCCTGAAGTCCACTTTAAAAAGTCCTCTCACTTTGCAGTCAGAGAAGGAAAAGGAAACACCAATCCCATGCTAAAAGAATAATCAGCAATTTGTCAGAAGACATAGCCTGGCATTTGACCTCTGCCTTTCAAGCACTGACA